>NC_091539.1:31150000-31775000 GCF_042242935.1 Bactrocera oleae | reverse complement strand
TGAATTAGGACAGAATGAGAAAGCGTGCGTTTACTTAACCACAGACATATACACGCATAAAACACAGATAAGTGACAAAGAAGCAAACTGGGTTTAAGTTCTTATCGCATATCGTTATTGTGATTCCGTTCATATCATAAAAAGAATTAAAGCATTTAGTAGCAGATAAAATCGAAATCCTGTGTCTCTTCTCCAACCTAATGGATTCAAATGAATGAATGAATGTAATGTAATGTGAATGAATGTAATGTTTTTGTTGTTGTTGTAGTGGCAGAACCATTTTTGAAATAATTTGAGTTGACAGTCCCTGGCCGGATAAAAATCCGCGTCCGCTCCGATTACTTAGACCCGACTGTCTTGAGAACGGAATGAATGTAATGTAGTACGAGTTACGATTTATTTCAATGTATTTAGTTTTCTGTGGACTAAATTATATGAATTATACCTATCTGTTCAATTATTTATGGCTTTCACCTTGTTTAAAAAATCAGTAGATAAAGATTTCTTGCTTCGGGCAGCTTTCATATTGCAAAAGTGGGCTACCGCTTAGCAGCTTGATAACGGCGAATGCTCTCTTCAACATAACCTGGATATTTGTTGAGAACTTGCACCACACCACGGCCTACCAGATATCAATATTTCTTCTCTCTAACACATCGCCACATGTTGCACAAGATATAATGGTTTGGTTTACCTAACTGTTTCTTGTAAAACCAAAATTTATTGATGATTTATTTATCAAGATAATTAAAAGGATTAAAAATTTGAAAGTTGTATATGATCAGATTGGAATCATTGCCATGCGACAAATTGGTTCTATTCTGAAATTAAGATATCAAGTTATACACTTCTCATAAACTATCAGGGTAGTGTTAATGAAACCGGGAAATTATAATGTTCTCTTAATGACCTGATTCCATAGTAAAAAGCTTGCGAAAAGACTCTAAAAAAAGTTATATTTTACTACCATAAAAAAACGTGTACACTTTAAATGCAGTTATCAAGGAACCGGTTTTTTTGTTTGGTATTAATTGAGTATAGTCCAACTGCATTATTTGGTAAGCGAACTTCTTTTGTGCGGTTGTAGTTTTTGAAGAAAAAATGGTGAATAAACAAACATCTCAAGATTTACAGGCTCTGGTAGCCAAATAATGCCAAGAGAACAAAATAAATCACGAAACAGGCAAATAAAAGAAAAAACCTACTAACCTAAAACCTACGAACTTCTGTTCGGAACAAGCTTTGTTTTGGTTTTCGAAAATGGAGTTACTTTGTAACTAATAAAACGAATAAAACGATATTTTTCTCACTGTTGGATTTAACTCAAAAGTTTTAATGGTTTAAGAGATAAGTCACTTCAAAGTCAAAGTATCTCCCTGTACAATTGTTTTTTTTTTTGGTTCACTGTATATCAGAACTGCTTCCGAAAAAGTGAATTTTAATTGAACAAAATTACAATAGCAATAAGATTATAATAAGAATATTTTTACAAACTAAATTCTTTAAATGAAAATGGTTAGGTTATTTTCTCTGCTTTTTTGATGGATGTGAATACGATGGCATTCACCAGCCAAGAGAGCAATGTACGTTATAATCACATGATATCATATTTCATTTTACCAAGAGCAACTCTATTGACTTGAAAAGTAATAACAGCTCATTGTATACCCACTGTATTGAATTATGTTACGGGATACCCACATTATTGTCAGTAATATATAGCTATAGTACATAAGTATTTCAAACGAATTCATGCCATGGGATGTAAAAGTACCCAGCAGTGAGGCGTCAAAGTAGGCAGTAAATATACCTAAAAATTCTAGTCTAAAATCCAACTAGATAATTATACTTGTATAATAATTTTCTAATCATCATTCTTCATTTGAATATTTTATTGAACCATAATCCAAGTGTCAATTGTCTCATACAAGTTCGAAAAACATGCAAAATACGTGCTTATATAGTTTGCATGTTTTTCGATAAGAGACAATTGACATTATGTAGGCCAAGAGACAGATAGGTGACTAGTAAGGCTAGTGTTTCATACTAGTTGTAAAGTATTGTAGTTTATGCTGGTTTGTCTGCTTGGTAGCGTCTGTATTCATACATACATATATATACCAAAATTACCCCGCAATATTGTCTGCATGCCTAGCTTTTACGTCGTTTTGTGGCTTAAAAGTGATGGAAAGCTGTTTCACTTGTGACATCCGATTATTTTCAGCGACTCTACGAAGGAAACAAAAAATGTTGGGGTTGGGCTTTTGATGCGTACTACTTTTTGTAGTGACCGCTGATTCAGCTTGGCGTTGACAAAATGTCATTATTATTCATGCTCCGCGCTTTCTAAAGAAAGTAAAAGGAGTCTAAAAGTGTTAAGTTACCAAAATATGCCAGCGAAGATATCTTGTTTATTTAGTTTGTTGTTTATCAGCACACAGTAAATATATATGAAAGGAAGAAAACCTCTGCAAGGAATACTGATAATGTGCACATAACTTTTTAGCAAATTTTAAGCATTCCTGCCTATGTTTGTAGGGGCGTTGGGCTTTGCATTTTGTGGAAATTTGGTACCCTTTAAACTAAACACATAAGTTATATACAAAAACCACGAGTTTACTATATTTACTATACGAATATTTACAAAATGTTAATAAGTTAAAAATATATTACCCAGAGTAACATTACTACATATATTTTATTATATCACAAAGAAACTTAGTTGTTTTGTGCCCAAATTAATAGGCTAGATATATAATTATAGCATGCATTATTGGGTACAATATTAGTAATGAAATTAAATGTTTACACGCTACATATATTACAACTAGTATGAGTCGCAATTCCAACTAATCAGCCAAGTGGTTTACGGCATATTCATCTAATATTATTAATTCCATTCAGAAATGTATTAAATTTTATATTAGTTTAAAAGAAAAAGCTTAATACTTTATTCCAATCATAAATGAAATCGCAAATCTCGAAAACTTACAAGTTCAAGTACAGCCGTAGAAATTTTCCCCATTATCAAACATTGTACATGAATTCAAAATACGTTATAAGACGAAAATCATTATATACAAGTATACTGTAACACATGGATATATGGATATGGGCTAATGTAAGTATTGTTTTGTTTTGTCTCAAATGCTCAATATTATCTCTGTATTTTAAAAACATACCTCAAAGTTTTACCGATATTTTCGGTAAAGAATTAGCTATATGTACTGAGGTCAATATGTTTGGTATCTTAACAAGATATCGTCGGATTGTTACTATTTTTGCACAAGAGATGGCATACCTTAGGGCACTATTTGCTCAAAGTTTTATTACAATAACTTTACTGGTGCCTGATTTACGAGATATTATATATATTTTAGATAAAACTCAAATAAAATTAAAAAAATGTATATATGGCGATAGCTTGCATCAAATGCAAGTTGAAATTAGTCGAGTAATTCCTAGACGTTGAATTTCCATTTTCAACTTTTTATACCTGCTCCTATGAGACGTTTCCACCATCTCGGGTGTGAAACTTAATGTCTCTGACGCATTTACCATATTTATTGAGCTACCTTTATAGAAGTTCTCAACATAATTGTTACATAGGGAGTGGGGGTGGTTAACATCTGGTTTAACCAATTTTTACAGTACATGAAGTAGTGGAAGAATGACTTTCTTTCAGCAAGTTTGGTTGAAATAGCTTAGTAAGTTGTGAGATATGCGAATTAAGCCTAAGGCGGACCACGTCCATTTCTTCTTAATTGTTAGCCCACAGATGCCTCTTTCCTCTTCGATACCTTGTACCAAATAATGGTTTTGTATCTTAATTTTAAGCTTAGGAGAACAAAACAGCTCACTTGATTTTTAATAGAAAAACAAAACACCTAATAAAAAAGTACACCCAATTATGAATACCACAATCACTAGATGACTTATAAGAGGTGTAAGATGAATTCAAAGAGCTAACAATAGAAAACAATATAAATATAACTGCTTATAGTTTCAAGTATAAATATATTTTGGAATATTATAAGAACTTGGTTAAACGATTTGGCTTATAATTTTTCTTTTCGCTATTTTCATTTCAGATCAAATCTAACAATGGCGAGCTGAACTGAATTCATAGGCAAATCAGTCATATTTGAAATTCGGTTGAAACATCCACATGCAAACATGGATTGGACTCGGTGGCTATATACGTTTTTATGGTGCATTTGCAATACTGGGAGCATAATGTGGCTACCCATTTGATTCGCTAATTATTAGACATACCGCACAAATGTGCAGTACAGAGTTGTTCAACGAAGCAGTCGTACAATAGTCAGTCAGTAAAAAATGTTCAATCAGTCAGTAAAACTGAAATAGAATTACTTACATACGAGTATATGTGTGTGAAAGCTGACAGAGGATAAATAATAAATGTTTTCACATTCCACATAATAAAGTATTATCATCTATATACACACTTACGTATATACATATATAAGTACTCGTAGATCACAGTCGTACGAAATCGTCACTATCATTTACATAATCGAACAAGTGCACCTTGTACATACATAGACGAAGTGCGAAACTATACAGTAGTCTCTACAGATCCATAAGATTACATTCGAAGAGCACATCAAAGCACGAACATCTAATATAGCCAATGACACTGTGTTCGTATATTTTGACACCAAATAAGCGAATAGCTCGTATAACGAAAATCTCCATTATAATCAAATCGTGTTTAAGCGAAAGTAAATTCGAACAATACTCATACTGTAGCAATAATTTACACCGTTCTTCCCTATAACTTTTTTATACGAACCGTTACTTACATTTAATTAAAATAGTGAATTACAGTTAAAAGTAAAATAAAGCACATCGCTCAGTTTTCAAACGCATTTATTTATAAATACTCACAAAATTACATTTAAGCGATAAATTAAGCAACTGAAAATTACATTTAAACATCAACGTTTTATTAACCAGTTATCAACGAATTAAACTAATACATAGAAACAAACTTAAGTAGATAAACTCCGAAAGCAAACTCGAAATGATTATCAGAATAGACCAAACAGTTAACTGTTGTACAAAGTAAAATTTGCAACAACGGCATCAACACGCACAATTTGTTTTTGGGGGACGGCATAGCGCTAACACGGACAAAAAAGGAGCAGCAGGAAAAACCGGCCAGAGCAAGCGAGTGTGAGTTGCCAAGGATCTATAAGCGTGATCATAAAAGGTGGAGCATCAGCCGCAGTTGTAGACCTAAAGAACGTAACGAAGAAAAGTAAGTGGAAGGAAACAGAAGTAAGAGAGCAGTTAAGGACCAGCACCTGGAAGAATAACGAGTGACAAAGCAGACAAGTTCCATAGTGAGCCATAGATAAAACACATGTAATTATTGCACATTTTCTTACTATTATATAATTATATATGTAGGGAAATGCATGTACTTACTTATATCCAATAATGATTAGTAGGTACTTGAGGGAAACATAAAATATAAGCCTAATGCATATCGCCTTGATCACTTCTTCATTCTTACTGCCTTTTTCTATTGCCCTTCCTATAATTGTCTTATCTCAAAGTAATTCTACGTAATTAACAATGAGTCTAGCCAGTATTGAAAGCCAGTATTTCCGTCTTTCTATTGGAATTAATGTTCACCTCTCAACTCTGCGGAGTAGTATGTCAACTGATAACTCGGAGGCAACAATCTCTGTTAGAAAACCCCCATAAGACATAACATTTAATATTTAGGGAAACCAAAATCTGTCTCACATGTATTTTTGTAGGAGACATTGGTTACTCAAAACATTTAGGTATATACTTGTAGTTAAAAGTGTTTACTTCACTGTAAATTCGTTTTATCACCTTTCTGTTATTTTGCTTTGCATTTTGATGCTTCCTCAGGATTGAAGCATTTTAAACGATTCTTTACCTTTTAAGACTGATGAATGTTTATACGAAGTTCAGAAATAAATTCAGCAGTTAGTCTACTTCTTCTGAAAACAGATCAGAAAACATATTGCATACGTCATATAGCAAAACAAATGATATTGGGTTGGCAACTAAGTAATTGCGGATTTCACTCATATACTATGTTCGCACCGAATTGAAATCCTCTTGAAAACACAATTTGTGGATTGTGGATCCAAAGTCGTTCTGACCGAGATTGTGTGTTTTGGATGAGTTTTCATTGACAGTTCACATCTATTTGTTTACATTTGTTATGTACCCTACAAGAACAGTGACGGTCATCTGATGGGTAATATGACAGTCATAGCTGAAAAAATTTTGTCAGCGTGCAGAACAAAGTTTCTATCATTTTCTTAAGAGGCTTGTTTTCTTTTTGTTTGTTTGTTTTGTTTTTTCTGAGTCATTGCGGACCATAAATTCGTCATAGCTGAAAATTATCAGTTATGACAGAAACGCTATCAGAAGTGAAAAATTATTTTGCGCAGTAGATAATATAATTTTTATTTCTATAAGAAATTTCCAATTTTTATCAAAATTAGTTATAATAATATACTTAAATATAAAAAGGAATGCAACAAAAATAAATTAATAAAATATGAATATATAAAAATAAATTTTCACTTGATGCCATCTCCTCCTCTCAATAGCTCTGCGAACGTCTTTCTCTAAGCAGTGGATAGTTCTGAATTTAAAAATGCAAATGTAAATTAACAGTACTGACATATCAAATGTGAGTGTATTGCTGAACCCATCAGCAGTTTCTTGTATTGTACGTTTAGGCCAATTATGGAATGTAAACAAATTGTCAACTGACATTTAGGGCTGGCAAAATATGGATTCTAATCCATAAGTTTTCAAGGGGTTTTCAGCGAAAACTGTGTTTTCGTTTGACTGATTTTGTATGGATGAAAACACATGTTTTCGCGTGAAAACCTATTTGTCTATGAAAACATGAATTTTGTGTCGGTGCGAACATAGTAATAGATGGCTTCAGTTGAATTTTTAGGTTTGCTGGCGTAGTCCAAATGTAAAACACATTTTGTTATTTGATAGTTGGCGATTCAGCAGTCAATCAATTTTTTTGATCGGTTGCGTAGTTTTCGTTTGGCGTTCGTTGAAAAATGGAAGATCAAAAGGAACATTTTCGTCATATTTTGCTTTTTTATTTTCGCAAAGGGAAAAACGCATCGCAAGCTCACAAAAAGTTATGTGCTGTTTATGGCGACGAAGCCATAAAAGAACGGCATTGTCAAAATTGGTTTGCCAAATTTTGTTCTGGTGATTTTTCACTCAAAGATGAAAAACGCTCTGCTCGTCCAGTTGAAGTTGATGACGACCTAATCAAAGCAATAATCGATTTGGATCGTCACAGTACAACACGTGAGATTGCAGAGAAGCTTCAGGTATCACATACATGCATTGAAAATCAATTAAAACAACTTGGCTATGTTCAAAAACTCGATACATGGGTTCCTCATGAACTGAAAGAAACGGATTTAACGCAACGCATTAACAGCTGCGATTTGCTAAAGAAACGTAATGAAAATAATCCATTTTTAAAACGAATGATAACTGGCGATGAAAAATGGGTTGTTTACAACAATATCGAGCGGAAAAGATCGTGGAGCAGGCCAGGTGAACTAGCTCAAACAACATCAAAAGCTGGTATTCATCAAAAGAAGGTTTTGTTATCAGTTTGGTGGGACTATAAAGGAATTGTCTACTTTGAACTCTTACCACCCAACCGAAGGATCAATTTTGTTGTCTACATTGAACAAATATCGAAATTAAACAATGCAGTTGAAGAAAAGCGGTCCGAATTGATAAATCGAAAGGCGTTTTATTCCATCATGACAATGCAAGGCTACACACATCTTTGGTCACTCGGCAAAAATTATTGGAGCTTGGTTGGGATGTTTTGCCACATCCACCATATAGTCCTGACTTTGCACCATCGGATTACTTTTTGTTTCAATCTTTACAAAACTCCTTGAATGGTAAAAATTTCAATAATGATGATGATGATGTCAAATCGTACCTGATTCAGTTTTTGGCTAATAAAAATCAGAAGTTTTATGAACGTGGGATTATGATGCTGCCAGAAAGATGGCAAAAGGTCATTGATCAAAATGGGCAATACATTACAGAATAAAGTTATTTAGTTCAATGAAAAAATTGTCTTTTTACTTACTTAGTTGCCAACACAATATTTAATTATTACCTTAAAATTCTTAGAAATTAATATATAACGTTAGATCTCAGGTATAAATAGAAATATTTTCATATATATCATATTTCTCCACTGATAATATAGAAAAATATAATTTGAGTAAACATCATAAAATTAAAAGGAAAAGTATTAGAAATGTATCTATGCCTAATTGAAATCAGTAATAAGGGACTATTTGATTTATACATACATAAATAGTACATATATACGTGCATGTGAGTACTTTCATAGAAATTTAGCTAGTCTGCACACATTTTCATTAAAAATGTACGCTAAGTGTTGACAACTCAGCAAAAAACCAAATCTTTCTAAAGAGTTGGGAAGGCAAATGTTGCGTGACATAAGAGTTTCATTGTGAAAATAGCAGATAAATATCATAATTGGTCGTAATGATCGCGTTCGTGTAAATGGTAAACAAAACGTTATTACAACATTGCAAAATTTTGTTGTCGCCACCCCACTTGATGGCGTTACTGAGAAAGCTTCCGTGGGGTCAATTAATAGAACACTAATTACTTTCATATGCTTCATATGAAAGTATGTCTACACACGCGCTGGTGTGCGTGCGTGCATTTTAAGTGGCAATTTTATTTGTAGTAACACGTTGGGTCTGTAACCTCCTGCCGAATAACATGAGTCGAACAATCTATCCTACCGGCAGACCTAAAGATTAAAAATTTGTGTAACACTTAAGGGACACGCAAGCTCACGTGACATATTGAGTATAGGTGTCTCAACACTAAACTGTGCTTATATTAAAAAACTAACAACTTGATTTGCGTTAAATAAGCTTTGCAATTTGATATTTTAATATACGTGCATACATATTTACTTGCTAACTACAAAGCTCAAACTTGCAATACGCTAACTTTAATTGAATTTACTTATTCAAACACGAATATAAATGTATAAACCGGAACCCCTTACCCGCCGCGGTAGTTTGAGATCCCTTCGTAGCGCACCACTGCTTAGCACCGTTTTAGAGAGCACTCTCTCACTGACACGCATCCATCCGATAACCTCCCTCGAATTACCTGGACTCGATTATGCAATTGAAACACAAAGTGCTATAGCCGTTCATCATCGTGAACTAGGAACATCGTTACGTAGTGGTATTGCTAACGTTGGACAACACACTGTTGGACGTTTTGGTCGGAGCGCGTCAATACGCCAACAACAGGGTGAATACAAGCGTGTTATACCAGCAAAACGGTAGGTATAAATACCATCTCACTACCAGCTAAAGCTTGGTAATAACCTCATAAAATTAAATAATATTGGTTCATCACAATTAGTTTTTTTTACATTTGTAATATGAAGGAGGCAATTCCCGAAAAGTTTCTTTCCAAATTATGTAGGTACGAACATATACCCATTTATTCGAATATATATATTACAAGTTAACCAGATGAGGCAGAATGAGTATTTTCGATATATAGGCGATAAACATCATATTCCTTACAAGATAAGATAAGCTAATTTCAATTTGAGTTTCTAGAATAGTTGGCAATACTATAATTACTCCGAATATTTTGTTAATAGTAAAAGTATTTTACTTTGGCAAAAATAAAATTTCTACTGATAAGGATAATTTCTTTTTCCAGCAAAATACGATCATATATCAACCTAAATTTGTTAGTTATGCATATTTCCTCATTATATAAATCAAGACATGTTTACATATTATTAAACAATTCTCAAATTCTCAATTTTTTTTTCAATTCTTTGAGATAAAATTATTTTACCTATATTTGAAGCAGTGTTGTCACATATCAGAAGTACTATAGGTTCCACACATTAGTTAATGCTTGAAATGTCTATTGTAAAGGCAAGAAACAATAATACCAAATGTATATAGAACTATACAAATTTTATGTAGACTGGTAAAATATATCGCCCTTTCCTTTTTACACTTTTATCAAGTTGTCAAGTCTTATCAAGGACATGTTTCAAGCAAATAAATATCATCTCATGAAAAAATGACAGTTAATGAGCGTTAATCAAAAGTCATCCTATGGTACAAAATATAAAATATACTTATTAAATCATTATAAATGGCGTCAGAAAAAAAGCAAATATAATCGAAAGCTTGAAATTTGTTGTTCCTGATAGAATTTCTGCGGGATGTGGCTGCATTAATTCATTTCACTAAAGCCGCTCACTTAATCTGTGCTAGAACTAGTCTTGGATCAGTTTGAATACTAAAAGTTGTATTTCAAATCCTTCTTTAAACGTGTGATTTTCAATAAGACAACAGTTTATTCGGAGTTGGTCTGTTTGACAACTGTTACTTTATTTACAAGGTGCGTTCCTAAGTAAACAGGACTTTTAAAAAAAGACAGAAAAAATGGTTTTATCGGCAAAATCAATTAATTTTATTCAAAATAGTCTCCTTCTGCTTTAATACAGCTTTTTGCACGGTCCAAAAACATATCGAACGAGTGGTTTAGCTCGTTGCCCGGTATGGCCGCCAGTATGCTGGTGCAAGCCTTTTGAATGGCCTCCACGTCTGCATAACGCTTTCCTTTCATCGGCAAATGCATTTTTCCGAAAAGGTAGAAGTCGCACGGTGCCATCTCAGGTTAATATAGAGAGTGGTTGATTGTTAAAATGTGATTTTTGGTCAAATAATCGACCACAAGCACCGATCGATGAGACGGCGCATTATCGTGCAACAAACGCCAACTTGCATCTTCGCGATATTCGGACCGAACACGTCAAATACGGCGCACCAAACGCTTCAAAAATCCAAAATAGAATACCGCATTAACGTTTTGGCCGAGTGGAACAATTTTTTGTCGACAATATCCTTCGAATCATAAAAACAAATCAGCATTGTCTTCACTTTTGACTTCTCCAGGCGCGATTTTTTGGGTTTCAGCTCATTTCTCATTTATGTCCTCACGACCACTTTGAAAACGTTGAAACCACTCATGCACTCTGCTATGGGATAGGCAATCATCGCCATAAACTTGTTTCATTAATTGAAACGTTTCGGTAAAAGTTTTACCAATTTTAAAACAAAATTTAATGTTGGCTCTTTGTTCGAAGCTCATTTTCGCACCGATGACAAAAAAATACTGACACTTCAAACACAATAGCTTCACTTCCAATAGATGAAATGTCATGAAATTTTTACTGGAAGTCGATAAAGGATAGCAGATTCTAACGCACTAGTCGACATATAGATGGCGCTGCTATAGTTTACTTTGTTACTTTGGTACTGTTTACTTTGGAACGCACCTTGTATCTCAGTTTGGTTTGCCATTTTATAATTAACAGACTCACTCCGGAGCAACGTTTGAAAATCGTGCAAATTTTTTACCAAAATTATGCTTTGCTTCGCGTTCTATGTCCAATACTCGGTCGACATAATCGCTCAGCAGAGTCGGTGATTCGAGGACCCATGGATCGGTTGAGCACGTTTACTCTAGTGGATCAGGCGCATCTTCAGTTTTCAATTTTTAGTTGATCGCGTTCATTCTTTAATTCTTTATTAATCACAATTTCGACAAAGCGACTTTGAACAACATCCATTGTCTCTACGAACATCATCATGTGATTTTGGCGCTTTTACATGCAACAAAAGCAATCTTAATAGAATAGCTCGATTTCTTTGGGAGACACCATATACATCCGATTAATAATTTTATCTCCTCCTCGTTGTCTTTTACTCCAAGATTTTCCACCATCAAAGAAAGCTAATATCCTCGTAAACTTAGGATTTTCTACTGCTTGCCGTTTCTTGTCCTTCGCAAATATAGTATTTTGTCTCTGAGATAAGTTACAACATACGAAGAAATTATCTTTTCATCTATTCAACCAACCAATTAATCTTGGAAAAAAACGGTAAAAATTTAACTATCAAACAATACACTTGAAATTTACCTAAAAATTTCTAACTCACCAAAATAAAATGAACGTTGTCATTTCAATTTTCGTAAAAAGTTGTTATTTCCAAATTAATACGTTTTTTTTCACAAACAATACTTTATATTAAATGTACGTTACAAATGTATTATTAAAAGTGGCAAAAAAATCGCAACCACAAATTTACGGCGAATTATCCAATATACATACTCATGTATTTGCAACTTATACAAAACAGAGACGAAATGTACTTTTGTATACGACTGTGTTAAGAGTGACGCGCAAACGAGAATTAACATCGACCAATGAAAGCGGGCCTCCACGCTTGTAGATGTTGTAGTCGCTAAACTTGCTCCAACGCATTTTTACCTGTGTTCCCGTTGACGTTAAAATATATTTCAAATACCGTTGTGCACTTCTGCACGTCTTCTTCCTTCCAATGGCAACACAGTCAAAAAGGGAACACAATCTTTTTTGTTAGCGTAATTATATATAGAAGAAGATGATTAAGATCTTGAATTTTGTATTTAACATCCAGTCTATTACAAACAAAGTCACCGCTAACCAAATCGAAATTTCACCACGATAATTTCGTTAATATACTCATAGCTTTTATCATCACGTTTCTTTTCCACTTCCTTTTTTGCTGTTGTTAATTCTGATATTGAATTTCACATAATATTGCTTGATTTCTTTTACTTGATAACCACCATACTTTCGAAATCGCTGCTGGTTTAAATTCGTTCAATCAGTTTAGTGATACGTGCTTAAGTAAACACTATATTCGCCTCTGCTACGATTATGATATGAGCTTCGAATGTGTGTGACTGTAGGTGTTCGGAATGTTAATGACTTTTGGGCGTTTCCAAAATTTTCCCGTGGGTGCGACATTTCTTTTTGTGTTTTCGCGTGTATTTCTACTAGGATTCTATTTTGTTGTCATCAATTCACTTATCCTGCTTATCATTTGCCTTATCACAGTCGTTGGCTTTCATTTTTCATACGTCTTCCTAATTTGTGCCTCTCGAATGTTTTTGTGATGATGTCAACAATAGATTAGTAGGCGCAAACATGCGATATCATACTATCAGACTTGTAGCATCGATGTGTTGATTAGGGTATTCAAGAGCTTGTAATAAGTATTTGGGCGATAGAGCACAAATAACTCGTATTCACTCGTATTCGTGAACCTAATTTATAACAGTAATTTCTCAAGAGTTTACGTGCCGCTCTAGGTAAAGACAATGAAGGGTGTTCAAAGGTGGCACTTAAATTTATGAGACGTTCTAAGTCAGTATTCGAATGGTGCCAATTTTGAGGGCAATAATATTTGTATAACCACTTTTAATACATACTTTTGCAGCGAGCTAATATTATTTTTTGCAAAGTATTGTGTTTTGTGGAATTAAATAACAGATTTACAGTGTTTACACCCATTCCTTATGGCATAACATTATTTGTAACTTAGTGAAGTCTACACATTTTATTTTTTTATTAATTTTATTATTTTATATATAATTTTGTTGAAAGCATTAGAAAACTATTTTCAAAACATACCCGAAAGAGTGTACGTATGAGTACATAAACGCGTTAAGCCAGCCTAGAGCCCCTAAAAAAATTATTATGACATTTTACCCTAAGAGTTAGTAAATGGAAATCGGGTTTCTCTCTTTCTGGCTTAATGTACTTGAACGGCGCAAAAAAAATTTGCATTGACGGTTCGATACAAAATGGCGGCTACTGGGCCAGCATTTGAAATCACCTTTTTCAAGAAAGCTTCTACGAACGACCGTGATTGCAGGAACTCGTTGACTTTAAAACGAAATAAAACTAATATACATACATGAAAATTAGTATACCAGTTTTCACTGTGATTTCAGCTAACGAAAATCCTTAATCGCTCGGAAACCGATTTAAAATTGTACAACCCTCCATTTATGTTCTTATTATAAAGACTCGCATCACAGATCAAAGGAGAAGCTCGATCAAACCTCTAAATCTCAAACTAATCTTTCTATTGTATATTTTTTTGGCAAATGCATACCCATAAGATACTGATGTATGAAATCATTCTGAATTACAACATTTCAAAATTTATGCGTCGATAATATTATTATACCCAACTATAGTATTAGAATATGGCAAATGTAGAAACTATTTTTTCAAAAGTGTAAAAAAATCTCTACACTTTAAAGCTTTTATTTTAACTGAAGCCTGAAGCTTTTAAAGACTTTATTTTCATTTTGCATCAGCGTATACAACTCATTCCATGGTGTACTTATGGCGGTATGGCGGGGAAACAATGCGGCTATGGTTTGGGAAGTGGCGATTGTTTGTTGCATAAAAGTTGCAAGGTGCATTGCTCTCATTGAAAAGCAAAATTTGCTAGCCGAGTTGGTTGAATTGCGTAAATATATACGAATATATTATATATATACGCACATATATATATATCTATGGATACAAACTACGTATACGCAGGATAGAGAAAATACACATAAATAAATTTCAATGCAATAGTTTCCAATCTTTAGAATTTCCGAAAACCTTAACGGGTATATTTTTGTTTACTTGTATAGTTTTATAAATTAGGAGAGCAAAACAAAATATTTTAATATCAAATTACAATTTTTTAATTTCGATGGTACTTTATTAATTACCGATAATTTGAAAAAAATTTAAATTTTTGAGTGGGTCGAGCCGGTAATGTCATGGCAATGCTCATAAAAAACAAGGCATAGTACAACGTTTAATTAGTTCCTTAACAAAACGACCGATTTCACTTTGGCTACCTAAACTACGTAATATTAGCCTGTAAAAAATATTTCTTCATGTAGTATTTTTTGAGGTGTTAGAGTATCCCGTATATCCCGTGCTTCTTTGTAATGAATGGAGTACATGGCAGGATCTAGGACATAGCAGTATTAAATGGGCTACATTTTTAATAAGATATATGTATAAATAATTGTGGTTAACTCTCATTTCTGTGGGGTTTTTATATAAAAAAAAAATTAAAAAAACTGTAAAGATGTAAAGAAATATACAAGATTGATAGAAAGAAATATTATGGCAGTTTCATTCAGTCATCGTTTTTAAGTGTGTTTGACACAAAACAACATTAATTCGTCAATAATGGAAAGAGAAAGTTTTCTTAGCGTGTCAGAATCTCCTCTCTATCATTAATTGAAACATCTATGAATTATGGGACGATGTTAAATAAATATAGCCTTACTCTCATTAAAGGATATCTCAATCCTTAGTTTGAAGTTTTTGTATCAGAAAAAAATAAATAAAAAATGGTGTTATTATATTTATAGCTCCTTTTATGTGCCTGTGCCTAAGATCTGATTTCTATTTCCAGCAACACTCATGCGCAGTGGCGCCCATTTATAAACTTATTCGTTAATTCAACACAAAATTGAAACGATGAGTTATCTTTTCTAACAAACTACGAACTTAAAAAATTATCGAAGCGGATTTCTGAGTTCTCTTTCAACAAGCACACAAAAACTCATGTGCGGTTGTTGTGGATGTTTGAGTGTTTGAAAGAATTGGCGCTGTTGCCATTTTGTCTCTCAACAAGTTTCAAGACGTTTTTGCCTAACTTTTCGCCATATCAATTAACACTACTTGAACGGATAATAAGAAGTATGAAGTCGAATTACTTATGGCATGTAACCGCTCTCTACTAAAAGAAGCCGACATCAAAATTAATGACATTTTGGTATTTTGTCGTTTTTTATTTGCTTATTGTTATGTAACTAAGAATGCTAATATTTTATGTATGCTTGTGTGCGTGTTCTGTGGAAGTTATCGTGTGTTTTAATTAAAACGCTGTCATCAATTAAGTCCACTAGCGCTTTGCTTTGCGCTTGTTGTTTGTGTATGTATATACTTGACTTCCGCTGCTCGTGGTCAACACATTCACGCCAGAAGTCTTCTCAGTAAATCTCTACTTTTTCTTCTTTTCCAGAAAAATTATATTGTTGCCTTCTTATATATAATATTTACAACATACTTTCTTCGTATTTTTTTACTCTCCATAAATATGTGTATAGCCGAGTTCTTCATTTGTCGACTCGGTTAAGCTGATTAGACTTTCCTCATTCACGCCAAACTATTAATGTTACTATTGCTGTTAACGTTCCAGTTGCTGATGCTGATGAAGACTAACCGGAGGCGCTGCTTAATAGGGCTTAAGTTGATAAATTGTTTCCGTTTGGCAGACGTTAGCGCAAAGGGAATATTAGTGATGCTCTTGGTTTTCGCACGAAAACTGGAGTAGGTGTTTCATTTATAATAGTACATACATATGTAAATTTTTTTTCTTAAATACATAACTATTCAGAATAAGCTTAACATGCAACATAACATTATCATTTGTGAATATTTCTTCAATATTTTTTTCAATAAACATTGTTCAAAACAATATAAAATAATCGGTAGAGAATTGATATGTATTTCGCTAACTACAAAAAAGTAACAACTCGAAAAATGACAAATGCTCAGGAGGAGTAAAACACAGTTCCAATAATAATTATTTAAAGTTTACAGTCAAATCCTTGTCCATAATTAAGAATATCTTCTTTAAAGAGCGCTTGATTGACTTTCCAGTTTTACAGAGAATTTATGAGACTTAGCTGGACCATTAAATTCTGAAGTCTAGATGTAAAAACTTATAATACTTGTTTTAGTGAACAATTAGGAAGTTTGTCCTCTATATTGCTTATTCCTGGGTGTAAAAGAAAATGACTAAACCTACAACCATTCCTTAGTAAACTTAACAATTATCTTGTTGGACATGAGATGCAAAGTGTTTTTAACTAATTCAGTAAGAAATTAGCTTAATTCGCATATGCACTTACATCTCTTTTATTTACTGTTTGGTTTCTTGTATACCTTAAACTCTTAAACATATATGAGATATCAGTATATTTGTCGTTGCAAGTTTTTTGCTGAAAAAATCACGAATACAATGTGAATACCAACAACATTCATCGAAAGTAAACAATTGATAAGCTACTTGCTTTGCCTGCCATAAAAAATGCATTCAAGTGCGCAAACAAAAGCTGCGACTTATATACACATGCTGAAACAACAATAGAAAAATTCAATTGTTTGGGGTGAAAGGATAACAAAGAAATCGTTTAAAATTTTAATAACAAAAGATTGTTTACACTTCGGCCAAACAAAATAGCTTGGCAGAGCGCAATCACATCTACTTACATACATAAATATGTACTAAGGCATGTGCAGAAGGTCATATCTGACTATACAGATATTGGTCTGCCTAAGGCATCTAAATGCTGTAAACACGCATGTTCATACACACACAAGTGCAAATAATACAAAAAGCATGAAGTAAACAAGTAAGGAAGGGCTAAGTTCGGATGTAACCGAACATTTTATACTCTCGCAAAGTCAAATGGTATACTCGTTTGAGATTTCTTTGTGGATTGACTGATATTTTCGGTAGAAGGTCAACTATAGGCACTGGGGTCCACATATTCAGTACCTAGGGGCTTGAACAGTTTTGGTTCGATTTAGAGAATTTTTGGTCACAAGGTGGCATACTTTAAATGGAATATTCACGCAAAGTTTTCCCCCGATATAATCATTGTTGCCTGATTTGCATAGTGGAAAGTGAAAGAATCAAGTGGTATTTAAAATGGTGTCATATGGAAAATAGGCGTGGTTGTAATCCGATTTCGCCCATTTTCGCACTATGACATAGAAACATGAAAAGAACATTACGCACCGAATTTGGTTGATCGGTTAAGCAGATCTCAAGATATGGGTTTTCACCTAAAAGTGGGCTGTGCCACGCACATTAAACCTATTAGAGGCGGGACCACGCCCACTTTTTAAAAAAAGTTCTAACTGCAGATGCCCCTCCCTAATGTGATCCTGTGTACCAAATAACAGTCTTGTATCTTATTGCGGAGCTTAGTTATGGCAAGTTATTTGTTTTTGATTAATGGCGTTTTGTGGGCGTGGCAGTGGTCCGATTACGCCCATCTGCAATACCAACCGTCTCACGGTACCAAGAAACATGTCTACCAAGTTTCATAAAGATATCTCAATTTTTACTCAAGTTAGAGCTTGCACGGACGTACGGACGGACGGACGGACAGACAGTCACTCGGATTTCAACTCGTCTCTTCATCCTGATCATTTATATATATAACCCTATATCTAACTCGATTAGTTTTAGGTGATACAAACAACCGTTAGGTGAACAAAACTATTATACTCTGTAGCAACAGGTTGCGAGAGTATAAAAATAGCATTCAAATTTTAAAGTTACTTTGGTGTTGAGTACTCGAATAATAAATGTACGTAGTCCTTTCTCACCTTCCGACTATTTCATACAGATACAGAAGCAAACAACTTTAAAGAAGTCTATTAATTTTTGAGATTTTTGGGTCTTAGAAGATTTATGGATCATCTAGTTATTCTAAACCATTTCATCATTATTATTGAATGTCCTCTTTCTGACCGTTCTACTTTAAATAGATTTAAATGTAATTTGAGGCCACCACATAAGACTGTGTTTCCTCTTGCCTTAAAGAGATGTTTATTTGTCTGACTACAATTCCTTACTATTCTAAAGTGCTTTTTTCTATGAACTAAATCGATTGTATCGGAAGACTTGAATTATTCGTCTATTCCGTAAGGTTTGAAGCGTTCTTTGAAGAAACTGACTGGCCTGAACAGCATGTTGTAACCGCGGGCTGGTCTGTCCATTTTTTTTGTTAATTAACGCTTGACTATCGCTTAGACTATAAATGTATACCGGTTTAAGTGGAACCCCTCTTTCCTTTTTCTATATTAGCCATCTTGACTCGAGAAATAGAGTTGTAGTAATTAAAGCTACCACTTTAGCTTTAAGGTTTGTCACAGGAAAACCATCGTTGCTATATTCGTCCGTTCTTCCCTTCTAGGTTTCTTTAAGACAAAAATAATTATCAAATCAATACATATTAATAATGTATTGTTGCTTAAATTACATCGTAGTTGATTTAAAACGCATTTATCACTAGAACTACCAAGGGGGGTCAAAATGACAGTTCTTATAATTATAACTCATTTCAGGTATATTTTGTTTTTGAAAATCTCGTATGACTCTTTCTAAAACATACAAATAATTAATTCTGTAAAACATTTTTCTTTTTTATACTCTCGCAACTTGTTGCTACAGAGTATAAAAGTTTTGTTCATCTAACGGTTGTTTGTATCACCTAAAACTAATCGAGTTAGAAAATAGGGTTATGTATATATAAATGCTCAGGATGACTGTCCGTCCGTCTGTCCGTCAGTCCGTGCAAGCTGTAACTTGAGTAAAAATTGAGATATCTTTATGAAACTTGGTAGACATGTTTCTTGGTACCGTGAGACGGTTGGTATTGCAGATGGGCGTAATTGGGCCACTTCCACGCCCACAAAACGCCATAAATCAAAAACAAATAAATTGCCATAACTAAGCTCCGCAATAAGATACAAGACTGTTATTTGGTACACAGGACCACATTAGAGAGGGGCATCCGCAGTTAAATTGTTTTTAAAAAGAGGGCGTGGTCCCGCCCCTAATCTCTCCATATCTCCTAAACCGCACCTCTATCGACAGTGTGAAAATGGGTGAAATCGGGTGACAACCCCGCCTAATCCCCATATAACGGTACTGTTAAAAAATACTAAAAGCGCGATAAACCAAGCACTAAACACGCCAGAGACATTAAATTTTATATCTGGGATGGAACCGCGTTCAAAATTAGTCAGTGGGCGTAACACCACCCAATTTTAGGTGAAAACCCATATCTTGGGATCTGCTTAATCGATTTCAACCAAATCAGGATGTTGAAATGTCTGTAATCGATCAAGATACTGAAATATCTGTTGACGGCACTATGTGGAAAAAACTGCTGTATTATGAAAGGTATTGTAAGAACAGCATTTTATTTGATACTCTGCAATATTGTTATGAGACATAAAAAATTTGCACTGAAACAGAAGCTCATCGAATTCTGAATAACCATGACTGGACTGTATCGTTAGCATAGGAATTTTATATGCTCGTGGTGCATACGAAGCAAAAAATTTAAAATTTATGATCCGAAAAATGGGGTCCGAAATTTTTCTCTTAGACAATGAGCAGAAATAAATTCACCGAAATTGTTCGGCTAATTCAATTCGATAAGAAAAATGAAAGAAGCTAAAGATTGCAAACAGATAAATTTGCATTAGTTTCAGAGGTATGGAATAAATTCATTGAAAATAGTCAAATGTGCTGTAATTACAATTGATGAGCAGTTATTCCCAACCAAAACCAGATGTAGATTTACGCAGAATATGCTGAACAAGCCGAATAAGTTTGGTATAAAATTCTGGTTAGCGTCGGATGTAAAAAGTAAATATGTTGTAAATGCATTTTCCTACTTAAGAAAAGACGAAACGAGATTATGCGTACCTTTAGGTGAATTTGTCGTCCTAAGACTTATAGATCCATATATTGGTTGTGGAAGAACAGTTACAACAGATAATTTCTTTACAAGTTTGCCATTAGCAACAAAACTAATAACTAAAAGAACTTCCTTAGTTGGCACTATTAGACAAAATAAGAGAGAACTACCTAAACTTACAAAATCAAAAAAGGATAACATGTCTCGTTTCTCGACAGTACTTTATAAAACAGAAAAATGTTGTCGGACCATTTATTATATAAGAGTAAACCCAATAAAAAAGTATTAGTGCTCAGTTCAAAACATAAGTCAGTGAAAATTGAAAAAGATGACAAACGTTTACCTGAAACGATTACATTTTATAACAATACCAAATTTGGCGTAGATGTTACGGATCAATAGGCTCGGAAATATACTGTGAAAGCTGGATCCCGAAGATGGCCATTACAAGTGGTTTACAATATTTTAGATCTTGCCGGAATAAATGCCTGGATATTATATAAAGAAACAACAGGAGAAAATATTTCAAGAAAAGACTTTTTATTCCAGTTAACCGGTCGATCTATAGACCAAGTAGAAGGAATATCATCATCTATATCGTCACAAAACCAGACACATATTTCGATGAAACGTAAACGGTGTCAAATAGCACAGTGTACTAATAATAAAACGAACAACATTTGTGGTATATGCCATAAAGTGTCTGTGGTAAATGTTCTGCTAAAATATCTGTAATTGCAAAAAATTGTTTTGACTTTTATGCATAATTATTGTATTTAAAAAAATACTGCTATTATATTACTATTATTATTCAGATTATATTCAATTTTTGTTAAGAAAATTACGAAATATATAAAAACGTAAAAATATCTGTATTTTCTTATATGTATCTTAGTAATTTAAGAAACAAGTCACTTTGACCCCTCTGGTAGAAGTAGGCATACGTCAATCGTCGGTAGTTCTAGTGTTAAATATTGTATAACTAGAAAACAAATTAACAACAGCAATATTTATTGAGAACTGAGATATAGCCCAAAATCTTAGGCTCTCAGAAATGAAACTCATATATTTCATATATGTATAAATAAATATATACATATATTTCCTCTTCTTATTTTAAGCAGATTTCTCGTTATGTTGATTTAGATAACAATTGAAGAGAATCAAAAGTAATTAAACGCATAACTGATTCCGTTATCGCGACTCAGTATGTTAGAGTATCTGTCACGCATGCGATTTTTCTTCTTTTTGTATAATTAAATATTTCTTCAAATTTGGCATTGTAAAAGTTAATTTAAAATGGAACTGATGCCCAATCTAGCTTATATTAATAATAACCCAACGATTACCCTCCTCCCGCCCAACCGACGCGAGGAGCGCAATCCGCATACGTGCGGAATTAGCCGAGTCAGAAAAGGCAAGAGAGTTAAGTGTTGAGATCTAAAACTGCTCAGCTACAGAAACAAAAATTTCAACAGATAAGATCTAAAGTTACAATATAATAAATTGTTACATTTTCATTTATTAAGAGAAAACAATAAAGTCTTTTTAATTTTGAAAAGTGAGTCAGATAAGTCAAATGTGCTGGAATGAGAATTAAAATCATGACATATACGGCGGAATGGCTCGTTTAGTTCAAAATTTGATCTACAGGATTTTAGCAGTAAAGGTCTAAACTGCCTCGAAAGGCGAACCGGGATATTAAATTTAATTTCAGATAGGAGAAAAGAACTGCAAACAGTTCCATTCAAAAGTTTCACTAAGAATGTTATGCCAAGCATTTCCCTACGACTAGAAAGTGTAGGTAGATTAATAAGTTTTAAACGACTAGTGTATGGAGGTAGACTTACCCTAGCATCCCATCGGAAATGCGCTAAGGCGAAAAGTAAAAATTGTTTTTGAACCGACTCTAACTTGTCAGAATGGATTTGGTAGCTAGGGTTCCATACCACAGAGCCATATTCCAATATAGGTCTAACCAAAGTTGTATAAAGTGTTTTAGTAATATACGGATCTCTAAATTCTTTAGACCAACGTTTAACAAAACTGAGGACAGCTTTTGCTTTCAAGACCATGGTATCAATATGAAGACTGAAATTAAGCTTAGGGCCCATATTAACTCCCAAATCAACATAGTTTAAAACTTGCTCTAGAATACTTATTTACTTAAATTACCTTTGGAGATTTGGAGTTGGTTACCATATAGCTTTGCTGTACTAGACTGTCGGCAACTAATATTCAGCAAAATTATTTAATTATTATTTCAGAAGAGTAGACATGAGAAAATTGAACATAATACTGGGCACTCAGGATTATCGGCAGATCTTAAGACCATAAAATAAAACTGACAGTTATATAGTAAAATTAATATTATAAATCTTGTTACAAATTCTATTAGATTATAGATCGACTCCTACATAAAAGTTCTTCGTTATATTGCAGATACTGGTTTTCGGGGATTTGGTTGATGTGTCAACTTCGAGAAGTGCAGTATAGTAGCGCACGGCTACCACATCAACCAAATCTCTCCAACAACCAATTATTAAAAAGTTAAATATTTTTTGTTTTCATAATTCATATTACCTTTAAAAATAACAGTAAAGTTATAAATGAATTATAGCCTACTAGTCTGTATCTACTCAGTTCAAGCAGCTCAACCAGTTTATCGTTACAGAACTAGTTATTTCAAATTGGCTGCAGTGGTAGGATAGGAGGTCGATCCTAAGAAGGATCACACTTGGACAGCTTAAACGCCGGTCCGTTGTGATACCTAAAAACTCCTATAAGCTGGATCAAAAGACTATTACATGTAGACAAAGTGCTTTGTGCCTATAATAAACTTGTTGAGACGGCCAATATTTATTTCGGCTAAGTATTTAGGTCCGCCGAAAGTGTGATTGCCTAGAAATTTCAGTCTCAGCCTAGCAAACGCTGGATAGTGGAGGGGAAAGTGCCGGGATGTTTCCACCTTAACCATACAACTTTGGCAACTTTGCAATTGTAACTAGTAGGCAAATCATCCGACCGCTATGATTTTTTTTCTGCTTATTTTGTGTATGTGATCATCCATATTCGATTGCATAAAAAATGTAATTTGTAAAGTATACTCTTTCCTTCAACTTAATTAATCAATTAAATGTTTGTTTTCAGTAACTTGGGAAATAGTAAATAACTCTCTAATAGTCATGAAATAAGATCGTACGCTTAATTGTCCAAAATATCATTTATTTCATTTCGCATTAATGATTTTTGAACGGGCACAATTTTTAGAGTAAAATATATGTACTTACAATATATATACATACATACATCGTGGGCATATAAACATATGTACATTCCTACATGCTGCTTATACTGCGCGTATATGCTGTACCTATAAAGATCTATCAACGAGAATGTGCTCGCATCAGGTCTTATAAGCCATTCTGACCCAGAAAAACACCGACGAGTTCCTACCAATTTAATATCGCTTAAAAACCGGTGCAATTGGAGTATTCTGCAAACAACAACAATAATGAGAGTAACTGGGAAGCAAAAAGTGTAACAATATATAGTATGGTATTTTGCATACAAATGTATATTTGGACATATAGCCTTCTATGAGTTTATACTACATCAGAGTATATGATATCTGCATGTGTAGGATAAAATGCTTAAATCTGAGTTTCAATTGTACAAGTATGTATTTTGATTTTCTTGCCGCTACAATACCACCGCAAACAAGGTACCGCAAACACCTACTCACATTAATATCAATACTCGCACATATATGTTATGAGCCGAGCGTCTGCATCCACATTATTACGACGATGAATGGATTCCTTTTGGCTAACACTTCACGTACTTACATGCAGCACTTATTCGACGTCTGTGTAAAAAGCTTGCAACTATGTGGCTTTGAGTTAAAGTACGTATGTGTTTGTAAGTGTGTACTATATGAAAGCGTGTGCCTGCATTGTGGTTTTGTGCAAGCGCTCAAGCAAAAGAAACAGGCCACAAACGCTATTAACCCAATAACATTATGACATTATGGCGTTAGTGGTTTAATGCCATATAACAAGTTGTTGCAAGTGAAAGCTAGAAGATGAATCAGTGAAGCGTTGAAGGGGTTCTGGGATGTGGGAAGAAAGCATTAGTCGACAAAAAGTACTCTGTTGATATGGTACGCCATGTGTTTGCTTTCATTTAATTATACCCTGAACAGAGTTTGAAATGAAGTTTGTAACGCTCAGAAGAAAACGTCGGAGACTCTATAAAATATATTTATAAATGATCAGCGTCACGAGCTGTTTTGCTTGTCTATCTGTCCGTTCGTATATGTAAACGCAAACTAGTCTCTCAGTTTATGAGATATCGATCTGAAATTTTGCACATATCCTTTTCTCCCCAAGAAGTTTCTCATTTGTCGGAACCGCTGATATTGGGCCACTAGAGCATATAGCTGCCATACCAACTGAACCATCGAAATTAAGTTCTTGTATAAAAAACTATTTTATTGGAAAAGATATTTTCTCAAAATTTGACATAATTAATTGTTCAAGGCAACGGTATAGTCTTTGAACAATTTATTCATATCGGAATACTAAGGCATATAGTTGTCAAACAAACTCACCGACTAAAATCAAGTTTATGTATGGAAACTGTTTTATTTGTGAAAACTATTATAGCTTCCGTGCAACCTTGTTTTGATTTGATTTGATACCATTATGTCAAGCTTTTCACTAAACTCTTTCACCTCAGTTTGCTCTTCTGATGTTTACATTAAATGATTTTGTTGTTATGTATATACATTTTACCAGCTTAAAAAAAAACGAATACAAACGAAATTTTCTTTATTGTCATCAAAATAACTAATAAGTACCTTAAAAGCAGACTTAGATATATTTTCAGTTCACTTAAATCATTCTGCAAAGAAATTTCCTTAATACTTTTTAATTTGACTTATATTGTATTATAATAATTTGAACAAGATGTGTATAATTTTTGATTTTATATTCTTAGTTGAAACTCAATTGTAGCAACAACTTGAAATAATCTGAACTTTATTATATTTTTAAAAGTTTTAATATCATGTTGAAACAATTTTTTTCTGGTTATTTTGATTTTAACGAAAAATACTTCCAGTTTAACAAAACTGCGATTTACATTATATTGAATGAACATATATATATGTAGTAAACTCAAGCCTAACAAAATAGTTATAAAATCGTAAGGAGACAAATGCAAAATTGAATATGTACTAAAAACAGTAAAACTGGAAAGACACAGCAAATATGGTAAATGTTTAGTTTCGTTTTATAGAATAAACTGCTTTTATTTTCTGGAAAATTGTTCTATTAAAAACCAGACACGCGACTAAATGTAAACTCATATCTGAATATACTTACGGCAACTCTAAACTCTAACTTTACCACTCCGCTCACTTTAGTTGAACAAGTACAGCAAACACAAAATGCAAATTTTCGCTAAATTACTGTTGACGAGTAGCGATTTGCTAGCTTTTTACACACACACACTCGTACAAATGTGTTCCCATACGCAAAAAGCTTTTATATATATATATATTACAGTTTTAGTGTAGCTTTAATTTTATGGAAATATATTCTCACATTCACACTGAGGAAAAGCGTAATATTCTTAAACACTTGCAAGCCTCGCTCCAACTGAAGTAAGGCCATAGCCAATAGATCTATTTTACGTATTCGCGCGAAGTAAATGTGGTCTTTCCGCCGCCTGCATTTTCCAATTTACCAACGAGTCAACGCCAACCACCGACTGAGCTCATCTAATCTACTCGCACTCGAATACCTGCTAAAGAGTAGATTTGGCAGAATAGTCTGCCACTCGTTTCATATTTATGTGTCGTATGTGTGCTATTATGCAATAACTATGTGCTAGCATGGGTTTCGTTCATATTTAAGTGCCGCGAACTAAGCTGATAATACGAAACACCCATGAAGTTGTATGTGCATTTATGCTCCTGTATTGCAATTTAGGGCTGCAGCTAGCTCTGCGTATGCTGTTGGTGTTGAATTTTATTGGTGGCCCTATTGCCGGTATCGTTCAAATGTATTTGAGATTCTTGATATTATTATTGTGTGTACATGCTTTGTCAGTTTTGGTTTTTTTGTTGGTAAGCTTTTATTGCCTTTTGCCGGTCGGTGAAATACCCTGGGAAATTGGATTTTGGGATCAAGGTATATGCTCTGGTAATAATTAATGGAGCGTAAACAAGTGTTTGCCTGCATTCACGAATTATGTATATATATTTACAAATAAAACTTGAACTATGTACGAAAGCAGTATATATGGGAATTGCTAAGCGAACTATGTATATACAAACGAAGCCTCGCTGCTTTTTCCCTTGTGCGGTCCTTGCTTTCCGACAACTGCTATGCCAAATTATATCTAATTGCCAAGTGACAACCGATGCAAACTACTCGTGTATGCATATGTCTAATAATTTAGAATCCTGATTGCCACGCATGAATTGAATCATTTCAAACTGATAACGGTAATTGCAAAGCTCAAAAGTGCCTTTATTTATAATATGCAATATCAGTTTTAACCCATGCAGGCTCAATACAAAAAGAATATGCCCAGTATTTAATGAAAATGTTAAACTGTTAGTCGTTTCTAGACATAATTAAACCTTAAGTCAAATATGTAAATATATTTCAGATATAGCATTGTTTCCCATTTTATTTTTCAATCTTTTACAAAAAATTTGCTATAGATTACTTTTTTATTTGTCGAGATAATGTCGTAATTTGGAATGAATTGTTCAAGGTAACGGTACTACCTTAAAAGAAATTGTTCATATCGAACCTGTAGCGTATAGCTGCCATACAAACTGACCGATCTAAATCAAACTTAAACAGGTAAAGAAGGGCAAAGTTCTGGTGTAACCGAACGTTTCATACTCTTGCAACTTGCAGGAATTAAAGCCCGGGAAATTCGTTCAGATTCTGGAAAAACTTTATAGTAAACAATGTTGCGAAAGAATTAAACATCTATTATAAACTTAGATTTAGTTTTATTACTATATTTTGTTTCGCGAATTATATCCACTAATTTCATTCTAATTCAGCGCTAAACCACATAATTTTTAAGAAAACACGTTTTGACCAACCTGAACGGTTTAAATACAGATGGAAAGAGGGAAATCATTTTATGGGGTATATTGGCGACAAAGAAAGTTACGGGCTGATTGCATTAATTTTGACATTGCTCGAGTATTCTCGAGAACATATTTTGAACAATTTTATATATACCATAAAAAATACTCCCTGACCGACATATTTGCCATACAACTTGTTAGAATAACGAAAATCATTATAAATAATATATGGGAGTTGGGGGTATTATTGTCCCGATTTTAACAATTTCCGACAATACTAATAATTTAAATTTGTGTTATATAGGGAGTAGGCGTTGTTGTATTCCGTTAAGCCCATCACGCAGTGTAATATAAAAATCCCGAAAGAATGTTAAATACCGAATTTGATTGAAATCGGTCAAGCAGGTCCCGAGATATGGATTTTCCCCAAAAGGTGAACGGTGCCACGCCCCTTGTAAAATGTTTGCCTTGGTTGCACTAAATGTCTTGTATCTTATTGTGGAGCTTAGTTATGGCATTTTAGTTGTTTGTGATTAATTGCGTTTTGTGGGCGTGGCAGTGGTTCGATTAAGCACATCTGCAATACCAATCGTCTTACGGCGCCCAGAATCATGTGTACAAAGTTTTGTCCAGATATCTCGATGTTTAACTCAAGTTACAGCTTTCATAGACGGACGGACAGACAGTCATTCGGATTTCAACTCGTCTCTTCATCTAGATCATTTACATGTGTGTATATAACCCTATATCTAATATTGGGTGATACAAACAACCGTTAGGTGAACAAAACTATTATACTCTGTAGCAATATGTTGCAAGAGTATAAAAATGTTGCGAAACATTTTCATCTTCATTATTCGATGAAATCGTGAATGGATAACAATTAAATTTATAATCTTATTAGCTTATGGTGAAGTTTTATTAAAATATTTTAATAGCGGCAACGAAAGTTATATATAAATTATCCTGAAATAAAAAATATGTGATATAAACATAATCGAAAAGACTAAATTATATATATTGAGTTGATGTGGTAAAAATCAACCAGAGAATCGAAATTCTTTATATTAGGGATATGAGGCTTGGGCCAAGGTTTAGAACAATTCCATTCATATTCAGTGGTATGCCACATAATTTTCAAGGAAATTTCTTCATTAAATTTCATTCAAATATCACATTTTGACCAACCTGTACGGTTTAAAGTAAGGTCGAAAGGCGGAAATCATTATATAAATTATATTGAAGGCAGAGAAAGGAATACGGTGATTGCATTACTTTGGACATTGCTCAGGTATACTTGAAATACTTTTCATATTTTCAAGCAATTTTATAAATATATGACTGACACACGGAACGACATATTCATGTAGTGTATGGGAGAATTACCCCCATTAGTATACGATATATGGTACAAGGCCAACCGGAAGTTTGAAAATTGTATATTAGGTATATAAGGTCTGACTGATATACTGACCCATTTAAACTATTTTTTACTCTACCACATATTATTAACATGCCACATACTATATGCTACCCGAATTTCATTAATGTACACTTACCATCAGCAATATATATAGAGTAAAGTCAGTCTAATGTTTGAAAATCGTGGTATTAGTTATGTGGGGGCTAGGGCAAGTTTTCACCCGATTGTATCCTATTTAGACACAAAGACTCACTGTAGTTAGTAAAATACGCTCTCCCGTTTTCTAAGATAGCTCAGATATTGGCCGAAATATGCGGTGTAAAGTAAACCGGAAATTCGAAAACTTTGTATTAGGTATATGGCGGCAAAGAGAAACCTTCATCCGATTCAACTCATTTTTGACACACATGCATACAGTTGCACAGGATTTGCTCCGAATATTTCACAGATTGGCCGATATTATCGTTAAAATGTGCGCTGTAGGGACTGAAGGCTTGAACTATTGTTGTCCGATTTTGACAATTTTTGGTCATAAGGTGGACTACTTTAAGCGCACTGTACGGGCAAAGTTTTATCTGGATACATTCACTGTTGCTTAATTTTTATACTGCAAAGTGAAAGAGTTAGAGGGCATTCAAAATTGTGTTAATTTATATTGGAACAATTTTTACATTTAAGATTAATTGCGTTTTGCATCTGCAATATCAACCTTTTTATGGTAACAACAAATGTGTATACAAAGTTTCGGATTTCAACTCGTCTGGTCATTCTGGTCATTTATATACATATACATTAAAGATGAATTAAACAACCATTCAGTAAACAAAACTACTATCCTCTGTGCCAATATAATATTAGAGTATAAAAAATTTGCCAAAAAAAAATTTTTACAAAATGATACTCTAAATACTATATAACGTTACTATTAAACTACAATAATAACATTTTGATAAGATACATTTCCGAATACTACCGTCGTCACCAAATGTGAAAAATGCAGTTTTAAAAAAAACGTGTTAAAAGGTTTACGTGCTAATAAAGCTGATTGACTCAAACGCTTTAACACTACAGCGGGTTGGACATGAATATGAACTTGTGGAGTATTTTAAACAAACAAATTTTAAAACTCTTGGATAGCCTAAACCTTGGAACTTTTTTTCTTCTAAGTAGCTCAATTAACACATCCTTTGTAATCATTTTCATTCACTTTATTTATCTGTATATTTTGATTAACATTATCGTTGAGGTTATAAATTTTTAGACTTTTTTACTGAACTTGAATATCTTAGTTTCTATTATTATTATTCTAATATTTTTAATACCCATAAAATAAATAAATCCCTAATAATTCAAGATATATTATATTTATTAATAATAATTTTAAAACCCTAATTAACTCATGGGTAGGTACAAAACAAAACCCAGGTAGAAAGTAAACATAGTTCGTAGGGGAGGTAGAAAATATAACCTAGGTTAAAAAGGACCTCTACAATGCAACTTTTGTAATTAACGCCTTAACATTTCTTCGAAAATTCCTTGATGATACCAAGAAGGGCAAAACAGTTTGCAGATGTGAAGTCGGGCTCTAAAGCATTCAATAAATAGGGCCCAACACATCGGATCACTTCAGTTTACGCGAGCAGCTTAAACTTTCAACAAGGCACACTTTCAAAACAACGAAAAAAATCCTTTTCAAATAATAAGCATTATTTTAAAAATATTATTATTTTTTAAGAATAAGCATTATTTTAATTCTATTATATTTTTTTCAAACGCTTTAACACTACAGCGGGTTGGACATGAATATGAACTTGTGGAGTATTTTAAACAAACAAATTTTAAAACTCTTGGATAGCCTAAACCTTGGAACTTTTTTTCTTCTAAGTAGCTCAATTAACACATCCTTTGTAATCATTTTCATTCACTTTATTTATCTGTATGTTTTGATTAACATTATCGTTGAGGTTATAAATTTTTAGACTTTTTTACTGAACTTGAATATCTTAGTTTCTTTATTGAAACTTAAGTAAGTAAGTTCTCTACAAGGTGCAATTCAAAAGTTTCATTACTTTTATTAAAGAACGAATATTATTTGCATAGCGGTTTCCCTTCATGGCCAAATGTAGTTTTTCGAAAGGGTAGAAGTCGCACGGTGCCATATCAGGTGAATACGGGAAGTGCTTGATTGTTAAAATTTGATTTTTGGTCAAATAATCGGCCACATGCGTCGATCGATGAGACGGTGCATTATCGTGCAACAAACGCCAACTTCCATCTTCGCGATATTCGGGCCGAATGTGACGAATACGTGCTACCAAACGCTTCAAAACTCCAAGGTAGAATACCGCATTAACGTTTTGGCCGGGTGGAACAAATTCTTTGTGAACAATACCCTTGGAATAATAAAAACAAATCAGCATTGTCTTCAATTTTGAGTTCTCCAGGCGCGATTTTTTGGGTTTCAGCTCATTTCTCATTTATGTCCTCACGACCACTTTGAAAACGTTTAAACCACTCGTAAATACGGCTACGGGATAGACAATCATCGCCATAAACTTGTTTCATCATTTGATGAGTTTTGGTAAAAGTTTTACCAAGTTTAAAACAAAACTTAATGTTGGCTTTTTGTTCGATGCTCATTTGCCGACCGACACTACAAATGTAATGTCACATCTAGCGCGATATCTCAGCTGTTATACAAGTCAGCTGTTATATAAATTTTATACGACAACACTGAAGAATACACAATTGAGAGATAACAATTTCAGACAGATGGCGCCACTAGAAGCCGCGTTGTTTAAAAAGTCCTGGAACTTTTGAGTTGTACCTTTTTTATGCACCTAATTATCTAGTTCAAGAACCGTCTTCGCATTTATAAATGTCCCGAATTCCTTTTTATACCCTGAACAGGGTATATTAATTTTGCCACGAAGTTTGTAACATCCAAAAGTAAACGGCGGAGACCGTATAAAATATATATTTCAATGATCACCGTGACGAGCTGAGTTGATTTAGCCATGTCCGTCTGTCCGTCCGTCCGTCTGTATATACGCGAACTAGTCCCTCAATTTTTGAGATATCGATCTGAAATTTTGAACAAGTCTTTTTCTTACCAAGAAGCTGCTCATTTGTCATTTGTCGGAACGGCCGATATCGGACCACTATAGCATTTAGCTGCCATACAAACTGACAATCTAAATAAAATTCTTATAAGAAAAAAATTGTTTATGACAAGTTATCTTCACGAAATATGGCATGGATGATGATTGTCCAAGATATCGCTACAATTTTCGAACGAATTGTTTATATCAGACCACTTTATTACACAGCTATCATAGAAACGGACTGATCAAAATAATTTTTTGTATGGATTATTGCTTAAGACATGACTTCAATCTTCGAACGAATTGTTAAGATCGGACCACTATAGCATACAGCTGTCATAGAAACTGACCGATCAAAATCAAAATCTTGTGTGGGCAATTTTTTTATATGACAAAATATCTTCACATAGTTTGGCATGACTTACTTTTTTCATTAAATAGAGAACCCATTTTTTCCGAAATGTAATATAGTTTGTAATAGAAAATTAAACCCTTAAATTTTTCCTATGTGGTAAATAGTGAGTAACATAACTAATCAATCTTCTCCAACATATTTACATTGTAATCAGATTTAACCACTTTACAAAAAATATATTATAAAAAAATCAGATTAATTAATAATTTATACTGTCCAATTTGACCTTTCAATAAAACTTTTCTTATATCTGCCAAAAACTGTTTTGCTTGTGCCAAAAGTAAGGTATGACATGTAGCTAATTGTGGTAATAAGTTGAAAATTGTGTTAAGAATGGATACATATGAGTAAGGACCAAAAATATTATTTACAAATCCCTAATTATTCAAGATATATTATTATTTATTAATAATAATAGAACACTAACTTTGAAAACATAATTATTCAGTTTTAAAACCCTAATTAACTGATGAGTAGGTACAAAACATTCTAGGTAGAATAACAGGTAGGAAATAAGCATTGTTAGAAGCGTAGCTCAAAAGCATAACCTAGGTAAAAAAACTTCGATAATGCCCCTTTTGTATATAACTTAATATTTCCACTAAAATTACTTGATGAAATTTGGCATGGATTATTGGCCACGGTAACAATAACATATCATAAGAAATTTTTCAGATCTGATTACTGTATCATATAGTTGCCATACAAACTGATCGATCTAAATACATTTTGGTATGGATCTAAGTAGACAATTATGTTAAGAATATATACATAAGAGAAAGGCGAAATAATATTTTTAATACCCATAAAATAAATAAATCCCTAATAATTCAAGATATATTATATTTAATAATAATAATTTTAAAACCCTAATTAACTCATGGGTAGGTACAAAAGAAAACCCAGGTAGAAAGTAAACATAGTTCGTAGGGGAGGTAGAAAATATAACCTAGGTTAAAAAGGACCTCTACAATGCAACTTTTGTAATTAACGCCTTAACATTTCTTCGAAAATTCCTTGATGATACCAAGAAGGGCAAAACAGTTTGCAGATGTGAAGTCGGGCTCTAAAGCATTCAATAAATAGGGCCCAACACATCGGATCACTTCAGTTTACGCGAGCAGCTTAAACTTTCAACAAGGCACACTTTCAAAACAACGAAAAAAATCCTTTTCAAATAATAAGCATTATTTTAAAAATATTATTATTTTTTAAGAATAAGCATTATTTTAATTCTATTATATTTTTTTCAGTGTTTATTTTTAGTATATTTTCTATTTGTATAAATATCTTATTAATTTATAAAAATGCCAAGAGTATCTAGACAATCGCAGGAACAAAGACGTCGTAATGCTCTGAATCGAGGCCGACAACAATATAGTCAAAATTTGGAAAATAATAGACAGAGGAACGCTGACTATATTGCCGAATTACGCAGCTCAAATTTGGAGTACCGCAATGAGGAGAGAACTCGTGACAGTTCTGCACGTTCCACTAGACGACAGAACCTACTTCACAGAGCAGCAGCGTAATACAGTAGGTCATGCAAACAGACGTTTGAATCCAGAATATAGAGCAGCGGAGCAGGAGCGCAACACAATGGAACGTTCTGTACGGCGTCAGAATGCAATAATAAGGAAAGAAGAGAGGCAACGAGATGCAGCATTGAGGAGAAGTCGTCGAGAAAATCCAATAAGAAGACGTCGTGAGCTAATTTTACATTCTTCTCAAAGAAGAGTGACCCGCCAGCAAACCAGGCAACAACTAGCAAACGAGCAGGAATCAACGTTGGAAAGAGTACAATTGCATAGATCGGATCCCGATAATCGTCAATTAGAAAGCGAGAGGCAAACCAGGAGGAATATAAGAAGATGTCGTGAACTTTTTCCTGATGCACAGCTAGAAGAACAAGAACGTCAACGTCGAGCTGCCAATATCTTTGATATGTACGCATTGTTGATAAAGAAAAGACCCACTGAAATATGCGTGTGTTGCGGTGGCACTTGGTTCCCTCTTCAGGTGAAAAAACTAGAAAAATGTCAGACTTCAACAAAATTTGCGCACTCAGAAGATGCTAGAAAAGAGTTTTATCTGTCATCAAAATTTCCGTCTTCGAAAGTACAACTTTTGCAACACATGCTATCGTATTGTTAGGAAGGGCAAGATACCAAATATCTGCCTATCGGAAGGATTGGAGTTTCCTGATATTCCGGAATGCCTTCAGGATTTAACGTCTCTGGAAGAAAGACTGATATCACCGAGGATCCCATTTATGCGCATCGCATCATCTCCTTAGGATATGAACGAAAATGTGCTATTCGTGGAGCAGTGGTGAATATCCCCATTTCAGTTGTAGAGACAGTCACCGTGCTTCCACGAAGATTTGATAACAGCCATATTACTCAAGTGCACTTGAAACGTCGACTGGAATATGAACAAAATTTTATGACGGAGACAGTGCGACCAGCAAAAATATTGGAGGCACTAAACTATCTGCTCGGTACAGAGCTCTACGTCAAGCATAATATCCAAATGTCAAGTGATTGGCTGGCAAATGCTGGAAACGAGGAAACTGTGCCATTTATTGCGGATCCTGCAGATGAGGCAGAAGTAAGAAACCTTCTTAATGCCCGTCAGGAAAATGTGCCGCTTGAAATGGAAGAGGATTTAAATCCAGGTGGTCAGGAGACTTTAATGGACTCAATGAACCCGTTAAAAATCGATCCATTGAACGGGTTGCAATGGCACCAGGACAAGGTAGATGCCCAAGGGACGTTACAACCGACGACGATGCTCAGGAATTGTCGTATCCAACGATTTACTGCGGAAAAAAGAGGACATCTACAACAACTTATAGTATAATTGCACGTTCTGAAATTCGACGCTATGATCGGCGTTGTATGCGCGTGGACGTGCTCCTGTATATTTATAAGTTCTACGAGTTGGAGCGCATTAAAAATGCAATTTCCATTTGCCTGCGTAAAAAGTCTGGATCGAGGAATATAACTGCTGCAAATGTGAGGGATGAAAATTTCGTCAGCAACCTTATCCAGCACGATGAAGGCTATCATGTACTCAAAGGACTTCGATCCTCACCTGCACATTGGGAGGCTGAAAAGAAGAAAGTTTTAGCCATGATCCGACAGTTTGGTTTGCCAACATTTTTTATCACAATGTTTGCTGCAAAAACAAAATAGCCTGAGTTGTTAGTCATATTAAAGAAACTGGTGGATAAAGTATACATTTCGGAAGAGGAAGCTACTGCTCTATCAAGCTCTGAAAAGGTGAGGCTGATAAGGACAGATCCAGTTACATGTTCCAGGTATTTCGACAATCGATTCCGCCAAATGCTAAATGCTACAAAACGGACTGTTTGGAGAGCATTTAGTAGTCCGTTACTATTACAGAATTGAATTCCAGCATAGGAGATCACCACATCGTCATGGCATGTACTGGCTAAGTAACGCACCACAATTGGAAAGTTATGGAATCACCAACACAAATGGTGTTGAAACATTCATCGATCGACACATCACAACCGATGGGGATGATTTAGACTTACTGGAATTCATTCAGTATCGAAAACACAGACATGGTCGAGCTTGCCTAAGAGACCTACATGGAAACAAGTGTGCCGATTCAACATGCCATATCCGCCGATGCCACGGACAGAAATACTTTTCCCTTTGGAGAATGAGGAAGGTATTGAGCAACACAAAGCTCAATTCCAAAAAATACAGAAACTATTAACTCTAACGGATCTCCCAGAGGAAGAAATAACACGGTTGAACTGCTTCGAAAATTTTTTGGCGAATGAGCGAATCAACACTGACTATGAAGGATACAAGCTTGTTCTTTGCTCATCTGTAAAAAATTTTCAGACAGGCTTCTAAATGCCTATAATAAACATATCCTTAAATTGCATAGAGCAAATATGGATATTCAATTTATTCTGGACGCATACGCTTGCTGCAGCTATATCATTAATTATATAAATAAATCCAATAGAGGAGTATCAACATTATTGAGACAAGCCATGGAGGAAATAAATGCAGGGAATTTCTCCATTAAAAGAAAACTGCAGCACATCGGAAACAAATTTGTAAATGGATCGGAAATATCGGCTCAAGAAGCAGCTTATAATATTTTGTGACTGCATCTATCAGAAGCCAGTAATGGGGAAATATTAGGGAATATTTATAAATACATCACATCCAAACATCCGAGTAAGGATGATAGCGCCCCGACTGAATGAATGCTTAACAGGTGGACTCTATGTGCTGAGTGTGCTGGAGCACTACTCTCAAAGGCCCGATCAATTGGAAGAACTATGCTTAGCAGATTTTGCAGCATGGTTCAGATTTTGCAAAACAAGCAGAAATTTTTCTGATAATAACGAAGAATACAACGAAGTAGAGAACGAGGATGACACGACAGCTGCACTTTCAATGGCATTAAAGGATGGATCAGGATTTCTAAGGAAAAGGAAGCAAGCCCTTATTCTGCGTTGGAAACGTTTTAGCGTTGAAAGTTCAAGAGCCGATTTCTTCAGAGAAACCGCCATGATATTTCACCCATGGAGAAATGAGGAAACAGACTTATTAAATAATGACGTCGAGAGTATTTGCAATTCACACAAGGAGCAAATTGAGCTGAATAAGCTCAAATATGACAAATTTTCATCGAACGAACTAGAACGGATTTTGGAAAACCTTCATGTCACAGCGGAAGAAACAGCTGATGATCGAGCTGCCTCACAACTTTTAGATCCCGAATTTAGAGCTCTAGCCGTTCCAGAGCAAACAGGAGACATTAATGTTTTTCAAGAGCACAACAATACAGAGGAAGAGGAAGGGGCGGTTCGATTAATTAAACTCTCACCTCTAATATTAGAAGACCATTTACTGGCAATGGTGCAGTCACTTAACAGCAAACAGAGGGAATACTTTGCTCATGTAATGCACAATGTCAGTAAAAGGGAAATCTTCTTTGCATATTTAGATTGCAAGCTAAAGCAAATTTTCAGGAGCAGCGCTTACTTTGGAGGCATACCAATTATCGTGTTTGGTGACTTAAAGCAGCTGCCGCCAGTAGGAGATCGATGGATATTTGCGCCGAATAGGAATGATCATTACAGTACAATTACAGGAACACCGCTTTGGGATCAATTTTGGCACTTTGAGCTCACTGAAATAATGCGCCAGCGTGAAGATCAAGCATTTGCCATTGCTTTAAATAACATGTCAGAGGGAAATATGACACATGCTGACATCCAATTAATCAAAAGCAGGGAAAAGACCTCTAATAAGATACCGAACGAAGCCATCCATCTATTTTATTCAAATGCTGGAGCAAATGATTTTGAGTTAACTAAACTGGCGAACACGATGACCGAGGAGTTCATTTCGACTGCGAAGGATACAATTAAGTCAAGTTCCCTAACAGAACGCAGCAGGGCAAACATTTTAGAAGCTGTGAAGTCTTTTAAGCCATCGGAAACACAAGGAATGCTTTATACATTGCAGCTCAAGACTTCGATCAAATATATGGTGACAGTCAACATAATCATAAGTGATGGTCTCGTCAATGGTGCTACGGGGGAACTAATGCAGGTTGATTCCGAATCACATAGATCTGAAAGTTCAGTGGTGCGACTATGGAAAAAATTCGCAGAATCAAGAGTTGGAAGCTTTGCACGTTCCAAGCAGCCTCACAGTCGCAATGTAGATTGGACACTAATCATGAGCGTGGTCCGATCATTCAATGAAAAATGAGCAAATAACCATAAAACGCAGACAGTTTCCGGTCATTCCAGCTGAAACCATCACGATACATAAAAGTCAAGGTGGAACATACACACAAGTTGCTGTTCATCTAGAGGGTAGAGTAAACAGATCAACATTATTTGTAGGATGTAGCAGAGCCACAAGTGCCAATGGATTATATATAATCGAGACAATTTCTCCCGCGAACCCATTTCGACCGCAGGATCCAATTAAAACTCAACTTAATAGGTTCAAGATAGAAGGAGCACATGCTACAGATTTTTGGCTGAAAAATCGGAACAACGCCTAGATGTTTATTATCAAAATATAAGGAGCCTAAACAAGCATATTGAAGATATTAGATCAGACAAGCTGATTTGTTCTGCTGATATTCTGTGCTTTGCCGAGACATAAGCCTTACCTCAAGAAGAATTCCCAATAGAAGGCTACAGTGTTACTGCACGCCTTGATGGAGAAACAAGATCATCCCGACGACGCCCTGCTAACGGCCTTATAATATACTACAAGCAAGATAGGTGCCCAGGTCTATCAGAAGGACCATTTTCAAGAAACGACACCGGTTCAACAAACGTTTACCAACTGTTAAACGTAAACAATTCAACAGTTTCCATATCACTTGTGTACAGGAACCCCCGCTATAGACTTCCGGAATTTAGAAACCAAGTGGAAAATAATATCCGTCAGATAACTGAACAGTGTAATGGACCGTCAGTAGTCCTTGGTGACTTTAACATATGTCGCCTAACAGCAACTGATGATTTGGAGGCTCGATTGCAACAGTAAGGATTTCAATCTTCATTGGCTAAGGTCGCCACAACAAAACAGGAAGCATCAATAGATTGGGTATGGACAAACATGGATTCTGCAATGACCTCATGTATCACATATGAAACACCATATAGTGATCATGACGGAATATTTATATAAGCTTTAGAAAATAGATACATTATATATATAGATATATGTTATATTCAATATTATTAAATATAAATTTGTATTATAATATAAAGTGTAAGTCATAGATGTAATTATTGTAATTTATATATCATATAAAAAAGTATTATAGAATAATAAATATTATTATATGTTATATATTTTCTAATTTCTATAAATATTATAATTTGTTTTGTTTTCCATTAATTAATGTGAATAATCAATCAGCTTAAAAAATTAAAATTTATGTAAATGTCTGAAAGATCTATTTACCTCAATAACTAACCTTAATTCGAATAGAAGATTGTTTATAGCAAAGAACCTGGCTAGAAAGAACTGGCAAAATGCTTTCCGTTGGATGCAAACCGTTAGCAAGCCACGTTTTCAAATGTAGTCATACATATAGTAGTTACTAAAAGAAATGCACCTGTGAAGGGTATTATAGAAGATAACGTTTTCTCTTGTTTAAAAGTTATTCGGATTTATTCGAATGTATAAGTTCCCGATAGTATCATGTTCTGCTTCTGTAGTTCCCTTATTAAAGAGTTTTTCGCCACATACCCTTAACCTCAAATACCGTACCTGCTACTAATATCGTTTTGTTAAAATTTGTTTATCTTTTAATTGAATATTTCAGTATTAATTAAAAATTGTTTATTTTTTTATTTTTTCGACATTTGTAGCTTTATGTTGAAGCCACAAACAAGTGAAATTTCATGTGTGCAATTATCTACCCTTATCATACAATATATATACCCTGAATATACCCTGTTAATTTTACTACCAATTTTGTAAACTGTGAAGTACACACAGTGAAATATAGATCCTGTTACATCTTAATATGTTTATGTTCGTTCTCACATTTTTACATATGGTGTGTTTTTGTACTCATACACTGCGCGTCATCTCGTTAGCACACCTTTATCAGCTTAACTCAATTGCTTCTGATTTTTTGCTTTTCACAGCTACTGCAGCTACTGCAGCTACTTTATTATTTTACTATTTAACAATCACTGGTAAAGAAATGATGCGATAGGAATGTCTGTTATATGCTTTATTTTTGAGTTATCAGGTTAGCACGTGCAATTTGAATTGCATTTATCTTGGGAGTTTGAAAGGGTATTGGCATCACATTTTTTGTATTGGTTAAGTGAGAGAGCAATAATCGAAGTTTATGAATAATTACAGCTTTCAATAATTGAAATATTAAAAGAAGATAGCAGTAGTCAAATATTATATACAATTTCCTTCGTAGTAAGTAGAAGCATGGAAAAAATAATGAAAGTATCCTACTCTCAAGAGTCGACCGCCAAGATCCGGCAAATGCTGGTGTTAATGTGCCTTTTTTACGGCAAGGTGTTCATGCAATATCGAATGTATGCTGGTGGGAGAAATGCATAGACATGCTTCTATCTGAAGGTATGTTACATGACGGTCTTGCATTATCAGTTCACGTACGACATCGATGTTTTCTGGCACAACGGCTGTTTTTGGACGACCTTCACGGAATTCGTCTTTGAGCGAGCGTCGGCCACGATTGAATTCGTTGTACCAGTTCTATAGGATGGTGCTTCATAGCCATACAAAGATTTTAGTTCATCGATGCACTCTTGTCGGGATAATCCACGTCGAAAGTTGTGCAAAATGATCGCACGAAAATGTTCACGAGTTAATTCCATTTTTTGGCCGAGATGAATTTTTTAATTCCCTGTAAATAAAACTATTCACGATAAAATGACAAAAAGGTTCTGAGTGATGTTATGCTAAGAAATGTAAAACTTTCCAATGGAAATGTCAGATTGCACCTGGCAACACTTAGTGTTGCCTAGGCCAGCCAGCTATATAGCAGCCCTCGTATGTTGGACCGCCGATATCGGGCCACTATAATACATAGCTGCATTACAAACTGATCGATCATTTGGAGATGTGATAATGATTTTCAGGTTATGTATACCTATACGTATATTCATAATGAAATTTCATCAAAATATGCGCTTAAATAATGAATTTGTTTAGCAAAAATTCTACCGGCGGCGGAGGTTGCACACTTCTAACAATTTTTAACACCAAAATTTGGTTCTAAGAAAGTAGGCATAATTGTAGCCAATTTAAAATAAGAAAACACGTTAACTTCGGTTGCACCGAAGCTATAATACCCATCACAAATACAAATGGTTCCTTAGAAGACTTTGATTCCGATCGTGCAGCTTGTATGACAGCTATGTATAGTTTTCGAAGATTCCATTTTTACCTTAGATAATAATAATAATGATCCGTTCTAAATTTTGTCATTCCGATCGTTTAGTTTGTATAGCAGCTATATGCTATAGTGATCCGATATCGGCGGTTCCGACAAATCAGCAGCTTTTTAAAGAGAAAAAGACGTGTTCAAAATTTCGATATCTCAAAAGCTAAGGAACTAGTTCGCGTATATACCGACAGATGGACAGACGGTCATGGCTAAATCAACTCAGCTCGTCACAAGTATGTATAAGGGTCTCCGCCGTTTACTTTTGGATAAAGATCTTCTTAAGGAATGTAACACAAGTAAACCAAATCAAATCTGATTTAAAAATATAAGTCTTTTATAATATACGCAATTTCCCCTAGTGGCGGTACCACGCCCCATTATATGACAATGGTGAGATTATGATTACTCTAATAAGTCGATTGGTCAAAGAAAAATAATTATTATATATAAACAACGTGAAACTTTATTAGACATTAAAGTTGGGTAGAGTGGCTGTCTAACGACGCACCTAGGCCTATAGGAGGCCCATTGTGATACCACCGGGACTAATGTTCCTTCACTCTATCGTCTCCTCTCTGAACCAACCTCTGCTCCTGATGAAGTTCATCAGTACAAATAATTTTATATTAGCAATTTCTGATACGTCATCAAGGAATCCACGAGCGATAGTTGCGATTATTTTCCTATATAGAGCTTTACATTCGCATAGAAGATGTTTTACTGTCTCCTCTTCTTCTACTTCTTGACAGCTTCTACAATAGTACTTGCAATTACACAATGACCTGTTAGTACTCCTACCAGAGTTCTTATATCATTCCTTTTGAATTTTAATAGTCGGTTTGTGCGACTCACGCTCCATTCCTGCCACGTTAGTCTGCTGGTTGAGCAGGTTATTGATTGTCTCCACCGAGACTCTGCTATATTTATAGTATGTTCGCTGATTAAATGTTTGCAAGTTGCCAGAGGCATAAAAAAACCTCTTTTTCAGAGGTTTGTTGCAAAGTGGTACCTGTGCTGGCTAGTTCATCTGCTTCGCAGTTACCAGGGATTTCACTATGTCCTGGAACCCATTGCATGTTTATTGTAAAGTAGGAGGTCAGATCCTCTAATAGGTCAAGACATTCTTTCATTAGCTTGGATGAGACTATTGGAGACTTGAGTATTTGGCCGTTTGGCTATCCATATATATATATATATGCTCCTTGTTTTGAGCACACATTTTGTCAATTCCACAAGGCTTTCTTTGATTGCTGTGATCTCCGCCTGGAAGACACTGCAGTGGTCTGGAAAACGGAAGGCGATTTTGGTGTCTAATATTGTGCAAAAGACACCACCTCCCACTCGATTATCCAGTTTGAATCCATCCGTGTAGATGCTAATTCCTGTATTCTAGTCCACCTCGTCCCTTTCCCACTCCTCTCTGGTGGAGAAGGCCATATTGTGGACCGAATTTAGCTTCAATTCTATTGGATTGCGGAAATCCCGGAATATACTGAGTATCCTAGAATGCCCCTTGTTGCATGCGACTAGTTGGGAGGATTCCTTCAGTTTGAGAGCTGACTTTGCTGCCACTTGCTTACAGAACAGGTCTGTTGGCAGTAAATGTAGAATTACGTTTAGAGCCTGGCTTGGCGTTTTTCTAAGAGCTCCACTAATGCATATACTGGCTACTCTTTGTATACTTTCCATACGCTTTACCGCGTATTTCTTTTCCATTATTGTCCACCATACAAATATACCGTATGTCATGATTGGTCTGACAACTGCTGTATAGAGCCAATAAGTTACCCGAGGCGTTAGCCCCTATTTGGGGCCCACCATCCTTTTACAGGTGTAGAGTGCTGTGGCTGCCTTCTTCACCCTTGCATCCAAGTTTTGTTTCCATGAAAGCTTCCTGTCTAAGCTTAGTCCTAGGTAGCTTGCCTTCTCTACAATTGTTAGTCTGCAACCATTTAATAATTGATCCAACAGCAAGTTATTCATTGTCAGGAAGCAGAAAAGTGGGGATAACACGCCTCCTTGAGGTGTACCTCTTTGGACAGATCTGCACATCGTTGACGCTTCCAGCGTTGAAATTATTGACCTGCTCGTGAGCATCTGTTCAATTAATTTTCTGAGAGGTTCAGAGATATCCAGATCCTTAAGCGCACTCAGTATGGCCCTAGGCTAGATATTATTGAAGGCTCCTTCTATATCTAAGAAGGCAAATATAATGTATTCTTTAACTTCCAGAGATTTTTCAATCTCCGCCACCACAGAAAAGTTGGGTAAATACACTATCAATCGTAAACGAAAAGAATGTACCATACTATTTACATTTAAAATAACCAATATGTGAATGAGTTATGAGGAAGCTGCGAGTAGAGTTATTAAGTTTTGTTCTAACTTCTAAAATAAAATTATTAAAAAAAAGAAAGGAAGTTTTAAGTTCGGGTGTAACTGAGCATTTTATATTCTCGTAACTTGCAAAGATCAAAGCCCAAGAAATTATTTCAAGTGTTGGCAAAATTTTGTATTGGAGGAAGTATTGATCCGATCCAACCCATTTTTGACACAAAGACATACTATTATTGAGAGTTTCATTTATTTATTTTATTATATCAATTTCAATTATATATCTTAAGCATTGACCGATATTTTTGGTAAAAAGTCAACTATAGACACTGGGGTCCACATATTCAGCACCTAGGGGCTTGAACAGTTTTAGTTCGATTTAGACAGTTTTTGATCACAAGACGGCATACTTTAAACGCATTATTCACGTAATGTTTTATTCCGATACAATCATTGCTGCTTGATTTGCAAAATAATGTTATATGGGAAATAAGCGTGATTGTAATGCGATTTCGCCCATTTTCGCACCATAACATAGAAATATGAGAAGAATTTTATGTACCGAATTTAGTTGAAATCGGTTAAGCAGATTCGAAGATATCGGTTTTCACCTATATGTGGACGGTGCCACACCCACTGTCTAATAATGTCTCTGGCGGGTTTAGGCTTGATTTATCGTGCTTTTAGTAATTTTTAAAAGTACCGTTATTTGAGGGTTGTCAACTGATTCCACCAATTTTCACACTGTCGATAGAAGTGATAAAAACGCTTGCTCTCAGTGAAGTTTGTTATTGTAGTTTTAGCGGTTTAGGAGATATGCACATTAAATCTATTAGGGGGCAGGACCACGCCCACTTAAAAAAAAAATATTGAAATTGCATATGCCCCTCCCTAATGTGATCATGTGTATTAAATAACCATCTTGTATCTTATTGTGTAGCTTAGTTATGGCAATTTATTTGTTTTTGATCAATGGCGTTTTGTGGGCGTGGCAGTGGTCCGATTACGCCCATCTACAATGTGAACCCATGTACAAAGGAACATGTGTACCAAGTTTTATAAAGATATCTCAATTTTACTCAAGTTAGAGCTTGCACGGACGGACGGACGGACGGACAGAAAGTCACCCGGATTTCAACTCGTCTCTTCATGCTGATCATTTGTATATATAATGCATATACACAACAGGTTGTGATAATATAATATATGTATATAAGTAACATTTAGAACTAAGTGGCAGCCTCTGTTCTTATAAAGAGGTCAGAAGTAAAAGCTTAAACCCTTTCATAAAGCGTATATGCTCATTGACTAAGGAATTAGTAACGCCACACGTACCTTCACGAGCAAGACATTTCATCATTTCAGGTGATGGCACAGTTCTAAGGAAATTGCAACGTATGTATTCTTAGTACCCTAGATATCTACTTGTAATTACCTACTTTTCCCATTTTTTACTACGTTTGTCGCTCACCTCATACCATATGTTACATAGTTTTTACAATTCTGATATTTGAACCCTACTGAGTTTTGCTCTACATAAATTGTAATACATCTATTGTCTTCCCCTTCTTTCTTTTTATTTCATGCTTCTTATTTGTTTAAATGTACAAATTTACGTTCATACAACCATCTGACTCTGGCTGCGATTGTTTACTATTTTTTACACGGTTTCACTTGTTTTTACTTTGATTATTCCAGTGCTAATGTCGTAACCCATTTCCTGTACTTCAAGCTAATTTGCGTGATTTTGCTGTCATTTTTAGCTTTGTTTTGAAGGTGGAAATGGGACGAGCAACAACGGGTATTGTATACAATTCTAGAATACGGTCAACAGTTGTTTTATTAAAGATAACTCCGGCAGTTTCCACCTACACTGTTAATCCTTTTTTAATTTGTAGTATATATTTATTTCATATGTAATATACTAGTTGAAAAAGAAAGTAAGCCAGAGCAAGCCTTTAGGGAGCGAATATCAAATCACCAGAAAGAACAATAAGGGCACGAGAGAGTCGAGTAGCAATATTCCAGAATATAGAACAGCTCAAGTTTGTTCGTATTGTAAGATAAATGAGGGCCAGGAAGAGTAATGAGTAAGGATACTGTGACTTACTTTCTCACTAATGTACTCGTATTCATAGCAAGTGAACAAAATAAATGCTGGTATTGATTCAGTGCAGTCTGCCAGTCTTCCCAGATGATTTAAATTGAAATTACAACTGTTGTACACTAATATCACTTATGGCAATAAAAAATGTATGCAATATATATAATGTACACTAGGGTGGAGCGAAAAATTTTTTATTTTTCACATTTCAATTACAAATTCTTTAAAAATAACGTACAAATATTTGAATTGAATATAATATATATTTGAATTGAATATTTCAAATATTTGAATTACACTCTCCGAAAGTATATTCACTTAGTTCAAGCAGTTCATATTTAAACCTATTTTTCTCAGAACTATATGTTTCGAATTGGCTGCAGTTGTAACTCGAGGACAAATCATCCGATCGCTTGGAATACTATATGCAGCTCTGTACAACGACTTTTCAGTTTATTGATGAATACAAAAAAGCTGGGCCAATAGTCAACACTCTTTCGAGCAAAATCCGACACTTATTCTGCCATATGTATAAATTTTTTATAGTTTGTAAAGTAAAGACTTAATATGAAACATGCCTAATAAATAAAACATACATTGGATACCTCTGTTTTAGTTTCCCAAAGTTGCAGTAGCAGCAATAGCAGCTGAAATATCAAATGAATACCTGATGTCAAAGTAACTTTAAATTGGCAAAGCAACCTCAAAGAACATAAATCTCGATAAAAAAATTAATAGTTCTACTAGTTTTTCTAGCTGAATTTAGTTTCTTCATACAAAATATCGAAAACTTCAGTAAGAATTAAAGATTTTGAAACGTATGTCGCTTCCCGACTTAAAAGAAAATTCGTTTAAAATTTCAATTGAATCGATTGATTCCGACAAATGAGCAGCTTCTTGGAGGGTAAAGGACGTGTGCAATATTTAAGAGCGATATATCAAAAACTGAAGGACTAGTTCGCATATATACAGACAGATAGATGGAAAGACAGACGCACTTGTCTAAAGCAACTCAGCTCATCAAACTAATCATCTATATACATATATACTTTAGGGGGCCTCCGACGTTTTTCTTTGAGCGTTCCAAACTTCCTGGCAAGCTTAATATACCCTGTTCTGGGTATAAAAACATACGCATCTCAACTTTTATATGCTGAAAGGATTAATCCAAGCGCTTCGCCACTCTAGTGTATTGAACAGGAAAAATAATTCAATATTCTGGGAACAGAATAACGATTCTGATCCATAAATTATAATTTAATAATTTAAAAACGGAGTATCTAAATATTTGTTAACTTATTAGTAAGTTGACCAACTTAAATATAATAGATATAACCATAAAACAAAAAAATAGCAATTAAATCATAGAAAAAGCAGGGACATGAGAGTTTACTAACGAGATAATTGCTACAGTTAACCGCACATACAACCAAATGAAAGCCACATAAGCAAAAACGCTACACCCCCTCTCTTCTACATAATTTATGCAATATATATTTATATATATATATGAATAAATATATGCTAATGTCGGTCACGAACCACAAGCTGCGAAATCGCACGTCATAAGACACAAGATAAACGAAGAAGGGAAGTGCGCTCAATGGGTTAAAAAGTTTAAAAAATTATAATAATAGCTAGGCAATGTTTTGCAGGCCGCTAAACAATAACAAGGACATAATAATACAGTGGTAATCATACAACCTACATACTACTTACTACATACAAAATACATAGATATATATTTATACACACATAAGTAAAGCGATTCAGTTGCGGTTGTGGCAAAGACACAGCAGAACGCTTGCCATTCGGACCACGATTAACCGCGTTGCGGAAATATTTGCTCAGGCATTGGCCCACCAGCAAGATGAAACGAAAACATTTTACAACACAAAGTAAACTCTACAAATGTGGAGCAAGGTGCACATTTAATAGTAAGCACGAAATGTCACTGCAAACAAAATAAAACTAAAGTACATACATATGTACGTACATATACGAGTATAAGATTGGAGCTCACTAACAAGCTAAAACGTATGGAACTGCCACGGCACGAAAGTAACTGTTTATTAAAGCAAATAAGACAATGTTGAAAACGAAAACATAAAAATAAAACGGAAGACTTTTTTTAATTTGCGAAAGATGGAAATTGAAAAAGTCTTTGCAGTACGAATACAATACGTCTGAGATAAACGTTTCGGAGAATGTAACGGAATCCGAAGTTTAATTATAACATGCAAGTATTTTCCGTCGCATAAAATAATTTCAACTTACACTTGTTATTCGCAGAAAGGGCGCATGCAAAATAGGTCTTGGCCAATTTCTGCCTTAGAACATTTCTGATTTTGCGGCAGTTGTATAATATTCTATTGTTACCTAGACTCGCAATGCGCCCAACACCCTCTCACTTACAGCGGCACACTTGTTTGGGTAATTACCGGATATCCTCGAATTTTTAGATAAAAACCATTGACAGAACAAATGAAAGTATTTATTTAGCAATGACCGCGTTTTCCACCACTGAATCGAGCCTCTATTTTAAAAATTAGCGCACTGACTCTGCAGCAGCACGAAACTGATGCAATTTTCAAGCTCTAGTACACTGATAAAAACCGGTCATAACTGTGGACTTGTGGTAAATGTCAACAAAATTATGCCTTTGCCAAGATCAACAAAAGCTTTTAGATAGGATGAAGAAGGAGAGGCAAAATTTTTCATTTTTAACAAATAATAGTCTATATTGTTGCGGACATAATTGTAACAGCGATAATGAATCTTAACATCAATTGTAAATCATGTGATAGATGTAAATGAAATACCAAGGGAAAAGCATAGTCGCAATGAAATGGGTATAGATGGGATGAATATGGGAGAGATATATTTAAAAGGCCAATGTGTCAGATAGTGTCAGTGGGGTACGGATTTTGAAGGCCTTACTTGGCAACGTTAGTGATACCATAGTGTTTTATTCAAACGATGCAAAAAAATATTGGCTGATTTTCTAGTTCAGTATTTACTTTAGCAAATATCTTGGTTATTTATACTATTTGTAGAAAGCTGTGAAATAACTATTGTGCGAATACTCTACTATATCGAATATCTATTCTATAACTGGACTAAAAGAATTAACAAATAATATTTAATATCTAGAAAAATACTCAGTCGCCTACTTCCCACATAACAAACTTTTATATTCCATTTGATTCTTTCACTTTACAGTTCACAGAACAAACTTGAAGTTATCCGATTAAAGCTTTGCAACAAATTGTGCCTTCACGGTTTTTCATCTTACCCTACAAAAATGGTCGAAATCGGACTATAACTTTCCAAAGGCCCAGACACCAAATTCGGGGAGAATATTTTTGAATTGACAGCATGTCCTTATGCCAAAAATGGATAAAATGGGGTCAATACTTTCCTTAGCCCCCACAAAATAATAATTCTACGTCAGTCGTATGAAGGTCGTATTTAACATAAGGTAAAAATATGCGCATTCGTATGCTTCAATGTGCTTGAGTGAGAGTACATATTGCAGCACCTGAGGGCAGTGCTCATTTTCATTACATTCAAGTGCCTGAGTGCTCTTGTTGTGCGTTTTGCGGTTGTTAAAGTAACGAGCTAAGCTTAAGCACTTTGCAACACATACTGACTGCAGAAAATACTTTGTGCTTGAAGAACTCTAGAAGTGCAAGCCAAGAATAAATATTACAACTACAAGTATGTATGTGCACACATAGTAAACGTAACAAACATAAGTACATTGAAAGTAATACAAACTAAAAATCGCGTTAATCTGAAGCGTATAAATCTACATAGAAAAGTTAAAAGTTAATAAACTCTTACGAATAAAAAGAAACTAGAATAAAGTTTCTAAAAGCCATGTTTTACACATGCAAAAGGCTATAATGTAGCTTTATTGGCTGTGGAAAAGATTACCATAATGCATTTAACCTTAAAACAGTTTTATTATAACAATTAGTTATATAGCCCCTTCACTTTTACAGGTTATCAACTACTTGTAGTTTAGGAGAATACTCAAAGTATTAAACCGTCATCTGACGACCTTTACCCTTAATCGTTTTTTGTTTTACCAGTTATTTACCGTAATTCAAATTTTTCTGTAATTTCCGAATTGCATATGGTTCGTAAATGACACCGAACACCTATTGCACAGAGATTGAATACTGTTTTGGTACTTGTATAAAATTAAACAAGAATAAAGGAAAAATTAATTTTGAGCTGTAAAAACTTGATTTGAGGATTATTCAATTCATATGGACTTTTTTTTTTTGTGAAACAACGTCACCTTTTTTGACCACAACAAAGTTTACTCTTTATCCGTTCGAGGATTTGTTGAGAAATAGCGCTGAAACATATATGTTTTCTTGATCACATCCATAGTCTGAGAATTGTTGACCTACACTTTCCTTTTCAAATAATTATAGTAAAATATCACACATTTTTACCAACATATCCAGTTGACTGTAGGAAAGTCGGAAATCACTATATTAATGGTAATTCGGCCATAGTCAACGAGTTGCACATATTCGGTATCGAAAGTAATGGTCCAATTACGACAATTTTGATACGTAAGATATCTCCTATTAGACCCTTCTGAATCATCTTGGCTATGAAATTTAATAACTTTGTTGTTTTTATTTAGTGAGTTGTCCTACTTTTTTGTGAGTTTCACCACTATATGGAAGTGAGCGTGGTTATCATCTGATTTGACTAATTTTTACTGTGTGGTTAAGTGCTAGAATAACTTTTGCTCAGCAAGTTTGGTTAATATAGCACTTTAGCTTTAAGCTGCCATGCCCTGTACCAAATTACAGTTTTGTATCCTAATGTTTGGCTTTGTTATAGCCCTTTATAATTTTTCGTTTAATGGCAATTTGTGGTCACTGCAATGGTCCAATTCCGCCCATCTGCAATACCATACCGCCCAGCGTGCAAAGAAACGCGTGTCTGGAACGACGAACAGACGATCAAACCGAATTCAACTCGTCTCGTAATCCTGATCATATATAATATATATACATAACTTTATTTACATATCGATTAGTTTTAGGTGTTACAAACAACCGTTAGGTCAACGAAACTATTATACTCTGTTGCAACACTTTGCGATTGTATAAAAATGTATCGCTGGTTTTAAAGTTGAAAAGCGTCAGAAATTTTAACGAGTTACACAGAATTATTTAATTGAGGAAACGAACATAACAGAGACATTTATTGGGTTTGTTTTTACGGAATAATCATCATGGTAAATTGACCAGTGTGATGGATAACTTCAATCCTTTATTATTTATACCAGTAAATTGAATGAAATGTTAAAACGATTGCTCTCATATGTTATCCTTTACTAAAGAACTGTCATAGTTTACTGTTAGTATTTGTTTCAAAAGTTTATCCTCTGAGCAATAAATTCGCGTTGGCTTTGAAGTCGTTGAGTGATTTGCTTCTCTGCATGCAAAAATTATTTATAAACAAGTAAGGAAGGGCTAAGTTCGGATGTAAACGAACATTTTATACTCTCGCAAAGTATACTCGTTTGAGATTTCTTTGTGGATTGACTGATATTTTCGATAGAAGGTCAACTATAGGCACTGGGGTCCACATATTTAGTACTTAGGGGCTTGAACAGTTTTGGTTCGATTTAGACAATTTTTGATCACAAGGTGGCATACTTTAAATGTATTATTCACGCAAAGTTTTACCCCGATATAATCATTGTTGTTTGATATGCATAGTGGAAAGTGAAAGAATCAGATGGAATTGAAAATGGTGTTATATGGGAAATAGGCGTGCTTGTAGTCCGATTTTGCCCATTTTCACACTATAACATAAAAATATAAAAATAACGTTATGTACCGAATTTTATTGAAATCGGTTAAGCAGATCCTAAGATATGAGTTTTCACCTAAAATTGGGCTGTGCCACGCCCACTGTCTAATTTTGAACGCGGTTCCTATAAAGTCATCTTATACCATCCCAGAGATAAAATTTAATGTCTCTGGCGTGTTTAGTGCTTGAATTATCGCGCTTTTAGTAGTTTTTAACAGTACCGTTATATGGGGAAATGGGCGGAGTTGCCACCCGATTTCAACTATTTTCACACTGTAGGTAGAGGTTCTAAAAACATTTGCTTCCAGTGAATTTTGTTATTATAGCTTTAGCGGCTTAGGAGATATGCACATTAAACCTATTAAGGGCGGGACCACGCCCACTTAAAAAAAATTTAACTGCAGATGCCCCTCCCTAATGTGATCCTGTGTACCAAATAACAGTCTTGTATCTTATTGCGGAGCTTAGTTATGGCAATTTATTTGTTTTTGATTAATGGCGTTTTGTGGGCGTGGCAGTGGTCCGATTACGCCCATCTGCAATACTAACCGTCTCCCGGTACCAAGAAACATGTCTACCAAGTTTCATGAAGATATCTCAATTTTTACTCAAGTTAGAGCTTGCACGGACGGACGGACAGACGGACGGACGAACAGGCGGACGGACGGACAGACAGTCACCCGGATTTCAACTCGTCTCTTCATACTGATCATTTATATATATATGACCCTATATCTAACTCGATTAGTTTTAGGTGATACAAACAACCGTTAGGTGAACAAAACTATTATACCCTGTAGCAACAGGTATCATCATAAAAAGAAATAAAGGTAGTCGATTGTTTCCACCCGCAGTCGTATGATCAAATATAATAGTAGTTAAGAAAAGCTAAATCGCAGGTTTGCTCGAAGCGGACTTTTTATGCGATTCTTTTATACACTTGCATGAATTATGTATGTAAGAGTGAGTCAATGGCAGCGCGCATTGTCATAAATGACGTCGACAGCTGGCATGGGGTAGCAACAATAACGTCACCAGCAGAGTAATGAGTATACAACAAGTACATTGATGACTTTCGCATGTTGTTATCAGCATTACGGCTATTGTAACTGTCATCATTGTTGTTTCACTTGTCATTGCGCAGTTGCTGGTTGGTCCACATGTGACCGCACACTAGTACATATTGTTATGCGCTGTAAACTTTATTCTCATGCAGCAATTTCAGTAAAGTAAATCTATAATGTTCATTCACGGTACAACACATCAACACCGTATTTACATGTGTGTCGCACACACAGACATCGAACCTCATTCATTTTTTATACTCTCCTCAACCTGTTGCTACAGAGTATAATAGTTTTGTTCACCTAACGGTTGTTTGTATCATCTAAAACTAATCGAGTTAGATATAGGGTTATATATATATAAATGATCAGGATGAAGAGACGAGTTGAAATCCGGGTGACTGTCTGTCCGTCCGTCCGTCCGTCCGTCCGTGCAAGCTCTAACTTGAGTAAAAATTAAGATATCTTTATGAAACTTGGTAGACATGTTTCTTGGTACCGTGAGACGGTTGGTATTGCAGATGGGCGTAATCAGACCACTGCTACGCCCACAAAACGCCATTAATCAAAAACAAATAACTTGCCATAACTAAGCTCCGAAATAAGATACAAGACTGTTATTTGGTACACAGGATCACATTAGGGAGGGGCATCTGCAGTTAAAACTTTTTTTAAAAAGTGGGCGTGGTCCCGCCTCTAATAGGTTTAATGTGCATATCTCCTAAACCGCTAATGCTATAATAACAAAATTCACTAGAAGCAAATGATTTTAGCACTTCTATTGAATAGTTGAAATCGGGTGGCAACTCCGCCCACTCCCCATATAACGGTACTGTTAAAAACTACTAAAAGCGCGATAAATCAAGCAATAAACACGCCAGAGACATTAAATTTTATCTCTGGGATGGTATTAGATGACTTTATAGGAACCGCGTTCAAAATTAGACAGTGGGCGTGGCACCGCCCACTTTTAGGTAAAAACCCATATCTTGGGATATGCTTAACCGATTTCAACCAAATTCGGTGCATAACGTTCCTTTCATATTTCTATGTCATAGTGCGAAAATGAGCTAAATCGGACTATAACCACGCCTATTTCCCATATAACACCATTTCCAATTCCATCTGATTCTTTCACTTTCCACTATGCAAATCAGGTAACAATGATTATATCCGGGTAAAACTTTGCGTGAATAATGCAATTAAAGTATGCCACCTTGCGGCCAAAAATTGTCTAAATCGAACCAAAACTGTTCAAGCCCCTAAGTACTAAATATGTGGACCCCAGTGCCTATAGTTGACCTTCTACCGAAAATATCAGTCAATCCACAAAGAAATCTCAAACGAGTATACTTTGCGAGAGTATAAAATGTTCGGTTACATCCGAACTTAGGCCTTCCTTACTTGTTTTAGTTTTATGTTTTTTTCTCGTTGATCTCCTCCAGTTTAGTTTTTGCTACATATTTTTTCATGTTGCACGTACCTGATGGTTGCAACGCCCTAATGATGACAAAAAAAATGTCTCGATTACATTAATATCTAATTTTTGGTAGCAGTTTTCCAACCTAATCACCGGCAGTAAAATTGCCGCATAATCGCCTACGCGGCTGCATACGGCATTGCCACACATTCACCGCACGGCCGTAGTGAAGTCAACACATGTGTCGCGCGGTTTTATTATTTGCGCAAAAAAACTAAAAAATTAAATAATTTATTGCATTAATGTGTTCAGAGCTTTCAACGTGCAGACATTAATTGATATTACACAAGTATGTATAGATGTATATTTAACGCTATTTGCCATGTTGTACAAAACTCAAATACTTATTTTATCAAATAAGTGAAAGCGGAAGTTTTCATTAAATATCTCCTCCAACCGGATATAGTGGTAGGAAATTAGCAACGAAAGCGGCCGACATTAGTGTATTAGGTTGCCAACTGCTTTCACCAGTTTATGAAAATAGTCTTAGCTTGAAAAAACGTCGTGTATTAAGACAAATAACAGCGCATTATTGAGCATAATTTTTCATTTATACATTGTGTTTTAATGTAAGTAATCTATATATCGTTTGGTAGCAAAAACTACTCTTAATACATATTCCTGTGCTTGAGGTTTGGACATTACTAATTTTTTTATAAATTAAAAGTAAATTGTGTGGCATAATTCCGGATGGAAAACAAAAATATTGATTGGAAGAACAGTGGTTTGAGGTCTAGAAAAATGTGTAAACAGGAAAAGATAACTATTGGTGGATCAAAGAGGATAAATATCAGAGGCCCTAGTTTCGCTGCGAATATCTTTTATGCTTACGTTACGTATCGAAAAGAGAACGGAAAAGGTGGGGTTCAATATGTCGTTGAATGGAAAGTGGGCGTAGTTTCTTCCAATCCTTACAATTAGTGGTAAGTGACATAATTGAGATGTGAAGCACAAAATGTGGTAGTTTTGGGTTACTAAATGACTACGCATACAATTTCATGAACGAATATATTATTAGTAATGTTGCTTACATAGGTACGTATATCAAAATGTTGAAATCTGAAATGAAATGCAAAAATTTGCTTTCATGTTAAAAATCAATATTAAATATTCGCAGAGTACAAAGACTGCAAACGGCAAGTGCCGAATGTCGTTTGCAAATCAAATACCCTCATTTCGTCCGTTAAATAAAACAAAAAGCAAAGAAAATGAACTTATAATTTATTTTGCTGTCGTGAACATCCGAGATTATAAAGTTTCTTCAGCAAAACGGCCAAACGACAACAGTTGGCATGATTTCATGTTCGCAAGCAGAGCAGGAGTGTGCTAGCCCAGGGTAGTGGATAGAAGATAAGGTTAAAACATTGATGCCAGCATACCGGCAAAGGAATGTCATGATGAGTAGTTGAATGTGATCACGATATGACAATGAAAAAAGTATAAAACATTCAAATTTCAATGAAAACAAGGGACATTTACTAGTTTTGGGAACCTAAGTAAGAGTTAAATTTAATAAAACGATTATTACAAAAAGTTCTTAAATCGAAAAACGTCATTTGTGGAAAAATAGTCTAAAATGCAAATATAGACGTGCGAGGCGTAAATGAGTCCCTAACAGTCAAATTAATCGAATAAGTCGATTTCGAAGTTAGGATGGCATCGATTTGGTCACCTAGAACCGATTTTTATTGCCTGTTGCGCTACAATCGCTATTAAAACCACTTTCCAGAGTGGTTGGAAAGTGTAGTAAATGTAATATGGATGTAATTATTTTCTCTTACAACACAATTGACATATACTCATATAAACTAATTATGTTCTTGGGATAAGCATTATATTTGTTAATCCCTTCGTTTGCGTCTTTAGACTCTTGTGATTTCTTAAGCATGAACAAATGAGTAAACTATAACTTCTTAGCCGTTTTATTGTACATATATATTGCAATTACGAAGACATTTATCTGATTGCGCCAAAAAAAGTTTTACGTTATTACAAATCTGTATGACACTTAAAAAAAACTAGTTCGAACTCATGACAATATCTTCCCTCCACATCCATATATATTTTACAAATTTATTTTATGTTTTGGTCAAAGTTAACTGTTTATTCGCAAACCATTTCCAATTGGATGCGTCTGCAATTTTGAAGGGGAAATATCGTCTAATGAAGTCAAGTAAGGGAACAGTGTAAGAAAGTTGGAAACAATAATTATTTTGGCTTTCATGAAATTCCCAAATAATTGATTGAAGAAAATAAGAATTAATTTTGGTTTTGCCTATTTTGCCACTGAAAATGGTATATGATAAATGATAGATTGAATTGCAAATATATGTATCTACAACGATTCTTGAATATATTCACATGCATATACATAATATTTATATATGTTATATGTATTGTACTTAAAAACAAAATGTTTAATCAAACTTCTTTCCTATGTGGAACTGGCACAAGAAATGTAAATTTATCGAGCGATTACACATATCTCAGTATATATGTACATAAAATTTCGGCAAACATTGCGACGGTCGCTCTGGCAGCAAAGTCATTTTCTAACGGAAAATAGCGTGCAACAACATTCCTGCCGTACACATGTACAGTGTGCGATTACACAAGTACATATGTGCGTATGTATTCGTGATAAGTTGAGTGTGGTAATAAAACTGGAAATTAAATTTAACCCACAAATACCTTCCATAGGAATATGCAAATGTGCACTTGCCATTTATTCGCTCATATATACATAAATGTGTGCATATTCTACACATAAGGTGCAATGGAAATCAAAATTATTACGACATCTGTAGAAAAAGCTTAGTTGAATTCGAGTGCGCTTGCGGTTGCACACACACTATACAAGTATATCACTTAGACGTAGGCACGTACAGACTCTAACAACAAATAGTGCCTGCGATTACTTGAAAGACTAACGACCTAAACGCGACGCATTCTTTTATGTTTTTAACTGACTTTATTGCATGTTGCATATATAAGTTATGTGTATGTATAACTCAAGTGATCGGGATCCGCAGGTTTATTTAAGTAGAAAGAGCTTGTCTTAACAGTTGAATATAGAGGGCGTGCTGGTGCGTGTATAAATATATGAGGACTGCTGATTCCCCTACAGTCAAATCAGCTTAGCATGAACTACTCGTAACTAGTATCAAATTCAACTTGTCAGCTAACTGCTGCCTTGGAGTCCCACGAAATATCAATTGTGAGATTTCAGCAAGATATTTATGAAAATCATACTAATTCGAAATAGATCAGTAAACCCAAACTAAAACTACTGCCTCTTTAACTTATTTTAATTTGCCTAAATTAACTACATAATACAACTCAAATTATTGCAAATTTTTAGATTTTCGAATTTATGACTTATTTTAATACTCTGGCAACATGTTTCTACAGAGTATAATAGTTTTGTTCACCTAACGGTTGTTTGTATCACCTAAAACTAATTGAGTTAGATATAGGGTTATATATATATAAATGATCAGGATGAAGAGTCGAGTTGAAATCCGGGTAACTGTCTGTCCGTCCGCCTGTCCGTCCGTCTGTGCAAGATGTAACTTGAGTAAAAAACACAAAACACCATTAATCAAAAACAAATAAATTGCCATAACTAAGCCCCGCAATAAGATACAAGACTGTTATTTGGTACACAGGATCACATTAGGGAGGGGCAACTGCAGTTAAATTTTTTTTTAAGTGGGCGTGATCCCGCCCCCTAATAGGTTTAATGTGCATATCTCCAAAACCGCTAAAGCTATAGTAACAAAATTCACTGGAAGCAAATGTGTTTAGCACCTCTACCTACAGTGTGAAAATGGTACCCATATAACTGTTAAAAATACTAAAAGCGCTATAAATCAATCACTAAACACGCCAGAGACATTCAATTTTATCTCTAGGATGGCATGAGATGACTTTATAGTAACCGCGTTCAAAATTACCGCCCACTTTTAGGTGAAAGCCCATATCTTGGGATCTGCTTAACCGATTTCAACAAAATTTGGCAACATGTCACACAGCTCGTGCCACAATCGATTTATTGAAAGACACCTTTGGTGACCGCCTAATTTCACGTTTTGGCCCTGTGAATTGGCCTGCAAGATCTTATGATTTAACACCGCTAGACTACTTTCTTTGGGGTTATGTAAAGTCATTGGTCTATGCGCATGAGCCACAAACGCTTAACCATTTGGAAGACAACATTCGCCGTGTTATTGCCGATATACGGCCACAAATGTTGGAAAAAGCCATCGAAAGTTGTACGTCCAGATTGGACTACATCCGAGCCAGCCGTGGCGGTCATATGCCAGAAATTATATTTAAAATGTAATGCCACAAAATTATCTTTCGGATAAATAAAATTCATGTCAATCGAATAATCCATCGTTGTTTTATTGCAATTTAAAGTTTTATATCTTAAAATAAACACCCTTTACAAAAAATTCCCTACCAGAACTTGATTTAAATCGGCCAGTTTGTAAGGCAGCTTTATGCTATAGTGATCCGATCTGAACAATTTCTTCGGAAATGGTATTAAATCCAAAAGGGACTATACATTCAGATGGACAGACAGATAGACATGGCTAAATTGACTTAGCTCGTCATGCTGATTATTTATGTATATATTTTATAGGGTCTCTGACGTTTCCTCTTGGGTATTACAAGGATTGTGACAAACTTAATATAACCTTTTCAGGGTATAAAAAGAGGCAGATAATAATTTAGAAAAAGTAATCAAGGAAGGATCAGTTAATTAGTAAATTAAGAAATGACGAAAATTATTTTGTGAAGATTTCCAGTAGGACTAAGTAAAGAGAAGATAGTTTGTGTTACTATATTTTCTTTAGTATAATGTTATTTGGTGCCAAAATTTGGTTAAAATCGGTCCCTACATTGACTTTATAGAGTATCTGACATGATATAGACCTTTAACCCATTCATAACCCTTCCACACTTGTCCAAGAAATGTTTATAGTGTCTAAAAAAATTTTAAAGGACCACTAGGTATATTTATTGTATTATTGCTGTGTATGGAATGCGCTTACTTGTGTGCGCACAAACTCCACAAAAGTAATGAGGTAATTCCTTGGGGAACATAAATATGTGTTTACCAACATATGTATACTATATGTTAATTTAATTGCATACATAAATATATAAACGTATGTGCATATATGTGCATGAAAAAGTCATTTGAATTGGAGGTTTGCTCTTTTGTACAGTTATTCTTTTCCCGCAATCTGCGGTCCTCATTTACACAAATCCTTTTAATGAATGCTTCCCTTAGAAGTTTTGTAAGCATATATGGGTAAAGACATATATATGTATGCGAGCACCGCTTTGTTTTCATTAAGTATCAGACACACCTTTGCGCCTTTTGTAAATAATACATCTCTAAGCGTTGTTCATGTGAGGTGAAAAACGGCCACAGCAAGAAAACAATTGTATTCAGGTGCTAATTTCATACTTATGCTTTTACACGCCCATTAGACCAAATGTATTACACGCTCTGCGGAATTTAAATAAACTATATAACAAGTGTGCGCGACACATGACCACTAGAATTAAAAAATAATGTTAATTATGTAACCACGCCATCTCTCATACAAAGAGTTAAGCAAATGTTAAAAACAGGCTTCCAAAATGTTTATGGTAATATTTTAGCGGGTTACAATTAAAATATAAATATTTAGTGTGCTCAAAAACTAACGGGAATTTTCGTTTCGCACTTATGCCAGCGGTTCTTCCTATCGTCGAAACACTTCTTAAACTGGAGTTTAAAGGTGGCCTTTAGCTTTTTCAGCGATGCGCTTTTAATATTCTTTGATCCATTTTTTTTTTTTAAACAAAAGTCACCTAGCTCATAGAAACACGTCTAACGCGTTAGCGGCTGCTACAAACAAATTTTATCGTACTTCAAGGGCATGTACATCAACATACTTGTAATAAAAAAAATTTTGACAATTGGACTTTTCAAACTTTAAACTTTAACTTTAATTTTAAAATTTTTGTTATTTTTTACCACACCTCGCATGCTCAACGGTTTATAAACGAAATCATCAATATATTTACTGCAATATTTAGTGTATCTGAAGTGAATTATGTTTCTGTAGTCTAGTTTACAAAATTGCCATTATATGAGGGGTAGGCGTATTAATTGTCCGAATTCGTTCATTTTCAAAATATATCTTGTACTTGCCAGAAATACTTGATTTGAGCATGTTTGGTTAATAAAGCTATAATTGTGGCGGTACCACTCCTACATTGAGTAATTAACCTCATATGCTTCTCTTTACCTCTATGCCTTGTACAAAATCGCCTATATGCAGTACCTACCTAGCCAGATAGCCAAATAGTACTTTTACTCAAGTTATTGCTTACACGGACAAATAGACAGACGGATTTAATCCCTCACAACATCCTGATCATTTTGATATATACATATGACAAGTATATCTATATGTTATATTGTAAGTGTTACAAACAACCATTAGATAAACAAAACTATTATACTTTTTGGCAACATGTTGCGAGAGTATAAAAATATATAGGAATGTCTGCATTATCATTTTAATTAGATTTGACATTTCCAATTTAGACAGTTACTTAAGTAGTAAAACTTAACCCTCATTTGGAATGTGCGCAAAGTTAGTGCCCAAAACATTAGAGAGGTAGAACTTTCAACTAAATAAATTGAACGTGAAAATTTTAAAACATATTTATCGAGCAAAAAAAAATGGTCTTGAATGAAATTAGGTCTAAATTGTCCTCTATCAATAAATATATTTTTTAAATACAGCAGAATTCTAAATCAGAAAATCTTACAATAGTCTACTTATGGTACTTACACTATTGGACAGCAGTAAATATCTACTAACAGGGTATATTAGGTTTGCCATGACGTTTGTAACACCCAAAAGAAAACGTCGGAGACCCTATAAAATTTATACATAAATGATCAGCATGATGAGCTGAGTTGATTTAGCCATGGCCGTCTATCGGTCTGTCTGTATATATACAAACTAGCCCCTCAGTTTTTAAGCTTTCGATCTCAAATTTTGCACCTGTCCTGTTCTCCCTAAGAAGCTTATCATTTGTCGGAACGGATATCGGACCACTATAGCATATAGCTGCCATATAATTTGAACGATCGGAATCAAGTTCTTGTAAGGAGAGTTTGTATTTGTAAAGGGTATTATAACTTCAATGCAACCGATGTTAACATTTTTTTTGGTTTTTGCATAACTTTTCTTCCTTTAGCTGAAAATTTTATTGTTAAATTCTATATAATTGAACATCACATCATGTTTTTCTATTAAACGGCACAAGTTTGGAAATTTTCACACAAATAAGGTCTGTACTATTATTTCTGTTTATTTTTTGTTTTGCAGATTATCACGTAAACTCAAGCCACATATAGTTGCCGATACAGTCAAGCAATATATCAGTCGGGCGCAGCGCACAAGTAAGGGTTCCGGAGAACAGCAGCCTAACATGGAGTTTTTACGTGGTGTTTATGCGTTCATGCAAGTGAGTAGATCATCGGTGAGTGTCGCTATTTCAAATTAACAAACTTACTAATCCATAAAATCTTCTTTTTCTTTTTTGAATTGCGTATGATTTGCTCTCTATCAAAACATTGAACAAATAAATCGAAATCTCATAACCTCAACCGAAATCCAAAAAAAATATATATATTTTAAACTAAAATATTAAACCAATTTTGCTGTTGGCAAAAAAAAAAATGAGTATAAATATAATAAATAAAAATATACATAACTACGAAAATAATAAAACATGTATGTATAAATATACGCAAATCGCGTTAATAACGTTTAACGAGAGTAAGCTAACATATGAGCTATACAAGTATTATACACACGTAAAAACGTTATTACAAGAGAGAAATGTATAAATAGAGTAAAGTAGGAAATAAATTAGTGGTTATATAAGGTACACATTGTAGCTAATTAATGCCTTCTTCTAACTATTTAACAAATACGTAAATTTGATATCATAAAGTTAGGTTATGTTAATAAAAACGTTGACAATGTCAGCATATAAACATGTATTTAATAAATTATAGTGAAATGCCTTGAGTATTATCCATTGAAGAGTATCCTAAGCATAATTTTGTTGAGCTCTAAGTATTATCAATCTTTGTGTAAATTCCACCAAGCATATACTCGTATTTAATATACAGTGAAGGTGGTCAAATAGATATATTATATTTGTAGTCGTTTTATCTTATAGCATTAACAAACGAACTAGTTATGTAAACAAAGATGTTATAGGTACGATATCTCTAATATTAAACCTATTAGAAATAAAAGTAATTTTGTTTTTTAAAAGCAATTAATTTCCAAGTCCATCGAGTACCTTAATATTTTGTTTAAGGAGTAAAAGGATTTACACAAAATGATAAATTGGTTTTATACCAAAAATATTTGAAAATGCATGTTTAAAACAAAACTTCAACAAAATTATGACTTAAAACAAAACTGACAAATACCATAAGTAGAAAGAATAAGATGAATATACAAAGAAAAGATATTAGGAATAATTAATTCAAATTACGAGCGAGTGAGCGAGCGAACATACTTGTACAAATAAAAAGTTAATCCCACGGAGCGAACAAACCATTGCAATTGACTGCATTAATTCAGTCAATTATCTCCCGTTATTTGACGAAGTGAAACAATTATCATATTTCAACGAAACAAGAGTAATAAGCAGCGTCACTCATGTTTTTTTCGTAGAGAAAATAATTAACGAAACATTTCCACTGTAAGTTCTTCCGTATACTTTTCTTTAACCCGCACTAGTTACATTAACGGAAAAAATAGAAAATATCAAAAAGTATTATATATAGTTAATTACTAAGTTGAAAAAAAGCAAGTGAAAAAAACTCATGAAATATTATCATACTTCTATTTTCTCTTACGCTCATTGTATTTTTCCTAATTTATATAAAATAATTTTACGTTCCTTAATCGATCTACATATTTCCTGTCGTCGTTTCTAAGCAAATAATTATGAGTTTAGGAGTAAATCCACGATCTCGTCATGTATTTTCTACAATCAACAACTGAAGTTCTCATGCTTTTAACATTTTCCTAGCACTTTATTAATTGTGCTTTATGATAAACGTTGAGTTCTATTTTTTACATTCCGTAGTTGCAAACATTTTATGAAAGTGTTTCCCTACAAATGAAAAGTGTAACCGAATTCTTTAACTCAGCGCAGTCATTCACTTATATCCTTTTACAGCTTGTTTTGTGGTAGATATATTTATATATATATATATTTATTATTATTTGACATCAACACATACATTATCCTAGATATCAGCCAACGTGTCAGCATCTACCAGTGCAGCAGTAACACAAGCCACCCATCTTCACTCCTCTCATTTCTCTATCATCATCAACCCACCATATAAATCGTCATCATCGGCAGCAGTATTTTGTCATAACTTTCAAGCTCTTCTGCTGCTGCCAACATCTGTTCATAAAGTTCGGACTCTGTTTAAAAAAGTAATTTTTAAGTTGCAAGATACGCATTTTTTTGTTAAGTGAATTTAATGATATTTACCTAAACATCGACATAGCCAATATGCTGTCTACCATATACATCAGAGAAAAGCTGGTTTCGTTTCTATGTGTGTACCACTATATGTCCTTATACGAATTCATATGTGATTATTAGTGAATCAATTTCATTAATTCTGCATTCTCTCCATTCATCTTACAATATACATCAGTTTTTCGGTACTATTCTATTTGACGTTTCCAAGTGGTAGGTGGATTCATAACGAATAAGCTTTCGGCGTGTTTTTGAATGTTCCTTCATCAAAACATTCTGCTGACGTCGTACACAAAGTGCTATGTAAATGAAGACCTTTACGTAAGAAAGAAATATAGTAAAGTTTCAAGAGCGGTTAATAAATAAAGGCAGTATTAATTTACTATTTGTCATTTGTATAATATTTGTACCTATTTTTTTTCCTTGTCTGCCTCTATTGTTCTCTGTGTATCTTTAACTATCTCTATACTTCTTCGTCTGCCTTTTCTATTCTAACAGTTTACTTCTTAACTTATTTTCTATCGTCTTCAAGTGTATGTTTGGGTGTGCGTATTCTTACTTCTCTAGTTTTCACATGTGTTTGAATTTTTATTTTCGGTCTTAGTATTTATGTGTACGTGCACAATGCTATATTTTCGATTGTTTAGCTTATCTTTAGTTTCTCCCTGACTGTCTTTCTGTCTCTGCTTAAACTAGTATTTATTAAAGAAATGGGGTCTGAAGGCTCCATTAAGGCACCATTCGGTTACTTAGCGTCTATCTAACTCAGAGCAGCTCCCACTACAATTTTCACTGCATTGTGGGCTGGAATCTTCCACGACATTGGCCTACAGGTGGGCTTTCAAAGGGCGGATTAATGTTGGTTACTTACTACCCAAGTTTAATATTTTCTGAATTACTGCAAAATCTTCTAATAGGGTAATTAATTCAAACTCCAATTTAATATCAAATAGCAAAAAAATCACGCAAATAAAAATGTGCCCTAACTAACGAACTAACCAAGAATATTTGTTTAATATATATAATTTTTTTATTTTACTTTTATTTAGTGTTAAATGAAGCCACTCAAGCAACTGTAAATATATTTATTAAAATTTTTGTTCAAGTAATTTGTAAATATTACAGCAATAACTGTTTGAAACCGGCGACTGTCGACCAATTTCTTTTACAACATAATATAGAGACGAGAATTGGTGTACCAGATTAAAAAACACGGCCTACAGTCGTCTGTGGCAGATCTTTAACTAGACAGCTAACACTCAAATTAGATCAACACACACACACATACGTATAGATACATATACTTTAGATATTTAATTTCCGAAAGTTCAAAAATCACTTATTTTATTTCCTCTCCTACAAAGCTTATATAATACAATGCGTACTTAAAACGCGTAAATTAAACTCGATATTATGTCTACATTTGAATAAGTAAGTCGTATAACGATAGCTACAGGTACAACAACAGTAATGGAAGAAACAAAGGGCGGCAACTGCTGCCATCGTCAAGTACACTGCAACAGTCGTAATTGCAAAGTTATTATGAAAGATATTTTATATAGCAAATATTTTAACTCGATTTAACTCGAATTAACATGTATTTTTATTTACTTTATGTATGCAATTGTGTATTTTACGAAGGTTAACTACGACTATGAAACTCCTGCTGCTACTACAACAACGTTTATTGCTCCTTTTTCAACCATATCGTCGACAGTTACAACAACCACAGCTGAAAATAATATGAATTATAGTAAAACCTCAAGTGAAAATATGATTGCGCGAAAAACTACTCCTCTGACAACAGCTAAAACGACGAAGGCAACAGCTATAGCTACAGTTATACTTGTAAATGCACCCAAAACATAACAAATCAATATCGTAAAAGTAATAGTAACCGAGAAAGACGATAAGTGGCAACAATAATGAAAATACTTGCTGTGCTAACTTTATAATATTCCTGTACAGATTTTCTTAGAGAAAACTCCCTCTCAATTTCTTCTATCTCTGTGCATCAAAGCACATAGGCATGAAAATCCATAGTAGAAATCCACTTTACTGGAAGAACGGAAGAATAATACTGAAGCTATTCTTACAAAAGTCAAATGACGAAATCTGCGTCCTCGGGTAACCTAAGAATTTATTCATAGGACAACAGCAAAAATTAAATAATAAAACAAGCAAAACAAAATATAAATATAAAATAAACGCTTTAGTAATAATAATAAAAAGCAACAATAATAATAAAAATTTACATCAAAGCGATTGTGATAAATTGTCATGCAAATCAAATTAAACATAATCATGATACCCAAATTACTTCTAATCAAAAACTAAACTAAGTAAAGATCAAAAAATAACAATAATTAAAAAAATAATAAAATCAACCTTCAACTCCTAGTAATCAATAATCCAGAAGTTATAACGCCTTGCGCGTCACAGATATCAAACAAATATATATCCCGCTAGAATTTGCATGTCCGTATCACGACAATAGTGAGTACTATTAAAATAGGAGCGAATTAGCTTCTTAATACTCGAATTCTCCAAATATACAATCAACAAACGCTTGATTGCTGCTTTGCAACTTTCACAGACTTCTCACGCGAAATCGCACCATTTGCTCTACGCCGCGGAGTAGACTCATTTCAATTAATATATTAATCGACTAATTCGTTGTTGCAGCCATAAGCGAAGCTTCTTATTGTGCCTTCAATTATTTTGCAAGCGAGCGCCAGATTGTAGGCTCAGGTGTTGGTGTTGCCTTCTGTGTGCGTGCGTGTGTGTTATCTTCCGAGTCATCAAAGCGCTACCGGAAGTTAACCACAAAACGATCTCGTTTACAAAGAGAAAAAAATGGTAATTAAAAACATTCTTCAGCGGTTTCTTTTTTATACACACAGATATATGTTTTTGTTGTCCTTAATATTTATAGTTTTAATTTTTAGTTTTACATAGTACCCCATTAAGCCTCCCATTTAGGGATCAAAAATTTCAAGAGATATAACTTACGATTTATCTTCTTATCATTAGCTGACCGTGCTAGCACAACTTGTTTCTTTAGTTTTACCCGTATAGAACTATTGGCAGTACTTTCAAAAGCAATCAAAAATATGTTTTTTATATTTTTAAAACCACCAAATATTACTGATGTGCTTCATACCACTACTCCTCTTAAGTACTTTTATAACAGGTGTTCATAAGTAAGCACTACTACTACTCTACAACGTTGAAGTTCAAAGTACAAGTACAATCATGCAATTTGAGCGAAAAATCGATTTATTTAAGATTTTCCGACGAGTCCTTTTAATTTGGGATTTTAAAGTTTGCGAGGAAATGCTTATTTAGGTTACCCTTCTGAAGACAAATAGTAAATATAGGATTGTAGCGTATGTATATACTTGTACATACTTACAAAGTTGTTATTCGTATAGACTAACATTGCTTGTACGTTAGTTGTTGTCAGGCAGCTCGAATGAAGCGATCTCCAAGTTCATGACATAATCCGCTTTCTATGTAATGGTTAACTTCTGATGTCGAACTTAGACCTTCAATTGAAAAAATATATATGTATATGCGTACATTTAAAAGTTCTTTGTGACGTAATGTGTCCAAAGGGTTCCCAAGATTAGGTTTGCAAAAATTGTTTATTAATTGGAATTATATACAGCCTTAACCTTGATTTTCATAAGCAACCTACTCTAGGCTGCTCTGATTTACCTAATAGATTGCAGGACTTTAAACATCTTCTTATGTTCGTACAGTTATGCACGAAACAGATCCAGCTTTAATTCAAAGTATTTTTAAATCGGGTTGTACTCATTGGAACTTTAACGTTGCTAGGAGAGAGTGTTTGTCATTTCAAAATTCTGATTTTTATTGAACTGCACACAGTATGGATATATTCTTAAGATTTTTCCCAACTGCTTTACTTTTTATTCAAAATATATATATATATATATATATATTGACGAAAATGTAGTCTTTCAAATTATCTGCCTACACACAATAACCTTGGGGATGCAAATAATTTACAAAATTTATTCTTCTGATTAAGCTTTTGTCGTGCTCAGTAAACCCTGGAGTGTAAAAATTAAATACAGATATGTCATGAAATGCAAATTATGAAAAGAAAATCGATATTTTATGACCAGTGACAAAAAAGTTAATGCGAAGCAAATACTTAAAAATACCGTATGTCGTTCGCTCTACAAAATTTAAATAAATATAAAGCGCTGCATCAATTAAAACGTGTGAAATCCAGTATAGTCATTGAAGAAATATCAATGATTATAATTAAAAACAATATATTAATTAGTTTACAGATTGTAAAAATTCTACGATACATTGCTCGGATGCTGAAACATATGCTGTCAACGTATAAGTAAATACTGAATGTTATTCCGCATTAGTAGTATCAAAGTCAAGCGGTTAAAATCACAAAAATAAATACGCAAATATCAATACCCATTTGTATTAGTATAGAACTTAAGTAAAATGTTGTATATATCTTTAAATATACATACATTTTGTATGCTAAAGAAAATTTAACAAAAATTTAATACAACTAATTTGAATGAAACGCAAACACACTTGTCAAACTACAACCAATCACATTGTCAACACTTTAAGATATATTTGTGTGAACTTTTGTTGTTGTATTCTCAAAGTCTTTGCGAAATTCTCAATTCCGCAGTTTATGAATCCCAATCAACTGCCGGCTCTGCTATTCGAACTACACAAGTCTCACATCCGATCCACATCTTTAACCCACCTCTTCAGAAAAAATTGTTGAAGAGCAGTCCTTTAACTTGTATTCTCATTTTAAACTTTTTATTTCAAAATTCAACGGTCGAAAGAATAAGCTTATTTACATATATCAATAACGATGACTATTTCAGTGTTGTAAAAAGAATTGGACACTTACAATATATTAACTGCTAAATTCAGAAAAAAATTTAATTTTTAAACATAAGTACAAATATAAATTTAAAAAAATAAAAATTTACAAAGATAGCTCCATTGCCGCGTATATGTATGTCTGTATATGAAAATTAATTAGTGAATCTTGAAATAATGAGGTTCTTTAATATGCAATATTTTGGCGTCACACAGCGCACATATGTATGTATGTATGTATACCTACAGCTTTGTAACCAGCAAAGTACATATCTGAAGCTCAAAGTATCCAACTCAATCCAGAGAAAGATCAAAAACTATAAAATAAACAAAAAAAGTAAAAAAAACACTTGCACTCTTATTTGCTGAAAGTTTGTTGTATTTTTAATTGCAAAGGTATCTACATAACTGATAGCATATAATATGTATGTACACTGAGCGCATTTTGCACAACTAACACAAATATACACAGAAAAAAGTATCTAACTGCATTTGCGTTTAAATGTTGTGTGTGGTCTCTAGATTCAAAATTTGTATTCGTCAACTAATAAATACCTTTATCAAATACTAGTACTATTCTATATAAATATATTGAAGTCATAAAGCAAACCATATAGATTGAAAATAAATATACCACTCGTACATTTATACAGAATATAATAACTATAAAATAAATAGTTTATTGCACGTAAATGCAGTATATGTTTTAGTATCATATTACCCTTCAGTTTTTTCCTTCTTAAAATTCGTTAAACAATTTTAATTTCCTTTATAATCATACACTGTTACAAGTTTAACATATTCGTATATAAATATTTACTTCTGTATTGCGTAGACAATGAAAATGAATTACGTAAATTTATTTACAATTCTTTTTTTATGAACTCGTATACATATGAACATACAAACATACTTAACGAAAGTACATATCGCATGTTTCAAGTAAATTTAAATAATTTCAAAAGGCCTCATTGATTTAGCTGAAATACTTAATAAATTATTAACTATATACAATTCATTTGACGATGTATACCTTATCCGACAAATAAGATGAACAAGGTGTCCTTGAACAGTATATGATTTAATTCCACATATTAGACCCATGGGATTTTAGTTTTAAACTCGCCCTCGTTATACCGATTCAAATATATCTAACCTTCAGAGTGATCGTTTTTAATTCTATGACAAAGTATTCTTATAGCCAATTAAGTTTTACTATACTTGTATATTGGCGCGTTAAAGGTTTGGATGAACTTCTTTCATTATTGACAATATACATAAATAGAGTTATTTTTAAAAGAGTCAAGAAGTAAAAAAAAAATTTTTTGTGTTGAGTTTTAAAGTTCGAGTTTTTCTATTTTTTATTTTATACAACTCTTTCGAAAGCCACGGATTGATACTTTAATTTTTGAAAAAATCAGTTCTGGAACATAAGTTTTAAATAAATTTACAATAGCCTTATTGAAATGTGAGACACTTGATTCAATATACCCATTGTAATCTGCCAATTTAAAATTGAAAAATCCTTCTTAAACTTTTTGAAGTTGGCAGTACAGAAGCTAGAGGTTTGATGATTCCTATCAAGTGAATTGTTTATCATTCCGATAGTTACGAGTGAACTCTGGTAGAAAAAGAGGATCTCTCTGAATTACGGAAAATTACGGAAATGTTAACAATGTACACTTTAAGAATTTGTCGAATTGGTTCGGAACTAAATTAATTTAGTTAAAACCTAACTCGGACATTTTTTTTAAATTCATTAAGGTATGACCGAGTGCAAATCGGTATAATGTAATTATCGATAGCATTCCACGAGGCACACGGTAAATTGAACACTATTTATAAATGATACTGATTGCTGACTTTCTTAAATATCAGACTTATTGAGATTGCTTCTACAAAGTAAGAAAAATTTCCATCTGCAATTCGGGATTGTATCAGAAATATATCAATACTTGTTGATCTGTGTATTTTTACTAGACTCCGCATAAAACATTGATCCCGAGGAGAACATATGTAGGTATTCCTTACATTAAAATAAATGAGCTGTTAATTATTCGTATTTACGTTTTTGATCAAATTGATCGCTAGGTGTTACCGATAAGCCTCGGCTGGTTATACTTTAATGTAAAAATTGGACTTCATATAGATATAGATATTATATATGATAATATGTTCATTGGAAATTGGATAAATACGCGTTCACCGTTCAATATTTTAAACTTAATGACGTTAGCTAAACCAGAAAATGACAAACTGCTGGACATTTGAGGAACCAGATATTAAACAGTTCATAAGCTATAAGTTAACAGAGTTTACATAATACTGCAGGCTTAATTATTACATTTCATTGTTTACCTGACTGATAAGTTGGATTAAGAAACGTAATTTTAATAAAAGTAGTCACTCGAATATAACACATACTGCATAACTTATTCGAATCAAGTTAAAAAGGTACGTATGTATAATATTGTGCTATGGTATCATCGTGTATGTTTAATAATTGTTTGTAAAAAGCTTAATCGAAAATGTCTAATTAAGTTGAAAACAAGTACAAATATAATACAAAGTAGTTGTCGTTGTTGATGTTGTTGATAAATGTGCAAATAAAGTAAACAAATCAAAACTATTATCATAATACGTATTTCTATTACAACAACAATGCAAGTAACCGAAATTCAATTGGTTTTGACAATAATTACAAGAAATTTCGTAATTTTAATAAACAAGTTCATTACAAACACAAATATTTTAATCGTACCCTGATCCCTATTCAATTATTATAATCAATATGGACAATCAAAGCCCAGAACCAAAAACTACCTCATATATATTCATATATACATATATAACTGTATATATGTATATATACGTATATATACTTAGTACATACACAGATTTTGTAAAATTTTTTGTATTGAGTTTTTGAAAGACAATACTGTTGCATTAAGCTAACAATTCAATCATATATCTTTTACAATGAACGTTGTGACAATTAGTCGCGGCTCGTTGCCCGTTTTAAAAATATATACTACATACAAATTATTTATTAAATCGATCCAAAATATAACATTTGTAACAGCAGTCACTAGACGGACAGCATATATGTTGGCAATCGAGCAATTTGTAAAGGGTTTTTACCTTTTTTTGAAATGCGGTAATACTCGTAAACGTGTTTTTGTTACTCTTTTGTTACAAATTGAGTTTGTTTTCAGATTAAATACCATTGCTATAAAGATACAAGCAATGTATGTAATATATAAAAGTTGTAACATTATTTTTTGAACTTTTAATTTGAAATTTCGATAATTTAACACATATGCAACTATATCTGCATTTGAAATTGCTTAAACAAAACAATGCTAATAAATAATTATATACCTACATACATATATAAATAAATTTAATAATCTAACATGCAATATACAATATACTTAGTAAATATACAAATACTCTCACTGTGTATACTTTATTAAATAAAATACCAAATACTACTAAATACGCAATATATACCACTTACCCTCAATATGTTGAATGTCAATAACTTTTCTCAAATCCCCGATATTCAGTTTGCTCCCTAAGAATTACGAATTATCAGCCTTGTTTGTTCATTTCACTTACTAATTACTTTTTGTATGTTCGATTGATGTGTGTGTGCGTAATTTGAATAAATACCTATATACAAGTAAAAAAATATATATATATATACGTTTAAATACATATATATAAAGCAGTAACTATGTATAAATATTATAAACAACGAAATCTATAAATATAACCACTTACAACATATATGCTAACCATATACTTTCAATTGAGTGCAATACAACTAAACAAATACACATAACCCGTACATACTCGTACATACGCAATATATGCAGAATTACTAGTGCTCTATATCGACCATATTTTTGTGCAATTTGTAGCAGTAATGCACTTTTTAAACGCAATAGTTACCGGCTTAAATATCTAGTAATTGCATAAACTAACGACACACATACCTACATATGTAATTATACGCGTACATAAAATAAGAAAACTATTTAAAACCACATTACTTTTACCCCAGCCCTCCCTGAAAAATCTTTAGATAAGCTAATACACTACGAATCAATGCGTGAACACTATCTGCCGCTCCAAACGCACCAAAAACACATTTTGCGAACTTATTGTAAGTGAAGTGCAAATCCACCACAGCGAACCGCCACCTACTTACAAGTGATATTAATTGAGTGTGTGAAAGATATTTAGACTTTTGAAGGAACCAGGCATGTGGCACTAATTTATATAAACTATATGTCAAATTGAGTATCAAGCATTTGAGAAATTAGCACTGCTTTATTTTATACTTTGTTTCTAGTTTTCGTAAAATGCTAATTTGCCTAAAGAGATCCTTTTTGAAGGAACCAATCCAACCAAAGGCAGAGCTTTTGAGAAACTATATCTATAGCATTTTTCAAAACGCACACTTATGCATAAGGGTTTGGTACATATGTATAAACATAAGACAATTTAATCGTTGATCATTGTGGTTTTAGAGGTATACTTAAATTTTGAACAGTGCAGCGCTTATTACGAGGTAAGCTCAATGTTTAAAAAATTTAATAAAAACTTGGAAATACACTTTTACACTTTGTAAATAATTGAGATAACTTTAATACGCAGATCTGCTATAAATTCTAAAAAAAAATTACGTGCATCGCGGTTTACTTAAAATTCAGTATTTTTATAAATTCTCAGTTTCTTAAATAAAAAAAACACTGCTACTAAAATATATGGTAAAACGACAGTGTTAAAAAAAAACGACAATGCAATGTTGTAAAAAATACAATACATAGATACATTAAAATACACATCCACACTAATAGTAACTCGCAAAATATACTTTTCTATATAATTAAATATACTTTTATATATAAATAAATAACTAATACAGAGGCGCTTCTTATTGCATCCTTTTGCGTTTTTTAATTGAGTTAAAGTTCAAATGCAAATTTTTGTAATTAATAAATACGAATTTAACTGAAATGTTGTAAATGCGTCGATTGTGCTAATTATCAATTAATAAGCGTAATGTTTATTTGTTAATTGTACAGTATGTGACTTGTAAAAAATATTTGTTTGAATTTGGATTTTTTTGTTTTTGAGTAAAAATATTATACCACCACCACCAATTAAATGGTGGAAAGCATTAAGTTAAGTCGAAATTTTTCCGTGTATTAATTATAATTGTAGTTTTGTCGTTGCCTCGACATTCATATTTTAGTACGTTATTATTTTGCAGAATTGCAAACTATTTAAAACAATTTATTAATTATTAATATGCTATAAAAATAACCGCCACTACATATACCTAACTTGAAAATACATAGTATTTCTATTAAATTAACATTATAATAAAATTATTTAATAATCAACTAAACTGGTAACCCCTTTCTGCTTCTGCACTCCTGCTCAGTATATAAACTCAGCTTTCACTATCGCTTATACTCCACTCATTCTCGCTCTTTGTCTTTGACATTTCTCTTGCCCTTGGCTTACTCTTGCAACCTATAATTTTCTTGTTATACCTACTTCCAAAATAATTATTTATCTTTTATATTTATTACATATAATTTCTTTACTGCCATTTCCTCTGAAAACTAAATAACAATATGTAAATATATTAACTAATTTTTAGGGAGGGAAAATCGTAATAAAACAATACTTTAAATGTGACTTACTACTACAAAACATTATCTATTAGTTCGCTGAAGTACAATATTTAAAAGGCAATAAGAAAGCTTTCATACAAGCATGTGTCAAAATTTATTTAATATATGATTCATTAAAGAAATGTGTCAATAGTAAAAACTAATACGTTCTAATTCGTGTAATTCAACTGTTTGCTGCTTGAATAACGGCCTTTCTTAATTCTCTGAATACGAGATTCATGAAAACAAAAATGGTATACCTGGGCGTATACGTAACTCGACAGCGCTTTCCTCTACAAAAAATATATTAGAAAAGAAAAGCACATAAAAAATGTTTGAATTTGAACTAATAGCCCTTTCGAGCGGTAGAGTTTAAACATTCATTTGCAACTTGAAGCTCTTAAAGATAATTAAATGAGATGAGTATCTAGTAGGATTATTACCAATGAAAACGAAATGGGGTAAAAAGCTAAACTAAAACAGAATAGATGTTTAATAACTTTGTTAAAACTACTTTTCTAATGTGAGTATATACAATTAGAAATTATTTAATACCGGCTTGTGTTTACTTTGTTGACTTTATATTCGTTTTTGTATAAAAAGAAGGTAATACTCCTTTACCATTACCTTGAAAAATTATAAAATATGGTAATCGTATAAACTATATTTACTGATTTATTAACACATTAACCTATTTTCCTAGACATCTATTTCATAGCTGATAAAGTGGATTGAAATCAAAAACAACAACAAAGTTTTCGAGTTGAATTCGAACAAGTATTTGGATACCTCGTTAAAGTGGCATAATTGCTATCTTCAAAGCAACCAAGTTTTGTTTTGCATATTTTAGATAAGTTTTACTATTTCGAATGGTTCAAATAACAAATTAAAATACAAATTTTCAATTTTAAATTATTTTCTATCATTTTATTGGGGATACCTTAGCGTTGTTTGATATCTCAATTGTTGTTCCAATAGTACATTAAAACGCCGTTATATGAGATGTAGGCGTGCTTATATGCTTATATGTTCCAAATTTTAAATAAAAATGCTCTTAAAATTACACGCAATCTGATAATAATCGAAAGCTAATGGTTTCATGTCGATTTTCAAAATTTTTGCTGTTCTTATAATATTTCAATTCGGTCTACCCTGAAGGAGTAGGGGTGGTTCCTTCAACCAATGAGGGAATATGTTAACCAATATGCATCAGAGTATCTGAATTGATAAGTTAACAGAAAAGTTTTTGCCAGTGCAAAAACAATATCAAATTCGAGCAAATTAATTAGAATATAGAAAATACATAAACAATAACAATACGAATAGTAATAGTAATTACAATATATGGCAGCTAGTTTAGGAAAAAAATAATATATATTATATTATTTACATTTAAACTTGCTACAGCTATTTAAATTACATTTTATTTTTGTTGGCTTGAAAATATAGATCGTTGACAATATGGACTTGTCTAAAAATCTACTGCTATATGATTTTGCTCCACTCGTTAACAATAACTGCTCTTGTCATTGTATGGTTTTGGTATTCTTAACAAATGTACACAGTGCAATCGAAAGAAATTTATCTAAATGAACGCAGAAAGGTGGCAAGTAGAGACGAACGGGAGTTAGCAATGTATTCAGCAACTTAATCCTGCGCCGTATATGGAATTCCTAATTACATATGTATTTAGAATGCGATTTCGCAAATCTGGAACGTCGGCATTTAGTACTATATAATAACATTATTCAAAGGGAATAAATACCAAAGTCATAGGATGAGACAGTTTTTTTTAATACTTTCTACAAATCAAAGCTACATTTACGTTAAACGCTTCCAATTTCTGTAAAAACTCACTTGCAATATGCAATATAAAACTCTAATTATCTAAACAAGTATTCGAGAAGCTATAGGTCAATTAATGCAACGGGGAAACTTTGAATGGGAAGTTATTATTAAAACTCGAAGTAAAATTTTATTACTCATTGGCTGATTGTTTTCTAAAAACTTATGAAAAAAATACAGTTTTAATACATTTGAAATTTTGTATTTCTTGAGGGGTGAGTGTTAAAATTTCATATCATGCAAGTGTACCATTCATTACAACATACAACTGCGAATCGATATGTTTGTAGGCGCAATATAGGTGAATTTAGACAAAAAATAGTGAAATTTAAATTTTCGCTAAAAATTTATTCAAATGATTGTAATGATTTTCACAATAAAATAAATGTTCCTCGTTTTAAATCCCTCTCAAAAGTTATGGTATGATTTGTTTTGTATGTATTCTTTAGTTCTGTTACATAATTTCTCATATTGTTTTCAGTATTCAAATCACCCGCTCTTGTTCTACTCAAATCACCTCTTTCACGATTTTTCGCTATTCTATAATTCGCATACTTCTCAAATTCCATCGCTCGAATCATGTTCAATCACCCATTGATCAACTTTTGAATATTCAGCTAACATTCACTAACAAATTTACAAATCAAATATATGCACATCTCATAATAATCAACAAAGGCAACAAGATGGAAATTAAAAATATTAATAATTCAATAATTTACAAAGTAATTGTACCATAAAAAATTTAAATAACACAAAAGTGCATTAAAACTTATAAACTAAATCGAAAGAGTAAAATGTTTGCTAATCAATTCAAACCAAATTAACTCACATCCAGTTCACACAATTCACATCATTTTTACTAATCATTTTAACATATCAACGCTTGGTTACAGCTGTAGGAAAATGACAAGTTGCTGTGCTTTGGAATTGCTTTTCACTCAGACTACAGAAAACAGCTTCGAGTTTCATATCAATAACAACTATATCACAAGAAACAACTCACGAACAAATACCTTTATGTACATACACATATAATTTCGATTAATGAATCACAGTCACCAGTCACTAGAATTTTGAGCTCACGAAGAATCACGCATTGCACTAACCATCAATATGAAACAAAAAACATTTTATGAAAAAAAATAATTATAACTCGATTGAAGTCGATTAGTTTATATACTATTACATATTATATGTACATACATACATAATATCTAACTGTGATACATTGAGCGCATAGTTAGCACAAAGTCAGAGCACATTCGCATATCCTCAAGTATTGCATCGAAACTTCAACTTCAAAACCATACGAAAATAAATTTAAAAAAAGGCGCAACATTTTCAAAATATAAGAGAAACTCGTACGGAGGTTAGGTATTTATATAAAAATGTTTCCTACTACGGCTGCTGTTCTTTATTCTTGTATAACATCACATTACATTCTTAAAAATATCAGAAAAAAATCGTGTTTACCTCTTCTTAAATAAACTCTATTAGTGCGCAGTTGTACGCACAAGTGTAGTTTCAGGAGAACTTTGTTCCGATTGATATAACGGTGATATGTCATCGTGGCCCAACATTTACTGTAAAATGTGTGGATACATTTCAGGCTTGCTGAAAAGCTACAATGAGGAGATATAACATTTGGAGTGACGTAATTTTTGGTACCAGAAAATGGCTTGACAAGTGTTATTCCTTTAACGAAACTTCAACGAAATTCCAACTTCTCTCGCATGTACCGTATCATCAACAGATATCAGCAACTTTTTCTTGATCTAACCCTCATACGAGGTCGTGGGAAGAAAATCACTAAGGCTGAAACCTATTTGGAAGAAAAAAACCAATCGAACTACATAAGTGGTATCGGAAAGTGAAATAAACGATATAATGCGTCCTCCTGCGACCTCTATGACGAATAAATAAATCGAAAATGTCCTTTCCTTTGAATGATACGAACTTTTCTTCTTGAAATTGCTTTAAACAATAATTGACGTCTTATTAGAGTAATTCAATAACAAACTTTCCTAAACATATCTAACACTTTTTAGAAAACTTACAGGTATAGCTCTCAAGTGTTGCTTGAAACCTTCGCAAATCATCTTCAAAGAACCGTATACTTGTAGTCTGTCAATTCAATAGTCAATTACGTAGAGCTAAAATAAAAACTTGCAATTTCGCTCAAATTTCATTGTAATACTTTGCAGCAGACTTACACGTTAAATGGTATATAAAAATTTGTTTACATAAAACATATAGTTTACAGGAAAATATGAGAACTAAGAATACTCACGTACAATTTTAGAATTGATTTTTTTGGAAAAGTATTCATCACATCGAGAATCATCAGAAACTTAGAACTTTACAAATGTATGAAATCATTGAAAGTTTTAGTTTACCCTCATTAGCTATTACTACAATACAAACATAAGTAATATACACCGTTAAAAAATATCCCTTAATTACTTATATTCCTTTAAATAGTTTATTCGTATTTAAGAAGCTTAATCATTACCGATAACTACTAAATAGGTCTATACAAATATATTAATGCTAAAAGACACATGTCTTAATTCAAATAACGGAGTCTACCTTAGATCTACAACTCAATATAAACAAGCTTATTTACTAATAATTAAACTTATTGCAAATTTATTAAAGCTGAAAGCACATTGGTCTCATATTTTATATATATCTGTTCTATTTATTTGGAGTAGCTTTCATTTTAAATGATTTCTAATTTACTCTTCGTATATTTACATACTGAATAAAAGTATAAGATCGTGCACTTAGTACTTTTTTCGATAAATTATAAAAACAAAAAAAGTTTTACTAAATTTTTCTCAGTGATATTCAGAATATACAAGGTGCGTTCCAAAGTAAACAGGACTTTTAAAAAAAAGACAGAACAAATATTTTTATTGGCAAAATCAATTAATTTTATTCAAAATAGTCTCCTTCTGCTTTAATAGAGATCCAACAGCATGTCGAACGAATGTTTTAGCTCGTTGCCCGGTATGGCCGCCAGTACGCCGGTGCAAGCCTTTTCAATGGCCTTCAAGTCTGCATAACGCTTCCTTTCATCGGCAAATGCATTTTTCCGAAAAGGTAGAAGTCGCACGGTGCCATATCAGGTGAATACGGGGAGTGGTTGATTGTTAAAACGTCATTTTTGGTCAAATAATCGGCCACAAGCGTCGATCGATGAGACGGCGCATTATCGTGCAACAAACGCCAACTTCCATCTTCGCGATATTCGGGCCGAAAACGTCGAATACAGCGCATCAACCGCTTCAAAACTCCAAAGTAGAATACCGCATTAACGTTTTGGCCGAGTGGAACAAATTCTTTGTGGACAATACCCTTGGAATCATAAAAACAAATCAGCATTGTCTTCACTTTTGACTTCTCCAGGCTCGATTTTTTGGGATTCGGCTCATCGTCATTTATGTCCTCACGACCACTTTGAAAACGTTGAAACCACTCGTGCACTCTGCTACGGGATAGACAATCATCGCCATAAACTGGTTTCATCAATTGAATAGCAGATTCTAACGCACTAGTCGACATATATGTAGATGGTGCCACTAGAGTTCACTTTGTTACTTTTTTACTGTTTACTTTGGATCGCACCTTGTATAAATAATATCCAAGCGTCCACAGCTTTCGATCCCATTTGCAATAAGTTTACTCCGCTTGAAGTAAGAAATTTTAAAACATACAAAATAAAATATTTAGATCATGATTAATACATTCATCATGCTATAAAGTAACAGTTAAATAAGTATTTTATTTATTATCAACACTTTTTACGGTGATCATAAAGTCTGATTTGATAAAATAAGACACTCAAATCTAAATCTTTAAAAAGTTGCTTTGAATTAAAACTAAAAAACAAAAAAAATATTTTATTAATAGACACTGAATATGTATAAGTAAATCACTACAACTACAAAACCGTAATTGCGTGTTACTGAAATTTAGATTTCCTTAATAACTTTTCATTTCATGTGATTGTTTATCAATTAAAAACTTACATTTTCTAATTTTATATATCTTCTTAAATTTTATTCCTACTTCTTCTCACTTCTTCACTAAATCACTCAATCACAAATTTCACTCTCAAATCACAAGTTCACCTCACGGAACTCACTGAATATTATTAGGTCACTAAATACGGTTCGAACCAAGTTTTTCAAGTCACCAACTAATGAACAAAATTTGTTCAAATTTACATTTTGCTCACTACTTATTACTTACTTACTGCCACCAACTACAAATACCAATTTAAATACTAAGTCACCCTTAATTTGTGATCAGCTCACGCTCACTTGAATCACATGAATTTGACTCACCACTTTACTTTTCACTCCTCACTGCTCACCGCTCACTTTTCACATTCAAATCACAGTACAATTTGAAATCACATTAAAAATTTCAATTAAATAATGTTTCATATAAACCAAATCAAAAAAAAAAAAGAAAAACTTAATATTAAACATTAATATTATCGAAATTTCATTTTTGTAATTATTTTTAATTGAATTTGTGTACCTGACAAAAATTAAAAGCATATGGCAATAACTCAAACAAAATAGAAAAATAAAATATCGATTCAGTAGTCATCGTTATTCATAAATTTAAACATTCAAATACCGTAAAGCTCGAAATTTTAGTCAGTCGTTAACATTTAACAAAATTTTCCTACATCAACTTCAATTGCTGAAAATTATTAAACATTTAACTGAACGTCCGACGGCATTTGCATTTTAATCTTCAATTTATTCACCACAATTTTGAAAGTTATGATGGTATATATTCTTAAGCTTCACTATAATTACATGCGTCAATTGTTGAATTCGCTTTATTGAAATGGTAGTGTAATTAAAATCGACTGTAGACTTATTTGTGATGACATTTGAGTTGTGGCAAAATCTCTATACGTTTATTCAAAGTTTATTGAATGAATATTGCGCAATACAATTTTTCGCTTTAGGCAATTCAACAATAAAGTGAACGAAATAAATATGGATATGTTGATAACACGTCATAAACGCAATAAGAAGAAAGGAACTTCTTTGTAGGGGTTAAAATGAATATAAAATTAAATATAATAATATAAGAGCGACCCTTTAATATTCAAATATACATAGAGAACGCACTTGTTAATTTTAATTTTTTATATAAATGAGAGTGAAATCTTTTGCGGTACACCGGTCTTTGCGGTAAAATTTATATTTTGCTCTAAAATAAGTAACGATTCTCTTGAGTACTGAAAACAAACAAATAGAAGTGGGGTTAAGATCCGAAGAATATAGTAGATTGTCTGGATTAAACTGCATGGCAATTATATTAAGGCGAGTTCGCCAATCAAATGCTCCAATAACACTACATAATAGTTGTGTAGATGCTTTTCGCTTCTCGTGATAATCGATGATATTCATCTGAATCTTGCGCCTTTCTACGCTTTAAACTTGACCATCGATTGTACTCACAAGTAATATGATGGATCAGTGATTGAACCGTTGTCGGCTTAGGTTAGGTTAAACGGGGGATCCTAAGAGGGATCTCACTTTGATAACTTATAAAGCCGGTCCGTTGTGATACCTAGAAATTGGATAAAATTGATCTAGCTTGTTCCCACTCTGATGTGAGGGGGATACCCCCTCTTGCTAGCTCAGTTGATGAAGCAGGTTGATGCTATTTCTAGTGATAATCCTTGACTAACTTTAAGCGCACAGTTTGCGAGCATTAACGCTAGTATCGCTGCACAGCTGTCGGAGGGAATGCTAACCCCCCTGAAAGAAGCTGTACTTCGCAGCAGTAAGTCCACTGCTACCAAAATAGCAGTCACTTCTGCCTGAAAACCAGTACAGTAGTATGGTAGCCTAAAGCTAAGTTTTAGGGAGCGCTCATTACAGAAGACTCTCTTTCCAGCTTTCCCTCCTAGCTTCGACCCATCCGTAAAAAGTGGTGTCGCAGAGGTTTCAGCTTGACCTTGTTTGGACCCTTTCATATACCTAGCTTCTCTGAGCCTTACAGCGGCTTTATCAGCTTTCCCGGCACTCACTTTACACAAATCTAAAACCTATCGGTCAACCTTAATTGACGGTCATCCAAAATTAGCAGCAGCCAGTTTTGGATATCCTCAGTTTTCATCGCCTTAGGAGTACTTATACGGAATTTAGCGAGCTATTCCCGAAGGGTTGCTTTTGAAAATTAGGTCTATGTCCAAAACATATGAATAGTACCTTTTCAGCATAACTGCTTTGTAAAAAGATCTAGCTTTATGCATTCTGACTTACTGCTATGACTCATATAATATTATCACAAATAAGCCTGATTAAGCCCGAAAAAAAATAAACTTATTTTTTGGAAGTTAAAATGCAAATGGCCAATATCACTACATTCGAGCAGTTGAGTTCTCAATCAATTCAATAATGGCATTCGAGAAGAAAGTTTGCATTCCTATAATCGCACATAACTCATATGGTATAACGTTAAAATCTACTTTACTATTTCATTTTTACAATAAGTTCTAAATAAGCTTGGAGACAACTCAAAATTTCCAGACGTTTTGTTTAATTCAACAACAGAAAGTAGAAGAGGTTTAGACATTTATAAAAAGTATTATAAAACTCATTATAGAACTTTTACCGCCATTACAACAAATTAGGTGTCATATTTTATTGTAATTATATCGTCAAGCTTACAAGCAACACGAGAACTACATACTTATATAATATATTTATATATTTTTGGTTAACGTATGTACAACCTATTTGCATATTAAAAGTAAATACTAACCTTCCTGCCATACAAAATTGTGCACACATATGTACGGAAAAATTAATTTAAAACTATTTGTATTTTCGTATTAACAAAATGATTTTGTAATAACTGTAACACATTTGAATTGAATTCGTCCGATTAGCAATATGTAATAATACAAAGTACAATCCAGTATACAAGCAGAGATTTACAAATATCATAGGAACCAGTAACTAAGTTATTATTATTATACTTATATTGAGTACAGCTGGTATATTTGAATACTTATGTTGATACATAGCCAACTTTTGGTATTTTGATTATAGAAATTGGAAAATTCAAAAAGCAATTAAACAAATGGTTTGACAAAAGCCTGCGGAGGGAGCCAACATACTTATTTCTTCTGCACAGTTACCCTACTTAGTTAAACAGTTTGTTTAATTATTGCTTAACTGTAAAAACCAAATTGAATTACATAGTTGCAGTAATAAAAAATGTATTTTTTGAAGTATTCATTAATTGCATAAGTCGACAGTTATTATCATAATTATTGTTATTACTACAGTTTAAATTGTCGCCATTATGTAATACTTATTTTACTATTATATTGTTGACTTTACTATTAATAATAATTACTAATTTTATGCAAACGACGCAGTCGTATAGTTTATTTAAAAACCATACACGTTTTTCTTTCAACTTAAACACTTTTAGTTGGAAAGCATTACATTTCATTCATAAAACAATCAAAGCTATTCGTTCAATAACAAAAATTCTTTTTTGTATTCCTTAAAAAAATTTTACCTCAATCCTCTACACCAACACCAACTATCCAACTCATCCGTTTGCTCCGAATCTAACTCTGACTTCGACGTGGTCTCCAACCAACCAACCAACCAACCAACCAACTGACCAATCAACAAAAACTTTGCATATGTAACTCGGCGACGGTGTTGGTTTATCACCTGCTAATTGGGGGCCCATATCAAATCAAATCAAAATGAAACGAATCGAATCGAACCATGAAACCATACATACTCAAATTGAAATTGAAATCGCATTGCAATGCAATTCTGCGGCGCGTACAAAATCACAAAATCAAAAATCGAAAACCAAACTTTCGGTGCTGTCTGCTATTGCCTCTGCCACATCTACCATCGTCGCTACTTCCGCCTCCATCTGCGCTGCGGCTGGCTCCCACCCCGCTACCTCGCTACGGTGGGTGGGCGCTCGCTGGAAACGGACTTTGCTGCTGCTGCTGTTGATGACGTCAACGACAACTTTTGTACGCTATTGACCTCATCGCTCGCCGCAACATCCATCGAATAATGTATTGCAATTGCCATTGAACGGCATTGTGATTGCTATTGCGATTGGAATTTGGAACTGGTGTGAATTGTTGTGCAACAACTTTATACTTTTACCTCTCAAAAGGTGTCTCATGTCAAAATCGATTCACCTGTTTTTCGCCTACACACAAATGCAACTGTTATTTTATTAATAACATTCTCGATCGCTGTTACGACGCGGCAGTACGTAGGAAATCCCATAGACTGTGTACATACAAGGTAGGACCGATTAGGATGCTAAGGCATTCTAATCAAATAATTAATCAAAACCAATCCACATCCAACTATAACATTATTCACACACTCACAACTACACAAATGCACACCTATTTGTATACAGAAACCGAACACTACAAATTCGCACCCGGCCAATGGCTGGAAAACTAGAATAGCATTATACCTTTCTGGCTACCAACTTCAGTATCGAGTTCTTCTCTTGTATTTGCATGTTGATTTCAACACCAACACATTTAAAACGAAAATTAAATAATAGCACCCCTCCCCAGTGGAACCTCCCTTATAAATTGAGATTTTGAGAACTATTTAACAAGGCCAATACACTACAAGTATTTTGTAGGAAATGCGGCTAAGCGTTAAATAATTTCCAAAACTCCCCATTAAGTTCACTGCCGCCAATATAAGCGTTATTAATACGAATTGTTTTCATTTTATTGCTGCGACTTGTAGAGACATTCCCGAAGATGTCCTCAACACATATTGTTGGATACACTCGACATATACAGTGGTGGACGCTTTCATGAAAAAACAAGGTTCCGAGGTGCCTTTTCCTGGGGTTCATAATTCGCAGGGACGTGGTCCTCTCACAATAAAGCATACGAAATATTATCAATGGGTAGCTTTTACGCTATTTTTTCAGGTAAGTCACATTAACAAAAATCTTCATATATTTCTTACAGGCAGAAGAGGGTATATTCCCGTTAATACCCAAGCTCTTTATATAAGACCAGAAAGTTGCCGGAAATTGTAAATGAAACGAAAAATGTTTTATCTTCATCAAAATAAGCTCCGTCTAAAGTTTCCTCTGCGTATTTTCTATTACGGCCTTAATCGAGTCGAAACGGGTTCCACGGAGTAGTAACTTGAGGTTTGAAAACAAAACAAAGTCGCATGGGGCCATATCCGGTGAATATGGTGGTTGATTAAACGAGTTTTTGTTATTAAAACCGTTCATTATACTCTGTAGCAACATTAAGACCAGAAAGTTTCCGGAAATTGTTTTTTTCGATATTCGCGGTTTAGTTCATCATGAATTCGTTCCAACAGAACAGACAATAAATAAAGAGTATTATTTGAGCATTTTAAGGCGTTTGCGCAAAAACATCCGTCGTAAACGGCAGGAATTGTGGGTTAACAATTTCCGGAAACTTTCTGGTCTTAATGTAAAGTATCGTGTATTAAAGCCGGCCGGAGGGTTTCTCATTCAACTGATTGATGATGATTCAATGGCTTTTATGGCATTTGACGATTTATTTGTTTCATTTTTTGGCTTATCAGAAGTTCGCCGATTCCCTCCAGAAAAAGAGTTTTAAATCTAAAATTCAAAGATATAGAGTTTAGCAAGAGGGGGCGAGAGTCAAGAGCGTAGGATATGGAGAGCGTTTTACTAGTAAAGATTTTACTCTTAATTTATTACACCTCTTTCTCCTAGATAGGCTGCAATTCTAGTTACGTTAACTCGATTTTTGTAGACAGTACTTTGTAGAAGAGGAAGCACAGAGATGGCCGTACCCGGGCAATGTGCATTTGCACATGTTCATCTCTATTTGCTACTCAAGAATTTAAATTTACAATTATTTTAATTATGTTAGTTGTTGGCAAATTAAAATTTTACTATTAATTTTGGTACGTTATATACAAATTTTTATGCAAATACACAATATACCATGGGACAGATGTATTTTAGAAAATGGAATATCATATTGAATTGAGTTATTACAGAGAACTTTCAACTTAACTCAAACTCAACAACTTATGGAATGTCAGAAAATTCCCCGAATACAAATGGGATTCAAATATAATGGAACATTGTGTGTGAAGAAATCGTATTTCCGTATCAAAATTGATGAAAGACCGAAACAATAGCTTTTGTCAAAAGTTCAAAAAATTTAAAAATGAAGGAGTTAGTACGAAAGCTATAACACAGCGTGCGTCTCCACAGACAGTATGGTTATCTCTAACTAACTTTTCTGGCAATGCAATCTGATTTCTCCCTTTCATTTCGGTTCGGTCTCTATTTTGTTGTGTAAGTTGCAATTCAGCTAAGCCTGATATAGTAAGTAAGTAAGGGCTAAGAGCATTTTAAACTTACGCAATATGTAAGCATCAAGCGAGTGTAAGTATTTTTCAGGCGTTGTTCACTTAATTTCATCAAAGGGTCTTATTGTACAGAAATTTTGTGCAAATTTTTAATCCAAAATCTTCCGTAAAGTGGAAGAACCTGGTGGAATTGAAAATAGTTGTATTATGTCGGACGTAGATGTAGTTGTAGTCCAATTTCGTCCATTTTTAAAATATAATATTATATATAAACTCGAAATAACTATACGCCAAATTTGGTTGAAATAGGTCAAGTACTTGCTGAGATATGAGACTTCTCCCAAAGGGGGCGGAGATACGCCCATTGTTCAAGCTTTATACTTAGTTTTCAACATAACTGTTATATTAAGGGTGAGAACAATTATTCCCGATATTCGAGCGACGTGTTTCCAACTCGTGTGGTTGATACAGTTTTAAGGATTTGTGCGATATGTATATTCTTTGGAAACCCTTTTACTTAATAATTATTGCATGTGGAGGCGAGACACAATCAGATGGACATGTTAGCTGCACTGCTTTTCCAAACATTTGTATGGACTGAACAGAGTATACTAAATTTGGTACGAAGTGTATATATGATCAGCGTGACGAGCTGGGTCGATTTGGCCATGTCCGTATACCTGTATATACGCGAACTGGTTCCTCAGTTTTTAAGATATCGATATAAAATTTTGCACACGTCCTGTTCTCCCCAAGAAGCTGCTCAATTGTCGGAACCGACGATATCAGATCACTATAGCATATTCTTAGCTGCTATATAAACTAAACGATCAAACTCAAGTCCCCGCATGGGAAACATTTTTTTTGACAAGGTATCTTCAAGAAATATGACATGTATTATTGAACAAAGCAACGATCCCGAAGTAAGTGTTCAGATCGAATCACTATAGCATATAAGTAGCTGCTATACAAACTCATCGATCAAAATTAAGTTCTTGTAAGGGAAATTTAAATCTGTGAAGGGTATAATAGCTGCGGTGCAGCCCGAGTTAACGTTTTTTCTTGTTGTATTTATTCTCGATGTGTTCACTCAAACTTATTTTGTTCACTAGCTGCATCTATGGTAGCAAAATTAATAAGCACTGCGCTATCGGCAGTACTCTATGGACGAGAACGCTAATAAAGATTCTCTGTTCTTTATTTATTAACATTATCGAGCTGCACCATCGACTATCCACAGAACTGGCATAATAACTTAACCTTAAATTTACGCCACCTATCGGCCACACTTCTTCAATGTGTCCAAAGTGGGAAATAGGGTACAAGTCTTTGCTAAGCCAGAGAATGTTAATGAATAGAGAGGCAGAGAACGTAAATGCAGAGAACGTAAATGCAGAGAACGTAAATGCAGAGAACGTAAATGAATAGAGAAGGAGCAAATGTTAAATCAGAGAATGTCAATGAATAGCAAAGGAGCAAATGTTAAATGAAATCTTTTTGAGTACTAATTTGTAGTTCCAGATGAGGGAACATCGAAAAATATAACATTGAAAAAGAAAAACTGGCATAATGACTTAACCTTAAATTTGCGCCACCTATCGGCCACTCTTCTTCAATGTTTCCAAAGTGGGAAATAGCGTACAAGCAGAGAATGTTAATGACAGAGAACGTAAATGAATCCTTTTCTATTCATTTACGTTCTCTGATACTAATTTGTAATTCCAGATGAGGGAACATCGAAAAATTTAACTTCGAAACAGAAAAATACACCACGCAATGTGCGAAATGCTATAAATAGACACAACGAATATTCCTAAATGAAAAATAATAATGAAAAATTGTTGCGCATACCTATTTAGATTTATGTTTTCAATTTCTATGATATGACAAATTTATAATTATGAAAAGCCTTCTGAATTAAAAATCTGTATTACCGGTAAAAACCCCAGAATTCATAATAAAATAACCTTCGATATGTAATTTTTCCAACTTTTGTATGTGCGTTGCGTAAGCAATATACTTATTAAACAAATGATAATAATAAAACTGTGGATAAGCGGCCGCGTTTCCATTTATATAGTGGCTTAGGTCGTAGGCGTGAACGAGTTAAGCTTAATCCGAACACGAACATATACACTCGCCAGAAAAATTATCCGTACACCTCGACATGAAAACAATAAACTGAGAAATTTGTGATCAAATAACTTATTATGTATAAAAATAGTATCCAAAAGTTTTATTCAGTATTTTTACTACACTTTCCATGAGTTTTTTTTTTAGACATACACTTTAAAAAAAATTTCACAGAACAAAAACAAAAAAAGCTCACATAATGAAACAGAAAAAGTATTCGTACATTTTGATTATAATTAAATATAATTAAATTATTTTGGAAAAATTTAATATCCTAATAACTAGTAGGATAGACCTTACGTTTTAGTCGGCAAGTCGATGTGGCATTGAATGAACTAGTTTGGATGTGTCATGATTTGTAATTTTCGCCCATTCATTTATGATCACATTTTTGAGCATTTCTCTGGAGGTTATGGTGTGTTGGCGGATTCTGCGCTCCAGTAAATCCGACAAATGCTCGATGGGGTTGAGGTCTGGAGATTGAGGTGGCGAGCGCAATTGATTTTTTATGTTATAAAGCAACCAAAGCCTGGTATTGTGCGCCGTGTGCTTTGGATCATTATCCTGTTGGAACCAAAAATCATCACCAAGCCCCAACTGCTGAGCACTTTCCTTCAAATTATTTTTTAAAATACTTAAATAGCCGAATTGATCCATTATTGTATCTATAAAAACGAGTTTGCTTACTCCTTCTGCCGCCATACACCCCCATACCATCACACCTCCTCCGCCATGTTTGACGGTGGGTAAAATATTTTCTTTATCAAGTGCAGTACCACTCTTACGCCACACCAACTTTTTTCCTTTAATGCCAAAAGCACAAAACTTGCTTTCTTCGGTGAATAAGACACGTTCCCAAAACTCCCGAGGCTTGCTGATATATAATATTTGTTTGCAAAATCCATACGTTTCTGTCTATTTACTTCGGATATAAAGGGCTTCCTACGCGCTACACGTGCGTGATACCCATCTTTCTTCAAAAATTTACGTACAGTATCTTCATGGAGATCCTTGTCGAACAAATTTTTAATATTTTCACATATTTTCGAGGCAGTAAGTCGAGGATTTGCTTTTACTGACTGTAATATTGTTCGTTTTTCTCGAACGGTTAATATACTCGGTCGACCAGAGCGTGGCTTTGGCACAATCGACTTAGTTTTTTTGAATGCTTCCACCACATACTGCACAGAAGAATGTGTCCTTCCTATCATTTTACCTATTTCTCGGAATGATTTTCCTTCTTTTCTGAGTTTAAGAATAATTTTTCTTTCGCCAGCACTAACTTCTTTAATTTTAGGGGTCATCGCGAATTTATGCACAATGAAAAATTATAATAACTTTAAGGTCAACCGTCAAGTTCGAGATCAATTATACAATACAATATAAGCGCTTAAGGGAATGTATTTGTCACCATATTACAAGGGAAATATCCCGTTTTGATATGTACGGATACTTTTTCCGTTGAATTTAAGTAACTGTGTATAGTTTTTGTTCTGGGAATTTTTTTAAAGTGTTTGTCTAAAAGTAAAAAACGTATGAAAAGTGTAGTATAAATATTAAATAAAACTTTTGTATACTATTTTTATACATAATAAGTTATTTGATCACAAATGTATCAGTTTATTGTTTTCATGTTGAGGTGTACGGATAATTTTTTTGGCGAGTGTACGTTCGAATCGTAAAATTCATAAAATTTATATTTTATTTAATTTTTTTATTTTATTAATTGGAATCTAAGCATATCATAATTCAATTTCTTTAATAGCATATTTTACTTCCTGATATAATTAAAATATATCAGGAAATATGTTCATATGTTTAGGTTTATTGAATATTTCCTTATTATGCGTATTTACACAAATGAGATATCACACATATGTACATTCTTAAATACACGTACGCTGATGCTTGCTTCTTCTTGCCCGCACAAGCAATGACTTTTGTCCACACTTTTTGCTTTTTGGGAGTTGACCGATCGCAGGCAAGGAGGGATTGGGGCGCATAATTATTTCAGATATATATTTTATTTATCGAATTTAGTTTAAAAACGATTATAGGTATAAATTTATGTGTATTTATATATATATATATAATATATATTATATTACGAAAATAATTCATAAATGCATCAGTATTTTTCAATACAAATTAAGCAACATAATAATATACTAAGAGCCCTCAGTTAGAACGCCTCTGTGTATGGTGGCAAGCCAACGAAATAACGGCGAGTTCGCGCAGACATTCTGTTGTTGAAAAAAACCAAATGACGATTTTGTCGACAAACATACAAATATACATATGAGCTCGCATACATATTGACGCCGAATTTTGCGCATCGTGGCTGAGTTGACAAAATTGGTTTGAATCGACAATTTTGCGTATTTTACAATGTCGGTCGGCTATGTTGTCTCGTTTGTCCTTTTTGCAATGGTTTGCTATTGAAAGTTGACTTATGTTCTTTTGAAATATTGCGATTACCGATTGGGATGCATTTTCATAGCGTCGTATTTAGATAAAATGAGCTAAATTGACAAACTATGAAATAATGATAATAAGTGAACATATAATATAAAAGTACTATATGCAGTGTGCTTAGAATATATAGAAGTAGTTAATGATTTCATATGAATGGCAATTTTCTATAAATTTTATAATTTAATGCCATATATAGTGCATAATATGCAAAAATATAAATATTATTTAAACTCGCTAATAGGTCATGTTGCCAATTCTCCTTTCTGAAGTGAACATCACACAAATTCTTCAATTCAGCTTGTGGACATACAAATGCGAGGGGGATGGTAGGATTTTCAGTGGTGGCTGTCAAATTGTAAAATTGAATTTTTCTCGTTTTACTGAAACCATTCAAATTCAATTTCATTCCTTCATTTTATAAACTTAATTTCGCATATGCGTAGGAATTCTATATGAAAAGCAAATGTGATTTACCAGGCGCACAGAAAAAATAGTGCGGCGCAGAGTTATGAACGAGCGCACTTTGCTATGAAGCAGACGCACGTTCCTTATGAATGAATTTGTTGTCGTTGTAATATGAAATACTTAGAAAATAAGCCGCGAGTTCGCTTGCAAATATATAATATTAAGACATGCCATTGGTCGAAAGGCAATTTCTAGAATATTCACATACAAATTGATTATTTGAAACAAGTAAAAAATGATAATGTTCATACATAATTGCAATAATTTTGTGTTGTGTTTGTGGTGTTGCTTGTATGGCACAGTTCCTTATTGAAAATATACATTAAATATGTTGCCATACATACTTAAGTATATAGTTCAAATCCTATCACAATTGTTGTTTTTTTAATTTTTTATATAATATATTATATATTGCCTTGATGGAAAATGATTTTTTTGTGGGCACAAATCAGGTCTTTTCTCACGAACTTTTTCATCCAGCTACAAAAGACTGTAACAATATTCAGAGTTGATTGTTTTACCTTTCTGCAGATAATCAATTAACGAAATTCCATTTGCATCCCAAAAAACTGATGCCATAACCTTCTTTGCTGATCGTTGTGATTTCACCCGCTTCAGTCCACTGTAAACGTTCAATTTAGGATTATGGTGGTAGATCCAAGTCTCATTCATAGTTATAAAACGACGCAAGAAATCGGTTTTATTCTGCTGAAAAGGCACCAAATTATGCTGAGAAATTTGTTTTCGATCCAGTTTTTGTTGAACTGTTAACATGTGCGGCACTAACTTTTCAAACAGCTTTTACATATGTAATTCTCCTTGTAAAATATGAAGTACTCGTTCGTCCGAGATGACTATCGCATTAGCAATTTCACGCTTAGTCAAACTTGGATGTTCACTAAGAATATTATGAACTTGTTCAATGATTCTGGTGTTGTTGTGGTTTTCGGCCGTCCTTCCCGTGGATCGTCTTCAAACCTATAAGTAGTACGACCACGTTTAAATTCACCAGCCCAAACGGTGGTTCAACGGTGCGTTTTGAAGGTGAGGACTACTCATACACTTCTAAATGTTGTTTATAAAATTCATTTGCTTTTAAACCTTTCAAAACAAAGAATCTAATCACTCTGACATTTCAACTTCAAATGGCTTGTAAACAGAGAATTAATGGACAGAATGACCTTTAACTTTGGATGTGTTCTCACGACAGATCTACCAACTTGAGAAAAAACAATTCGGAGCTAGTAGCGCTATATATTGGTGAGACCAACCAACCTGGATAGAAATAGTAATTATAGTATATAATAATTGACAGTTTTATACCTATTGGGCATTACTGCTCGGTTTATCAGGAAGACATTTTTGTTTCTTCGTTCTAAGGCAATTCTAGCACAATTCCTTTGATTTTAAAGCACTTTAACATGTGGAGTAATGAACTGCTCAAACCTAATGCTCAACAGATGACACGCACTAAGTTCACAGAGGTGTTAACTGAATGTTCCCTTGATACAAACCAAATATAAGTAACGGAAAAGCTACGTAAAAGAAAGTGAAAATACAAGTATACCATATATGTACGTGGGATTATAACATTTTACCAATTAGCGATATATAAAATAATTATCTTAATAATAGTTTATATGCTAGTAAAACGTCTTTATGAAATTCCCTTTAGTGTTTCAGGAAACAAAAGCTGTGTGAATATATCTAATGCAATCATCACACTTCTCACTTTTAATTGAGGATTGTGTTCACTATCGCAGTCTTGTATTCTTGTGTCATTCAGTGTGTGTATGTACAATAAATTGTGAGCACATTCAAATTGGCCATTAGAAGTATAAAAGGCAGTTGGACGTCCAAATGCTGCAGCCATCATTCACTATCACTCTTCAACTCGATGAAAAAGAAGATGGTAAATAATAAACAAACGTATATACATACATATATCTCGATACGATTGTTTGTATTTACATACCCTACACAGCCATGGCTTTTCGAAAAAATATTTTATATAAATGTGTATACATACATAACATATGTACATATCTAACAGATATTTTAAAAAGTGCACTCACAGAAAAGCGACCTCTGTTTATAATTTGGTGGGGTCAAAAATTAAAAAAACTCAACGAATTATTATTACGCCAATGGTGTGTTGTTGCTACCCAACAGCTGTACCAACAAGGGGCCACTAGCCACCCAGCAAGGCTGTCTGCTAGACAACGGCAACATAGTTTAGACGTCTATGCCGGAAATACAAAATGCAAATTGCTGCCTAAATCTAAATTCTTCCATTTTCCCTCATTTCAGCCAATTTTTTTTAATGTATTGTACAATAAGTTATACTATGTTTCTTCGCAAGAATGTTGGTAAACCTGTACGTTAGGGTAAACCAAATATGTTGGAAGGAGTCCGAATTATATACTGTATTTTATGAAAAGAACTCATTTCAAACTATAAATACCCAAACAAAATCACTCAAAAGCCAAATTTTAGAACTTTTTTTATATCATTTGTTTCTAGAAATGGGTTGGAAAAAGAGGCTCGAAGAAACTTCCTATTATTTTCAATTAAATTCGCCATAATATGTCTTGCTTCATTATCTACTTTCTGCGGGAATAGAATCCACTACAATCAGAATAATTACAGATCTTGTTTAAAAACCGCTTAATTACTGATTACAGAATTCTAACATTTAGCCCCCAATAAATTACTCCTCCCTAATGTGAGTGAATTTTGTACTCGTATGTGGCTGTGTACCACCAGACCTATTGTTTAGATTAGCGTTATTCAAGTAGCACCTTCCTTCAGAGTGACTAGCAGCACGATGTTGCTATACATATGTATGTATACATGAAGGCGTGTAATCGTGCGCTTATGTATACTCTTCAAGTAACCAGACGAATATGGGCAGCTATCCAAATGCATTATTATCATCATTATTGCTCTATTTCTAAATGAAAATAAGCTGCAAATCGACAATGGTAAAAACTATAACAATAATGTTAATCTCAAGGAAATGAAAACTGCAATTTTTCCTACATATATCCGAACGCAAGAGATGTTTCCGCATAAGAAAGCAAAACTCATTATACATATTTGTAAAATAATTTAACAGGTAGTTAATATATTCAAATATTAGATCTTAAAAATATTTAAAATGCCTTACAGGACTGCTTTACGCAGTGTGGTACATAGTGATAGACTTTGCGGATTGAATATATGCGATGCTATATAAAATGCGGAGACATGTATGTATGCTGGAGGTCCTAAACGGCTTCTAGAGAATATAAAAATAATATCATAACTTTGATTGAAATAGTCATAATATATGAACTTCTTCTTTTTAGTAGTTCTGAAAATGTAATGCCTATCATAGAGGCGGGGTCGTGCCCACTCTTTGCAAAACTTTTGGCTTTTGTACCTTTTTACTGTGATTCCCCTTCTCAAGCTGGAGCCTTATTACTTAGTTGACGTCCAAATTGTAATGTATTGTAATGATTTTCAATTAAAGTCGTGTTGTAGAGTTGACATGATTTCGATCCGTATGTAAGCAATACCAACTTCCTCAGAGCGTCAAAGAATACTTCTTCGATGTTACCTTGAGATACCTTAATTTCAAATTCTACTTAAGTTATCGAACGAACAGACGGGCAGACACATACATATACATATGTACTTACATCAGCATATAGTATGAAGTTCACGGATAAAAATACTTTATATTATTTGAAGCAGAGTCAAACGGATAAATGCTATGATACATAAAGTGTTATTAGAGGTAATTGGCACTTTGAAATGTTAGATTAGACTAACGTAGAAAATTGCGCTGCCGTAAGGTCGCAGTACCGATATTGATATATAGGATCTCAAGAACAGTATCTGTATTTGTACAGATAACACCTTAGCCTGCAGTGACCCGTTTAGAAACAAACTTTGACGAAGTTCAGGCATTTGCTGCCAATAGTTACTTCTACTCTTTATCTTTCCTCATCCGTTCAAATGTTAAATCAATTATATTTGACAGTTTGGCCATTGTGATTTATTTACACATGTTACAATATCTATACAAACATTATACTTGTAGGTATTATGGTACTTTCTTTTCATAACATGTAAGGAAGGCTAAGTTTGAGTGTAACCGAACATTTTATACTCTTGCAACTTGCAAGGATCAAATCCGGGGAAATACCTTCAGGTGCTAACAAAACTTCATATCAAAAACGTTGCGAAATAATTCAATATTTTTTATCCGATGAAATCGAACAAATTTTTTATTAAGTCATAGACTCAATTAGTTTTATAACTATATAAGTATTACTTGCCGTCAGCGAAAATTATATTAAAACATCCTCAAATAAGATATACTTGTATTTGATATAAACTTAGCCGAAGAGACTGAATTTTATATATTGAGTTGATATGCAAAACGTCAACCAGAAGAAGATGATATTAGGAATATGAGATTAAGACCAAAGTCTAAACCAACTCCAATCATGTTCAGCGGTTTGTTAGAATAACAGAAATTATTATATGTAGTATAATATAATTTCTCATATTTTCGGCATTAAACTAATGTACATTTATCAAATATTATAAGTTCAGTTGATTTTGCTAAGATATCTTAGATATTGACCGATATATATATACGGTATAAGACCAACCGGAAGTTTGAAAATCTTTCATTAGATATATGAGTGACTTACACGATATATTAAATAAAGCCTTCTTTTACTAACAAAAAGTGTAATCACAACAAGAAGTGTGTTTATATATACGGACAGCTAGGCGGCTTTGAAATCTCTGATGTCTCATAGGATTTCGTCGAAGACAGTGAAAGATTGCCATGATCTTCTAGCGGATCTGTCATCTTATTTCACGGTAAATCTGCAATGGGTCCCAGGACACAGTGACATCCCTAGGAACTGCGTAGCAGATGAACTAGCCAGAACAGGCACCACCCTACAACTAGATCCTGGTAAGGAGGACATAAATATGCATTTGGCTACTTGTAGATACTTAATCGACAAACATGTCATTAACATAGCCGAGTGTCAGTGGAATCAGTCCCTGACCTGCTCAACTAGCAGGCAAACGTGACAAGAATGGAATTTGAGCCGCACATGCCGACTGTTAAAATTCAAGAGGAATGATGTAAGAACTCTAGTAGGAGTACTAACAGGCCACTGTCTAATAGGCAGACATGCAAGTAGACTTGGCACACCATATAACGACTATTGTAGAAGCTGTTAGGAAATAGAAGAGGAGGAGACCATTAAACATCTTCTATGCGATTGCGCAGCACTGTATAGGAAAAGAATCGCAACCATCGGTCAAAGGTTTCTTGACGACGTCTCGGAGGTTGCACAGATAAAACTTGTCTCGCTGATGAAGTTCAGCAGAAGTACGGGGTGGTTCAGAGAGGAGCCAATAGAGTGAGGCGATCACAGTCCCAGTGGCATCACAATGGGCCTCCTAAAGGCCTAAGTGTGTCGAATGACAGCCACATTACCTATCTACCTACCTACACGATTCTATCTATTTCTGTCATATTATTAACAGAATGAAGTGCTCCATGAGTTTTATTAAGGTACCTACCAACCGTCAACGGCTCTTATCAAGCTTGTTTGTTTTATCCTGGATGTATAATTTAATGACTCTGACGCATTTGATTATTGATTTATCACACTTTTGGTAGTTTTTAACAATACTGTTATATGGGGAGGGAGCGGGGTTATCATCCGATTTCACCTATTTTCACACTATTGAACTAACTAACTAATCAACTAAGAATTGTTGAAAGAATTTGTCCTGCGCAAATTTGTGTGATGTAACTTTATTGGTTTAGAAGATATATACCATACATTAATTAATCATTTTATGTTCATGGCTCGTGAGCAAGCGGACGTGTCAGATGTGGTGATTTTTGTGGTGTTAACAATATTGTTCTAAAAAATTTTAAATCTGGAGAGAAAACTTACTGCGTTATTGAAACAGTTTAAATTAATTATTTTAATGAAAATAAAAGTGTGAAATAGCATAAAAAACAAAAAACAAATTAACAAAAAATGTGCTTGCGTAAATAAGTACAGCACCAACAACAACAGCGCAAGTGGTCTGAAAACAATACGTAGCGCAATTAATAGACTCAACTAGATGGATGTGCACACACAAGAAAAACAAAAACAAAAAAGCGGAGAATAATAATGAAAGCAGCAAAAAAGAACGAAGAAGGGGTGATTGGAAGAGACGGCGTAGAGCAAAGTGCGGTGAAAATTTCTGCAGCAAAATGCAAAAGTGCAAGCAAGAACAGGGACGAAGCTGCGCAGCTTGGTGATAAGTGTGACGAAACTTTTAAGTGTCATTCAAATATGAAACTTCCAAAAATTGTAATTTGCATTATATGTGAATGTGTTTATCACGAAGGTGACTTCAACAGATTTAAAAAAGGTTTTTACGTGTGTAAGCGATTGATTGTGTGTCCGGATCATGGTGATGTAAACATAACCTCATCCGACCACGCCACGCTGGATGAAAACTCAAGAAAAATAATAGCATATATAAAACAGCACGAAAAAGAATCTTAAGTTATGTTTGAGCAGCACTGTAATGTTAGATACATCAAGCTCACAAGATCTTCTCAATAAAACAGTGAGAAAGAATGAGGATGAACAGCTCCTGAATGCCAAGGTTGAAATTGAATTGCTACGTGATTTAAATCAAGAATTGAAATCTAAAAACAAATTATTAACTGAATTACTGGAAATAAATAAAGCAGAAGTAAACAAATGTAAGTCGTACGCGGAAATTTTAAAAGAGGATAAGAAAGAAAGAGTGTTTGAAAAAGTTCCAGCGATTGTAGTTAAGACCAAGACTAAAGAAACGGATAAAAACTATGCTCAACTAGTTAAAAAAAATATTTCTACTAACACAAGTGCTCAAATAAAAAATGTAATGACAACAAAATCGGGCGCAGTGATAGTTAAGTGTAAAAGCAAGCAAGATATCTCAAGAACCAAAGACCTACTGACTGAAAAACTAGGTGAAGATTTTGAAGTGGTACAGGAGAAAATGAATGCTCCCAAAATCAAAATTTTTGATATAGAAAGTGACATGAGCAAGGAAGAACTAATTGATGATATTTGTAATAGAATGTCTTCTGACATTTATCTCAGTGCGAGTGTCCAATAAAGTTAAAGTGTTGGCCATAAGAGCTGTCGTGTCTTTGATGGTTTTGACTTGAGTATGTGCTTTCAATATGGCCGGACCAATCATAGCCGCAAAAAATGTAACAATGAATCAGCTTGTCTAATTTGTGCTGGAAAGCATGACACTAGAGAATGCATCAGCACCATAAAATCATGTATAAACTGTGTTTATTACAATAAATATTTTAATAAAAACAACCCCACTGATCATGCGGCAACGGATATCAGCGCATGCACATACCTCAAATTCAAATACAACAACATTGTGAAATCAACAGACTATCCTACAATGCCTCAGATTCCGACTCACTTTGGTAAAGTCCTTGAACCAAAGAGAGCATCAACTTAGAACATATAACATAATTTTCTCACCAAAAATGAAGAATAATAGTAATCAAGATTTGAATTGTATTATTGAGGATTCTGTAGATAATCTAGAATATTTAAACAAGAAGTTCGCTGTCAGTGACATTCTCATACTTCATATCAACATCAGAAGTCTCAATGCGAATTTTGAAAAACTTGAACTTTTGCTAAAAAGTCTAATATGTAAACCACATGTTATAGTTTGTAGTGAAACGTGGAATTTAATTGAACATAAATTATATTCATTAAATGGTTATAGCATACATTATAATCAAAGCAGTATAAATAAGGCAGATGGAGTAATAATGTCTCAAATGCTCTAAAACACTCCACATCGGTAGATACTATCGGGCGTTGCAATTTTCTCTCTACATGTATAAGTATTAACAATAATTTAAATTTAAAGGTAACTGGAATGTACAGATGTCATGACATCCCTAAGGATGAATTTATTAATAAATTAAAAATATACATGGATACTAATTCTAAGATTAAAAATCATATATTAGTTAGAGACTTCAATATAAATTTAAATTATGTAGACTATCACTCAGATCTACTATTATCAAGTGTTTTAGATATGAATTATGTACCATTTTTTAATAATACTACCAGGCCTTATAGTGAGGATGGATCATGTATAGATAATATGTTCGTTAAAACAAATATTCCCAACGTAAAATCAATTACGTATAAACAAATGATCACTGATCATTATATTTTGTTTTTGTCATTAAATACGTATAAATTATTAAATTATAAAGAACCTAAGAATTATCTCAGTTATAAAATACTGGAAAAAAATAGTAAAAATGTACTTTGGGAAGACATATTAAATATACAGGATCCAAATATTGCTTCTAATAGTCTCATAGCTAAAATACAAAATTTGATAAAAAATGCTCATGTAAAACCAAAACACAACAATCGTAAATTTAAACAGCGTATAAATTGGATTACGATTGGCATTATGAAGTCATGTCGTACTAAAGAGAAGTTATATAATAAATGGAAAAAACATAAAGATAATATAGAATTAAAAACAAAATACAATACTTACTGTAAAAAACTGGACAAAGTTATAAAAATTGCTAAGTGTAATTATGAGAGTAATTCGATAAATAGTAAATCTAATTGTAGTAAAGACTTATGGAATTATGTAAATCATAAATTAGGCAAAAATGTAAAGGCATCTAAAGATATAGACTACTTAATCGAACATGATGAGAAGATCACTAACTCCGCGGAAATTGCTGATACTTTTGTAAATTTTTTTAGTAATGTGGGTATAGATTTAGCTGATAAAATGAAAAAAACAGATAACAGTACGGTTTATAATATAGAAAATAATGCTAAGTCAATTTTCTTTAAGCCAACTGATGAACAAGAAATTGAAATAGTAATTAGAACCCTAAAAGAGAAAGCTGGGGGAGTTGATGGAATCAACACTAAAGTCTTAAAAATAATAAGTAAATTTATTAGTAAACCATTGGAATTTATCTTTAATAACTGTATGACTATAGGAATATGGCCAAATGGATTAAAATGTGCAGAAATCCTACCAATCCATAAATCAGGAGACAAATATAAAACTAATAACTATCGTCCAATATCCTTAATTTCTAATATAGCAAAAGTTTTTGAAAAAATTATACATAAACGAATTTATAACTTCATAACAGACTCAAAAATTATTGCGAAAAACCAATATGGCTTCTTAAAAAATAAAGGCACCAAGGATGCAATTGTAGCAATTACCAGTTTTATATACACTAATATTGATAACAAGTAAGGAAGGGCTAAGTTCGGATGTAACCGAACATTTTATACTCTCGCAAAGTCAAATGGTATACTCGTTTTAGATTTCTTTGTGGATTGACTGATATTTATGGTAGAAGGTCAACTATAGGCACTGGGGTCCACATATTTAGTACTTAGGGGTTTGAACAGTTTTGGTTCGATTTAGACAATTTTTGGCCGCAAGGTGGCATACTTTAATTGCATTATTCACGCACAGTTTTACCCCGATATAATTATTGTTGCTTGATTTGCATAGTGGAAAGTGAAAGAATCAGATGGAATTGAAAAAGGTGTTATATGGGAAATAGGCGTGGTTGTAGTCCAATTTCGCCCATTTTCGCACTATGACATAGAAACATGAAAAGAACGTTATGCACCGAATTTGGTTGAAATCGGTTAAGCAGATCTCAAGATATGGGTTTTCACCTAAAAGTGGGCTGTGCCACGCCCACTGTCTAATTTTGAACGCGGTTCCTATAAAGTCATCTTATACCATCTCAGAGATAAAATTTAATGTCTCTGGCGTGTTTAGTGCTTGATTTATCGCGCTTTTAGTAGTTTTTAACAGTACCGTTATATGGGGAATGGGCGGAGTTGCCACCCGATTTCAATTATTTTCACACCGTCAATAGAGGCGCTAAAAATATTTGCTTTCAGTGAATTTTGTTATTATAGCATTAGCGGTTTAGGAGATATGCACATTAAACCTATTAGAGGTGGGACCACGCCCACTTTAAAAAAAAAAAATTTAACTGCAGATGCCCTTCCCTAATGTGATCCTGTGTACCAAATAACAGTCTTGTATCTTATTGCGGAGCTTAGTTATGGCAAGTTATTTGTTTTTGATTAATGGCGTTTTGTGGGCGTAGCAGTGGTCTGATTACGCCCATCTGCAATACCAACCGTCTCACGGTACCAAGAAACATGTCTACCAAGTTTCATAAAGATATCTCAATTTTTACTCAAGTTAGAGCTTGCACGGACGGACGGACGGACGGACGGACAGACAGTCACCCGGATTTCAACTCGTCTCTTCATCCTGATCATTTATATATATATAACCCTATATCTAACTCGATTAGTTTTAGGTGATACAAACAACCGTTAGGTGAACAAAACTATTATACTCTGTAGCAACAGGTTGCGAGAGTATAAAAATAATTCAACAGTGATAGCTTTCCTGGATTTAGCAAAAGCTTTTGATACAGTAGATCACGCTTTATTGCTGGATAAATTATATAGATATGGAATCAGAGGAATCGCTGTTGATTTAATTCGTGACTACCTTAAAAACAGATATCAAGTTGTTAAAGTTAACGGGGTAAAAAGCAAATCATGTAAAGTGCAAATAGGGGTGCCGCAAGGTACAATCTTGGGACCACTGCTTTTTCTTCTATATGTAAATGATATCTTTAAGGAACTACCTGAAAACTGTTTGGCAGCTTATGCAGACGATACAATAGTTAAATGTATAGGTAAATCTTGGGCGGAAGCTGAATCACAAATGAATGTGCAGTTAAGTTTAATAGGGAATTGGATGTGTAATAATTACTTAACTCTAAATGTTGGAAAAACTAACTATATAACTTTCGGTTCATATAAAGACAGTATTCCAGAAAGTTTTGAGTTAAAAATTTATGATAAGACCATTAAAAGAACTGATAATAGTAAATACTTAGGTATATATTTTGATAGTCACATGAGATGGGATATTCATATCAAAGAAGTCATAAAAAAACTAGATATTTTCTATTTATATTCTCAAAGTTTAAAAATATTATGAACAAGAAAGCACTAAAAACAATTTATTACGCATTATTCGATAGTATAGTCAACTATGGAATTATTGCCTGGGGAGGTAGTTATAAGAATGTTACAAAATTGTTAATAAAAATACAAGATAAATTAATTAATCATTTATGTGATAAAAACGAGAGAACACCCGTACTGGGTATTAAAAAGAAGTTTATTTCTGAGTCACTATGTTATCATTATTCTGATTGTAGAGAGGTATTTAATGAATATAAAGGTAAGGCTAGAGCTAAACCGTTACAGTTACCCAAGATTAATAAAAATATATCTTACAAAGACTCGAAATATATAGCAATTAAATACTACAATATGTTACCGCTGAGTCTAAAGTTGTTAAATATTAAAAATAAAGCAAGCAAAAAGAAAATAACTGAGTGGATTGTAGACACTGATATTTAAAAATACTATGTTTTCTTTTGTTTTTCTATTATAAATGACATTTGTTATTAATACATTAGTACTTAATTATAATAAACTAATATTACCAGGCCTATGTACAGGTGTTTTGTAACACCTCTATAGGTGCATACTTTATATGTAATATGTACTTTGTATCCTGGGATAAATAAATAAATTAAACTTATTAGGTAGCGAGGACACGCCCACTTTTTAAAGATTTTCAAACCGCAGGTGTCCTTCTTTAATGTGATTCGTTATGATAAATTTATTTGTATTTTAATTCTGTATCCTAATTACATATGGCTTTATACGTTTTCGATTAAAGGCTGGGCGTAGTAGTGGTCCAATTACGCCCATCGAAATATCTTAATTTTTACTCTATTTATCGCTTGCACAGACGAACAGACTTATCATCCCTCGGTTTTCATCTCGTCTCATCATCTTGATCATTTATATAAGTATACTCAACTCCATATCTCTCTTGATTATTTTTAGACGATACAAACAACCGTTAGGTGAACACAACTATTATACTCTGTAGCAACCTGTTACAAGAGTATAAAAACCAAAACGAATTTGCCCGATAGTAAAACTATTTCGCCGCCGCTAGGGAGATATTGGGCATGTGTGGCTTCCACTTATAGACTCCATGCCGAAATGAAAAATTAGTTTAAAAATAGATGAATTATCTGGTACGTCTTGTTCTGGATAGAGGCGTACGTGACTACGCACATATGTATGCATATTAAACCTAATTCAAATACTTGCACTCCGTATATTATTAAATATTTTCTGTAGAGATTTTACTTATCCGCATACATATATGGTAGTCCATCTATCAAACAAATGACCATTCGTAAAGCGAGTCTAGATACACTTGTACAAACATAAATATTATATTATAAGTATATACAAGAACATATGTTTAATGCTTTATGATTTTTGTTTGTTTGCTGGTGGCGTCAACGTTCAATTTCTTTTACTCCTTGGATAGTTGTCTACGCATTCTTTACGTGCAATGCAGTTCAGTTACGCATTGACAAAAGCTTTAGAGAAATGTAGTTCATTGCCACCACTCGACCGATGAAAGCTTGACCATAAAACGTGCAGCCTTATAATGCAACAATTGTTCAAAGAGTATATATATGTACATATGTTTTGACTGAAACAATATTTCTTGCTATTGTTTTATAGTTGGTGTTGATGCTGTAATGCATAAAGCGTTCATTGCACTTGAACTCCATACACATAGTATTGGTGAGCATAGCATGGTCCCCAAGAAAGTAACGCTGATTGTATGTGTTACGAAATTTCACTATTATTATGTTCTCACAATACGTTGCACAGAGTAAAACCAATTGGTTCTCATAACGGTCGGAAGTTTAGAATGGACGACTATAACATATAGTTGCCATAAAAACTGAACGATAAAAACCAAGACCTTGTATGGAAAACCTTTTTATTTGTCAAGATAGCTTCATGAAGTTCGGCAAAGATTAACGGAGAGTTATCTCCGAACAAATTTTTCAGATTGAACGACTAACTGGACGATCAAAATCAAGGCCTTATATGGAATATTTGTGTATAGTATTTGTGAAGGGTGTTATAGCTTCGATATATAAGGTAATTATAAAATAATACGGTCATAGTCGACCTATAAATTAATCCAATGACAAAAATTGATACTCCTTTATTACACTTAAATGTGTTACGCAGTGTGTAAACGCCCTGTTTTGTAAGCCTTTTTTTATATTATGCTGTAGAACATTTGTTGGTAAAGTTTGTGCTAAGTAAAATTGCTAAAAAGGTGCATTATTTCATTGATTAAGAATTCATTCATGAGTACTCGCACACATTGCTGTCAATTACTTTATCACCGTAAATAATACAAAATAGAAGTTAACTACAACTTGGTATCTGTTTAATCCCGTATGCAAATATTTAAAATATATTGAAAGCAAAAGCAACATCTGATACAACTCCTTTGGTAAAAGTTTCGAATAAACATCCAGTACGAGAAAGTCAAAGGACTGACTATTTTTAGTACGTAAAAATACCTCTTATTCAAATGTTTGTATGTATATATGCATGTACATTTGTCCATAACATTCCCGCCCCACTAATTTTGTTTGCGTGACATGTTTTTGATTTCCTATTTGCTGTCATTAGAATTTTTACTGTTTTTTATATGTGCATATGTATTCAAATATTGTTTTTGCTACGAACAGCTTACTCAATACGGAAGACATATCATAATATTGTTGATACAGTTACAGCTTAATCATTACCGACGAATGTTTGTCATGTATAAAGGACACGCTGCGTACGCGATGGCACGCGTCAAGTCCTCTTGAATAGCCGACATTTTATGGCAGACACAGACGGTCATCTGGGTATAAAGCACCAACACTTTCACAGACATGTGTGCCCCGCAGTCTAATCAACTACTTATGAACTACTTTACAAATAGTATGCTCCACAAATCCAACTAGTCAGAGCACCGGATTTCTCCCATTCAAGCAACCAGAAAAAATAACTTATTCGAAAAACGTTCAATATTTTTTATACCATCTGATCAATTTGACGCAGCAGACAGAAAAAACTACATATTCATATACATATCTTTATTATTATAGACTACCGAGTTAATACAAGCACCCCAACACTTATCCAAATTTTCCATACATTTGTTATAACCCTCGGCTTGGATAGCATTCAGTGAATCAGGCGGAACCGCTGATATCGGACCACTTTATTATATTGCTGCCATACTTTGAATAAACTAGATAATCTTATTCAACTGCTTGTATGGAAAGCTTTTCCATTTGACTAGATATCTTCAATGCCATGCGTTATTGGCTAAGGAAATGGTATTATATCTCAAGAAAATTGTTCAGATCGCATCATTATACCATATAACATAGCTGCCATACAAACTGAATTTTTTTAATTTGACAAGATATGTACTAGTGTGCTAGATATTTTAACGAAATTTGTTTTAGGTAATGATCCAAGGTAACAATCCAATCTCCGAACAAAATGTTTCAGCTTAGTCACAATAGCCATACAAACTGACCTATCAATTTCAAGTAAGTTTTTTGTACTTTTTGCGACTTCTACTCGAAGTTTTTTTTTTAAAGGATTAAATTTATTGGTACGAGTCTCGCATTGACACGCTACATACCCACAACATTAACCCAAATGTGTTGAGTCAATCCATAAGAAATGTTGAGGACCTCTGCTATCTAGTTGATGCCAACACGACGATTTTCAAGTAGTGTTTTTTATGCTCTCGCAACCTGTTGCTACAGAGTATAATAGTTTTGTTCACCTAACGGTTGTTTGTATCACCTAAAACTAATCGAGTTATAGAGATATAGGGTTATATATATATAAATGATCAGGATGAAGAGACGAGTTGAAATCCGGGTGAGTGTCTGTCCGTCCGTCCGTCCGTGCAACTTGAGTAAAAATTGAGATATCTTTAGGAAACTTGGTAGACATGTTTCTTGGTACCGTAAGACGGTTGGTATTGCAGATGGGCGTAATCGGACCACTGCCACGCCCACAAAATGCCATTAATCAAAAACAAATAACTTGTCATAACTAAGCTCCGCAATAAGATACAAGACTGTTATTTGGTACACAGGATCAAATTAGGGAGGGCATCTGCAGTTAAAACTTTTTTTAAAAAGTGGGCGTGGTCCTGCCTCTAATAGGTTTAATGTGCATATCTCCTAAACCGCTAATGCTATAATAACAAAATTCACTAGACGCAAATGTTTTTAGCACTTCTATTGACGGTGTGAAAATAGTTGAAATCGGGTGGCAACTCCGCCCACTCCCCATATAAGGGTACTGGTAAAAACTACTAAAAGCGCGATTAATCAAGCACTAAACACGCCAGAGACATTAAATTTTATCTCTGAGATGGTATAAGATGACTTTATAGGAACCGCGTTCAAAATTAGACAGTGGGCGTGGCACAGCCAACTTTTAGGTGAAAACCCATATCTTGAGATCTGCTTAACCGATTTCAACCAAATTTGGTGCGTAACGTTCTTTTCATGTTTCTATGTCATAGTGCGAAAATGAGCACTAATCGGACTACAACCACGCCTATTTTCCATATGACACCATTTTAAATACCACTTGATTCTTTCACTTTCCACTATGCAAATCAAGCAACAATGATTATATCGGCGTAAAACTTTGCGTGAATAATACGTTTAAAGTATGCCACCTTGTGACCAAAAATTGTCTAAATCGAATTAAAACTGTTCAAGCCCCTAAGTACTAAATATGTGGACCCCAGTGCCTATAGTTGACCTTCTGCCGAAAATATCAGTCAATCCACAAAGAAATATCAAACGAGTGTACCATTTGACTTTGCGAGAGTATAAAATGTTCGGTTACCTCCGAACTTAGGTCTTCCTTACTTGTTTTTAAATTGTACCACTTAAATACTTGTGTTCGTGATAGAGAAGACTCCTTAAAATACTTCATTTTCAACGATTCCGTAGCCACGATTCCATTGGAAACACCAAAAAAAAATTTTTTTTGTTAAAATTTTATTTTTCATGGTAAAAATCGCCAGACAAATTTTTCGCGTCGTCAACAAACAACTGCCAAACTTCACACTAATTGACATATAGAGATCAAACTCCACGAACATAAAAAGGATTGTACCAATTTTATCGATTCAGTTTGCGGGCGCAGTTTATATTGATCAGTCTGGGTCAATTTTAACAGTCGGTAAGCTTGACTAGTTATGTTTCAGAGATGATTTGATAGACCAGTTTAATATTTCCTGACCAGTCTGATGCTTCACTGTTGGATACGATACATTTTTATATGTGGTATAGTACTGTTATAGGAATGGTTGACTGTATAAGAGTGGACAGCTCTCCGGTTAAGCTTTTTTTGTTTTTGAATTATTATTGCGTACGCTATTGATATTCTCTGTCGAGCACCAAAGATGCAGATTTAAAACGAAGGATAAACTTACACATATTTATTTATGTTATCAACACATGCGTGAATATGTTAAAGTGTTCATAATAAGTAATAATCATAAGCGAAAATTACATAGACCTATCTCTATGTATGTAAATAGAGTTATGTATGTAGGATATTGTATAAATTGCGGTAAATAATGCCTATGTGCCATACATACTTTTCATAACAGATGAACAAGTGATGGCTATGCATTGTTATGTGCATATAAGAAAATTTACAAGCTACATTTCACAGTGAAACATATTTTGTTAATAACAATAATAATCGGCGGTTGTTTTGTTTAGCCATATTTTATTAGTAATGGGCTAAATTCCACAATTAAAAGATACTAATTTGTAAATATAATAATTAATTTCAAAGCAGCGTAGTTATCTTTGAAAAATTTGAGTGTGAATTTAGTACTTACAATTTTGTTTCTAAAATAGACGCTTACACGCTCACTTTCTCTTTCAATGTAGTTTTATAAGTATGCTTGTATATAATTCTTTCAATTACTAGTGTTCATTAAAGTAAAAACCTGCAAGAAAACTTTTTCGGGCATCTCAAAACTGAGACAATTAACTTAAAGGTGCAATTATGTTATATGTAATGAATTAATGAAATAATTTAAACATTTTGTGAAAAACTCATATTTTGAAGTTAGCGGCAAAACAAATTAATAATGGATTTGAAAGCAGATCTCCGTCTTAAGAGAGTAGTAAATATTTCATGTCTATCGTTGCGACCACAATATAATTCAAAAAGCTTACGTTTTTTAGAAAAGCTAGAACTTTTAAATTTCTTTTAAATCATCTTATTTTTACAAACCAAGCTGCTTTTAAACAATCGCATATTTCAAATTCATTATTTTTGGATGATGTGCAGCATTTAACGAAGGTGTTACGCCGATTCTGATCTTTCAACTTTTCGATATAATTTTGTATTTGTTTTGAAATAGGCCTCGATCTCGACAATTAATTTTTCATTGTCGCAATTTTTTGTCATTATATCATCGGTGTACCCATTTTTCATAAAGCTTACGCATACCCAAGTATTCATTAACGATATGTCTAAGATGTGTCATTGAAATCTCTAGACCAATTGATTATATTTTACGGTAAAGCAAAATTATTTTTGATTTTCTCAAGTTGTCTTCGGTAACAGTCTCTTTTGAACGTCCGCTAATATAGTGTGTATCTCTGGAGCAAAGCCCGGAAAACACTCATTAAAGCGCATTAAAGTGTTTTGAGATCTTTTCGATCCTCCAGCCCGGGTCATCTAAATGCTCCACCTTGCGTTAAACATTATTCAGTACAAAACTTATGGACTATGTACGCGCGCGCTCTTATATTGGGGGGTAGGAAATATTTAGTTATCCATCACTTTTTTTCGAAATATATTCCCAAATTTAAATTCCCATAATTAAAAGCAGGCTCAAAATATCTTATAGAATAGCTGTGGTTTTCAGATTTTGGGATATAAATATAGCAAGCATTGTCAACAGATGAAGTTTGTGATATGTTATAAGAAGATTAATAATTATATTAATAATATTTTAGAGGTATTCGTTATCAATACAGAACACTGTGTTCAACCTCAACTGCTTTTCAGGCCTACCCTTAGAACCACAGTTTATTTAAACACTTACAATGAAATATCAATTGAGTGCATTGTTTTTACACAGCAACAACACAACCGCATCATACTTGTACGCCGTGTACCAAAATCGTTTGCCTAGTAGTCTGTGTTTTTGCTTGACATATTGTCGGTCTTTATATAGTTTCAAACTCATTACTATGTAAGATATAAAAATATTTACTAAAGTATCAAAGTCTGAAGTTGCCTGCTGTGTTAGTTTGGTCCGAAAAAATTATGTGGACAAAAAGCTCATATAGCTGGCAAACATTGTCATTCGAATTGGAGGCGCGCATGTGACAGGAAGTAAGCACTTCAATGAGCAGCAAACCTCAGCGTATAGTGTTTACCAGTGAAGTGAATTCACCTTGTTCTTATAAATGCCGCCACTAAGGAGAAAATACCTAGATGCCGCGTACTGACATATCATACCTTTTGATATTAATTAGCGCCAATTTTCGTGCAAATACATATGGTGCATCTGCGGGCAGCAAATAAATTTAATGCGTTGATATTGGAAGTGAGAAAGCAAGAGACTCGATCCACTCATTTTCCATTCATGTTCATTTGAATTTTTCCAATATTTGCGCTCAGTTGGCGTTGAATTCAAGAGAAAAAAATTTTGAAAATCTTAGAGGCTGTGAATGTTCTTTTGCCAGTTGACGTGGCTAAGATGCCTTCGTCGGTGCAAACGAACGAATAGTGTTTATTTTGGTGTCGGAATGAATACGTGTCGGTAGTGCGATCCGGTGCAGACATATTTCGAATCTTGCTACTAATGGTGGGCTGACGTTATCATAAATCATTTAAAATTCAGAAAATTAAGCGGGTCAACGAATTTCGGGAAAACTTTAATTTTCTATCTTCAAAGCTTCTTCAAACATGGATCCACAACGTTATCGACTAGACGATGCATGAAGATCTATAATAAAAAATTCTATATTACGTCCGACTAAAATTTCGAACACGCTGTTTTACCACTGCCCAGCGTTTGTATGAATGTGTGTTTATTAGTGTTTATGTATTAAGTTGTTTCAATTTGCCCCAATATATATTTATTTGGGTGCATATAATATTGGCATCTTTTGCCCTAATCGAATCATACGTGCTCGAGCGATTAATACTTTGCTTTGAAGAACGTTAAATAATAATTCCATACAATCCTTTTATGAATGCAATGCGGAAAAAGTGTTTACTCGGGCACAACTCGCGGCAATCGGTTGTAGTTGGAAATTATCGATATGCCCCTCTTTAAAGGTTGGTGGAAGCGTAAATGTGTTCTTCAAAAGCTAAACAAAATACATACAGATTAATGCGTAAACAAGTACGATAAAAAAAAGTTCAATATGCATCGCGTTGTTGTGGATAAGTGTGGATAATCGAACGCGCCGGTTTTGTGGAACTTTTCAGTTGTATCTCGAATAAGAAATAGACCGACCACTATAACCAGTCCATCCCGAAAAAAATTTTAAAATAAGAAAAGTGTGTTGCGGACTGTTTATTTATCTTGTGCTATTTTGTACCGCGTCTACAGCGATCCACATACATATTATATATACACTCATATGAACGAGTAAAAGGCATGTCAAACAATACGCCTAAAATATTTAAAAATCAACAAAAATTGTTTACATATAGTTATCATGTGTGGACTTTTAAAATTACGCTGCAAGTATATAAAAATTTTAGAAGCGTGAAATTCACACAAGAGAATTTCGTGAAATCGCGAGAGCACATGTTACTCGAAAACTTTTGCGGTTTTTGTTGTCATTATTTCCTTCATCTTTTTTTTTTTTTGTTTTGTGGAAAGCACAATTAGTCATGAATTAACAAGAAGAAAGATTTTTCATTCACGGCGCTATGAGTATGTTCTGTTCTTGATTTTACTAAACAATTCACTTTAATTTGGTCGCGATCTCGTATTCGGATCATGAATACTTATACAAACAGATGCCCCTGTTGGTAGTTGCACACACTAATGTCTGATTTTCCAGTTGACTGAATAGACTCCTCACGTATGTATGCATGTGGACTTGTAAATAGATCATATATGTATATACATACTTCGTGTATACAATGTAGAACAAACAGCTAAGTGAATATATTTGCTAGTAAATATAATTTATTAAATAATTAAGAGTATAGGTATGTGTGCAATTGAATACTAAAAACTCACTGCAGATACAAGTATAAATACTGATGCAACTAAATACCTAGAAACTCATACTTTTGGAATGTCATACCCGAAGTGAATGAAAATCACTTAAGCTTAAAAACTAGTTAGTTTTTTTTTAATTTACTTTTCATTCGTAAAATTTCGATTAAGCCATATTCGTGAACCTTTCTGTCTGTCCGTCTCAGGTTTTGAGATATCGATCTAAAATTTTGCACACTCATTGTCATTTGCAAACCAAGAATCTGCCCATTTGTCAGAATGGCCGATATCAGACCAATACAGGATATAGCTGCCGAACAAACTGAACTATCGGAATAAAGCGCTTGTATGGAAAACTTTTACATTTAATGAGATATTTCCACGAAGTTTTGCATAGATAATTGCCTGAAACTTCGGTAATAAATCGGGTTACTATAGCATATAGACGCAAACTAATCAATCAAAGTTCTTGTAAAGAAACTTTTTCATTTGTGAAGGTATGATTATAATTCAGTGCAACCGAAGTTAACGTTTTTTCTAATTTTAAAATACTATACGGCGTTTTGTAGGATGTGTTCCACGACCTTTTTTCATATTTAAGGACTATAAGATTAAAGCAACAGTCGATGTCAAGTGTGATTAAATATTGGATTCTAAATCGGGAATTTTTTTCGCTTTTCTGTCCAAAATTTCACTGACATCTTAGCCAGAATATAATTGTGATAACGTTTTATTATATAGCAAAATATGTCGTCTGGTTCGCATTTGCCACCATGAAACAATATTGAGAAGCTAAAGCATCAATCTCAATTGTACGGGAATGGTTGGGTTCTATCAGTTTAGTTTCGTAATCAGTTCGAAATATATACTTCGCACTGCAGAGAGTATTCCTATTTAGTGTTTGACGATAGGCAATTTCTTTTCGATCTTCAAAATCGGCTTTAAAGTTGGTATATACATGAATTGTGTGTAGAGCTCTGTTTCGTTTGAGCCCTTTTCAAGATTTCCGCATTTTAACTTATTTCAGCAAGATTTTACTCCAAGTTTTAATTACAATATAAGTCGCCTTATCTTCCTAAATTGTTTTCCTGTTTGGTTTGAGCATTATCCATACACTATCGGGAGACACCTTAAAGTGGCCGCCTCACTGTGCGTGTAGTGGTCAAAATTGTGAGAGATCACTATCAAACTCAAATAAGTATAAATACATTACCTCAATTTCGTGGTGGTCTTGGCCCAATTTTCAAGTAACTTTTGCTATTATCAATTCTGCTCTAAATCGTATGGAGATTCCGCAGATGTAAAAAGTCTTTACATAATAGTTTAATGATCGTTGATTACACAAGAGTTAAAATAAACATCTTTTTATAACTAAAGGGGGACGTCGATTGCGTAATTTTCACATACACACATTTATATATGCAAATTTGAAAACAATTATTACTCCCTATTGTTTTTTTTTATTTATTATTCCAAAAAATCGAAATGATGATACCAGACGATACTACAGATTATTTAGTAAACAAACGCAAAAGCTTTATTTTGTTTGCTGACGAGTTAGTAATTAAAATAGCCACGCAGTGAATGGAAAATAATTTATTTGTTTTATTGTAAGAAAATTACTATCCCATATACCTGAGCATTCAGTTTTCCATTCTCAGTCATTTAGACGAAAGTTTAAATATAAGCAGGGACACGTACAAAACTAAAAGTTATATGGTAACCCTGTATATAAAATTGTAATGATATTAATGCATACAATCTTTTCTGGCAGCATTATTTAAAAGCCGACATGAATTTATAATACCTGATTTGTATTGGACGGCGAGGTTGGTTTCCTTCAAAACAAACAGCAAAACAAAATTTATCAGAAATTGTAAATATTTAGAATAATTTGCAATTCGAAAAATACAAGTGCTTTGCCTAGTTCATACCCCATACAAGTAAAATAATATTTTCGTATCTGCATTTGAAGTCGTAAAGCTGTGGGTTAGTGTAGAGAAAGTTTGAGTTATTTAGAAATACCGTTTTTTGATAATAAAGAGATATATAATATTTCGTGGAAAAATCTCGAGTAAAAAACTAATTGACCTTCTTTAAGAAAGTTTCAAATAAAATTTATTTGAGATGCCAAAAATCAAAACTTATGCGTGTTTTCTAATTTTTACCTAATCGAAATTGCTAATTAATCAATTAAAATAATAGGATGCAATTGAGTTTATAAAAATTTTGTTATAGTTATATTATATATATAACTTTCCGATCATTGAACGTCTTATTTATATTACACTATTATTAGCTGTATTTTGTACCACGATTCCTCGAGTTAACAAACCTAAATATAATATATTGCTCATTGACCAGGCTGTGATTCTAAAAAATAGTATATGTATGTTATGTATGTGAAATTTTAAGTGCTCCATTATCCATCTTTAGCAGTATCGCGTCGGCAAATTTAAAATGCCGTATATCATAAAATATTTTCATGCCGAAACGAACTGATATCGTGAACTACTAAAGCTGCCACATACTACTTATGTATGTACATATTTATATAGAAAACACGAAAATTTTTAATATTTAAAATGCGAAATTTTTTTAATTATACAAACAATCGCGATTCATTTACACAAATACATAAAAATTTCAAGTGCCCCAGTGTGTCTGTCTGCAATTCCGAACTAATTAAAACACAAAAATATATGACAATAACAAAATGCAGGATAGGATCTGCAAAATATAACGAAATTCTCGTGATTATCGCCTACGTCACAACCAAACTATGGGACCGCCGGGAAAAAGAAAGAATTTCTGTACATCGAGACGATAACCATAAATTGGGTTATTGCATCCGCCTCCAATCCGCAACGAAAATTACGAAAATATATATATAGAGAAAAAATCCATGTATACTCAAAATAAGTATTTGAGAATTAAGTGAAATCTACATATACAGTCACATCCACGTCAACAAATATTTATTTAATTCGCATTGAGTTGCCGTCAGCGAAAAATGTTAGATATATTTCGTGGCTTGAAAAACCTTGTAAAGGTCAGTCACATTAAAACCGATTCGCCAGTATTCCGTCTACACTACTCAATAACTGTGATGATTTTGATGTCTTTCTCATTGATTATAACTACAAGACAATACGTTGGCAATCCCATCGATTGTGTTCACACCAAAGATATTCCAGAAGACGTGCTCAATACATATTGTTGGATTCACTCGACATATACTTTGCGTGATTATTTCGGTAAAAAGCAGGGCATATCTGTACCATACCCTGGTATTGCCAATTCGGATGGTGACGTTCACACTAAGAAGTTCTACAAATACTATCAATGGGTGTGTTTTTGCCTATTTTTTCAGGTGGGTAGTAAGTTGAAATTTAAATGCAATTAAAATGTTTAAAAGTATTAATAGAAAAATTCAGGCTTCGTTAAAGCTATGTTTTAGATTCTATGTTATACATATAATAAAGCTTAATTTGTTATGAACTTATTGAAGAGTTTATTACAGGAGACGTATTTCTGAAAGTTATTAAATTGTTACTAAGATAATAGCACCTAACAAAAAACATCTCTCTATTTGAAAATATATACATATGTACACTAAGCATTTCGGAATATTTTCATTAGATTTGCCAAATGTTGGAGAGTAGAAAATCAAACAGACCATATCAGCTGTTCAAACAGGTTTCACCGTATATGCTAATTCTTGCTGACATAACCGCCAACCTATCCGCATAAGCATATCGGTTCTCTCTTTTTTATAATAGGGTATAATCAGGTTGAAAAAAACGTCGGAGAGTATTAAAAATATACATAAATGATTAGCATGACGAGCTGAGTTGATTTGCCATGTCCGTCTGTCCGTCTGTCTGTCTGTCCGTTTGTTTTTATATACGCGAACTAGTCCCCCAGCTATTGTTCTATAAGTTTGCCCACGTCCGTTTCTTTCAGAGAAACTAGTCATTTGTCATAAGCACTGATATCGGACTACAACAAGTATAGCATATAGTAACCATACCGACTGAACGATGAAAATTATGTTCTTGTGTGGAAAAGTTTTTATGTGACGAGATATCTTCACGAAATTTGGCATGAACTTTCGTCAAAGGCATCGCTACAATCTTCAAACATATTGTTGAGATCAGGCTACTATAGCATATAGCTGCCATACAAAATAACCGATCAAAATCAAGTTCTTGTATGGAATATTTGTAAATATGATGCTTTTTTTCGATAGTTTGTGAAGGGTATAATACCTTCGGTACAACCGAGGTTAACGTTTTTTCTTCTTTTGTTATATTTTCGGGCCAAATAATACTTCAGAAGCCCTTTGGATCTGAGCATGAGTTTAAGTACTCTACAAATATATACTTTTTAATTCAACTATAAATAATTGAAGTCAATAAGAAAATAGCCTTTGTTTAGTAAAACATAACTTGTAAGTATTAAGGAAAGCGATCAATCACAAGCCACCACTTTAATATCGTAAAACATTAATACATGTGCTAGTAGGACGAAAGCTTAAATCTTAGCGAAGCCAACATCTAAAACTATCGAAAAAGAGTATCCTGTATAAATAAATTTTACCCGAGTACCCAAGTTGCTACATATTTGCATACGTGAAATAGAAAATGTTACTATATGTTACATCACACCTTCGCACTTTAATTATGTATAAATTAAAATGTGGCATAGAGGAAATAAAATAATTTAACGCCAATTGGTGTCGTCATACATCGGCTACACGATTTAAAATAATTTATTGGGCTCTAATCTGTTACAATATTATAAAATTTTGATCAAATGTGTCGTTAACACCCCCCAATGAACGCTTCAAACATTTGCAACGCGAAGACTCTTGTCAATTGATTCAATGCTCGTATTTTATATCAAATATTGGTCGTAAATTTAGTAGCAAGACGTGGGTAAAGATCATAATAATGAAATAAATTTAATATTAAAGATTACATTCATCAAAGAAGATTTCAGACATTGATACTTCCAACATATGTGAAAATGTGACAAAAATCCCAGTAGGAATGTACACTACTTCAAGCTAATTTGAACCCAACTTAATTTTTGGTACTTTTAGTCCGTTATTATAATATTCGAAGATCAGGTTCAAAATATTAGGTCTTTTTGGTTGATAATAATTTACCGTACATCAGTGTTCATATTGATTGATGTATTCATTTTATATTATTCGTTACCGAATGAATTCAACCGAGACAGATTAACAGGTAAAATTTTCTGACTTTAATTTAATTTTGAATTCACATGTTAATACAGATAATATGTTTTAAAACAAATATAGAAGCCATATCATACCTCGTGATTTGTTACCCGACCATTTACTACAGGCCATACTCATACAAGCATATATAGTGGAATATAAACTTTTCATATAAACGGTCTGCCGACATTATATGCTCATAGGTTGTTAAGCTTCACTCTTACCCCCTGGTCTTCGCTGACTCTTGGGACAATCACATTCTCTACAAAGACAAAGAACTTATTCAGTAAATTAAAAGAGCGTCTACGCGTCATTACTAAGGGGAAACTCTATAATACATTTATTTATAGGCAGTGAATATACCACCGCGACGACATCTATTATAGTTCTGTGACACCAACAGAACGCCGCCGCATTTAGCAAAACTCATACAAAAACATTGATATTTTGACATAGGCGGTAAAGTAGACTAAGCGGAACTAATAAGCATTTGGGTTCATACTATACATATATGTATGTGTAGTACATCATTAAAATGCACTGGAGAAGAGCGCACTTCGTGAAAATGCTTTATTTATTTCTTTTTTCAAAAGCTAGTTGTATTTTTGTGCAATATTCAAAATTAAATGCTTTTTAATCGAAACTGAATTTATTTGGAAGAATACAGGGTTTTCACCGCTAAACATTGTACAGATTCGAAGGCTTCTTTGGGCGTATTCCCCAATAGTGGCCAGAGATGAATACACATACATAAAAAAACAACGAACCGTTCAGTAGTAATTTTGGGGCATCTACTAATATAGTTTTATATATGCGTATGTACCTATATATTATATATGCATATACATGTGAAGATATAATTGCATATTAATTATGGTACTTTTATCATATACTTGTGTGGAAAGATCCACATTTTCGAAGTGTTATAAATAAGAGGGATATGATAATATTTTTTTTGAAGATTACATACCTATTTTTATGACACAAATTGCGAATGATTTATGCCAAAAATATATCAATATTCGGAGTCATAATATTATTATTATTTTGGTAACTAGCTACCCCACCTTTTGGAACAGTATATCGTTTGAATGGAACAATACAATTGAAATTAGGTATTTCAATCGGATTATCAATGGCGATAAATTTCCACTTATCTTGGCTGGCGCTTTCAACATCAACTTCGCTGATAAAATATCAGAGCGGTTAACAACTTTTCTTTTGGAAAAATTGAATTTGAAAATGATCCACAAGTATCCACAACAAAATATGGGACCACCATTGATGCGGTATTTTCCAGATATTTAGAGGATATCAAGTCTCAAACTTATGTTTCTTATTTCAGTTACCATAAATCTATAGTTTCAATGATAAAAATTCCTGAATAACCTACATTTATTGTATGATAATAAAAATATTTTAAACAATATTAACTTCTAATTTATTCACCGGTCACCATGTTCAAAAAGTGTAACTTGAATTAATAAAATAAAAATAAAAAAATACTGCATAAAAAATAAATAAATAATTACAATTGCAAAGTTAATAAAAAAATGCTATGCAATAGCTTTACCACGGCAGTCCCCGAGTGTTACATGTATCTTTTTATTTATCCAGATAATAGATATCGAAATAACAAACAATAAGTCTATTGTCAATGATGGTATTCTTATCTGACAATTAACCGTTATTAGTCTTATAACTATATACATGTATGTACATATATTCTGAACCTATAACATTTTCCCATCTTTCTGGCAGTTTGTGGACTCCATTCCAAACAAACTATGAAAAGAATGAATCAAGCCAATTTTCAATACCCTGTGTAGCTCCCTTCAATTTGATGAGTTGTTAGCAGTAGCGTTCCCCATTAATGTTTTCACCCGATTTTAGAAGCTCATACTACAGTACGTCCTTCTAATTTAACCAAATACCCTTGGCGTCATGAATATTCTTTTTTGGCCGCCCAGGACGTTCTTCGTCTTCCAAGTTCCTCTTTTGGCACCATCGCACAGCGAGAACATGTTTACCAAAATACGATGACTTTCGAATGACTTTTGCAGGCACAAAGTTCAACAAATTTCAGTTAAAAAAAAAATTAAAATACTCCAAAAATTTTTTTAAATGCCCAAACTAATTTTTTCGACGCATTATTAGGTCTGTATCCTAACTGCTAACTATTTAGCTAGCTGGTAAAGTTTCTGCTTGAAAAGCGTTTCTTAACCCAAACAACTAGCAGAAGAGAGCAAAAGGTGAGTGCTGAGAGGTGATTGTTTGTAATTAGGATATCTCACATATTGACTGATGTTCATACATACATACATATAATATTATATATGATGTAAAGTCAACCGAAGAGAGATCCACACTCGGTAAATGAGCTATATCACCATTGCCTGACACTAAGTTTATTTTAGTTTTGTTTTGATTTTATATCTTCATTAATGCTTGGTTGATTTAGTCTAAAATAAATGTGTAATATCTGACAAAAGTTAGCGATTTTCGCGCATTGTTAAATTTGGTAACCTACGGTACCATCCCGGTAGTCAAAATTGACATTTATGGAGTTAAAATTTCGGCAACTATCAAATTTTAAGCAGTTTAAAATCTATTGAATAGGAGGTCTGTGAGGTTATCTCCCGATTTCGTGAATGAATTACAGTTCGATTACGCCCAACTGAATTAATTAGTTTTACAGGCGAAATATCTCAACTCATATCACCTTATATCTACATATTATATTTCGATTAGCTTAAGGTGTTATAAAGTAGGTGAAAGATATAGGTGATGAAAACTGTCATACTCTGCACAATATATTATTTAGAATATAAATTTTATTCATCCGTTTTAATTTTTTCAAAAATCACGATAATCGGTCATTTAGCCGGTAAGAATTGAATTGAATACTATGCAATTTTTGAAGAAATAAATTTAAGGTTTTTGAGAAATTTTAAATTAATAATGTACGTATTAGATATCGTCCGTGCTATATATAGAAGCACTATATAACTTAAATACAAATTGTCCATTTAGAATACGGCGTCTACCAATGGAGATCGACATTTGGTGGCGACCATGTTTGTTTACGGATTTGTGGCAAATTTTGTCAGTGTGTTCCGTAAGGTTTGCCATTTCATCATGTCACGGTGGAACTTGTCCAAGCTTATTAGGAAAATTCAAATCATTTTCTCAGATGAGATCTGTTTCTAGCGAAATGGCTTCGTCAACAAATTAAAATGTCGCTATTAGGATGAGTCTAATCCTCGTCTGGTTTGTGATATGGCGGCATCATCGTGCCTTATTTCTTACGAAATGAGGCAGGATATGCCGTTACCATCAATAGCGAGTGTTTTAACACCATAGTGACCAACTCTTTTTCCCAGAATTTGATGAAATCGACGTCTATGTCTAACAAGACGGTGCGCGCAAAATTTGGCGACTCGTTAACTTCAAAGAAATGTCTCAGTTAAATGGCAGCAAGATCATACGATTTATCGCCTCTAGACTATTTTATTAGGGGGTAGAGCTTAAAGTAATGTAGTATATTTCAAGTCTATATCAGGTATTTAAAATGTCTGTTAATTTATTATTTTGTAAGTAACGGTCCACTAATCCTTTGGGAAGCTAAAAAATTAATAAAAATCACCGGGTCAGTCAATAAATATATAAGGAATAGATATAGAATATTTTGCACATATCTGTGTCTGTACTTATATAGCGTATTTACTTACATTTGCAAAATATATAACTGAATGCGTTTTGCTAGAAATAGAACAGCAGCCTTAATAGTATACTTGTAATATTGCTGGCATTGTTTTTGCAAAATTAAAAACAAATATATTTTGTGTAGTGCATTGTTGTTAGGTCTAAATATTGGATTAGTTGTTGTAATGTGTCTAAAACTGACTGGTTTCAATATTTGCCTGCACACATTCGCGGTCGTGCATAATATGAAATAATTTTTGGGTTATTTGATGGCACATGTCACACGTAATAGTTCTCCCCGATATGTTTAACATAGTGCCAAGAATTAGAGTGACGACAAACTACATATAATTTATATACTTTTCTTGGTTTATTTTTATACTCTCGCAACCTGTTGCTACAGAGTATAATAGTTTTGTTCACCTAACCGTTGTTTGTATCACCTAAAACTAATCGAGTTAGATATAGGGTTATATATATATAAATGATCAGGATGAAGAGACGAGTTGATATCCGGGTGACTGTCTGTCCGTCCGTCCGTCTGTCCGTCCGTGCAAGCTCTAACTTGAGTAAAAATTGAGATATCTTTATGAAACTTGGTAGACATGTTTCTTGGACCACTGCCACGCCCACAAAACGCCAATAATCAAAAACAATAAATAAATTGCCATAACTAAGCTCCGCAATAAGATACAAGACTGTTATTTGGTGCACAGGATCACATTAGGGAGGGGCATCTGCAGTTAAAATTTTTTTTTAAAAAGTGGGTGTGGTCCCGCCTCTAATAGGTTTAACCGCTAAACCGCTAATGCTATAATAACAAAATTCACTGGAAGCAAATTTTTTTAGTAATTCTATTGACGGTGTGAAAAAAGTTGAAATCGGGTGGCAACTCCCTCCACTCCCCATATAACGGTACTGTTAAAAAATACTAAAAGCGCGATTAATCAAGCACTAAACCCGCCAGAGACATTAAATTTTATCTCTGAGATGGTATGAGATGACTTTATAGGAACCGCGTTCAAAATTATACAGTGGGCGTGGCACAGCCCACTTTTAGGTGAAAACCCATATCTCGAGATCTGCTCAAACCAATTTCAACAAAATTCCGTACATAACGTTATTTTCATATTTCTATATTATAGTGCGAAAATGGGCGAAATCGGACTACAACCACGCCTATTTCCCATATAACACCATTTTAAAATCCATCTGATTCTTTCACTTTCGACTATGCATATCAAGCAACAATGATTTTATCGGGGTAAAACTTTGCGTGAATAATACGTTTAAAGTATGCCACCTTGTGACCAAAAATTGTCTAAATCGAACCCAAACTGTTTAAGCCCCTAGGTACTGAATATGTGGACCCCAGTGCCTATAGTTGACCTTCTACCGAAAATATCAGCCAATCCACAAAGAAATCTCAAACGAGTATACCATTTGACTTTGCGAGAGGATAAAATGTTCGGTTACATCCGAACTTAGCCCTTCCTTACTTGTTTGCTATGGCATCGTTGTGTGGGAGATGTACTTGACGAATACTCGTACTTCATACATACATGTGTTTGTACATTTGTGGAATTATAAGATGTTCATCGTAAAGCAAATAGATATTGTATTTCAGGGCTGATGGTACTTTCCTTGGTGTGAACTAAGTTATAATACCCCGCACGATTCTCGTTGAAAATCAAATATATTTTTTAAAACAAATTACGAAATCTAGTTATACTCTCGCAACCTGTTGCTTCAGAGTATAATAGTTTTGTTCACCTAACGGTTGGTTGTATCACCTAAAACTAATCGAGTTAGATATAGGGTTATGTATATATAAATGATCAGGATGAAGAGACGAGTTGAAATCCTGCTGACTGTCTGTCCGTCCGTCGTATACAAATCAAGCAACAATGTTTATATCGGGGTAATACTTTGCGTGAATAATGCGTTTTAAGTATTCCACCTTGTGACCAAAAATTATCTAAATCGAACCCAAACTGTTTAAGCCCCTAGGTACTGAATATGTGGACCCCAGAGCCTATAGTTGACTTTTTATCGAAAATATCGGTCAATGTGTAAGATACATAATAAAATATAAATTCTTGAAATAGTATGTCTTTATGCCCAAAATGGGTTGAATTGGATCGATACTTCCTATAATATAAAATTTTGTCATTACCTGAAGTAATTTCTCGGGCTTTGATCCTTGCAAGTTGCGAGAGTATAAAATGTTCGGTTACACCCGAACTTAGAACTTCCTTACTTATTTTTATTTAGTTGAGTTATTTCAATTTTTATTAATATTGGAAACTGGGTTCAAACTCAGGTTTTGAGAAGTTGTAGTGTGTGCTTTAAAACTATGACAACTATAGAAATAGTAAAGCTAAGTTTCAATGTCTTTCTTTCCACATCGGATGATGCTGATAACATCAGAGAGGAGATTAGTTCCATTTACGATTTCAACTTGGCAGCAGTGTCTAAAACTGCTTATACAGGAGGCTTAGTGGAATAAAAAAAAAACTTTTGGTATGAGAGGAAAAACTCGGTTTTCTGTTATATGACACTGGATCTATATCAAAAACCTTCATGAAAACTTTTTATTAAACAATTTATAAAAATTAGAACAATACTTGTATAACTATTTCGCTACTAAAAAGTTAATAATTTCTCAAAACACCCAATAAACGCATGCACAGGGTTGTTAATAATGCATTAAAAAATTAATTCAATTAACATCCGAATATATTTTTTTTTACTTTTTAATACCGTATTTGATAATCCCGCATTTTTAATCCCACATAACACATAAGTCCCACATGACAAAGAAAAGTCTTAATCGAAAGCATATAATAAGGAATTTAAAAAAAATGTGTTTAGAATTATCATTTTTTAGAATTCATTTAAATCAACAAACATTTTATTGCAATGTTAAAATTAATTTTTATAATACTTTTTATTAGTCCTATTTGTTTTATAAATGGTTTATTTTGAATAGTTCAAAATTTATTATTTATTTTAACTTTTATATTTATTATTTTAAATTATTGTATCTTATATCTCGATATTGGGAGTAATGTGAAGAATTATAATATTCACGAACTTTTATTAACTTGCATTCCATTCAATTTTAATATAAAACAACAAGAAAAAATTACTTCAGCTGCATAGAACTTATAATATCCTTGGACAGATGTAGTATAAAAGGGTATAAAAAAAATTGTATCTTGGTTTTCATCAGTCTGTTTGTATGGGAGCTATTTGCTATATACGGTTCCAACAAATGATAGCTTTTAAGAGAAAAAAATACATTTCAGAAACTGAACCTGAAAACTGAATATGAAATCTTCATCCTAAAAATATACGAGCATATTTCCTAAATATAAAATTATATCCCATATGTGGTTTGTTTTCAAAAATGTATGGATGGATGGACCGATTTTTTAATGGATTTTATAGATCCAAATATATCCAATGTATTATTCTGCTCTTGACTGCCTTTAAGGTTTTAAGTCGGGGAAAAAATCTAAAAATATGTTTGCTTTAAAATGAACTTTAGGATCCTAAAAACCTTACCTTAGCTGTAATATCTAAGCATTTGGATCGATCAATTTCTCTGGAATTTTTAAAAGTAACTTCACAGTAACATTATCTAAACCACTTGCAGTTTGTTAGTTATTATTTCAAATATTATTTTATAAACAATTTTTTGCTAATTTTTTCGGTACAAAATTTTCTACAAATTTATGAAAGGTTTTGTAGTTTTATATTTATTTTATTTCAGTTATCACGAGTTCTTGGAATAACCATCGTAAGTCGAGACCCTTTTAAAAAGGTTTAATTTGGAAGACTGACCGTCATTTTGTGTTTGAATGTTATTAGGAACAATATTTTTCAAACAATAAAATAAAGACTTTAAAAGACTGAAATATGAAGATAATCGTTTAATTTTTCCTTATTCCCAGATATTGTTGAAATTGGTGAAAAATATGTCGATAAAATTAAACAAGTGTGACAAATAGTGATATTTTAACTAAAGGAGAAACAGTGAATTTTAATGATAAATTTAGCCTTACTTAAATTATAGGTATTGTTGCTTTCATATGCACTAAAAATTTTAAATAAGTTTACTTCATGTTCCTAATATGAGAATTCGTTAAATAATCGCAATCCCAATTCAAAAAAATTTTCTCAAAAAAGTGTAATATTCATTTATGTTTATATACAATATAATGTATAAGAAAGCACTGTACTGTATACCATATGTATAATTATGTTCGTACATAGAGCAAGAGAAATTCATCAACCGCACTCATTTGGCTCGCCTGCATGTTTAAAGTACAGATATGCATCAATGACGTTTTCGATGAAATTAAGCGTGAAATATTGCAAGTACTTTTATATGCCGATCGTTGCTTTCTGTTTGCAAATGTATATCAATTTTCCATTTGCTTGCATGGCAACGTTCTCTTTGGTGTTCAGCACTTTTATTATAATTTTTGAAAACAATTACAAATACGCCTTGCTACAATGCATACTTGGCATATTTTCAAAATCAATTGAATGCATTAAGCAGAAAACATACGCAAAATTAAGTTTTCACATAAGCATACGTATACAGAAACGGAATTTAGAATGGGCGCGGGTATTGTTAGCGGACTGTGGCGGCCATGTTGATTTGGCGGCGTCTGTCAAATATTTTACGCGTTGTAATTTAGACAATCTGGATACGTTGACATACGCGGTCACCATACTTTGACGATAAAAAACTATTTTGTAAACGCAATTAATTAAACCTCACATCCTCCATATTTCACTTTTTAGAACACAAAATGCGAATAGCACAAACATTTGGCACATATCCTAAATTTCTATCTTATATTTCAAAAGAAACATATTTGTTAAGATCCAAAAACTGAGCTTAGTTTTGTTTGATAAACCCTCAAACTTTTATATCAAACCATCATATAAGCTTATGTGTAAGTATAAGTATATTTAAATAATATTTTATGCAAAGAAAAATTTATTAAGTGTAGTATAGTCGGAGAAATTGCATACCTCTCAAATTCGAGGACTTGCTATTTTTAATGCCACCAACTTATTATTAGCAATCACAGACTTCTAATTTGTGGTATGTCGCACAATGTATAATGTATATTAGTAAAATTATATATAATAATATTTTTTTAAAATACCTTTGCAAAAACTGTATAAATATTCCAATACTCCAATTCTTAAAAATGATATATTAATTATAAAGTGTTGGTACCTACGAGTACGAGGGCTGCTATATATATTTCTGGCCTAATAATGAAAATACGAATATTTATAAACGAAAATGGTTTTATTGTTTTTCAAAATATTCTCCATCAAGATTTATACACTTTTGCATGCGCTCAAACCAATTTTCGAAGCACTTTTTCCACTCCGATTGAGACACCTCCAAAACATGGTTTTTGAATGTTTCAACAGCATCTTCTGGCGCCGAAAATCGTTGACCACGCATTATTTTCTTGATGTGTGGGAATAAAAAGAAGTCATTGGGTGCCACGTCAGGGCTGTATGGCGGATGACCCATGAATTCGAAGTTTTGGCCGGTCAAAAAGGCGCTGATTTGAGCCGATGTGTGAGAGCTCGCATTGACATGGTGCACAATGATTCGTCTTCTCTTGTTCGTTTTTCGAATTTCTCCGAAGACTTCAGGCAAACAAATGGTGGTGTACCACTCAGAATTGACCGTCCTACGTTGATCAAGCGGAACAGTCGCCACATGACCAGTTTTGCCGAAGAAACAGGCGACCATTTGCTTCGAAGTGCTTCTTTCACGAACAACTTTCGTTGGATTTGGCTCGTCTTGGAAGACCCACACGGTCGATTGCTGTTTTGTTTCGAGCTCATACGCATAGATTCATGATTCGTCACCTGTCACAATCTTATAAACGTCTTTTGAAGCAGCGCGACCGTATTTTTTCAGAATTTCTTTACACCAATCCACACGAGCCTATTTTTGAGCGATTGTCAAATTGTGCAGGATCCAACGAGAACAAACCTTTTTTACGGCCAGGTGTTCATGCAATATCGAATGTATGCTGGTGGGAGAAATGCACAGGCATGCCTCTATCTGAATGTATGTTACATGACGGTCTTGCATTATCAGTTCACGTACGGCATCGATGTTTTCTGACACAACGGCTGTTTTTGGACGACCTTCACGGAATTCGTCTTTGAGCGAGCGTCGGCCACGATTGGATTCGTTGTACCAGTTTTTCACAGTGCATTAAGATGGTGCTTCATAGCATACAAAGATTTTAGTTCATCGATGCACTCTTGTCGTGATAATTCACGCAAGTGTGCATGTGTATGCATGTCTTGCATTCGGGTATGGTGTGGTATGAGTTCAAAGTCTTGTGTTTGATACTCTTGTTTATTTGGTTAGGACAGATCTGGCTTTATCAGCGTTTCTCATATACTTGTGTATAAGTGTCGTTGATACTGGTATTAACTCTCCTCTCTCTTATAAAAAAAAATAAAATGCCCTCATTTTTATAATGTAAAGGTGGCTGTGAGTTGTTGAAGTTCGTGTAGTTTCTTTCTTTCTTGAGTAACTTGTCATAGTTTGATTAATTTGAGTAGTGTCCAAATTATCAGGATTATAATTCCAAAGGTTGTGATTGTGTAGCATAAAGTTTGGATCGGGTGATCTTCAATTGGAATTAGTAGTTTATGTAACTCCCGGGTATTCGTAAACTTAGTTTCTTCATTGGAGTTGATTACTTCATCAATTGTTATGGTGCCTTCATGTTGGATTATCTGCTTTCTTGTATCCTGTATGTTTGTGTACTTTCGTCCATTTATTTTAATGGTGTCATTAAACTGGATCAAGTTTACTCCTGAGATAGCTTCGTTATAAATTTCATATTTTCCATCTAATATTATATTACCATAATATAATATTGTGATATTTGCATTTGTTTCTTCAATAGTTTTACAATTTGCTTTTTCTTTTAGCAGTAATTTCGAAATACATTCATTATCCTTGTTTGTTTTACATATAAAATTATTTAGTGATTGTTTACATTCTTTTACTCTTGAATAATTATTTATATTACATTGAGCTATATTTTTGTCTAATATATATTTGCCATGTAGATAGCTTAACGATGTTATTTTAAATAATTTACATTTTTGCGTTATTAAAAAATATTTATAAATGATAACATATGTATCCTTAACTCTAATTACATTTATTGTGGAGTATTCCATTACATTTAAAACTGGAATATCTAATTTTTCGTTTTTTATGATGTGTTTTATATCATTTAAATTTAAAGATTTAGACAAGTAATTTCCTGTCTTTACAGAATTTATAGTTTCGAATAGGGTTTCTAATTTCTTTAAAGTTTCTGATATGACCAGGCTTGTTGAGATTGATTGAGGATCAACCTTTGAGACTAATTGTTCAAAGTGTGAGTTAATGACTCTTTGTTGATTATTAGTTTCTATTATTTCATATAAATGTGTTTTTATTTCAATAAGATCGTCATGATCTGGAGTCCCAGTTATAATTTTTATTATAGTCCCTAAAATGTTTATTGATCTTTTTTGTATTGAGTGTGAAATAGTTTGTTCAATTAAATTTGAGATTCTATTCTCGTTTATGATATCCTGTTGTGTCCTGCCAAATGATCTATATTCTATCTGTTTATATTTTTCCATTATTGTCGTTAAATTAAATAAATGGTATAAATATTCGGTATCTTCATATAGGTATGTGTCGTCAGTTTCGGTGAAGATAAACTTTTTATTTTTTAGATTGCTCACTGTGTATGCTTTTATGTTTATTATTAAATTCAATAGGAGTGTTACGAATATTATCTTTATGTAAGACATGTTGTCTTCCACCTCTCTCTACTAAAACTGTGTCCTCACGGTTTTCTATAACTATGTATTTTAAATATTTTTGTTCCGTTTTTGTACGTCGTTTTGACAGTGCGTAAATTATTTGTTTTGGTTCATAAACTTTTTGTGTTCTTTTTTTATTATGATATTCTAAAACCTTGTCTTTGTTTTTTCAATCAATTGTTTTATTTCCGGATAATTCTTCCTATTGCAAAATACTCCCACTGGTTTTTGTTTTGTCACCGAGTGTATTGTCCTATTATACTCGTATGCTGCGTTAAATATTTCCGTAACTGGATCGGTGTTATTGTGTTTAGCTAATGTTCCTGCGATTTCTAACAGTGTGTTATGTAAGCGTTCAACTGAACCGTTTGATGTCGAATGAGCTGTTGGCGTACGATTAGGTGTTATATGTAGTCGTCGGTATAGTGACATACAAGTTATCGATGTGAATATACTCTCATTGTCGGTTTGTAGGTTTCTACAATATGGGTATGTAAGTGTGAGAATTTCTTCTAATTTGTCTACGGTGTTGACTTTATCTGCTATTTCTCTCATTAATAAATATTTTGAGTACCTACACATACTAGTTATATAATATATGTTCTATTCCCTATGTGAAATATATCCATACTTATAAATTCTCCTGGTAGATTTGTTGCTGGTGTTCTCCCTATCAATTGTTTTGTTGGTCTACGTTCGTATTTTTGTTCATAACAATTTGAACAGTTTCGTGCAAAGTTTTTGATTTATTTCGCCATATCGGGCCAAAAATATTGTTGTCTAATTTCCGTCGCGTTATTTTTCTCATTTCTATGCGCTCGGTTATGTGTATTTGTTATAATTTCCAATTGCTTGGTTTTGTCTGTTATGTCCTCGACTAGATTTTGTGCTTCTTGTTCATCAATTTTAATCGCGTTATTGAAATTAGGTGTAAAAATTTCTTTTAAGGTTTTTGTTAGATAGTCAGTGTTTTGATATTCAATAATATGTCTGTGATACTTTGGAAAAGTCGTTTGTGTTTCTTTTTTATTATACTCTCGCAACCTGTTGCTACAGAGTATAATAGTTTTGTTCACCTAACGGTTGTTTGTATCACCTAAAATTAATCGAGTTAGATATAGGGTTATATATATATAAATGATCAGGATGAAGAGACGAGTTGAAATCCGGGTGACTGTCTGTCCGTCCGTCCGTCTGTCCGTCCGTCCGTCCGTGCAAGCTCTAACTTGAGTAAAAATTGAGATATCTTTATGAAACTTGGCAGACATGTTTCATGGTACCGTGAGACGGTTGGTATTGCAGATGGGCGTAATCGGACCACTGCCACGCCCACAAAACGCCATTAATCAAAAACAAATAACTTGCCATAACTACGCTCCGCAATAAGATACAAGACTGTTATTTGGTACACAGGATCAAATTAGGGAGGGGCATCTGCAGTTAAAATTTTTTTTTAAAAAGTGGGCGTGGTCCCGCCTCTAATAGGTTTAATGTGCATATCTCCTAAACCGCTAATGCCATAATAACAAAATTCACTGGAAGCAAATGTTTTTAGCACTTCTATTGACGGTGTGAAAATAGTTGAAATCGGGTGACAACTCCGCCCACTCCCCATATAACGGTACTGTTAAAAACTACTAAAAGCGCGATAAATCAAGCACTAAATACGCCAGAGACATTAAATTTTATCTCTGAGATGGTATAAGATGACTTTATAGGAACCGCGTTCAAAATGAGACAGTGGGCGTGGCACAGCCCACTTTTAGGTGAAAACCCATATCTTGAGATCTGCTTAACCGATTTCAACCAAATTCGGTGCGTAACGTTCTTTTCATGTTTCTATATCATAGTGCGAAAATGGGCGAAATCGGATTACAACCACGCCTATTTTCCATATGACACCATTTTAAATACCACTTGATTCTTTCACTTTCCACTATGCAAATCAAGCAACAATGATTATATCGGCGTAAAACTTTGCGTGAATAATGCAATTAAAGTATGCCACCTTGCGGCCAAAAATTGTCTAAATCGAACCAAAACTGTTCAAACCCCTAAGTACTAAATATGTGGACCCCAGTGCCTATAGTTGACCTTCTACCGAAAATATCAGTCAATCCACAAAGAAATCTCAAACGAGTATACCATTTGACTTTGCGAGAGTATAAAATGTTCGGTTACATCCGAACTTAGCCCTTCCTTACTTGTTTCGTTTAGTTTTCTTTAATATGATTTGATTCTTAAATGAGTTTATCGTTTGTTTTCGTTTGGTGAACTACGTGTCGAGTGCATCGATTCTATTGTTGAAGTGTTAATTTTTTGTCTTGATAATGCATCTGCTACTACGTTTTGATTTCCTGGTTTGTATACTATTCTTGCTCCAGATTCTTGTATAAAATTTTTCCATCTTTTTATACTCTCGCAACCTGTTGCTACAGAGTATAATAGTTTTGTTCACCTAACGGTTGTTTGTATCACCTAAAACTAATCGAGTTAGATATAGGGATATATATATATAAATGATCAGGATGAAGAGACGAGTTGAAATCCGGGTGACTGTCTGTCCGTCCGTCCGTCCGTCCGTCCGTCCATCTGTCCGTCCGTGCAAGCTCTAACTTGAGTAAAAATTGAGATATCTTTATGAAACTTGATAGACATGTTTCTTGGTACCGTGAGAGACGGTTGGTATTGCAGATGGGTGTAATCGGACCACTGCCACGCCCACAAAACGCCATTAATCAAAAACAAATAACTTGCCATAACTAAGCTCCGCAATAGGATACAAGACTGTTATTTGGTACACAGGATCCCATTAGGGAGAGGCATCTGCAGTTAAAACTTTTTTTTAAAAAGTAGGCGTGGTCCCTCCTCCAATAGGTTTAATGTGCATATCTCCTAAACCGCTAATGCTATAATAACAAAATTCACTGGAAGCAAAATTTTTAGTAATTCTATTGACGGTGTGAAAATAGTTGAAATCGGGTGGCAACTCCGCCCACTCCCCATATAACGGTACTGTTAAAAACTACTAAAAGCGCGATAAATCAAGCACTAAACACGCCAGAGACATTAAATTTTATCTCTGAGATGGTATAAGATGACTTTATAGGAACCGCGTTCAAAATTAGACAGTGGGCGTGGCACAGCCCACTTTTAGGTGAAAACCCATATCTTGAGATCTGCTTAACCGATTTTAACCAAATTCAGTGCATAACGTTCTTTTCATGTTTCTATGTCATAGTGCGAAAATGGGCGAAATCGGACTACAACCACGCTTACTTCCCATCTAACACCATTTTCAATTCCATCTGATTCTTTCACTTTCCACTATGCAAATCAGGTAACAATGATTATATCGGGGTAAAACTTTGCGTGAATAATGCAATTAAAGTATGCCACCTTGCCGCCAAAAATTGTCTAAATCGAACCAAAACTTTTCAAACCCCTAAGTACTAAATATGTGGACCTCAGTGCCTATAGTTGACCTTCTACCGAAAATATCAGTCAATCCACAAAGAAATCTCAAACGAGTATACCATTTGACTTTGCGAGAGTATAAAATGTTCGGTTACATCCGAACTTTGCCCTTCCTTACTTGTTTTAGTTTTATATTTGAATTTTTGTCCGAAATAGAAAATATTAATGCCTGGTGATCAGTGTGTATAGTTAAATCTGCTATACCGTAAATATAATTCCTAAGTTTTCCTATAGCCCATACTATTGCTAATAATTCTTTTTCTGTTGCACAATAATTTTCTTCTGTTTTTGTGAATGTTCTTGATATAAAAAATATAGGTTTCTTTTCTTGTGATAAAACTCCTCCTATGGCGAAATTACTCGCATCTGTAGTTAAGTCAAAAGGTTTTGAGAAATCTGGTTGAAATAGTTCAACTTGTTTTTTTAATTTTGTTTTAATTATTTGTATAGCTCTTATAGCTTCTTTATCTAATTTAATTTCTTTCTTAGCTGAAATTTTTTTACTTGTTATACCATCTTCTCCTTGTAGATGTATGGTTAGTGGTTTTGTTATTTTGCTATATCCTTGTATAAATTTCCTATAATATCCCGCAATACCTAAAAATTACCTAAATTCTTTCAGGGTTTGAGGTATCGCATACTTGTCTAATGTTTCTACTTTCTTTGGATCTATTGCTATCCTATTATGTGTTATTATATGTCCTAAATATTTGACTTGATTTTTAAAGAAGTGTGATTTTTCATCAGAGATTTTCATATTTGCTTTATGTAATGCGCTTACTATTATTTGGATGTGTTTAATATGTTCTTCAGGTGTCGAAGAATATAGGTATTAACACGTTGTCGATATATACAAATGCAAATTTGTTTATATATTCTCGTAAATATCATCAACACATCTTTGAAATATTGAGGGTGCATTTCTTAATCCGAAGGGCATTCGTATGAATTCATATTTTGCTCCATTTATGGAAAATGCTGTTTTTTCCCTATCTTCTTTTTTATCATAATTTGGTGAAATCCTGCTTCTAGATCTATCGTGGAAAAATATTTAGCTTTACCTAACGCTTGTATTGTCATGTTTATATCTGGAATAGGATATCTATCTGTTATAGTTTTTGAATTTAATTTTTGAAAATCACTAATCTTTTCTTGGGTTTTCCGTTTTCATCTATACCCTTTTTTGGTACTGTCCAAACTGTGGTTATAAGGACTTCTACTAGGTTGTATTACATTATTCTTAAATAATTTTTTTATTTCTGAATTGACGAAATCGTTATCTGCATACGGATATTGGTATTGTTTCGTCCAAACAGGTTCATTACTTTCTGTCCTAATGGTTGCTTCTATCGTTGTGGTAAATGGTAACTTTTCTGTTTTATTATTTCTCCAAATTATTTCTCTAATCTCCCCGTCATAATCTTTATTATCATTTGTATAATTTATTTTTGATTTTTGTTTATATTTGTATATTTTAATTGTAGTGACGTGAAATCTATTTCTGCATTTAATTTTTTCAATCCACACAATTCTATTATCATATCAAAATCTTTAATATCTTCTAGTTCAAACAATGGTAAATCATGGCTTAACAGATGTATTATTTTTTTACTAGTCATGATAGAATATCCATGCATTGATTTTGTCCATAAAGGATCTATTGATATACTCTTACCTATTCTGCATTTTTTTGATATGTAGTTGCTTGTAGCGCCTGAGCCGATCATAATATTCACTTCTTGTTGTGTCGGACCATCCTTGAGTGTAAGGTAAGGTAGTCCATCCTTTAGCCTAAAAAAGTACTCGATGTATCGTCAGCTTCTTCCATGTGTCTGAAGGTTTGTTCTGGCTGAGGTTCAGATTGTTGGTGTGTGTTGATCCTTTGTATCTTTTGCGGAATGATGTTTCTGTTAGAGTGATTTCGTACCCACTGTTTCTTTGAGGTTCGTCAACATCCATGCGTTCTTGTGGAGGTTGGTATGTATTAAATACTCTTTGAGGTTGTGCATAATTGTAATTGTTCCTCGTTTGTTGCCTTGGTTGGAATTGATTTTGCCTGAAGTTGTTATTGTGATGATTAGGTCGATTACATTGGCTTCTTGACCATTGGTTTAAATTATTATTTTGCCATTGTGGTGGATTAAAATTAAAAGGGTTTGTCTTTGTGGTATTATTCTATGTTAATTAGTTGGTCTTTGCCAAAAGTAAAAATTTAAATTTTGTTTTTGGATTTCGATAGGTCGTCTTAGATTTTTATTTTCACTAGTTTGTTGTAATCGTATTTCGATTTGTTTAGCACTTGTATATGTTTGCATTAAGCTTTGATATTGATTAGATGCTAAGGCTGTTGCCAAATTTTTATTTTTTAATCCTTTAATAAATTGTGTTATAGATTCTTGTTCAATATATTTGTTATTTATTTTTGTTTTTAGAAGGTCCACTGTATTTTTAATCAGCTTCCTGTGCAGTGTCAATGTGTATTGGAAATAAGTGTCCAAGTTTTCTGTTGGTTGTTGTGCCAAGTTCTTCATGTGTTCTTGTATTTCATACAGTGCGGTGGGTCGTGATATAGTGCGTCCAAAGCTTCCTGATACTGTAGAAGTTGAGAGGTGTGTTGTTGCATTCAAGTAACATATCTGCATGCCCCGTGATTATTCTTCTGAAGGTTGTAATGATATTGTAGAATTGAGGTGTGTTCTGGAATACTTGGAGTGGTTCCATGACTTTCATTACATGAGACTTCCATATCGTATATTCTTCTTTGTTCCCTTGGAAAATAGGTAATTCCTTAATTACTTCGATTTGTACATCTGTTACATTCTGGTATTGCATCGTGGCTTCTTAGTATATTGTTGGAGTAGAAGTTTCGCTAGTATTAGGATTTGTAGTTTGGAACATCCGTATTATTAACTCCTTGTCCTTTCTCCTTTTCTCGTCCAATTTCGAGAACTGATTCTGAATGTAGGACATTATGTAGTTTTCAGGAGTGGTATGGACTGTAGCTGAAGGATTTCTGTCCTCGTTTGGCATTGTCCGTTTTGCTCCTTGACTCATTTTGTGAGTGTCTGTCTTCGTTGAGGAAGATTAAAAGATTTTGGCTTTCCTTACTAAAGATTTCAGCTTAAGTATTTAGATGCCCTTCTTTATGCGCTTCGAAGATTTTTAAGGATGCCGAAGTCCTGTTGTGCGATCTCCTCCTTCCCAGCAAGACCGGTTGAGCCCCCAGTTAGTTCATATACTTATGAATGGTTAAAAAATATATATTTTCTTTTGCAGAATATGATCTTTGTTCTTAGAAATTCACATACTTAATGAACATGTTTTCGTATTATCCTATGGGTTATATATTATTCGTTAAGTTGATAACATATTCATGTTTTGTGGCTTAGGTCTAAAGTCTAATTGTATTATTTGTTGTAAACAAGTGCTTATCGTGCGGCCTATGCATGCCTATGCATGTGTATGCTTGTCTTGCATTCGAGTATGGTGTGGTATGAGTTCAAAGTCTTGTGTTTGATACTCTTGTTTATTTGATTAGGACAGATCTGGCTTTCTTAGCGTTTCTGATATACTTGTGTATAAGTGTCGTTGATACTGGTATTAACTCGCGCTGACAAAATTTTTTCAGCTATGACTGACGTATTACCCATCAGATGACCGTCACTGTTCTTGTAGGGTACATAACAAACGTAAACAAATATATGTGTGAACTGTCAATGAAAACTCATCGAAAACACACAATGTCGGTCAGAACGACTTTGGTTCCACAATCCACAAATTGTGTTTTCAAGAGGATTTCAATTCGGTGCAAACATAGTATAAGGAAGGGTTAAGTTCGAGTGCAACACTTGCAACTTGCAAAGATCAAAGCCTTTATATTAAAAAATGAAGCGAAAAGGTTCAACTTTATTGTTTGACGAAATTGTGAATGGATTACAATCAAATTTGGTGTCATATTAACTTATTTTGAAGGCCATAGACTCACTTAGTTTTCTTACTATATTTTACTTTCCGTAAAGGAAAATTATATTAAAGTCATTGGTGGCATAAAAATGGAAGTGCTGATTGCATTAGTTTTTGACATTGCTTTCACTGCGTGGATAGATATCGCACATTTTCAGCATTTTACATTATATCTTACATACGAGTATTGACCGATAGATGCGGTATAAAGTCAATCAGAAGTGCAAAAATATTTGTATTAGGTATATGGAGATAAGTATTGACCCGATTCAACCCATTTTTGACATTAATGTATATTATTATCAAAGAAACATTTTCTCTGAGTTTCAATAATATAAAGGGGTTTACAATAAGAGTGACATGATTTAATAAAAAAAAAATTTACTAATTGTTAAGGAAATTCAATTCGTTTCTGAGTATAAATCATTCAAGTGGCCTCCACAACTTCTTTTGCAGGAACGAATTCGATAGAACCAACTTTTAAATACTCTTTCCGCTAAATCAAGTCGTATGTCGTGAATAGCACGTTCAATATTGACTCCTAAAGCTTGAAGAGAGTCTGGTTTATTGCTAAAGACCAATGACTTCAAATAACCCTGCAAGAAGTAGTCTAATCGTGTTAAGTCACAACTTCTTGGAGGCCATTCAATACCATAATTTCTGTGTGGCACGTAGCACCGTCTTGTTGGATCAACTTCTTCCTATTGCGGCCATAAAAAGTTGGTTATCATCGATCTATACTGCTCTCCATTGACAGTAACAGTGTCACCAGCTTCATTTCGGAGGAACTACGGACCGATGACTCCACTAAAACAAAAGCCACACCTAACTGTTCATTTAGGTGAATGTAATGGTTGTTCATAAATAATTTTTGAATTTTCTTTGCACCAGAATCGACAGTTTTGTGTATTTACCGCACCACTCAGATGAAAGTGAGCCATACATAAAATGGCAAAAGTTGCAATTGCAGAATGACTACTTTGGTAATAAAATTGAATAATTTGTAAAAGTTGTTCTTGCGTATACCTTTCCATGATGAAATTGTAAACATTACTGATTACAAATGGTTTCCTATTGGAAAACCCTTGTATCTTACAGATTGACCGATATTTTCGGCCAAAAATCAACCATACGCACTGGAGTCCACATATTCGGTATGTGGGGGCTTGAACAGTTTTGGCCCGACTTTGACAATTTTTAAACTCGAGATGGCATACCTCAAAGAAACTATTTGTGCAATGTTTCAAAGGTGTTTTATTTCTGTACTGAAAAGTGAAAGAATTATATGTAATTTACAATTGTGCTATATGCGACATGTGACATAGGACTATCAGGATATTAGTATGTATCGAATTTGGTAGAAATTGATCGAGTAGGTCCGGAGATATGTGAATTCACCTAAATGTGGGCGGTTCGTTTAAAAGCCTCTTGTGTCTTCTTAGTTGTTAAATTTAATGTCTCTGGCGCATTTCGTTACTGATTTATCGCACTTTTAGTAGTTTTTAACAAAACCGTTATATGGTGATTAGGGATTCTTATAGGATTTATCCTAAGCGAATTTGGTTACTGTAGTTATAGTGGTTTAGGAGATATGTACATTGAACCTATTGGAGGCCACACCTATTGTTTCAAAATTTTTAATCCACAGTGCTCCGTGCTACTGCAATCCTCTGTAGCAAATTACAGTTTTATATCTTAATTTAGTGCTCAGTTATTGCATTTTATAGGTTTTCGATTAATGGCGTTTACTCAAGTTACAGCTTGCACGGACGGACGGACAGACACTCACCCGGATTTCAACTCGTCTCGTCATCCCAATCATTATATATATATGTAACCCTACGTCTAACTCGATTGTTTTTAGGTCATACAAACAACAAAACTACTATACTTTGTAGCAACATGTTGCAAGATTATAAAAATAAGAAGAAAATAATACGCAAATTTCACAACCCGGGCATAGGGCAGAATATGGTACGTGAAATATTTTTGTGAGAGAAGAAAAGTATAGGGATACAATGGGGATAATTTTACTTAAATTATTTTTAGCAAAGATTTACCTTATTCTAAAAGGATAATTCTCTCCAATTCTGTAAACTTTCTATATATTTCTAACTTGAGCTTCAGACAATTTTTTTTTCATCGGTTTAAAACACCGGATATTTAAAACTACCTTAAATGACGAACATGGGTATACTTAATCAGTTTACATTTTTTGCTTATCAGAACTAAATATTATTTTCTGTGCAACAAATACTGCACTCTGTACTGTCAAGCGTAATTTTTCCTCTGAAAGATTTTCTTAATTCCATACTTTTATTAAGCCGACTATTTAAAAATACACACCTGTACGAGTATAATAATCTGAAATGATAACGCGTAAAATGTTGGCAATGAAATTTGATTTTGATTTAAAATCGTATTCGTAAAAGCTTTTTCTTGTTGTGAACAGATTGCCATTATAAAATGACTGAACTTTCACCTCTTTCATTATTAATTAAAATTTGTATTGTAAAATCACATAAATTTAAAAAATATGGCATTTCATCGTCTTTACTCAGAATGATTGCTTACCAGCATTCTTACATGCGTATTTATGTATAGGGTGATCCATTTTGAGGTGTCCTGCTTTATTAAAGAAAAAAATACAGAAACCTCAAATTTAATGGATAATGTTCATGATAATTATCATTCTTCGTGTACACTCTCGGCTACGGCCGCTATATTTTCTTCTCTGCGTGATAGACGTGGTCTACTCGGTCGAATATTGTCCAATAATGAATGTAGAGCCTCAAGATGGGTGATGGTGTTGCGAATAGTACTCTCAATAGGCCGATTATGTTGACCATAAGTCACACATTGTTTACAGCAAGTGAATTTTCGTAATAAAGTTGAACGATTTATAAATGTTGTTCAGGGGTAGGTCTTTTCATGATGAAATGCAAAACAATACTGGACAAAATTAACATGACAGCTTGGCACGACTCATGCCTGATCTGTCACTTGGATCACCCGTTACATACATACATATGTACATACTATGTACCATATACATGCTTTTATGTAGTTTCATAAGTCATCTTTTTTTAAGAGAAGGTACATATACCAACGATATGCCAATGTATGAATATTGAAACCAAGCAAACAGCTATATTTTTTAAGTACAATCATAAAACTTTATAGCAATATGGTATAGTGATTTTATAAATGCTATGGACTTAATTAACTTTACTGCGAGTGTCCAAAATGTTAAGATCCATCATAAAATAGCGTTGATCGCTCACATTTGGCGCTACCAAGAGTGGCATATATTTGCCGTTAGTGGGCACAAAAATCATACAAAACGTTTTCGAACGAAAGCACCGATTGTGACTTGCAACGATTGACAATGACACTGTGAACTTCATCAGCAGGCGAATCGGAGCAACGCCTACGAAAGGATTACTTGTTAGAATAACGGCGCCCCTGCAGTCGCCAATGAAAATAATTTCCATTGACAAGATTTGATTTGGCGACACGGAGCTCATGTTATTTACAGCATATTGTTTTAGGAGGTGTTATTGTGGGATAATTTATGATACAAGTTATTATTAATATGTCATCGAAATTAGCATACCTTTTCAAAATCGGACATTTTGTCACTTGTGGCGTTGGCTTGTTTACTTTATAGCTTGTGTACTTCACACGGCAATTGATGGTATTTTTAACAAAATTTGAATATTCAAGTGAATGCGTTAGCAGCAATCCATTGGAGTTAAGAAATTTTCAATGTATAGTTTATTTAATTTTATAAAAATACTAAAACAGCTTCGATACTGAAGGACTTTTCCAACATAAAAGTGACACATCTCCGTTTAAATGCTTGTCAAAACAATGACAAAATACACGCGTGACGTCGGCGTATACATATGTATCTATCGTAAGCTCACCATTAAGATTGTGGTTGACACTTTAATGCTTATGTAATTACTAAAATAATGCTGTGGACAATCACTACAAAATTGTGGAAAGCTTCTTTCGAGGAAAATAAGATTATGTGAAATAAAAAAAAAAACTTGAGTGGTGTCTATTAAAAAGAAAACAGCTAAAATACGTACAATGTAGATTTAAAAGTAGGGCGGCACAGATATTTTTTTAAACTGCAACTATTTTTCAGATTTTCTATCATATTGAGTTAATAAAAGCGTAAGTTAATTTATTATAAAACTTATAATATCGATAGTTCTTTAGTGATTTGTTGGTGTATAATTATACCCTAATCAGAGTATATTTAGTTTGCCAAGAAGTTTGTAACACCCAGAAGGAAACGTCGTAGTCCCTATAAAATCTATATATAAATGATCAGCATGATGAGCTGAGTTGATTTAGCCATGTCCGTCTGTCTGTCCGTCTGTATATACGCGAACTAGTCCCTCAGTTCTTACGTTATTTTGGACCTGTCTTTTTCTCACAAAGAAGCTGCTCATTTGTCGGAACGACCGATATCGGACTAGTTATTCTTACGAAATTTGGCATGGATTATTCTTTAAGACAACAATGCAATCTGTGAAGAAATTGTATAGATCAGATGACTATAGCATAATATATAGCAATACTAACTGAGCGATCGGAATAAAGTGTTTGCATGGAAAACTTTATTATTGGACTAGGTATATTCACGAAATTAAATCGGAATCAAGTTCTTGTAAGGAACCTTTGTATTTGTGAAGGGTATTATTGCTTCGGTGCAACCGAAGTTAACGTTTTTTCTTGTTTTAAGCTTTGTTTGGCATGCAGTGCTAAAGAAAGGTACAATTTTGTACTTCAAAAAATGTTCACAAAAAATTATTTACCGTCGGTTGTTCTCTATTTATACCGACCACTTATTTCTAAACAATAATCGAGAATAAATATTTGTATTTTTAGTGAAATAGAATACTGTATAAATAATGTAAAAAAAAATTATAAATAATATTTGAGGGGAATTAGGAGCAACTCTCTTAACATGCAAGAGAGTAGTTTAAGCTTTAAATTTATATTTAATTACAATATGTTTACAAAAATAATGATGATTTGGTAAAAATCGAAAACACTATGGCAAATAACTGTGTGGCACCGTCCACAATTCGTAAGTAATGTTATGTTGGCGTTCCTATATATCCGTGCGAAAATAAGTGAAATCGGACTGCAACCACGCCTACTTTCCATATAACATTATTTTAAATTCCATCTGATTCTTTCATTTTCCACTATTTAAATCAAGCACCATGTATAGGGAAATAACTTTGCACAAATAGCGCTCTTGAGGTGCGCCACCTTATTATCAAAAATTGTTCAAATCATACTAAAACTATTCAATTCCCCAGATTCCGAATATTTGGACCCTACTTTCTTCAGCGAACTTTTTATCGCAAATAATACCCAATAGAAAGATTTTGGATCTACCGGCTGACTTTATATCGCATATGTCGGCAAATAAGTAAGATACCTTAGGAAAATTGACTGAACGTCCAATATTGGATATATATAAATTCATATGTCATTCTTACCGTAAAGATAATGTGGAAGACTATCTAGGGCCCATACGATGGCTAATAGTTCCTTTTCATTCGTTGCGTAGTTTACCTCTCTATCCTTTAACGTTCTCGAGATCATTGTTATGGGTCTGTTTCCCTGAGATAGTACCTATGCCAGTTGAAGAAGCATCCGTAGTAAAATCAAATGGTTTTGAATAGTCCGGGTAATGAAGAACAACGTCTTCAGAAGCGAGGATACCCCTGAGTTTGTCAAACGCAGACATCTGAATCAAAGGATACTGGAATATTTTTCGAACGGTATTTGCTGATTTTTTCGCCCTCACCTTTTAACAGGTTTGTTAAAGGCCTTGCTATTGCAGCGAAATCTTTGATAAAGCATCTGTAGTAACTTGCAATACCTATGAAGGACCTTAAATAAAACAAGCTGCTTGGTTGCTTGAAATCTCTAATTGCCTTTACTTTATCTGGCCTAGTTCTTGTGCCCTCTTTTGTGACGAGAAAGCCTAAGAATTCTACACTTTTTTTTTAAAATTGTGATTTTTGCTTTGACATCCTCATATTGGCGTTGTAAAGGCTCTTAAATACTTGACAGACATGTTGTAAGTGGTCTCTTTCATTCTCGGAGAACGCTATGACATTATTGACGTAGACATAGCACGTTTTTCCAATCATATGGCGTAGAACATCATCTATTGCTCGCTGAAAAATGCTAAAGGTATTTCTCAAACCAAAAGGCAAACGGCAGAATTCATATTTACCTCCGTTTACTGAAAAGGATGTCTTTTCTCTGTCACTTTCTGCTAACTCGATTTGATGGTACCCAGATTTCAAGTCAAGGGTAGTGAAGTACTTAGCTTTTCCAAGGTTTGATAGGATCATACTGATACTCGGCATTGGGTATTTGTCCGCAATAGTTTTGGAATTCAATTTTCTAAAATCTACTACCAACCGTTTATTAGGCACACCTGAGAGATCGGTACCCCATATGGGTTGTTGTATGGAGATCTAGAAGGTCGAATTGTTTAGTAAATCCTTAATTTTTTGATTCACGAAATCAGCAGCTCCCATAATAAATGGGTACATATTGGAGTAAACTGATTCATTGTCATCCATGCGAATGGTGGCTACACCATTGGTGTTGAATGGAAGTAGTTTGCTCAGATCGGCAAACGCCTTCAAGTGCTTTGTCATCATTTGTAGAAAGTCTGTGCGAACATTAGGTGGAACCTCTTCAATTTTAGTGAAATTAACTTGACCACTTGAGGATTAATTCTGATGCGAGGTCAATAGTAGCCTCTGAAAGTAGGTCGAGTCCAATTATGCCGTCAAACGACGTAAGTCCAAGTAAGTAAGTGATGAAGCTTTTATTTTCGATTTTATTAAAGCCGTGAATTGATTTGACTACAAACGGGATTTGTACCGGAACGGAGGCTAGAGGGCATACGTCTGGGTTTATGTAACTTTTCGACGCTCCAGTGTCAATTAAGAATTTCAATAATTTCCCTGCTACTGTTCGCTCGACAAACGGTTCGCTAAAAAATTAAGAGCATCTGTTTCATAGCCGGCTTCGTTTTCAGCTTCTATTTCTGCCGCCGGGATACTTCATTTTTTTTTGCGTCAAATAATTTATCCTCTGGCGTCTGTGATCAGACGTTCTTAGAGAGTTTGCAGGTCTTTTGAAAGCATTTTGTGGCTGATTATTGCTGTGCGCAATTTGGCTTTGAAATAGCTGGCATTGAAAACCGATATTTTGACGGAATCTAGAGGACGGGTCAACGTTCATTTTCTCTACCTGGTCACGTTTTGGGGAATGAGTTCTTTGCTCTCTAGTAAAATAGGGGGTCTTTCCTGTCCTATACTGAATGTCAGATTGCCTCTGATAAGGTCGGCCTTGAGATTGTCTCAAGTTCTTCTCCTCTAGTGACCTTGCATACTGGGTCGCAAATGCGTGTCTGTCGTGATTTGACTCGATATCCTGGGCCATTGCAAGGGCCGAGGGCAAGCCTCTGAGGTAGGCCGCGAAGAGAACATCCGTAAGGTTTCTCCTTAGTCCTGGGGCAAATACGCGCAGTGCGCCGGCAGTGTGCTTGTCGTTCATGTACCGCGCTTGGTCGGTATCAAAAGTCATTGTGGTTTTATTGGTAAGTAGTGTGAGTTTTTTTTCAACCTCCTCGTAAAATTGAATGATTGACAATGAACCCTGTCTGAGCGTAGCGAGCTCTTGTTCAAGTAGATGTAATGGTCGCTTGTCCGAGTACGTGAACTCTAGACGTATAATAGTAGCGTCAAAATTAAGGACCGTTGAAAGATGCTAAAACTGCATCAGCCGATCCCCTAATTCTGTTGCGAATTATAAGGACAGCTTGGTAGTGTTTTGAACTGCCCACGTGGGTTTTGAAAACATCATATTCGACCATTACTGCCTGCCGTCAGTACACATATACATAGTTCCTGTGATTCATCGAACTCTTGGAGAGACTTAACTGCATCCAGGCCTTCGTGACATTCGACCCCGCCTATAATTTTTATTCGCTAGTAGGCCTTGATTTCGGGGGCTGTTACAGCTATAGACTGAAATTGGTTTGTAAGCTGCTCTAGCCTAGCTTCGAAGTCTTTTCTTTGAACCTGCAGAGCGACGCTAACGACCGCATTGATAATACCTTGCAACTGCTGTTCATTCATGTTTTGCCCGCGTTTTATTCGTTTACTACCCAGGAGTATAATAGTTCGTTAGTTTCGAGGTCGCACATACAGTTACAGTCAATACAAAACAACACTACATACTTACTAAGTACTACATACTTATTTCACTTACATAATTATATTACGATTTTCTTTGTTCTTCTTTCTTCCTCCTTGGTTGCGATCTTCCTTCTTCGTTTATTGTACTCTTCTTTCTTCCACGTTGGAATGGCAATTTTGGTATTAATAATTCAGTTCTTTTCTCGTAACGACGAATTTCATGTACTGGGACAATAACGATGAGGGTTTTTTTTAACACCACCAGTTGCTTTATCACTTCACGAGCTGTTTTTTCCCGTTGGGCGCCAGTTATTTTTTTATTCACTAGTGCAAAGTGGGTGGTTGCGGCGTGCCCCGCCCTCTAATAAGTTCAATGCATATATTTCATAAACCATTCGAGCTATATGACCCAAATTTGCACAGAAGACATATTTTTGCCTTTTCCTTTGACAGTGTGTGAAAATAGAAGAAATCGGATGATAGCCCGACTCCTCATATCCTCATTTTTATACTCCATATATGTTGGTAATGATATGATATAAAACTCAGGGAGCATTTCATTCTGTTAATAGTATGTTGTATTGCCAAGAATAGATAAAGTCGGGTCAAAACCCTTACCTTTCATATACCTAATATAAAATTTTCAAACTTCCGGTTGGCTTATGCAATATATATAAGTCAATAAGAAAAACATTTTAGTAAGATTAACTGAACGTATAATATTGAACATACTATAGTTTAATACAAAAAATATGTGAATTTAGTGTACGAATTACCCTAAATCACAGATACTACATATATTGATTTTCGTTATTCTAACAAATCTTATGCCGAACATGTCGTTCAATGTGTGAATTATGTATTTATAAAAAAGCTTAAAAATATGATCTCAAGTATACCTCAGCAATGCTAAAAAGTTAATTATATATCCCATATAACTCATTTGAAGATGATTTTATTACAATTTTAGCTGACGCGAAGTTAAATATAGTAATATAACTAAGTGAGTCTGTGACCCATGATATAACTTCATAAAACACAAATTTAATTTTAATTCATTTACAATTTCATCGAATAATTAATGCTGAATTGCTTCGCAACATTTTTTTAAAATAAAGTTTTCCTAACACCTGAAGGTATTTTCCATACTTTGATCCCTGCAAGTTGCAAGAATATAAAATGTGCGGTTACACCCGAACTTAGCCATGTTAGTTTTGACTTTTTATTTGAATTTCCGGAGTTGACATGTTTTATGTAAACTTTGCTGCCACTAATTCTTTTGCTTTCTGGAGGTAACTCTTACAGTTGTTTAAAAAAAGGTTCCTATCTATATTTTTATTTTATAATACCCTAAAAATGACAAGAGGTAATTAGTTAACTATCCTAATTTGTTATCGAATTATAGCAATTAATGATATACGTAATTTTGAAGGCTGGTCAAATGCCGGATGCACATTTGTAAAACAAGTCTACCTAAATGGGGCAGGTGTACCAAGTTTTTTATATTTAAATATGCTCATTTGATTTAGTTATCAGATTTATTGCACAAACTTATTTAACTGGATAGCTTAAATTTTTTTTCAAATTTATTTTAGATTTTGGAAAATTCTAAGAACATATGACATGGAAGAATTTTTAATGAAAATGTATTTTCACCACCAGGCTAATTTTGCTCTTTGAGTATATTATTGATATGGAGTTACAGTTTTACATTTTTGTAAATCGAACCATTTTAAAAATTCTAAATCGATTTTGTAATCAATAAAAACATAATTATTTGTATATCTTTGCATACGCTTATGTAATTTCTTAATTTCCGTTATATGTTAAAAAAAACGAATACTTTTGTCAAACAAATACTTTTCCTCCGCCTTAAAATTTTCTATTTTTTCTTATTATTAGATAATTCTGAATGCTCTATAAATAGGTCTTCTACGATGTTTTCGTAAACGTAACCGTTTAAGAGAAGTTTTTGTAGAGAATTCAATTTACTACAAAATCTTTAAACACATTGCAGACATGTTCTAAGTTTTGATATTAAATCGCTATCAACTTATTCTTGAGTAAAACAGCGGAAAGAAGTTCACTGTATACGATCGTTAGTTTTGTCAAACTTGTTTTCTTTTTGCCTTTGTTTCTGCGTGCGTATATATAATATGTTTGCGGTAATGCCCTTTTCAAACTTTTTTGTTCATCTTTAAAAAGTTTTACCTTACATCCACCAAATAATTATTGCGCACTTTAAAAGCGTTATTGCATATTTTTAGTATTAAAGTATCAATTTTGAATTATTTTGAATATTTTAAATTATATTAATAATATTTTCCTTTACTTTTATTATATTTCAGGCGATTTTATTTTATACACCAAGATGGCTGTGGAAATCTTGGGAAGGTGGCAAAATTCATGCACTTATCATGGACTTAGATATAGGAATTTGTTCCGAAGCCGAGAAAAAACAAAAAAAGAAATTACTATTAGATTACTTATGGGAAAATCTAAGGTTAGTGCTTTATGTAAAAAAAAATTGATTCCTAAACTATACGACTGAAAAATAGTTTTCATGTGAGAGCGAATATTTACTGTTTAGTTTATTCATTAAATAAACAAATAAAAGATTTGAAATTACTCCTAAATTCCAAAAGGGAATGCTTTGTAAGTGTATAAGTTCATACACAGAGATTGTCTCACACATAATTATTTAATACATTTTGGACCATATGAAAGCGATTTACTTATTAATCGAAAATTTACCTCTACTTATGTGTTTACTTTGTTTGTTTTTTAATTAGGTATCACAACTGGTGGGCTTACAGATACTACGTGTGCGAATTACTGGCACTCATAAATGTGATAGGTAAGTACGCAAGCAACAATTTATATTTAGTGTATACAAATTTATTGAAAGTTTTCTTGGATATGTAGGCTCGTGAATTTATCTTCCTATGTGGTATACTCAGATATTTTCTTAGTTAGTATATTTTCTGTGAGAATTTATAATTTTCCATTAGACCTTAAATATCAACAAGTAAGGAAGGGCTAAGTTCATAACCAACAATTTTATACTTTCGCAATTTGTGAAATTCAAGAGCGGTGAAATATTTTCAGATGCTAACAAATCTGTACATTAAAACTTTTGTGACTGAATTTAGAATTCATTATTTGAAGAATATTTGAATGAATTACAATCATATTTATATAGTTACTTATTCATTTATATTGTAGGTCGTAGACTCACTGAGTTTCATTATTACATTTTGTTTCGTGTCCAGAATATTTATATTAAAATCCACATAATTCGCTCAATTTAAATATAACGTGTGTTTTTTTTCGAGGTATAGAACTTTAAGTTGGCATTACAGTTCAAGATGGCGACCGATTTAACAGCTCTCAAGTGATTTATTCTCAGTTTGGTTTGGCAATTCATCATGAATAGACTCACGCCTGAACAATGCTTGCAAATAGTGCAATTTTATTCCGAAAATAATGGTTCTGTGCGGAATACGCACTACGTTTACTTTATCGTCGAGCGCACTTCTGGTTGAATGGCTACGTCAACAAACAAAACTGCCGCATTTGGAGTGAAGCTAATCCTCAAGTGTATGTCGAAACACCATTACATTCAGATAAACTGAGTGTTTGGTGCTTTATGGGCTGGTGGAATTATAGGTCCGTACTTCTTGTAAAACGATTATGGCCAGAACGTTACAGTCAATGGTGATCGGTATAGAGCCATGATTACTAACTTTTTCATTCCTGAATTGAACAACCAAGATGTCCAGGAGCTGTGGTTCCAACAAGACGGCGCAACATGTCACACAGCTCGTGCCACAATCGATTTATTGAAAGACACGTTTGGTGACCGCCTAATTTCACGTTTTGGAATGTGAATTGGCCTCCAAGATCTTGTGATTTAACACCGCTAGACTACTTTCTGTGGGGTTATGTAAAGCCATTGATCTATGCGCATAAGCCACAAACGCTTAACTATTTGGAAGACAACATTCGACGTGTTATTGCCGATATACGGCCACAAATGTTGGAAAAAGTCATCGAAAATTTTACGTCATATGCCAGAAATCATATTTAAAATGTAATGCCACAAGATTATCTTTCGGATAAATAAAATTCATGTCAATCGAATAATCCATCGTTGTTTTATTGTAATTTATAGTTCTATACCTCTAAAAAAACTCCTTTTACATACAGTGTACATATACATAAGTGAAGGTACGGTTGGTTAATTTCACTCCTTGTGATAATGTTACTAAAAACCAACGAAAATAACCCGGATAAATTGTTAGCATTTCTTTATTTAATTATTTAATTCTCTTATAAAAACAGAAAACAATTTTTTTTTTCAATAACCGTTATTTTTTAGTATTTAGTATATTATCAAAAAGAGTAGAATTAACCAACCGTACCTTCACTTATGCTGTACACTGTATGTGATTTAAGCTGAACCAAAGGGACTAAATTTAATACACTGGATTCCTCGCATATCAAGTCAGTCAGAAAATCGGAAGTCATTACATTTAATATATGATGTTTAGCCCAAGGTCTATGAGAGCTGGGGTAGTTCGTAAACTGATTTCGCCATTAAACTATGGACGGACAGATAACCATCCGAAATTGAACTGGTCTAGTGATCCTGCTCAATCGCATATATAGTATACTTTTACATCTATCTCATTTAGGGTTAGGAGAACAAAACTCTTGTACTTTGTGCAACATGTTTAGAGAATTTAAATATATTTACTCCTACATGTGTATATATGTATAACAATTTTATGAAACCTGTTAGGAACGTCCACTACTATACTATGTTGCAGCATTTTAAGATTTAATTCTTAAAAAATAAATTAAAATAAAATCGGGACTATAGCGCAATCTTCGGTTATTACCTAAATCATATTCATCAGAACTTGGGTTATTTATGTGTATAGCGTTCATGTGTATGAATTATGTATCACATAGTAAACCAATTATTTTAACTGTATTTTCCTGTTACAGAACCCTCATTTTGTTTTTTCTGTAATTAGATCACCCCTTGTGAATCCCAGAAACGGTGATCATCACCGATCCTTGAAAGCAATACCGAAACCTCTTCAGTTAGCGTCAAACAAAGGGAAGTGGTTTCACGGTTGCGCTTGATACCTGGACTAAGCGAATGCGATACCCATCGCGCCGATGTCATACCGAATATTTAATGCAGGGCGATTTGCCAATACGACATAGTGGGCTTTTGTAATGTTATTCTTCGTAGTAGCCGTTTTCGGTTCATCTTGGCCACCACTAACCGACAAGCGGCCACATTGAAACTCATTTAATAAATTTTTGACAACCCCAATCGAAGCACGTACCACCGTATACAGCATTCAAGCGCTCTCTGATTACCTATCGCATTTTCCTTAACAAAACTCTACCATGTACAAATTTAAATAGATGTGGAGTTATATATCTATCATCACCTATATCTCATATATATATATATATATACTATATATGATCAGGATGACGAGACGAGTTGAATTCCGAGTGACTCTCTCTCTGTCCGTCCGTCCGCCCGCGCAAGCGATAACTTAAGTAAAAATTAAGAATTGAGATATCTTAATGAAACTTTGTGAAACCGAAGTACGGTTGGTATTGCAGATGAGCGGAACCGTATCGCCACGCCTACACAACGCCATTAATCGGAAACCTATAAAGTACCATAACTAAGGTCCATAATAAGATGCAAGGCTGATATTTAGTACAACGAATTGCATTGGGGAGAGGCATCTATGCCTGAAAATTTTTAAAAAGTGGGCGAGGCCCCTCCATCTTATAAGATTAATATACATATCTCCTTAACCATTCATGCTATGATAACAAGAATTACACAGGAAAAATCTTTTTATCTTCCCTACCCACCCGGTAAAAATGGATGAATTCGGATTATAACTCCGCCCACTCCCAATATAACGATTTAGTTAAAATTTATTAAAAGTGAGATAAATCTATAAATAAATGCACCAGAGACATAATATAACATTTATTCGACCGATTTCAACTAAATTCGGTATATCAAATTATCCTGAATTATCGGTAATGAAATCGAGCGACAACCGCGCCTACTTTCCATATACTCGTAATTACATTTTAAATTACGTCTACTTTCGCATTCCAGTATTAGAATCAAGCACCAATGCTGATATCGGCATAAAATTTTGCTTGAATAGTGCGTTTAAGGTGTGTCACCTTATAATCAAAAATTGTCAAAGTCGGTCTACATTTGTTCAAGCCCCCTGATGCCGAATATGTGGACGCCAGTTTTTATTGTGAAAAACCAAATATATGGGTCAATCTGTCAGATATACCATATGTACCTATTATTGAAGTTCGGAAAGTAATTTCTTCGGCTTTGATTCTTGCAAGTTGGGAGAGTATAAAATTTTCGGTTACACCCGAACATAGATCTTTCTTACTCGTTCATATCTAGAAACTACTCTAATTTTTTCCATTTGATTATACGACATGTTCAAAGTTCAATATTCATTCGGATATCATTATATTACAATATGTTATTCTAAATAGCAAAGCATTGCAAAATAACAAATTTACACAGTGTTGAAGATTATGTAATGTTAATTTTCAGGAATAAAGAAGTTTATATATTTATAATTGGTAGAAGTATTGAAAGATATTAATCAAAAAAAATTTGAAATGTTCAGTATGAAATCAATTAAATTCCAAATGAAGTAGCTAAGAAGGGTATACTAAAAACTAGTATCCCACATAAAATAAAATAGACATACTAGAGAATTTATGTATTGGAAATTAATTAAACCATGAGCATCTTTTCACCATATGTGTTTTCATCAGGTAATGATTTCAAAGAATTTACGTCGCAAATGAATTTGCTTCCACCACCCACCGCTGCACAATTCTTCCATGGAATATTTTTCAAGAACTATTTTTTAGTTTCTGCTTAACCCTTGTAATTAATTACACCACTCGTGCCGAGTTTCTGCATCCGCTCAAATTCAAACACGGTCAAGAATATTTCTGAACATTTCAGCACAGAACCGTAGCAAAATTGTTCGGTTACACTCATCTAATAGTAAATAGATTTAATACTAAACAAAAAAGCTTAAGAAAATGTATGGTAATTAAATCGATCGGCTTATGAGATACTAAACTGAATGTGAGATAACTTTGATAAAATTTCCACTTTTTATTATACAATTAATAGATTATTGCTAAAATTATATACAGTGTTAACATTGATCATGATAGCGTAGGGAAATATAATGGAATAATACGTATGCATGTAGTGTATATAAATAAACGATATTGAGCTAATAATTATAATGTTTTACATTTCTCTATTTTCCAGGTCAAATGTTTCTTATGAATCGATTTTTCGATGGCGAATTTTTGCAATTTGGCTGGAAGGTTATAAAATATATGGAGGACGATCAGGAAGATCGAATGGATCCCATGATCTACATATTCCCCAGAATGACCAAATGTACATTTTTTAAATACGGTTCAAGCGGGGAGGTATGTTACTACAATACATAACCCATAGCTTACATATCGATATACTAGACTAGAAAAAATGTTGCATTAAATTGGGTTATTTAAAGCTTATAATAAATATAATTTTCATTTTATTTTGTATATGTATACAGTTAAAAAAAAGTGTTTCGGATACTGGTATGTGTAGTTTGTTCGATTCGTTACCCTTTAACGCTTATCATTTTATACAAAAGCTGGAAAAGAAGTTTAATCTCTAGTGCCAAATAATGGGACTATTTCAACGAAAGTTATAGTTTTAAAAATCACGAGAAATAAAATATTTGTGTACTGTTTAGCACAAAACAGGTTAATTTTTAAAAAAACTTGCCTGACCTGTTGTCTTTGAATAATGTGAATAGATAAAGGAATTGATCGGAGGCAATAAATTTGAATGCATATAAAAATTATATAAAGATTATGAAGTCAGTATGATTAGCGCAACCAGAAATTATACTGTTAAGCACACGTCTTGGCAAATTTATCATGTCTGGGCGTCTATACATATGATGTTTTCGAGGGGTGGCATTTTCATGATAGCAAGCAGTCAAACCAACTATTAAAGTATTCGCATTTTAATGTTCAATATGGTATACTCTGGAAAACGTTTCGAAATCAAAGAAATTTTTTTCCAAATCTCGCGTTCTGTGAGACACATTTCTGCTCTAAAGGAAACGTAAATAACTAAACCTGCCGCATTTGTAGCGCACACAATGCCGAAGAGACTGTCCAAACCGAACTGTCCTGTTCCATCCAGAAATATTTACTGTCTGGCGTGGTTGGTATGCTGAACGCATTATTGGTCTATACTTTTTTAACGCTTAAGATGGTATCAACTTTACCGTCAATGATGAGCGCAAAAGGCTAATAATCCGAGACTTTTTGATTCCGTTACCATTCAAGCTACTCGGTTTTAAATAACATATATCCTGTCGGGTAGATCTACAAAAATAAAACCATCACATTTAGTGTCAAATTAAGTATTGAGCGTTCAAATGGACACTTTTTTTTGGAAGTATGCGAAATGGTTCGTGCTGTTACAGAAGCTACCACGGACCAGTTGTAAACTTCCAAAGACGTACCCGCGGTATGCCAAAGTTCTATTCAAACTCTCAATGAAATTAAATATTTGCAATATAATTTTCCATTTTAAGTTTTATTTGAAATATCTCTTCTACAAGTATAACTCTGAAACACTCTTTATAAATACACATGTATTCCTTTTGTTCGAAAAACTGTAATAATTTCTCTTTTCAGGTGGAGAAACACGACGCCATTTGCATACTGCCATTAAATGTTGTTAATGAGAAAATATACATTTTTCTTTGGTTTTGGTTCATACTTTTAACGTTTCTAACACTATTAACGTTAATATACAGGGTGGTAATTATCTTTTCACCACGTATGAGGGTGTACTTGTTTCGTATGCGATTTAGGTAATCACAAGCTTAGTCATAGTTACATATTATAATACACCCGTAAAAATATACTTATATATGTATGTATACGGTATTCTTTACATGCAAATTCAAATTCAATTTATTTTAACAATTTTGTTTATTTTAATTATAGGTTAGTGCGTCGAGACGCTATTGAAATAATCGTTCGTCGGTCGAAGATGGGCGATTGGTTTTTATTATATTTATTAGGTGAAAATATAGATACGGTTATATTTCGTGATGTTGTACAGGATTTAGCCAATCGTTTAGGACATAACCAACACCACAGGGTGCCTGGACTGAAAGGTGAAATACAGGATGCATGATATTGGGAGTATTAAAAATAATACAAAATGCAATTTGTCGTCTCAATATAACCGTCACTATCACAAATAAAAATATCAACACCAAAACCGCTTAAGTAACAACAGCAGTAGCACCGGCTTCCAAAAATTCTCACCAATGCAAAACTAATAAAACTAAAAACAACAGAAAAACTCCAAAAAAAGCGAACCACATTAACGCCATCAGTTTCACAGGCATTTGATATAATCCGCTACAAATACATTTTCTAAGAAATAAATATATAAAGCAGAATGCTTTCATAATAGACGATTTTAGTATAAACCAAAATTCAAATAGTGTGTGACAGCGACGAATTGTTTATACATATATGTGTGCGAATGTGTGTAAACTAAAAAAATTAAGCGTAGCATATGTAAGGAATAGCAAATAAGCATGTTCAAGCAGACGATCTCACCTACATTCGTAAATCATCGAGACGCATCCAAATATTCATAGCTTGTCATGTTATATTAACAACCGAAAAGGACTACGACTGAGACGACACCCGCAAATGAATGCATTATTGTAATGAGCCAACACGGACAAGTAGCAGTCAGCCAGCAAAAGGCCGCGTTTACTTCACCAATAACAGGCAAGTTTAGCATCCCCACAAACTTCATACATCACATCACATCGCATCGATACATTCACATGTAGCTCGAAATTTAAAGCTTTGAAGTGGTGTAATTGTCGACGGCAACCAACGAAGGAAGGAGAGCTCTCATTTTTTTATATAAAACTCTACCAAAAGAAACCAACCAAAAAAATCTATCATAGCGCCGACAGGACACCATCTTACATCAATAGTTGCATATATATGTATTTTATATAAAAAAAAAATAAAAAAAATAAATATGGTTAAAATAAATAATAAATATTATTTCCAATATCATAAGCTGAAATAATTAGAATAACAACGACATCAAGATTAGTGTAATTCATTTCATACATAGTTAATCAGGAGAACTATCCGACACATGCATACATACAAACCAGTTGAAACAAAAAACAAAAATAAATAACGAGTAAACGTAATTATACAAAATCATAAAAAAGTTTTATGAAATATGCATAATAGCCATGATAACTCATCAACTAAATATCTATACATACAAGTACATAACACATAAACAACTACAAAAATTCAGATATAAGCAAAAATAATCATCAAAACATACATACATAACATACATACATATATAGCGCGCCTCATTAAATAACCGAGAAAAGTAGCATGTAATCTAAAGACATACTCGTACGTCTGTACATGAGAGCATTCACGCATAGATTGCAATAAGCAAATACAAATAGTAACTAAACAAAGAAATTTTTAATTAAAATTATAAAATAAAGAATGAATGAAATGAAAAACGAAATGAGACAAGATTATATCATTATGAAATAGTAACGTTAATGCGACGTAAATTACAGTTAAGAAATAGTTAGTGAAACCAAATACACTGCATGCAGAAATGCATATTTATATAAGTATATAATATATTATACTTAAGTTCAGTCTTACTTAGGTTCGTGCATTAAAATACGCAAATGCAAATATTTTGGGGAAACAAAGGCGATAATGAACTGTTTCTCACAGTATATAAACAAATTAGTGGAAAGTGTTTGCAATTTATGAACCACAAGTAAACTGTTCAAGTATGAGTGAAAATTTAAGGCAAAAGGTAGCAAATAAATAACTAAATTACGTAAATTACTGAAACAATAGTATGAAGGCACTTTCTTATATATATATATATATATTCATATACCAATTTTTAAGAATCGAAACTTATATTAAAACAAAACAAAGTGAGCTGGGATATATGTGCATATGTGTGTATTATACTCGAGGCATTATATACAGATATGTATATGCGAAAGTGCGTCTGGTCATATGCCATGTAGGTTATACTTAAGTTTTTAAATACTTAAAACCAATATTTCATGTGCAATATAAGCAACACAAGCGCACATATGCATACATATGTATCTATGTGAAGATGTACACAAATTTGTGGTTGTATTATCTACTAAATGTTTGGGTTCAATGCGAAGCTACATATAATTTTGAATCGGTCACAGTAAGCTCTATGTTTGTCGCAGTGCATACATCCATTACCAAAACATTCGTATATTACATAGTTTTCAAGTATCCGTCCAAATAATATGGTTCGTACACATCAGACATACAAATGCATAAATGCAATTGATTGTGGTAGCATCCGTTAGTTAGCAATTTCCTATAGATATGTCAATATACATCAGCAGCTTTTGAATTGGGAACGCAAATGACACTCTTACTGCCCACTTTTTATTAAGCAACTGATTGCAATGTAAGCAAAACAATAAACTAAATAATGATTGCAAATATACTTATAACATACACTCGTAAGGTTCAACAATAATACCATGTTACCGATTTTTTGATAATTAATAAAACTATAAATGATAGGCGCTATATTGGCTTTGAAAACTATATACTCCTCAGTGCCATTTAAATGTTTTTAATATCACTTTCCAATGCCTGAAAAATAACAACAATCCGTTCGAGGGCTAATCCTATTTTAAACAGCATTGATCTCTCGCAACATTCAAATGTACGTTTATTTAACTCAAGGTAGATCCCCAGCGAGGACTTACTAGCAAAGCAGCAGTTAAAGTTGTCCGTATAAAATTACAAAATGGATAGATATGCTGATTTATACTATTTAGAAAACTTGTATCGGGCTATAGTATTTTTGCGGAGAAACTGGACTTTCTACTTGAGCCTTTATGAATCAGAAATCATATTGATTGATTTGAATATTTCATACTGCGTCTATGTATAGGAGATCTAGATAGTTTAGCGTTTTGCCAGTCAACCTACTGCCTATCTGGATAGTTTTCAAAAGCTCTAATGTTAATATCATGTTGAATTTAATGGGTAGTAATTAAATTTTCAAACCGTCAGACATATTCTTCGCAATACTCCTGTTGTGAGTTCTCATGACATTATTGGCATATACCAAAAGCAAAAGAAACTTATTGCCTTTAGCTTCACGGACTTAATGAATTAATGCAAAGTTGCTACAATATTGTTATAAAATATCAATAAATGATTTATTTATGGCAATAATAAGTATGTGTCATTTCGAACTACTAAAAACCAAAGCCAAATATTATTATTTTTATACAAAAACAAAACATATCTTAGAGATAACCCAAGCGTTTTTAGATCATGTTTACTTCCCCAATTGCATATGTATACATACGTGTAAATATTATATTAAGACTCTCCGACTTATTATAGCGAAGTACTTGTAACTAGACTACAGATGAAATTACACTGCCAGAATAATCAAAACATAAGATTCATAAATTCAATAATCATTCGGGTATGAAGAAATAGTTGATGGCAAGAACAAGTATATTGCCCGTATATTTTACACGTGTAAAATACAGAAAAATAGACTTAGACCATTGAAGTATCCGAAATTTATAATGAGAACGTTAGGTAATATAGCTACAAATGAGTAATCGCATTAAATCAACCCACATACAATACCATGTGCACATACATATGCACATAAACCCGAAAATTAAAGTAAATTCAAAACAAACACGCGGTGCTAGTAAGATAAATAATACATTTACTAAAAAACAATAAATGCTGTAAAGATATGAACAAAATATATATAAATTTAAGCAATAGAAACGAATTGAACAATTGAACTATATCATTATATTAAATAAGTGATGCTAACAAATTACATATACGAAATAATTAGGTTTAAGTAAGTACAATTTAGGAAAAGATAAAGTTAGGTAATTAAAATAATATTTTTAAGAAATAAAACCATTATGATAAAACTGAAATCATGCGTAAATTATAGCATACTGTGAGTATTAATAAAATTAGCAATAGATTTGTTCCTGGACAAATTTTCACATTTGTATGCGAAAGCAAAAATTACAAAAAAAAAAAACGTATAAATTAAAAAACGCAAAAAATATCTCATAGATTTTTAATTAATAAAAGTAATATTTATACTTTATTGTAACAAATACATAGTTTTTGTACATACATACATATGTATCAATAAGAGAATATAAAATATATTATATTTTAAGTCTGCATAGAATTCACATTATTGGGAGTAGTTATTAGTTGCTAATAAAATTGAACGTATTCGTGACCCTTGGGGAGCTTTTGTACCAGAGGACTCACAAAGTTTTAATTACATATATTCAAGTTAATTCAATGCAGTAACAATTTCCACAACAACAGCAAATTTACATACTTAGGAGGGCATCATTTCTCAAACGCAAAACTAGCCATTAATTAATTGAGTGTGACTGCTACTCATTACATAAATTTGGATATTTTTTCAGTTTCGGTTAAACATTTATCATTAAATATCGAATTATTTATCCTTTCATACTTTAGACATTGACTTAAATTATAAATATTTCGAAATATAGTGAATATAAGTAGATGGTGTAATGCGTTAATAGCTGGTAGATAGAAATTGCTATATTACATTTATTTCTCTCACGTACTTAAATTAGTACTTCATAGTTGCAATAAAATGCTGATCATTTTAGAAATATTAACAAGTAAGAGCACAATAACATGCGATTCCCAATTGCATTATTGTATCGGTACCAGAATTATTCAGACTCGATTAGCCAAAATAGCTGTACAAGTTAATTATTTAATATACACATATACTATAAGTATATAAATCTACCGTATAAAAGCAAACATTTTGTAAATCTTATTATAATTATTATAATGTAGCATAAATCAGCGAAAATTCGATAGTAACTTACACATGTGAAACTTTATTTTCAAAGTTTTAAAATCTTGTGATTTCGATACGAGCAAATTAAGATGAGAAATTCTTTTAATTCGAATGCAAAGTAAATTGGCCAGTAAAATTTCAAATTAAATATATATTTTTTAAATTTAATTTGCCATATGCTTCTTTGTATTTGGTGTATTATATAGTTTTGTATTCAATGGCTTCTCAACTTTGGTTTCCCGCCCAGAGCTCAGACATAGCAAAATAAGTGAATCGTCGGTATGTTTCGATATAAAAATATACTTACGCGTGCTGTTGTTGACCGCTAGGTCAAGTGCTTTGGCTATGTATTATATTATTAATTATCTGTTAATTATGCTCTAACTTCCTTTTTTACTGAAGTTCTGAGAAAATCGGTCTAGTAGGCTTAAGACAAATCATTAAGAATCAATAAGACGATATTAGATTTATTTCAAATAATTGTGCTCATTATTTGTATATTGGTGGATCTAAACGTTAGTTGTCCGTTTTTTGCAGCCCCGGCTTTTTAACTTCGCCATAAGTAGCACTTTTATTGAAACCATTTGGAATATAATGTTGAGTGTTAATTCAAGTATTCAAGTGTTCAACTCTTTACATTCTTATTTCGTCCGTTTTATTAATCTTTCTGAAAAAGAATCACTTGAAACTTATTCGAAGACAGACAATATACTTTTAAATAGTTAATTAGTTTTTTTCACTCACATTAAAAAGCATGAAAGTGAAAATTTCCTTTCCCCTAGGGAAATATATTGCTTTTTAATACAATTCTCTCAAATTAGAAAAAATTGGTTACTATGAATTGGAAATTTACCTATATACATATGTATTTTTGAATCCCTCTATTTTTATTATGTTATTGGATAAATTTCATTTTTAATTATTTAAATACTCAGTAAAATAGTTTAAGAAGCTATTTTATGTATTGACATCAGTCATATATTTATATCCTACGTTATAAGATCAATATATAAAAATTTAACCCTTAACACACAATTAAAAAATTTTACTAACGGGTTACACCCCTCTACAGTGTCGAAAAATTACAACAAAGAAAAACAGAAAAATCTTTTAAGATGACTTCATTTCCTATTTAATTAATAGTTAATACATTTTTTTTCTTGATATTTGATATAAAATGGCAAATAGAAAAAATTTCAATATTCTTACCATCTTCTGTGGAAAGTCAAAACAATTTCACTTTTTGCTAAAACCATTTAAAGAAAAGATTTGTCTTTGGACGAAATATGTACAGAAATATATACGATTAATAAGGTGTCAAAAATCATAGCGCCTTTCTCCAGAAAATTTTTTTTGATAACTGCTATCGAAATTTCAAGTGATAAAGATTTTAGTACCATATATTATGTTTCCAGTGGTGTTGAAGAGGGGTAGAGTAATAGAAAAAAATGGGTTTTAATTTTTATATTTGCTCCGAATATGGTGCGCTTGGTTCCCGTCAGAACTACAAAATAGTCACTTTAAAAACTTTTCCATCTTATAAACAATGTTGTATTTTACTTCTCAGTCCGTTAAGTAGATTTTAAAAGGGGAAAATTACTTTTAGAATTTATTTACTGTTAAAAGTATGACAAAATTAAGTAATTTCATGTTTATTACAACCACTTTTATTAATTTGCGTTGGAAGTCATAAGCCGATTAATTAAAAGAATAAAATATTGTACAAGCTACTAATTACAATTTTACGCGAATTTCAGATTGTTAGAATAAAAAGTGGATATTAACATATACATTTCTTTTGTACGAATTTCTCAATATTTAAATGTCTAAGAGAGATGTTCATTAACCAATTGTAGAAAACTGCCACTCTTACCACAGTTATAGTGAATTTACTTAGTTAATCAATTATCACTTAGATCAATTAAACATTAAATCCAGCATCATTCTGTCACATTACTTCAACTAATAGTGAGTAACTAGGAAATGAGTTTTTGTATATGCTTAAGTTTGAGAAATTTAGAAGACAATAATTAGCAAGAAAGTATGTCCTATGCTATAGCGCAATGTATTTTCAGATTTTTACATTAATAATATATGAATATTTATAGAACTAGTATACTTTTAGGCGCATTTGATGATATTAGATCTTGCTTTACATAGTTGCACTAATGCGTATTATTTTAGTGTTGCCTTAGAAAAGAAATGCTTCTCTGTTACTTACATTGCATATGCAACGTTGTGCTTGAAAAATAAGACTAAAAACATATAATGAGCCTATTTCACTTTTCTAAAAATAATTCTGAACAAGACACAAGATGGTGAACCTTCAGTAGCTCTAGATATTCTCTGCTTAAATAATGTTTAACATATGGAGCTATATTGCAAACAATACGATATAATTGCATTTGTAGGTATGTACAAAATTCAATTGTACATCGAGGTAAGAATGACACTTATAAGGGGATGTGTGACAGCAGCTATGATCTTGTTTGTAATGTATAATTTATAACAAGATTTTTTTTAGATATGTAAGATATTTCTATATTTTTTCCTGCCATGTATGTATGTTAATTATTTACAATACTAATGTTTTGTGCAGCTATATTCCACTTGAAGTACTTTCTTCATTTGCCTGTAACAAAACCATTAAGGTGGGCAAAAGTTTTATTGTGAATAGTATTTAAGAAAGCCACGGGGTTTCTTATTTTGCAAAAATAATACTTATTTAAATTTGAGAAGTTTTATTATTTTTTCCGTCTATCAAAATCCAAACACCGATTTGACTAAGGCTATTTTTGAACTTCTTGTCGTGCATCGGTTTAAGATTTGAGCGCTTTAAAATACAGCAATACAGTAATACTGGAAAATGCCAGTGCATAAGCATTTATGTACATATGTAGCTGCGATGCATTACTAGAAGATATGTATATACTACAATATATAACGATTTCTTATTGTCCATCGTCCGTCCACTTTTAATTTGATGAGATGGGAATGAAATTATTTCCTAAGAGCATTCACATTCATTTTTGTTGATTTATGCCAATTTTGTAGCTACTTAATAATATCATAATAAATTTATGATCAAATCAAACACCTTCTTTATTTTTTTGAAATATGTCCTAATATGCGAATATTTACCCTACATTTCTTAGCTAAATTTCAACTGAAAAGATAATAAAAAAACATATATATGTAGTCGTATATACAAAGCAATAAAGTTAGTCACTTAATTTTTTCCTATTATCTCTAAGTCACACTCCTCGTAAGCAATACGCACTTTTAATTAAAAAATCGGATTCAATAATTTCTTTATTCCTTGGAATACTAATAAAATTGCCTTATATTCAAAATAATAATAATTATACATTATATTGTAATATAAAAGCATTATTGTAACAAAACAAAGAAACCCTAATGAAATCTTTAGCAATAAATTGTAATAAATAATTAGGACATTATAAACTATTAGATGCAAAGTTATAAACTTACTTAGGTCAAACAGTTGTACAAAGTGTATATATCTATTTTATTAAGTAAATCATTACCCAATATATAAATTAATGATATATAAATTAAAGCGTATGGTATTCAAATATTACATAGCACACACATACATTCTTACTTCCTATTTTGTAATATTTAGTAAATTATATACTTTTTATTTGTCAGTACGTCCACATTAAATCACTTCTTTGAATACCGGAAAACAATTTAAAAATTTTAATAAACTAAACAACACACTGTATAGTAATTGCGTAAATAATTTCAAAAACAAATTCGCCAATTGCCTTCAACTAGAAGAATTTCGATCTAAAACCATATACAAAGCAAAAGCGATATACTTAATAAAAATAAATAAAATAAAAATGGGCAGACGATAAATACAGTATGCAGAAAATATTAAATCAATAACCAAGTGAGAATCCAAACTAAAACAAAAACAAAGAAAATAAAATATATTACAAAAATAACTTAAACCTATCAGTAACTAATTGAAGCAGCGACAACTGCAATCGGAAATATGAACAAAATTTACAGAAACAAAATATACACATATACATGCATATATACAAATGGAAATAAATAATAAAATACAAAGATAGCAATGCAAAAGTTTACGTAAGCAAACAAATTATTAGACTTTAGCATAAACAGCAACAACCACAAAAGAGAACTGAAGTAATTGCAGAGATTTTATTGCCATATTTGAATTATATAATAAGCGGTAAAATAAGATAATATAGACTAATATACATAAATAGTATATATACAATATACATACATATACACACATATGCGAGTATATATAGATGACGCGAAACTTTAAACCAAAAAACTTACTCGATTATTTTATCTACATACACGAGAATACTTATAAGCAAGAACAATAAACAGAATCATACGCATACAAGTAAATAAACCGTTACTTACATATTTAAATGTATCATTAATTGAAACTAACGAAATAATTAATACATAATCATGAACAGAACCAATTAAGTAAAACAAAAAGTGAGGAAAAGAAGTCGATTTCATGCGCAGGAATTTATATCAATTACGACTATAGCAAGAGCGAAAGAGTATTTATATAAGAAAATACCCGAAATCAAGCTTAGGAAATACCGAGTGTGTAAAAATATCCGAAGAACACTTGAAAAAAAGTAAGTGAGTACATAAATAAGCAGAGCGCGAAAGAAAGACGAATTTAAGTCCAATTTTAAAATTGCAATGTCTATCATTGGTTATTAAAAATATATTAAACATTTAATTTATTTAATGTACATATTTAGCGTACCCGCTGTAATCAATCAGACATTTACTTTGTATTCCGATCCTATTTTTCATTAGAGTAAGTACACTCTAAGGGTGGCTCTAACGTCGTTAATTGAGCATTTCTTGTGTGTAATATCACTGCGGGAACATTGTGTTAGCTTAAAGGGGCTCTTAGACATGTCAGATCACTTATGCACTTTCAATTGCGAAGATTTTACAATAAAGAATGTAGCTTTCAAAAATATACTTACATAACCAAAACTGTAAATAAATCGGTAGATTCTGCATTATATATGTTAAGGGTTGCCATTTCAGAAATAAATATAGAAATTTTGTTTTGATTTCAAACATTTCTCTTTCATATAATTCAACATCAGGTCTTTAATTACACTGTAATCTTTGCCATGTAACCTCATTCAGGAAAAAATGTTTCAGGATATTATTTTTCACCTAGGAAGTTAATAAATGAAAACATGAAAAGTTCTAAATCGATCCTAATTTCAAACCCGAGGTTGGAAGGGAATATCCAAGATTTCTTCGAAAAAGACCTCGCCAAGTATAAATTGTGGTTACTGCACTAAGCTTTTGTGTGGAAATGAAAAAAAAATTGAGTAAACAAGTTTTCCTGGGAAGCTTCTCTATAAATGTTCACCGTTAGTATGAGCGCGAGTTCTTCTCGCAATGACTTGCTTCATCTTCTTTGGCTAATATTTTATAAACTTTTCATTATATTTGCATATATACATTTTCTTAATTAAATAACAATGATTCGTAAAAGGAGTTTTGTGTTTAATATCGAAAAAAAATTTCAGCTTGAACAATAATGCAACATTAAAACATAGAATACACATAATTCTTGGTCTAATTTAAAATAAAAATATTGTGTGTAACTAAGTCGACAAACAATGTAATTTTGACTTCTTAGATGGATTTCATTGAGAATAACATATATAATTTCATTGAGAATAACATATATAAGTTAATTGTTAGTGCAAAATTAACTTAAACTGCCACGAACTCACCTCCTTAAATTGCTCTATATAGTCCTCACTTTTTTTTGTACTCTGTCGTCTGCTATCAGATTTGATTTATTCGCACAAATTATGAGTAAGTTGCCAAATATATATCGAGAAATAATTTTTACTTAGTCTTTTATATTTTGTTAGTAACTCCACTTAAACTATTATCGTTAAATATAAATTTTATATTTTATATATATACATATGAAGTTCGACAGTTAATTAAGGCGAGCACTCCCAAATTCCTTGAGAGAGAGGCCATTATCAAAAAAATACCTTTCAAGTAGTTTTTTTTCGTAAACTCATATTTTAATTTATGTAGTTATAGAATTATTAGGAAATTTTGAACAGTGACATAAATTATTAAGCTTATAGATGAAATTAGGGATTATACTGGATTTTGGGAAGCATTTTCAATTACTCACAGTTAGTGGTTATGATTTTGTTCATAATAAATGCGAGCATGGTTAATAAAGCTTTAATTTGAAAAGCTGTAGTGAAACAAAAAAAAAAATAAAGCAAAATAAAGTGCAATAAAGAAGAATTTGAATGAAGCGAAATATTGTACGACCAATTAAGTTGAGCGTTTAATGCATACTCAAACATAAATTTTTACAGTCATAAGGAAAATTTGATTAAAAAGCAAACAAATAAGAACCAAATTAAGGGGTAATGCAAGTATCGAGAGTTTTACTAATATCTACTTATTACCATATACTTGTATGTATACATAGCAACCATCGAGCTGAAATCTTAAAACAAAAATATTGCGGAGCTGGTAGAATTGAAAAGAATATTTCTGTGAAATATTTATTACAATAATTTATACATACATATTAACATATACAATAGCACTTGCGTACATAAAGGTATGTGAATTGTAGACGTGCAGACACAATTTATTAAGTAGTACTTTTAATGAAAATCTGAGTCAACATCACGCAGGCAAATCGAACATAAGTATGAACAAGATGGGAATTATCTGGCTCATATTGGTGTGGAATTTATGCGTGTCATATAAAATTTGACTTGAGTGCAAAATATATTGCAATATATTGCCATAACATAAAGCAATTTATCAGACAACAAAGATTACGAATAATACTACCTAATTTAAAATATTGAAAAAAAAAACGAATATGTATTTAAAATGGAATCATAATTAAGCATAGACAACGGGAAGGTAGTCTGTTGAATATCACATCTTCATTTTCAGGATTATATACTCGTATTACGAAATATAGTCAATGAACTTACATATAATTATAACTATTACTACTAACATTATCAACCACATCAGTAAAACCTAAAAAGCAAATCGACATCATTATAACAATAAATAGATGTAGAAGATTTACAGTTCAGTCAGAAAAAAACATCACCTTACGAAGGTGAACTTGAAAAACGAATTATTGAAAAAAGAGCACATTCAATTCTTAAAAATATGTGCGAGAACAGACTTGTGAAAATGAAAAGAAAAATAAAAAATGATTATAGATCTTACTAACGAAAGAATTTAATAAAAAAAAAACTGTAAATAATACTCATGCACGCATAATATACATTTAGTTATTAATATTATTAACGATATGATTAATAATATTGTATAAAGACCTAAAAACTATATAAATAAATGCAAAAACAATATAAGAATTAACATGAAATTTCTTAAGGTAACAGTAATATATTGAAATATTATTATTAAATTATAATATAAAATAATATTATACGATATTAAGTAAATGATGAGAACGAATTGACAACGTTGTATGATTTTGATCAGAAAGTACATAAATAATAAAATTTTTTCGATTTGTTAAAAAATATACATACAAAAGCTGTGTTCTATCTTCTAAATGGCATATAAGTTACAGAAAACGTAATTCACAGCCTAAAATTGATTACCGAACATGGTAAAATTTTAAAATAACTTAAAATTTTAACTACCATTAAACACAAATGTAAGTAATAACGTAAATGTGTTAATTCTATTTCGGGAGCCCCGTTGCGGTCATGTGCTTAACTATAGTGCTCTAGGTACACATATGTCTCATACACATATAGTCGGACTCTTCTTTAATAAGCTCGCCAAAAGAATATACTTTTCTATAATGATACTTTGAACGTTTGCATTTTTCCTATATTTAGGCTTCTATGTATCGAATATATTTTAAGTCGAAAACAGTATCCTCTGTAACAAAATATTTTCTTAAGAGTGCTTTACTCAATTTGGAGTTCTTTATAACGATCTCTTCAATAATGCATCCGATATGAAGCAATTTGACTTTATCATATCAAAAGCAGTTTTAACTGCAGTAATATAGTATTTAATTGGTGGAAGAAAATTCAAGTACGATATGTGCTTGGATGATGCTAATATTAGGTAAAGTAAAAAGTTCGTTCGGTTTTTTCTTGATTTTTCAAAAGATAATAACTTTGTGTACATTTTTCCGATTTAAGTCAAATATGCGTCGTTTTGTTCGAAAACTTGTTGCCAACGAGATGCCAACTTCATTATACCCCTCTCGTAGAAGACTGCGTCCCTTTTGCCAAAAAACTAAGAGAGCCAATTTTCACAGGTCTCTCTTGAGGCCAACTTCTCACGATTAAGCGCGTTCGCCATGGACAGGAAAAGATGGTAATCATTTGGGGCCAGGTCCAGACTATAAGGTGGGTGCATTAGAACCTCCCATCCGAGCTCCAGGAGCTTCTGGCGAGTCACCAAAGACGTGTGTGGCCCGGCGTTGTCCTGATGGAACACAATTCGGCCTCTGTTGATCAAAGATGGCCTCTTCTGGATGAGTGCTACCTTCAAGCGGTCCAGTTGTTGGCAGTAGAGGGCCGAATTGAGCGTTTGGCCATAGGGCAGCAGCTCGCAGTAGATGATTCCTTGCCCATCCCACCAAACACACAGCAAAACCTTCCTGGCCGTCAATCAGGTCTTGGCCACCATCTGGGCCGCTTCCCCGAGCTTTGACCACGACCGTTTGCGCCCGATGTTGTCATAAGTGACCCATTTTTCATCGTCAGTAACAATCCGCTTCAGAAACGGGCCGTTTATACTGTAAACGAACGTGTAGCACAAAAGTGATTTGCTAGGTTCCGTTCCAGTAATTTCGATGTCAAAGATGCACCACGCGTCGGGTGGCCTGTCGTCTAAAATTGCGATAAAATCATGGAAATAGTGGAAACAGACCGTCATGTGAGCACTTATTTAAACCGTTTGGAACCAATTGCATAACCTTGGATTCAAAAAGGAGCTCGATGTTTGGGTGTCACACGAACTAACGCAAAAAACATGATGGACCGAATTTCCATCTGCAAATCGCTGCAGAATCGCAACAAAATCGACCCGTTTCTGAAGCGAATTGTGACTGGCGATGAAAAATGGGTCACTTATGACAACATCGAGCGCAAACGGTCGTGGTCAAAGCTCGGGGAAGCGGCCCAGATGGTGGCCAAGACCTGATTGACGGCCAGGAAGGTTTTGCTGTGTGTTTGGTGGGATGGTTTGATCAACAGAGGCCGACTTGTGTTCCATCAGGACAACGCCAGGCCACACACGTCTTTGGTGACTCGCCAGAAGCTCCTGGAGCTCGGATGGGAGGTTCTAATGCACCCACCTTATAGTCCGGACCTGGCACCAAGTGATTACCATCTTTTCCTGTCCATGGCGAACGCGCTTAATGGTAAGAAGTTGACCTCAAGAGAAGCCTGTGAAAATTGGCTCTCCAAGTGTTTTGGCAATAGGGTCTTCTACGAGAGGAATATAGTGAAGTTGGCATCTTTTTGGCAACAAGTTTACGAACAAAACGGCGCATATTTGACTTAAATCGGACAAATTTACACAAAGTTATCATCTTTTGAAAAATCAATAAAAAACCGAACGATGTTTTTACTTTACCTAATATTAGCATCATCCAAGCACATATCGTCCGCTTCCCCGAGCTTTGACCACGACCGTTTGCGCCCGATGTTGTCATAAGTGACCCATTTTTCATCGCCAGTAACAATCGCACTTAAATATTATTATTATTTCTTATTGTGTTTCTGATTTTTGCTTTAATTATTGCTGTAGTTAGTAACCCTCAGAAATGAAAAGACAACTGAGGAATAGTTTAAATTCAATAAAGGTATGTATCTACTATTTGGTTAAAAAGGTGCAATAACAGGTGCTTGATTTTAATATTTTATTTCTTGGATACACTTTTCAAGCTTTGTTCTTGACGTAGGCTGTATTAGAATATGTTAGGAATAGATACTTGTATATTGGTAATGATATTCGTCGAAATAGACAATTACTACTTTTGAGTAAAGCTTTTTGACAAGTCCAATTTTAAAGTTTTGGAAGAACTTCTACAGCAGTGTTAGTATGGAAGGATCGGAATTTTCGTAATTGAGTTTAATATATGCACCTATGAGTTATATACATTTATCTTATACTCAAAGTACAGAATATAGTATTTTTTGACAAAAACCATTTCCAGTTTCTAGCTTAGATAGTGATTTTCATTTATCCATATCAGTAAGGAAAAATTGATTAAAAATTTCCCAACTGCTCTCAATTAAAACAAAGGTATTTTTAAAGTTTGGTTTATCTTTAGATTACCTAGCCCCCACTGAGAACACTGCAAACATAAGGAACATTTTACATGTTATTAACTTTTCTTTTGTATTTGACAACAACAAGCAGAAAGTATCTAACAATAGAAAATAATCAGTCTACCTGGAGTGGCTATAATGGTTTAATTAAAAATTTTTTGATTTTCACCAAACACCAACTCATGGCCAAGATATGTAATTTGTTTATATGTACCAATGATGGGTACTCAACTGTCGTGTACATATTTTCTCATTATTGAATTTCTAGTAGTGTCGAATGAAATGTGTGTTGTTCTTTTCATTAACCTAATTTTATATTCGATTAGCTAAATATTTTAAGGCACCTGACGGAAGTTAACGATCTCTCTTTGATGCAGAAACAACTCTCTAAAACGTTTGAGTACGCACAGCAATTAACTGCACTATGGAAAGAAACAACGAATAATGATGACTTAACCAAATGCATTAGAAAGCGGAAGTCGACAGAAGTTATAAAAATAAGAATTGTTGGTTGTAGCTATTCAGTTGGTCTAGAGATGAAAGGCTCTTTGGGCGTATTAGTTATCGAGCATAAAAAATTTAACACTATCCCGGCTATAAATTTATTTACGATTATTTCCTTATAAGCACTTATATAAGTGCAGATATTATGCGGGTACAAAAAAGCTAAAAAATATAAAACTACGAGTTAAGATGCTTAACTCCGCCAACATGCTGCTGCGCAAGAACGACACGGGGAGACGATGGAAAGCTTGACAGTAAGATGTAAAATTGTAGAAGTTATGCGTTCGTGCCTTAAGTCTTTTATACCGTACTTCCAGAATTTATAATAGCGTATTTTAGTGTTATTAGCCTATGGCTACGAAGTAATAATTGGGCGAAATATTTATAAAATAAATACGAAAATAAATATCATGTTGGATTTTTGTAAGCCTTAAGGGTGCTTAATTACTTTCCATCTGCAAAATTGTCAAATAATTTGTTATATCCGCGTTACCGTTTTTATGCGCCAAATAACACTCTTCGAACTATTGATTTTCGTTATTAACTGTCTTAATCAAATTGCAAAATAAGGAGGGTGATATCACTGCCAACTTTATTTTGTCTCTCTTATATTATTATAATAAATTAGTAGAGTGGTAGGGGATTATTCAACGAATCACATACCCTTGTGCGTAGCTGCAATTAACCGTATTCGAGTAATGCAATCAGGTATTTCTATATTCGGTCAGCAATTTTTTATTATAACGGATTCTGTCGAATTTCAGGCAGTCACAAAATAAAAATAAAATCAATAAGAAACAAAGCCATAAGAGTTTTATGTGTACATAATGAAACCCGAAATAGTTTGATTTGCTATTAACGTAAGTCATCGAAAGCTGCGATTGAATACTTTATTTATTGCGAAAGTTGTAGAAGATCGACGCCTTCAGTTGGAGTGAATATAGCACAAAACTAAAACTGAAAAAGAACAATGAAATAACTATAAAATCTGAAATAAATAACTCTATTGAAAACTGGTGGTGCTTTCGGAAAATCCGTTATATGGCCAGCCGGAATATAAACAGCAAACCAACTCAAACAAGTGTCTCAGTAACTATATATTCCATTTAATGACAGTGTGAGTATAGCAACTCTACATGACGTGTACCAACGCTTTTGTAGAATTAAGCAAAGTTTCAAATTGAAATATTTTGAAAGCAAATCTTGATTCTAATGAGCGCAGTTGGTGAATTCACCATGCAATAGGAGGTACTCATCACCACCGTAGTTGCTCTTGCGGCAACGGTGCGCGAGAAGTCTACAAAAACGATAACTGAGTTCGTAGAGAATATATGAACGAAGCAGTTTAAAGTGTTGGATTTTACGGCTGAGCGCGCAAGGCGTAACTAGCGCTTTTAGACGTGATTCTGTCTAATGCAACAAGTTGTCCGCTAAGCTACATTGTGTGTGTGGAGAGTCCAACCAATAATATTAGCTAAAGCGACTTCAGGTAAGCTTTGACGCGAATGGCTAAAACAGTCGAGAGCAGATAATCAAACAGTGCGGGTCACTGTACGGAATATTGTGGTACTTACTATCATTATTGGTGTATACATATGTATATACTTTTGGCAGTTAGATAGTGTGTTGTGTTTTGCTAGTCACTTGTTCGCTTTTGTGTTTTCAAAACAAGAGACGAACAAATATTTAAAGAAGTAAGTAAAAACGTTGAGTGCATTGTGTTCGCGGTCCAAACTATTTTCGATATTGCGAGCGGGTATTCATTAAAATTTTACAATGAAACTCCCATATGTTAAACAAATCCTTCAACATGGCGTTAAGCGAAAAATTCAAGCCAGATACCTGTGTATTATAATTACTTGTACTACTCTATGAGAGATGAAATAAATTCATTTGAAAAATGACAATGAAGAATATGTAGAGGAGTGGGTGTGAATGAGAGCGCCATGAATATTAGCTCAAAAATAACAAAAGTTGCCAAGTTTAATACTATGCAACGGCTGACCCTTTATGTAATGGCAAATACATACAAAGGTGTGGAAATCATTAGTAAAAGTGTATTAATGTGAATAAAAATACAACAAAAATTTAAATGCTGAAATATTGTACAACAAGATCATGAGTGTAAATGTCAACAAATGGGGTCAGCAGTGAAACTGCATACAACAGCGCCTGCGATTTAACACTAAAAACAAATGTACATATACGTATGTGTTAGAACAGATAATTTGTTCGAATCTAATATATTTACCTTAAATTTTTATGTTATTATTTTTTTACCAGAAAATTGAACCACGCCATTAATTCCGGATATGTTCATATAAAAATACAACTTCCCGATTTCACATAGAGCATACAATCTATCTAATGAAATGAATGTAAATACTATAATTCAATGTATTTTTAATATTTATCAAAAGTATCGTTTATTTTTTGCCAAATTGTACAGCATCAAACCTCATCTATGTATTCGAATTTCGAGCTAATATATAAATATATATATGGTATAAGCTCATGCTGTTTCCACGTATTGGCAAATTTTTAATAACTTCCCAATGAAATATGTTAGCGTAGCTATGTCATTTTAAATTTTTGGCAACTCAAGGTAAACGGGCCAAGTCGGTAGGTAATCATTGGCTTGCTTCGCATTCAGGGTGTTCGTGTTATATGCACACTTGCGAGTATTACTTCGTGTGTTTTGCGATTCTTCTGAATTCGTCTTCTTCATATAAATCTTTTGAATAGAAAACATCTGAGATCATTAGTTGTGCTCAGCCAGTTTTGACCAATAGTAAAGTGAAATAGACAAAGCGCAAATTTATCAAATGCACTACAAAAACAATACCCCAAGTAATCCAAAATCAAAAAATAATAATACTAATTTAAATAAGAAACACTAAAGACCAGAAAAATAACATATAATGTCGTAACGTCGTCAACCAAAATTTTGTAGCTGTGTGTGGCAGTGACTAGCGGCAACAAGTTTTGGCTTTAACTTGCTTTTGCTTCTGATGCCAAGCTTGACTGCTCGGCTTGTTGCCGTTGCTCATATGTATTTTCATACTTTAGCCCTCTTTGTATAGCTGTATATGCTCGTTGTACATACATATGTACATTTTCGGCAAATTCAAAGTCTTTTCGGTCGTATATGTGTTGCAGGTTTCGTGAACTTGTTTTAATGTACATATATTTTTCTCCGCTTGTCAAATAACAGAGACTGAAAACATTGTTTTGGAGACTTTGACCACTCAGCCAACGCAAGTTTTTCAACAGAGATTAAATTTGCCTAAAATTTTATATTGGATAGACATTTTGAGTGCACGCAAAACTGAGGTGAGTTTCAAATTAGCATAAAGTCTTCGCAAATTTAAACAATATTGGTTTATTAACTATTTGAATGTCTACATATTACAAACGGTTGTAAGGATGAGCATTAAAGAAAGCCAACCATAAATACCTTATTAATAAAAAATATAGATTTATCGTTTTCGTATAACTGTTATCTAAAATACTTTTGTTTCATAGCCAAATACCTAGAACAGCGATATACTAAGAAATAACTTTTCCGTTGGTATTTTCGAACGGATTGAGCAAATTATATTGGCTAGCACTATTATTTTGTATGCTACGTTCATATATATATATTCGCATACATACATACATATATTGTACAAAGTATATGGAAGGCTCCTTGATGGTTCCCACTGAAGCGTGATGACTGTTAGCTAACTGATTTTCAAGTAGTTATGCCAACGGGTTGCATGTGCACCTCGGATAATTATTAAGAACTGTGATTTGATGCAAACACGCAACTGACAGACGAAGTGAGTTGTATTGAATTAACCCATTTAAAAATTAACTTGCGCTCCTATAATAAGTGGGCTACATTCATTATGTACGTACATAACTGAAGTGCACATTAAGCACAGTATGTGAGCATGCGAGTATGTATGTATGTAATGCATGTGAATAATGATAATAATTTGAAGCATGTACTATTTCCATCTGAGGTTTCGAACATACAAACTACAAACTATTGGGTCGTTCAGTAAGGAATCTCGTTTGATGAAAACAACTCAGCTTATTGAATTTTTTCGTAACTTCAACTTCACACTAAACAGCTATACCGTTAAATATTTGAAAGGCTGATATAGTAAAGCTTGTTTGTAAAAAAATTTCCTCAATATATAAGCATTTTTGGCCTGCTAAAATAAAGATATAGGTGTGTCCGTCTGCCTTTTTGTTGATTTACTTGAAGGAAATTTACTTTAATTGGTTATAGAAATGTAATAGGTCGAAGACTAAGAACATCCAATATGTCTGCAATGAAATTATTTTGATTTTTGCGTAAAATTTAATGTGAAGGAAAGGTTAGAATTCTTAAAGTTCATATCTCTAGCAACTCACTAGCTCCAACTAGGGAAACAAAGTCACAAGATCCCTAGTAATACTATTTATATTCAAAAGCCACTAAAAAGTCATTATTTCAAAGTTCAATAAATTATAGTAAAATGTAATCTAACTGTATAATAAAACTGCCGGACTTTTTTAACCTGTTCATGTATATCCCAAACAACAATTTTTGTCCGAAGTTTCCATAGTATACCAGAAGCTACCCGCGGCTTTTTGTTATAAAATATCTCTCTTAGATGGAAAAGATCTTGATTTTACTTCACATATGTTGGTGATGGTATGCGAGGTACCTCAATGAAACATTAGTTAGGGAGTATTTTATTCTGTTAATAGTATGTTGTATTGCCAAAAATAGATAAAATCGGGTCAATATTACCGCAATATATCTCTTAGAACTAACATATCTCATAGAACTAACATAAGACTTTCAAACTTCTGGTTGGCTTTATACCATATAGATAAGTCAATATGTAAGATATCTTAGTAAAATTAACTGATTGTTATTGAATATACTATAGTTCAACGTATAATATTGGATATGCTATTGTGTAATGCCGAAAATATGTGAATTTAGTGTACGAATTACCCCAACTATCAAATACTACCTATATTGATTTTCGTTACATTCCTTTCTCTGTTCCCAATATATGGTGTATAACTATTTCCAACTTTCCACCTGACAAAAGGTGTGAAACTTTAATAAAATTCTATGAACAAGTTTTCTTAAAAACAGTGTGGGAATATGAATGAAATCGGTCCAGACTTTGGACTAAATCTTTTATCCCTAAAATAATGAATTGCGGTCAACTCATTATATTAATTTTAGCTTCTTCAGTTGAGTTTATATCCCATATATCTCATTTGAAGATGATTTTAATACAATTTTAGCAGATGGGAAGTAAAATAAAGTAATAAAACTACATAAGTGAGTCTATGATCTATAATATAATTTAATAAAATAATAAATTTGATTTTAATCCACTTACAATTTAATCGAATAATGAATGTTGAATTGTTTCGCAACATTTTTAACATAAAGCTTACATAACACCTGAGGGTAATTTCCCTACTTTGATCCTTGAAAGTTGCAAGAGTATAAATTGTTCGGTTACACCTGAACTTAGCCCTACTTTACTTGCTACTTTAAATACGTAAAAATGAAAACTTGTAGGTGGAAGTAACAGGATTTTTTATGTATAAATTTAACAGGGTCTTCAAGAGGATGAAGAGCATTTATTGTGTTCTTGTGATGTAGTTTCGAACTTTGCTCTGAACAAAGCGAAAAAAGTTAAAAGAGAGTTGGGTTGTGTCACGTTTTTGTAAACTCTATCTCAATGTTGATATAAAAACACACTTATGTACGTGGAATCGTAAATATAGAAGTAAAACAGGACAACGTGCTTAAAAACTCGATAACTTTGGCTGCACTGAAAAACTGAGGGACTAGTGCGGGTATATACAGGCGGACAGACGGACATGGTTCGAAATCGACTCAGTCATCGCGCTGATCATTTATAGACATATTCGCATATAATTTATGGCGTCTCCCACGCTTCCTATGGGTGTCACAAATTTCGTTGCAGATTTAATAAATAGGGTATTCACGGATTAGAAAATTACATTATATAAATTATAAGAAACTTTTTACTAATGTGTTCTTTTTTCTAAATCAGGCCTAACCTTTTATTCCATTAACTTTGATTTTAATATTCTTAGCGTGCTCACGCATCAAATTAAAAACTTTCAACATCTTAAATCAATCCAAACACATGTTATTCAATCAACAAATAAGAATATTTTGAAACATAGGACTCGGTTTTTAGTTCAGGTAGTGGAAATTTTTTATGACAATTAAAAAAAATCGATATCATATCATCTTTTGAATCCATTTTTTGGAAATGTATTCTTAGTCATAAATAGTGACTCCACCCCTTTAACCACAAACGGTTCATAAATATGATTTTTTTAAATACCTTGTCTTTATCACTTAACAAGGTTATACTTGTACATAGAATTTAATAGGGTCTGAACTGCAGAAAAGTAGCTTCAATGAAAAATATATTTAGAAGCTTCAGAGCTTACTGTGTACAGCAAAATATTATATAAAGTTCCATTGAATTTTGATCTTAGCACTAATATGAAAGTAATTCTAAACTAGTATAAGTCTGACGTAACATTGTCAACTTTCTATACTTCTTATCGTCTATTAAATTTGAATGTTAAATGCATTTCTTTTTTGCTAAAATTGAAAAAATTGATTTTCGTTAGCGCATATCAAGGCAAAATCTTATTTCAAAATTTTTACTTAACTTTTATGGCAATGACAGATGTAAGACTTACGTGACACCAACATCGAAACAACACCACACACATCGAAATAATATGAAAATGATTTATCGACCCACATGCCACTTATACCACTATTCAATAAAGTTGGTAGGTCTCATGGGCAGCTCGACATGTTCTACGAAGCATTCTTGTAGATCTTTTAGAAGTGGTGGGTGTTTCTCGATCACTCAAAAACATTTAACTGTTTGCCATTTTTTTCGAATCTCACATCATCCAGAATGTGAACGACCAAAACTGCGAAATGAACATGTAACATAATAAAAAAGCTGTCTTGTACAAGGTGGCTCATAGCAAAACAAGCGGCACATTCGTGGGCGTAAAATCTATAGTTGGTTGGTTGATTATTCAATTGGCAACTTGTTTGACCATTAACGCTTGCGGATCGTGTTCGCGTTGCTATGTTCGTTTCTTGAGTCTTTCAACATTTTTATTTTTCTGTTTGCTTTTTATACATTCAAATTCGTTCTTTGAATTTGAAACTTTTGCCAGCCAACGCAGTTAACAATTTCAACGTCTACATACCCATGTCTGAGATTAACTGCTAACATACTAGATTTTTCACATATATGTACATACAATACAGAGTACACAGAAGCACGAATATGTATTTGGTTATGCGACGCGTCGGTCTAGCTTTTGCATAATAAATTTGCAGTGCTGCCATTGTCAACCAATTGTAAATAAATATTAACGCATTTATAAGGAATAGGTATAGATTCATATGCACATATGCATTTAGCCATTTAATACTTATACATAAATGTATGTATAGAGTTACACATACGTTCTTGTACTTGTTTTTCTTTTTGTTGCTTTTGTACATTGCAACATAGCAGTTTTCTGCATTGTTCAATTATTCAATGACTTCATTATTTTCGTTTTGTTCATTGAATAACTTTGAAACGCACCGCTTAAAATTGGTACAACTTGTTGTTTACCAGAGAATGAATTGTATGCAAATTTTATTAAAATTCAGTTGTTAAAACTGTTGTTAAACTAGCTTACATGATCTTACATTTGTATTCATAATATTATATTTTTCATACAAAGTCTTGTTAAAAAAAACAAACGAGATTTAGAAATTTTTCATTCAATGGCAGATGATTTTTAATGAAACTATTTTTATACCCTGAACAGGGTATATTAAGTTTGCCCCAAAGTTTGTAACACCCAGAAGGAAACGTCAAACACATAAAATGCACAATATTGTTAGAAAAATTATTTAGTTTATGGTGTTTTTTTATTATTAAACAATGGTCGTCATTCACTGATTTTCAAAATGGTACAAATAATTTAGAAATATCGGAGAGATGTGAAAATGGTCAGAAATCGTTGAAATAATTTAGGTATATCGGAAAAATAGTTTTTTTGGTAATCCCGCTGTTAAGTTCCCAATTACAGGTTATACTAAATTATTCGTGGAAAGCCGACCAAGTAGGAAGGTTAAGATCTGGTTGATTTTCTCTGTCTTTATTGGAAATATTTTTCAAATGGTTGCAGTTATTGGAACAGCTTTTTCTAAGGTGAAATTCCGTACTTCGTGAAGTTAGATTTAATTAGACTAGAGCAAGTAAATGTTGGCGCGCACTTGTGTTGGTTATGTTCTAAATATTGTGTGTCTCCCTGAAGCATATTAACAAGTTATAGGCTATACTCATATGAGCACGCTTCAGTTGCTGGCTGCAAAAATTTTGTATCTGTTCACTAGTAAATGGGAAATTTATGAGATCCTCTTGGCATACGTTAAACCTGTTAGGGCATTCCATCGCTCATTTGGTTTATGATCTAGTCATTGCAGGAGTGATGGATGACCATGCTCATATTATATATAAATATGCGAGCCACGCATCATCGCAGGCGGCCTCTCAGCGTTGACACATCATGAATTAAATAGCCTACCAACAGGGCAAATCACTGGATATTGGTGGTGGTGTGGTCGCAGCTGTCCTATTTAGCCACATTGAAATGAGGTTATTGAAAGTGATGTTTCCATGCATTTTACTAATCAAACTCAACGTCACGAGGAATCAAGACAGCGCATAGCATATTACACTAACACTAAATACGACTTTGTGTGGCCGCATGGAAGATTATTTTCAGTCAAGTTAAAGGAAACGTTTAAAAAACAAAGTAATTTTTCCAATATAACCAAGTTCACGCAAATTTTTATATTTCATTTATTGGTAAAAATAGATAAAACTGTTAGCCAAATTTGGACCTTAGAAAAAGCTCTGCGATTTTAAATACAATAAAATGTCTTATAACACCAAAAAAGATCTCATTTTTGCCCAGATGTAGGTATATAGAAAAAATTCGCATTCTAGCTGAGTCAAAGGAGAGTTTCATTTTATAGCAACAACGCTGTACATTTGTATGCTCATGTACGCAACATTAATATTTAACGTCCAATCTGTGCCCTTAAATGCCTAAGTCATAAGATTAATTAATGATTATTAAATGAAGGCAAGCTTTTATGCAAAGTGTATTTTTCAACCATGCATTGGCATTAAAAAGATTTATTACATGTCAAACTGGGCGATTTCTCTTGCCTACATTTTTCATACTCCTCGCTATACCAGTTAATTGACCATATCTGGAAGCAAAGTTGCAGTAATTAAAGCTATTTAATAATATACACAAACTTATTATAATGTGGGAATATGCCATGCAAGCTGCATTCTTTTACTATTTAGCATTATAATTTATATACTTTGAAATATCTATTTTAAATGAATTAAATTATTAACCCATTGATTCAAATTGCTATACTTTCATTAAATTCCAATCATATTGTATTGGATTGGCATCTGGTGACAGTGATGACCAATCTAAAGTAGCAATATGGTTTTCTTGTTTCCATGGAGGACAGAGTCTGCTCTTATGTTTCTGATCATTGTCTTCTTGCATTATGTAATCATGGTTTTTTTTGTTGTAAAGCAAATCAGCTGACTTACCTAATCCTTTATTTACAATTTTATCATTCTTATAGTGTTAAGGTTTTCTGTGAATCACCTCAAAACCGTTTGTCCATGAGCAGAGAAGCATCCCCCCCTTTTGGGGGTGATTAAAACTGTTTTGAATAAATGTTTGTCCTTTTCTTTACACATCACGTCTTAACGGGTTAAACAATACAAAAGTTGGCTCATCTGTAAATATTACATTGTTCCCCTCGCGATTAATGTTTTCCTGCGCCCAATGCAACCTTTTTTTTTAATTCAATGCCAAACCTCTGAAGTCTGTCCAGTATAGTATTTAAAGATATATGTTTCTAATGCCTTTTTAAAAAATATTTTATGGCTTCTCTTAGACTGAGCAATGATTTTTTCTCAAAATGTAGAAAAATAGCTTTGTTCTCACTTTTAGATATCACGTGATTTCTCCCTCTTACGAGCTTGTCATCTACGTTTACAGTTTCTCCATAATAGTCATACGACCTCTTCACAAATGTACAACTCATATTTAAATAACTAGCAGTTTGTTAATAGTCCATTTGGGAGCTTTTGAATGCTTCGTTAAGATGCTTCAAAATGTTTCTTATACTAAGCACTAATCTTTCCCATTTTACATTTATCATTAATCTCACATTAAAAATATCGAAAAAAAACTGACCGAATTGTACGCTTCAGTGGTTAGTGACATTGATGATAAAGTTGAGTCCATTTTCAGCTTAAAAAACTAGCCTTTAAAGTGTCAATTCTATCAAACAATGAACTGTTACGTTTCAGATACTTGTTGATCCCTATCACGAATATGTGTTCTTAAAGTTTCCCGCACTGAACGTTAGTATTTGTATATATTGTAAATATTGTTTTTGTGTTAGTTCATTTGCAATATACACAGAACAAAATATCAACTACATGTGTTTACATACATTGACAACTAGGTAAGAACCTATACCACTTGGAGACTCCTTATCTCCTCAAAAATACCCTATAATAAAGAGTTGCATCTACCGAACATAAATATTCACAATAATTTTAGCATGTCAGCCACCGACACAGTTTTATTGAATTTAAACTATATAACTTATATAGTAAGATTTTAAGGGGTGACAATGTTTTAAGTCAGCGATTACAGCGCCACAATCTCAATGTATCTGTGTATTTATTGAAATATTTCACAGCACACGCTCGCTTAAGCATCTTTAGACAGAAAAACCAGGAAACTTAGCGAAAGCTAATAGCATATACATGTATGAATATTCACTGAAAAAGCACATAAATGTACTGCATACGAGTATGTATGAAGGAATAGTTAGAGAAACAATAATAATGAGACGGAAGACAAAAGCTGGCGAAGACAAAGTAAAACCACAATGACTTAAAACCGCTTTTACATGCAAAGTAATTTCTAAGCAGACTGAATGCTTTAAGATAATTTCGACATACAATAACAATTTTAAGTATTCCATGTATAGGAACAAAAAACCAGTAAGTCTGCATCAGAACAAAATTTACTTTTCAGCCATAATTATTTTCTCATTAGAGTAACTATGAAAAAATTTTGTTTCTTCAGTTTCTTATAATAAATACACTATGTAACAAAACTAAGAAAAACTGTCGGAGCTTGGCATTTATAAAACCAAGCAGCGCATACAGGTAAATCATAGAATACATATATACAAATTTCCAAAACGCACATTTCAAATCTGCATTTGGAGATGGCCTATTTTTCAATGGCCTCTTGGTACAAGTAGTCTTGGTCAAGTACAGAGTGGTAGCGAAGTAGGACTAAACGGGAAAATGGTAATCTAATTTTTTTTTTGTAAATCAAGAAATAAGACCGAAATCATCATAAATCTAAATCAAATTAAATCCAATTTGGAACATAATAATTTATTTGACTGGGATGTATATTCATTAAAATGTAAGGAAAATAAAGTAACAAAATAGCCAATAGGAGCCCGATGTTAGATAAAGAGCCCCATCTGAGTAAACTTACAAAATTTTGTTTGATTGCTTACTATAAAGTCAAGATTACCACTGAAAATTTTACAAAAGTAATGAACTATCCAAGAAAAGAAAACCCAAAGGAAATAGAAAAAAACCGTCTAATATGTTAATAAATAATTTGTCAAGAAGATAAGAAATTTTTCAATGTTTCACATCTACGGATTTTAATGCCCTTCATCCTTACTAGAACTGCAGCGTTTGCTTCGAATAAAATATTTGTATACTAGAATTCAAGTCTGCTTGCGATTCTCATTCTTACTCCTTCCAAGAAAAGGACCGCGCGCTTGTTTTCCTTACAAAAGTATTCCGAATCACCCCTTTTCAACTTAAATATTTATCTGTAAATTGTTGTGTCTACTCGCTGGCGGACAGCTTATCGGAAGACTTGTCTGTCTAGCGGCCTGTCTATTCATCCGACAATAGACAAAGGTAGTTCGTATGGGCATAATTTTGCTGATTTACCCACAGATATTATGGGCCGACGCATTTATTCGCATGCAAGCGTTATACTGCCTCATATGCTTTGGTTGTATATGAAAATGTGCATACCTACATATGTACTCGAGACAGCATAGCGTCATTTATTGTTTAGCCGCAACACGCCAACAATTTCCTGCTGTTGGCATTGCGCCTCACATGCAACGCTGCGCACCGACTAACCTATCAACCAACAAATCTGGTTGGAAAACCAACTCAATAATGCAACCAACGCACCTTCCGCCCCAGAGCAAAGCAATATACGTATGTACATGTGTACTTATGTTCGCGTATGCAACACATATTGTTTTACCAACGCCAGCAGCCTCCATCGGTGTTACACTAGTTCCGACCACGCAGAAATCACAAAACTATTCGGCTGCACTCCGACATCTGGTATGTCAGGTATACTGCGCGTTGTGCAATTCCTCTGGAATTTCCGCCCTTGTATTACAAAAAATACTATCTTATAAAATCTTATAAAAATTCAAACTCTATACAATTGGCTGTTGACTTGTTGGTTGTATCATTTGATATGTCGCCTGTGTTGAGTTAGAATGTGAAAAAAATTGCCTAGTGTGATATAATTATAACAGAAAAAGGCATTGACGACGGTTGAAAACAGATAATTTATTAAACTGAGATAATGCTTCGATTATTCTGTGAAAATATTATGTTAACTATTATTAAATTTTCTAGATATTGTACCAAAGTTATATAGATATTGTATATAACCATCATAATTGTAATATTTTAATTATTTTTATAACTTAGTTATAAAAAACGATTCAATTTAAAATTTTTATTGTATGCATATAAAAGAATACTCTATGCGACTAACTTAGATTAATTGTCAATTGTATTTTTTGTTTTTAAAAATCGTAAATGGTTTTGTCTCAATAAGGCATAAGAAAGAGATGGAATAAATGTAAAAGTGTAGTTTTGAGGAAATTTTTTACATAGGTACTCATACATTTTATATTTATAGATTTAACCTAATGTTATATCGAAATGTCTGCTTAAAATTTTATATCGAAATGTCTGCTTGCGAATTTTCGCAAATGAAAACAAGAAAAAACGTTCTTTACCCGTCAGAAAAAAATTTTCCATACAAGAACGTGAAATTGATCGGTCAGTTTGTATCGTATGTATGTATGCTACACCGGTGTCGACAAATTAGTGGCTTCTTGGAAAGACAAGGACGTTAGCAAAATTTTAGATCGATATCTCAATAAACTGAGGGACTAGTTCGCATATATACAGACAGACAGACATGACTTAATCGACTCAGCTCGTCTTGCTAATCATTTATACATATACATATAGATATTTTAATCCAGTATATATATATACATATCTACCAATCTGTCAAAGATCAAACGCAATAAGAATGAATTTATGCCTCATTCAATAGTGCGCTGAAATATTGTCACTCGATAAAAATCATCCTAAGCGACCGAAAATACGACAAAGGGATATGTAATTTTTTGGGTTCCACGTGAAATTATTTTAATCAATATTGCTCGCAAATTTGGGATTACATTTACATTTAATATTGTATAATACTTTCGAAAATAAAATAAAATAAATAAAGAAAGAAATAGGTAGAAAGTAGTCGTTCAATAAAAAGTATCATACTCGTGTATTTCTTCCTTTAATAAAAAAGTAACGTTTTTAGGATTTTATGGACTTTGCTTTCAATGAAATATTTTTGTTTATTATGCTCAGTTATATTATTTACATTATTAAAGACAAACTGGTTTATACAAAAAAAAAAAAAATGCACTTCTTTACTGTTGAGTGCTTGACTCTTTGACCTTGAAGTGTCTCAAATGCGATAAGTATGTAGTCATAATACGCATCATTACTGCAAGCCCTCGCATATGTTTCAACATGTGTAGGGGACATATGTATTTAAATTTTCTATATCTGGGCGCTATAAAACCTGAATATTTAGTTTAGCGAAACATATTTCAACATCCACAGATTAGCTTTAAATCGTATTTGCAAAATATAGTATTGGCGAAATAAACGATGAAAGCAAAATTAAAAACTCTAGCCAATAAATCTCTTTATATAATATATAATTATGTAAACATATTTACATATTATGTTTGTATAAGTTTATTTATATATATTCTCCCAACTGTTCAAGATGGCTATTTAAACGAGTTTAAGGAATAAATACGTATAAAACCAGTTGCCTACTAGAAAATTACGTAAAATTCAAAAACTAATATATACATAATAATTAACATATACATTTGGTATAAATACATGTATTTTGACATAATGTAATATACTATTTTGATATTGTATGCAACCAGTGAAAAGCTAATAATTTCAAAAAGGTTGCTATATTATCAAAAAATTCAGATCTTTTCAGGTAAATCAGTAAAAATCTTCTACAATTTCAACTTATAAACATTTTTAGCATCAAAATAGTGAAGTGATTACTCATCACACATGTTATTTCTTCCAAGAATCAAAAAGTGGCATTATATTCTCCAGTAATTACAGTTGAGCTTTAAGTAGAGATTTTACATTTTTACCTGAGCAGCAGTAGAAAATTGCTGTAGCCTACGCGGACAAACAATAACTTTTATATTTTTATGGCTATATGTAGAAGTGAAGGTATTGTATTTTGAATATACGAAGCCTTGATTACACATCTTTGTAAATTTACTCACGTAGTATTCTCTTCTCGTTTTTTCAGGTAAGAACTGCCAGGGGTATCGTCAAAGCGGTAAAATTTCCTCATGAACGGAAATCGGCTTTTATTTGGATTAGTCACCATATAGCGTATGTGAAAAAATCTCATAAAAATATGCATATATATATACCTATGTATGTTGAATTTTGTATATATATTTAATATATAATTTTTTACATATGATATAAATATATGCAAGCTCATGCACAATGGCTTGAAGTTTTTGCAGCTTAAAAGTCAAGAATTGAACTAATATGAAAAAAATATTAGTGCCTAACGTTAATAGCCTTGAGGCAGCGCATACATTTTTTAGGCTTGCTCAACAAAAATTCGTCATTATCTGAACAAGGTGTGTCACCACGCAATTCCGTATAAAGCTGCTTACATTTATACAAATAATCACTTTTCACTGAATGAGCGGTATTCGAACACATATCTATAAGTATATAGGAGAGTAGCTCATGTTCGAGCGACTTGTGGTTTGATTCCCGTATTTTAAAATGGTCCTATTGTCAAGCGGTATCGATCTATTACGTATACATTATTTCAATATTTACATTTGTATGTATGTATGTATTAACGAAACTAATCTTCTCTTTGATTATGACTATTGAAGCTAAAATAACTCAACAAGATCAACATATTAATTTACAACATATACCACATGGGCTGAAATGCTTTTGGTCTAACAATTTGGCCTAACTTTGATCTCGACGTTCAATCGATTCAATAAAATAATATTGCTTGGCGGCGCTTTGGACGACTTTCACAGGGAAACAACCATACTTGTATAGCAGACTGCCGATTGGATTTAAGTGTGTAATGATGTCTCCATTTCCAAAGACACTGCCCATTCCGTACATATTACGTTTGATCAGTGTCATATTGTCTTTTGAAAGTCGTACACGTTTGGTTTTTCGATCAGTTTTCAAAATACGACGAAACTCAGCAAACTAGTACTATTGAGCGGTTGAATATGCTAGAGTTTATTTCCCACAACACTTTTTACATCCACATCAGAAAACAATGTGTAAAAAAATAAGCAAAATTATTGAACATGTCTGGTTTATTCAATTCCGTAATCTATCTATATTTTCTTAGAGAAAAATTTGTGAAATACAACAACTCTTAAGTCATCCCCTTTTTCCAACTTCTATTCTATTTTTATACTCTCGCAACCTGTTGCTACAGAGTATAATAGTTTTGTTCACCTAACGGTTGTTTGTATCACCTAAAACTAATCGAGTTAGATATAGGGTTATATATATATAAATGATCAGGATGAAGAGACGAGTTGAAATCCGGGTGACTGTCTGTCCGTCTGTCCGTCCGTCCGTCCGTCCGTGCAAGCTGTAACTTGAGTAAAAATTGAGATATCTTTATGAAACTTGGTAGACATGTTTCTTGGTACCGTGAGACGGTTGGTATTGCAGATGGGCGTAATCGGACCACTGCCACGCCCACAAAACGCCATTAATTAAAAACAAATAAATTGCCATAACTAAGCTCCGCAATAAGATACAAGACTGTTATTTGGTGCACAGGATCACATTAGGGAGGGGCATCTGCAGTTAAAATTTTTTTTTAAAAAGTGGGTGTGGTCCCGCCTCTAATAGGTTTAATGTGCATATCTCCTAAACCGCTAGTGCTATAATAACAAAATTCACTGGAAGCAAATGTTTTTAGCACTTCTATTGACGGTGTGAAAGTAGTTGAAATCGGGTGGCAACTCCGCCCACTCCCCATGTAACGGTACTGTTAAAAACTACTAAAAGCGCGATAAATCAAGCACTAAACACGCCAGAGGCATTAAATTTTATCTCTGGGATGGTATGAGATGACTTTATAGAAACCGCGTTCAAAATTAGACAGTGGGCGTGGCACCGCCCCCTTTTAGGTGAAAACCCATATCTTGAGATCTGCTTAACCGATTTCAATAAAATTCGGTACATAACGGTCTTTTCGTATTTCTATGTCATAGTGCTAAAATGGGCGAAATCGGACTACAACCACGCCTATTTCCCATATGACACCATTTTCAATTCCATCTGATTCTTTCACTTTCCACTATGCAAATCAGGTAACAATGATTATATCGGGGTAAAACTTTGCGTGAATAATGCGTTTGAAGTATGCCACCTTGTGACCAAAAATTGTCTAAATCGAGTCAAAACTGTTCAAGGCCCCAGGTAATGAATATGTGGACCCCAGTGCCTATAGCTGACTTTTTATCGAAAATATCGGTCAACATAGAACTAGGCGGTAAGATCCACAAAGAAATCTAAAACGAGTATACCATTTGACGAGAGTATACAATGTTCGGTTACATCCGAACTTAGCCCTTCCTTACTTGTTGGATTCTAATGTTGTTCTATTCGCCCGCAGAGATTTAAGGTATATATTTCGAAGCGGCAGACGTGTAGCTGTTATACGGGTACTATTTTCGTAGAATGTTCGGATTAGATCCTGAGAATTGTATTGATTGTATTGGCGTGAAACGTCACAAATCAGTTATAGAAAGGCTTGTATATACATGCGTTGTGGTGATAGTAAGGAACATATTTAACTTTATGAATGAAGTAGTTAAACCAGTAATAGCAAATTTCTAAGCACACTTTTGCACAGCTCTTTGTATACACGGATACTATTTATGCCTACCACATATGGCTTTAACGCTCACATTTGTGCATCGCAGTGCAATTAATATAAGGAAACCTGCCAGCTGACATAACAACTTTCGTGCTGCTAAAGTGCAAGTAAAAGCAAAATGCAATGGTCTCAAGTGGTCAGACGGTATAACCGTTAGGCGCTTATGTGCTAAAGTCATATTAGTTCAATAACGTAAAAACCGCTTTCACTATTTACAAATGCAAGTGATTCCAACGGTGTAAGATGGGCTTAAAGTGTGCTTTAAGCATTTTTTGTAAAGAAAACATATAAAATAGTAGCAACATATAATTTAAATTATTACATATGTTTATCAGACTCTACAAGTAGTAAGAAGTCTTTAAGTTACTAATGAGGTCTACGCCCGAATTAGGTCCAGAAGAGAAACAATGGTATTTAGTATAAGCCAATAATATATCGATCGTAGTGAGCTTCAACGTTTTTATACGATTGTGTAGTACCATTTGTGTCTTAGTCTCAGGTTTTTCCACGAGTTTGTCTTGACATGTTTTAATCATACAAACGATAATATCGTGGAAGATGTATATCAAGAAACTGCCTGTCCGTCCGTGCAAGCTGTAACTTGAGTAATAATTTAGATATCTTAATGAAGTCTGGTACACATATTCCTTGGTACCATAGAAAGTTGGGTATTGTAGATAAGCGTAATTGGACCACTGTCACGCCCACAACACGCAAATAATCGGAAACCTATAAATTGCCATAAGTAAGCCGCAAATGAAGAAACAAACTGTAATTTGATACTACGAATCACATTGGGAAGGGGCACCTGTGGTTTTACAACCTTCAAAAAGTAACCCCTAATAGGTTTAATGTATATACCTTCCAAACCCTTTAAGATATAAGGTTGGAAGGTATCTCCCTTCCGCTTTTTTGTCTTTTGAATTTCGCGGCTATGTACAAAGCGCTACAGAGCTCGTATCTGGCAACACTATACATAATTTGAAAGGTCTTGACATAACCTACAAAACAACGCTATGCATGATTAGTTTGGATATTGCGTTCAACAGTTATAGACGTGTAAACATGGAGTTCACTAACGCCGAAATTCGCGCTATTTTAAAGTTTTCCTTCGTTAAAGGCAAATCCGCTAGAGAAACGTTCCGTGAGATTAATGGTGTTTTGGGGGATGGTACTTTATCACTTCGAACCGCGGAGGAAGGGTTTGACGATTCAGAGCCGGTGAAAACGACACCATGGATAAGCCAGCCGGCGGAAGACCTGTGACGACAAATACCGATCAAATCATGGAATACATCGAGTTAGACCGGCATATGGCATCTCGTGACATCGCCCAGGAGATGGGAGTTAGTCACCAAACCATTTTGAACCATCTGCAGAAGGCTGAATACAAAAAAAAGTTCGATGTTTGGGTGCCGCATAATTTGACGCAAAAAAACCTTCTGGACCGAATCAACGCCTGCGATATGCTGCTGAAACGGAACGAACTCGTCCCATTCTTGAAGCGGATGGTGACTGGCGACGAAAAATGGATCACATACGACAATATCAAGCGAAAACGGTCGTGGTCGAAGGCCGGTGAATCGTCCCAAACAGTGGCCAAGCCGGGATTGACGGCCAGGAAGGTTTTGCTGTGTGTTTGGTGGGATTGGAAGGGAATCATCCACTATGAGCTGCTCCATATGGCCAGACGCTTAATTCTACCATCTACTGCGAACAACTGGATCGCTTGAAGCAGGCGATCGACCAGAAGCGTCCAGAATTGGCCAACAGGAAGGGTGTAGTGTTCCACCAGGACAACGCCAGACCACACACTTCGTTGATGACTCGTCAGAAGCTACGGGAGCTCGGATGGGAGGTTTTATCGCATCCACCATATAGCCCGGACGTAGCGCCAAGTGATTACCACCTGTTCCTGTCCATGGCGAATGCCCTTGGTGGTGTGAAGTTGAACTCAAAAGAGGCTTGTGAAAAGTGGCTGTCCGAATTCTTCGCAAATAAGGAATTCCTTCAACACCTCTTACGACAGTATGAAAAAAAGTGCAATCGAATGATAACCTTTGATAACCCTTCCCATATAACGGTTTTGATCAAAACTACAAAAATTGCGATAACTTAATAACTAAATATGTCAGAAACTTTTAATTTTACAAATAAGATGAAACGAGCACCGCTCACCTTTAGGTGAATGCCTATATTTCTCGAGCTAATAGGACAATTTCAACAAAATTCGGTAGGTAACATTATCTTATCTGATTCCAGATGAATACCACCAGGAGTTATATCGGTTAATATGTAAGATATCTTAGCATAATTAACTGAACGTATAATATTAGATACATTCTTTAGTTTAATGCCGAAAATATGTGAAATTAGTCTACGAATTATATATAAAACATTTAATAATTTTCGTTATTCGGTCACTGTATTGGTTATTTATTTACAAAATTTTTCCTACTTTCCGGCTGACTTTAAACCGTTTAGGTTGGTCAAGATTTGTGAAATTTTAATGAAATTAAATAGAAAAGTTTTCTTAAAAATGACCAAATTCTATTAATGGTTTAGCGCTGAATATTAATGGAGTTGGTCTAGACCTTGGTCACATTAATTTAATTTGACACATTAGCTGTGACTAAGTGTAACTAGAGTGATTGATGAGTAAAAAATTTTGCGAACGGAATGTATTTATTGATGAACGATATTCTATTCGAAACAATCGGGGTTTGGGTCAAGCAAGACATTTCATATTTACAAGGTGCAATTCAAAAGTTTCAGGACTTTTCTTAAAAAAGGAATATTATTTGTTTTTTTTTTTTTAAATTGATTGGTCGCCTTAAAAATAATCTCCTTCCGCCTGAATATAACGTTTTGCACGTTCGAGAGGTTATCGAATGACTTTTTTAGGTAATTTGTTGGTATAGCGTTGAGGATGGCGGTCGTCGCCTTTTGGATGGCATCAACGTCAGCATAGCGGTTTCCTTTCATGGCCAAATGTAGTTTTTCGAAAGGGTAGAAGTCGCACGGTGCCATATCAGGTGAATACGGGGAGTGCTTGATTGTTAAAATGTGATTTTTGGTCAAATAATCGGCCACAAGCGTCGATCGATGAGACGGCGCATTATCGTGCAACACACGCCAACTTCCATCTTCGCGATATTCGGGCCGAACACGTCGAATACAGCGCATCAACCGCTTCAAAACTCCAAAGTAGAATACCGCATTAACGTTTTGGCCGGGTGGAACAAATTCTTTGTGGACAATACCCTTGGAATCATAAAAACAAATCAGCATTGTCTTCACTTTTGACTTCTCCAGGCGCGATTTTTTGGGTTTCGGCTCATTTCTCATTTATGTCCTCACGACCACTTTGAAAACTTTGAAACCACTCATGCACTCTGCTAAGGGATAGGCAATCATCGCCATAAACTTGTTTCATCATTTGATGAGGTTTGGTAAAAGTTTTATCAAGTTTAAAACAAAACTTAATGTTGGCTCTTTGTTCGCTGCTCATTTTCCGACCGACACTACAAATGTAATGTCACATGTAGCGCGATATCTCAGCTGTTATACAAGTCAGCTGTTATATAAATTTTATACGACAACACTGAAGAATACACAATTGAGGGATAACAATTTCAGACAGATTGCGCCACTAGAAGCCGCGTTGTTTAAAAAGTCCTGTTCTGTGGAAACTTAATTGCGGTTCCCACTCTTAACAACATGGTGTGCAAGATACAGTTAGAGACAGATATTTTGAGGTGGTATTGATATATTAAAGTATATGTTATCGCAAAAGATATATGTTCCTAAATATAACATATATGTATGTATGTTAATGATATATTGACTTCTTGTCCGCTTAAGCTGCCAACACGATTAAATCGTTGCTTTGTGCTTAATTTCTTATAGGTACATTGACCTTTTCTCCCAATATTCATATGGACTATATTGCAGAGAACTAATATAATATACATTTCTGCTTTTGCTTTGTATGTAAATGCATATTCATATATATATATATATTGTACATATGTTGAGTTAAGTCAGCGGAAATTGACGAGATTCTTTTGCAAAAATACGAGTATACCATATACATATGCAAAATGAAATAAATGTTAGAAATACATATTTTGTACACATATATCTTTTTGGTTTTTCCTCCAACATATATAATTCCGACTTCTTCTCTTTGAATTGAATTTTTACAATACGTATGTATATATTGTAAAAAGTAATCTTATAAAGAAAGGAGTACGTACAAGGTGGAATTCAAAAGTTTCAGGACTTTTATTAAAAGCCGAATATTATTATTTTTTTTTTTTTGAAAAATTTATTGGTCGGCTTCAAAATAGTCTCCTTCCGCCTGAATACAACGTTTTGCACGTTCGAGAAGGTTATCGAATGACTTTTTTTAGGTCATTTGTCGGTATAGCGTTGAGGATGGCATCAATGTCAGCATAGCGGTTTTCTTTCATGGCCAAATGTAGTTTTCCGAAAAGGTAGAAGTCGCACGGTGCCATATCAGGTGAATACGGGGAGTGCTTGATTGTTAAAATGTGATTTTTGGTCAAATAATCGGCCACAAGCGTCGATCGATGAGACGGCGCATTATCGTGCAACACACGCCAACTTCCATCTTCGCGATATTCGGGCCGAACACGTCGAATACAGCGCATCAACCGCTTCAAAACTCCAAAGTAGAATACCGCATTAACGTTTTGGCCGGGTGGAACAAATTCGTTGTGGACAATACCCTTGGAATCATAAAAACAAATCAGCATTGTCTTCACTTTTGACTTCTCCAGGCGCGATTTTTTGGGTTTCGGCTAATTTCTCATTTATGTCCTCACGACCACTTTGAAAACGTTGAAACCACTCATGCACTCTGCTAAGGGATAGGCAATCATCGCCATAAACTTGTTTCAGCATTTGATGAGGTTTGGTAAAAGTTTTACCAAGTTTAAAGCAAAACTTAAGGTTGACTCTTTGTTCGCTGCTCATTTTCCGACCGACACTACAAATGTAATGTCACATGTAGCGCGATATCTCAGCTGTTATACAAGTCAGCTGTTATATAAATGTTATGCGCCAACACTGAAGAATATACAAATGAGGGATAACAATTTCAGACACATGGCGCCACTAGAAGCCACGTTGTTTAAAAAGTCCTGGAAGTTTTGAATTGTACCTTGTACGAGTATATTAAAGAAGCAAGATTATTTTGATCCAACAGAAAGTTTCTGAAGTAGAATACCTTTGAAAGGTGGCCGTTTTTTAATTTACACGATTATTAGCTTTAACTAACAAATCTATAAAAAATTTTAGCTAATCAACTTTATTTTGTCTTTTCCAAATCTTTCCATTTCCAAAGAGGGATAAATTATGTTATTTTAGGGTGAACAAACGGTATAGTTAACAGACGAGATTTGCTCTCTAGAACTTTCAGCAACCTAAACTTTTCAGTTTGCATTTTCTTTCGTTCTATTTGAATGTTTTTAAAACCATTACATATCACGTGTCGGCGGTACAAAGAGCCTGCCTACAAACTTGGAATTAATCATAGCGACTGCTGTAAGAATTCGTTTTCAGTACTGTCAAAACATACAAATGGCCGTGTGCACGATAATCAGCGGTGGACCACTAATTACGGCAATCAACGCCAACACTCAGTTTTATATGGCAACATCATTGCTCCATTGCGTTAATACTTTTTAACTCAAACTTTGTTTCATTCTTCACCACATACAATGTATACGTGGTTGTTTCTTAAAATTCTACTTCGGGTTTAAGCTTGAAAGTATTTGTGTGTGCCAAAATCAGCACGGCTAATAATCAGTGAGACAGACAGTTTGACAGACGTCAGAAGCACATGAGTACCGCATGAGAGAATCAGCAGCTTATAGGCGGAATGAACTGCTGTTTGGATATCCAATCCATGGTGACAGCGCAGTCAGGCGAGACTTGGAGTTATGCCAGAAATAATGATTAATCATTTATATTTTTATATATATTTATGTTCCGTATTTTACAACACTTTTTCCGTCGGCAAAATGCTAATTTGGCATGATGATGTCAGTACCATGCTCATTGGTTGCAACATTCACTAAATTGCTCACTAAAAAGTTGCAAATCAAAGCTAAAGATTAGTATTCTAACATACCTACATGTTTTAAAAGTACTTATAATTAATAACTTTCAGACTTACACTTAAGGCAAGTAATGAAGTTCTAAATTAGAGTCTAACAAAAATTAGAGCAATAAAACTGACTCTAAATTTTCTATGGCTCTGGATATAATATTTCATATAATTTGATAACGCGCTGCATTGTGTTCTTTCACAGGAGAGAAAACCAAATCAATATACTATACTCTTGTAGCGGTATCTATTTATATATGTACAATATATGGTGGATAACTTTATCATCGATATACTCGTATCTTACTACAACAGGTACACATGTCCTTGGTAACCCAAATATCTGAGAATAGTCACGTTAGATTAATATTAGTTAAACGAACTTAAAGTTATTGTGTTTGGTTGGTATTTTTTAGATTGAATCATTGGTGGTTTTTAGGATTCCTTCATTAAATATTTTCTGAAATTTTGACTTTGTTACTAATGATTATTTTAACATTCACTTAATTTTATTAACCATGTGTAAGGAAATAAAAGCCGGCTAAATGAGTACCTTCAAGTCTTGGCAAAATTTTATATTAAAACAAGAAAAAACGTTAACTTCGGTTGCGCCGAAGCTATAATACCCTTCACAAAAACAAACGCCCCTTACAAGAACTTGATTCCGAACGTTCAATTTGTATGACAGCTATATGATATAGTGATCTGATCTGACCAATTTCTGTGGAGAATAATTTGTTGCCTTAAGCAATAACTCGTGCCTAATTTCGTGAAGATATCTCGTCAAATAAAAAAATGTTCCATGCAAGCACTTTACTCCGATCGTTCAGTTAATATGGCAGCTATATGCTATAGTCATCCGATCCATACAATTTCTTCGGAGATTAGATTAATGCTTTAAATAATAATACATGCCAAATTTCGTGAAGATACCTCGTCAAATTAAAGAGTTTTCCATACAAGCACTTCATTCCGATTGTTCAGTTTGTATGGCAGCTATATGCTATAGTCATCCGATATCGGCGGTTCCGACAAATGAGCAGCTTCTTTGTGAGAAAAGGACAGGACAAAATTTCAGATCGATAGCTTAAAAACTGAGGGACTAGTTTGCATATATACAGACGGACGGACAGACAGACGGACATGGCTAAATCAACTCAGCTCGTCACGGTGATCATTTATATATATACTTTATATGGTCTCCGACGTTTCCTTCTGGGTGTTACAAACTTCGTGGCAAAATTAATATACCCTGTTCAGGGTATAAAAATGTAGGGTTCAACTTCATTGTTCAACGAAACCGTGAATGGAGTAGATTCAAATTTGGTATCATATTAGTTTATTCTGTAGGTACACAACTCAGTTTTATTACTATACGAGTATTTTACTTCCCGTCAGCGAATTATAATAAAATCATCCTTAAATGAGATATACGTGATATAAACTCAACCAAAGAGGCTAAAATTAATATACCTATTGAGTTGATGTGAAAACGTCAACCAAATGATCGGAATTCATTTAATTCCTCAAGACCAAGACCAATTTCATTTACATTAAGTGCAAACCAGTAATATAAGTTTATAACTTTTAAGAAAGCTTATTCACTTAATTTTATTAAAATATCGTACATTTCTATCCTCCTAAACTATTCATTTTCAAGTAATTTTATATATATATAAATATATATAATAAGTAGTGAAGTCAGTTAATATCAGTTATAGAGAGCTAAGGCAAGTTTTCGGCCGATTTTATCCATTTTATGTACGTAGATACGCTGTTATTAACAAAAGACGTATAAAGTAAACTGGAAGTTCTAAAATCTTCATATTAGGTATATGGGGGTTAAGGGAAGTATTGACCCAATTCAAAGCATTTTGACAAAAGCATAACATTATAGAAGATACAATTGCATTGTATTTTAATAATATTTCTTTAAGACTGTTCGATATTCCCCACAAAAAGTCAGCCATATGCACTGTTGTCTACGTATTGCGTATGTGGGGCTTGAACATTTATGGTGATTATAATTAGATTAGACCCGAAATGGCTATCCTCAAAGGCAAAAGGTGCAAAGTTTTATCTGAATATATTCATAGGTCCTTGATTTGTGTCCTGGAAAGTAAAAGAATGATATGTAATTTAAAAGGTGCTAATAAGAAGTAGGCGTGGTTGTAGTCCGATTGCGCCCATTTTCACAATGTAATCATCTGGATAATGTTACCTACCGAATTTGAATGAAATTGGTCCCGTAGGTCCGGAGATATGTTATTTCAACTAAATTTTGGCGGTGACACGCCCGTCGTCCATTTAGTTATTGATATATTTAGTATATGATATTGTTTTTGTAGTTTTTAAAAAAACTGTTATATGACTAGAGGGCGGGGTTATAACCTTATTTCATCCATTTTTACAATGTCGGTAGCAATATTCAAAGGAATGGTCTTGAGATAAGTACACTTAATCTATTATGGGCGTGTCACGCCGATTTATTTTTAAATTTTAAGCCCACAGTTACCGCTTGTTCCTACAAGCCCCTGTACTAAATTATAATTTTATATCTGAATGTAATGCTTAGTTATGCCATTTTATAGGTTTTCGATTAATGGCGTGGTCCGATTACGCCCATCTACGAAGTCGTCCTCAATTTTTTTCCAAGAAACACGAGTACTCGTTTTTATTACGATATCTCAATTTTTATTCAAGTTACAGCTTGTACATGCAGACGGACAGACGGACGGATAGATAGTCACCCATACTTTAACTAGTATCCTCACCCTGATCATTTATATTATATATATGGCAACATGTTGCAAGAGTATACAAATACCTATATCAAAATTATATTAAACAGTACAGTTTGATAGAAGTGAAACTTGGTGAAAAAAGATTTCGGCAGCATTACACACAGGAGAGAAAACCAAATCAATATACTATTTTGAGTAGCAATACGATAGCCATCTTGAGTGCCCCTAAAGAGGCCCAAATAGGCAGACGCCAAATGCAACAGAATTGAAGAGTAGAACAGAATTGACGAATCGTAGTAACGATCTCAAAAGAGTAATGACGACCACAACTCATTACATAGTAATCACAACAATCATTTAACAACAATTGTATAAACAAATTGGAACAAGCATTAAGTACTCATTATAAGCTTGACTTCAACAATGTCAACAAAAAAAGACGTTGAATATTCTGAATGCCTTTGTGTCCTACAATATGAAAGTATCAAGTTGGCTGTTTCCACGACTGTGGTACTTCAAAACAGAATACTTGATGCGCAAGTCGCACTCACTTTTCGGCGCTATCGCTCTTTACGTTTTGCTCAAGATTTTTCAGTTCTACTATTGTTTACACTCATCCGTAAATGGATATTTACACACATACAAATGACATGCAGAGTGCAAGTCAAGTGGCATGGAATATGGGATGAAACTAAGCTTTCCGCTTTTAGCAATGCGCTTCATTATCTGATGGCAGTAAACTAGAGTTACTGTGATACCTCCAAGTACCGTCGGGTAAAGCATAGAAATAAAACTGGCACAATATTAGCACGTAGAGCTGCAAAACTATCGATAGTCGAACCACTCGATAGTTTCGATAAATTAAGAAAGAGTATCGAAAATATCGGTCGTTTTTCCCCTTGAAATCTACTTACTTTTAGGTAGTTTAAGTTAAGAGGTGGCTTTGAATACTATTTTTATGGTAAAGGTGCATTTTTATACATTTACTAGTGTTGTTGCATGTTTGGTTAGAGTACTTTATTCCTTAAAATCCACTTTTTTTTTGTTTAAAAATAGTAATTTTTGACCTTTAGTGCTGTTTTCCTATCTGATAATGGCAATCCAGCTTGGTTAAACATTTCCCCGACTCTATATAATTAAAATTAATCAACGTGATATTCGTTTATACGCACAGTAGGCAGACCAATGCCTCTAGGTGTACATAGGAGTATATATATATATATAATATATATTCAGGTAATCAGGAATAATAAATTACTTGGAGCTTAGTTTACAATTTTTATTGTTTCACGGTTCTTAATTCTGTTTGAAATACTGGAAAACCGTGGCGTCAAAAATTCTGATATACGGCTGCATGTATTAATGAAGTAATGTGAACCCGGCATTTCGGAACATTAGAAATTCTTAGCGCTAATTCCTTCAGATTTGGTATTACAGACTATATCAATATGTAGCTTTATTAAGTAAAATTTTTTAGTTTTATGAAAATTGTTGGTAAGTCTAGTTAAGGCATAAACCATCGATAGTCATAATAAACTATCGAATAGCAAGTTAACCACTTTCAAAGAAAAACGTCCTACTGTCACTCGTAGAAATTCCAATGGTTTCTTTTGAAAAGACGTGCCTTGTTTATGAATAAAATACTTAATAGATGTTCGAAAGCTTTTCAAACATCACGGTAAATAGTATAATGAATCTTCTACAAGTATATCTTGATATGTTTATGGTAGACGATTAATCTTCGATAATTGGAAGACATAAACGGTTTGGCGGTTAATTTCCGAAATTAAATTTAGGCTAAAGGCAGGTTTGAAGAAAAAAGAAAATAACGTCGTTTATCAGCTTCTATTACTTTAGTAAAAAAATGGAAAAAAGCGGGAAGAACGCGATCACTATACCTATATGCGACTATAATTAATGGTTCACAAACTAGCACACAATATTATATTCACAAAGACACTTGTTAGGACTAGATAGAGCACCGCTCTTCCAAAAACATTACTTTTATCAAAGGCAAAATATTACCTTGGATTACGTCAGTAAAAGAAGGATTTCTTCTATTTAATTAGAACACTGATCGTTTAGAAAATCAGTACATCCTAAGTTTATGGCTAAATTGCTATCATCATCAGTGCCATTGGTGAATAACCGCAACATAGTGCAAAAGGGTCAACATTCTTCAACATATAGCCATGTGATTTGGTAATTATCACTAATGTCATTGCGTGAGCGTATCACCAAATTTATAAACCTCAAGTATTTCGGTGGCAAACATACAATTAATTGCGGTATATTGGAGCATGAGCTCCTAAAATGACTGGGTGCCTGTGTTTGACTATGAACGTGACAGCTAACATTCCACAAACTGTTGTCACATTCTAGAGCATGTTATAGACGGTTTCATTGTCAAAATGATAGAGGCTCTGTGCTTGACTTAAAGACACTGAGTTCAAGATAGTTGAGAAGTCAGAATGCTATGTGCTTATGCACTCTTGTTCTATAATATATATATTTTGAAAACAATTTACTTCGCGACAATAGCCATACATAAGTGGAAATTAAAGAAATTACGGTTTTCATCGTTCATCTTATGATGTAATCAAAACAGAAAAGGTAGAATAAATTGAGCATAATGCAGTAATAAGTAAGAGCCAAAGAGAGAAGTCAACAGTAAAACGAATGTAAAGTCAAAGTGAGTGCAAATGGATTTAAATGCGAATGTAGAGAGAAATCGTTTACAACGATGAACATTTGCCAAAGCAAGGCAAAGCAGGTCACAACTAGGTATATTAAAGTGCTGGCTGGCATTGAAGGCCACTTTTCAACCTGACCGAAACCAGTCAATTTTCGTCAGTTGTAGCTTTTGTGCTTTAAGCAAGCAAATTGCCACAGCGTCATTAGGCAGCAGTAGAAATAACATTAAAATAGAAGCGATAGTAAAGAAAAGGCGAAGAACAAAATAAACTATGTAGAAAAACCATTGGTGCAGATACAAGCGCTTGTCAAGCTTGGAATTGAGGCTATTCTGGCGCGTGCACTGCCGGAAAACCACTAAAACCACTCACGAAGAAACAATAATAGGCAAAAAATGGGGATATATAAAAAGGCTAAGCCAATCACAACAATATAAAATCAAAGTTTTACAGCAGGCTATCACATACTTATTGACAAAATGAAAAAAAACACAAAAATTGTGGCATTGGCAACGCTGGCATCCGTATCGTTGACCGCGCCGAAAGTCTTCACTCCTTACAGATTGGGTTTGTTAGTACCAAAAAAATCTAACAAATCATGGCCACATTAAGCGAGTCGCAAATTAAGGATTATGAGCTGCTAAAAGCGAAATTTATTTACCGCAATAAAAATAGATTATTTATTTTCGTGCATTTACATTCTATAGAAAAAAATTTCATACTGGCATTTCATAAATACATTCTAATGGATGCGTAATAGTGATCCTGTATATACTATATGATTTATCTTGAGAGTATACTACTAGCTGGACTCTATACTATACTTAAGAACACGATATTATACTTTTCTTGTACACACCTTTGGATGAAGTGGAAGTAAGTTTTCTTATACTCATAATTTAATTCCGTTAAACAACAATTCTTTGCCCATTGCCAGATCACTATAATGCACACATGTCTTTTTTTGTTAAAACGAATGTTGACATATTGGTAAATTGCTATATTAATGAAAATCAGTACATAATAGAATAGAGTTATAGTATAAACGGCTCAACACCTGAAAAAGAATTTCTAAAAAGGTTCGACGAGAGGGAGGTAATTTTTTTTCCCCGAGACATTTCTATAAAATATATACATAGGTATGTATATGAATGATGAGCCTGAAGAGTTGAGTCGATTTATACATATCCGTCTGCCTGTGTACCTATATGAACACTAGGCCAAGAAACTGCTCATTGGTCGGAACCACCGATTTTGGACGACTATAGAATATAGCTGCCCTACAAACTGCCCGATTAAAATCAAACCCTTTTATGGAAGACTTTTATATAGGACAATATATCTTCACGAAATTTGGCATAGATTATTGTCCAAGGCAACGGTACAATCTCCGAAAAAATTTTTAAGATCGGATCAGGATAGCATATAGCTGCCATGACCGATAACTAATGTGACATAACATATTCATGAAATTTGGGCTCACTGCTCTAAAACTAAACTATCGTTTTTTGTTGCCCTCTATATAATAGCAAATTTCGATGGTTAGGTATCGATCTGAAATTTTGCACCTGTCCTTTTCTAACAAAGAAGCTGCTTATTTGTCGAAACGGCCGATATCGGACCACTATAGCATATAGCTGCCATACAAACTGAACAATCGGAATCAAGTGTTTGTATGAAAAACTCTTTCATTTGACGAGGTATCTTCATGAAATTTGGCATGTATTATTATTTAAGGCATTAATCTTATATCCAAAGAAATTATATAGATCGGACGGCGATAGCATATAGCTGCCATATTAACTGAACGATCGGAGTAAAATGCTTGCATGGAAATTTTTTTTAATTGACGAGGTATCTTCACGAAATTGGGCACGAGTTATTGCATAAGGCAACAAATTATTCTCCACAGAAATTGGTCAGATCAGATCACTATATCATATACATAGCTGCCATACAAATTGAACGTTCGGAATCAAGTTCTTGTAAGGGGCTTTTGTGTTTGTGAAGGGTATTATAGCTTCGGCGCAACCGAAGTTAACGTTTTTTCTTGTTACAAGTATAGTTGAAAGATAGACGGTTATTCTGATATTCAACTAAAGTTAAACCAAAATATACCAAATATAGTTTAATATGTGAATAAATAAGCTGTTAGTATTAAAAGAATTATACCCAAGTGATTGAATTAACTATGTTTTATCCCGATGTTGTCCATATACTACCTTTATGAAGTAAGCGTTAAGATACAAATTTGTTGGTAGGGATCATTTGTGAACGAGCCTTAATTTTTTTCTGTTTACAGTCATTGAACAAACAACATTATATTTTTTCATTGTTTCAAAATATCAAATTTTGTACCGGAAAGTGGTGATTTGCGAAAAGCCTTACTTTTTTGCTTTTGGTGATCATGATCTCTCAGAAGCAAAATGCAAAACATGATTTCAACGAATTTGAAGACGCCGAACTGCAAGCAATATTGGATGAAGATGATATTTTCAGTCAAAAGCAAATGGCACCATGTTAAATGTTGCACAACAAACAATTTCAGACCATTTAAAAGTTGTGGGAAAGATCCAAAAGTTTGAAAAATGGGTGAATTGATTGAAATTCAAATGGAAAACCAAAAAAACACTTACGAAAGTATGCTTCAAAGACACGAAAGAAAATCAGTTTTGTATTTAATTGTCACTGGCGATGAAAAATAGATTTAATTTAAGAATTCTAAATGGAGAAAATAGTAGATCGATTCGGTAAGAAGGCAATGCTCTACATTTAGTGGGATCAGAAGGGTGTGTTATATCATGAGCTTCTAAAACCTGATAAAACTGTTAATAATAATAGCTACAGGCAACAAATGATCAATTTAAACCATGCATTGGTTGAAAGACGACCAGAATGGGCTAGAATACACGGCAAAGTAATTTTGTTATACGACAATGCACCTGCACTCAAAGCAAAATTGGTTCAGGATACAATCAAAGTACTTGGCTAGGAGCTGCCCCAGCCGCCGTAATGGAATGAAAATTTGGTTTATTAATTCTTCTTTAGGATAGAGCATAAAAGTTCTTACGTTTTTGTCTTTCTTCTTCATATCTTGTTGATATCTGATTTCCGTATACAAACAATAAGAAAGTGTTTCCTCTTCAAATGCATAACGTTTACTAAAACTTAAAAATTGAACTTAATTGGCACCATTTAGTCCAGTTCCGGCTGACCTTAAAATTGACCTACATTTAATGTACCGCACATAATTCTTTTACCTCTCTTCTAAAAGCAGTGCTAATGATTTATTCAAAAATACATGACTTTAAGTGTAGTGATTTAGAACAGCGTTACTGTTTGATCACCGTTTGCATGTTACAAGCTTCAAATCACTACTCCGAACACGAGTTGACTGTCGACTTAAGAATTTAGAATGTTTGTACGTTGATCAGTTCAGAACCTAAAACACTAATAATTGTGTACATCTACATGCAAAATATGCCATTCCTATCTAAATTGTCGTTAATATTAGTGTTTATACTGTAGTAGATATATTTAAAGGTGTGTTTACAAGTAAAGCACTTAGCCCGGAATGATAGACAAAGTTACTTCAGTCTATTTTCATATACTCATACACACGTTTATGCGCATAGTAGAATGCGGTCAAAGTGAATTATATCGAAGCGTAAATGTCCAACGAAGTCGGTAATTTGTGCTCTGGCTGACCGGGCCAGAACCACTAGGCTTCTGCGATGGACCAAACACTGACAACGTGCATGTAACATATTGTGGAATGATCTCATGCTGTGGCGTAACTTAAAATACGTATGCGTTAACTACAGACATACGTAGTGCTCTACTGTAAGAAGGGCATTTTATCATGTTTGCAGGCTAAAAGTACCGGACAGTCGAGAGCAGCTGCAGATGCAGATTTTACAAATAAGTAACTACAGCACGGTTGTCATGTCATGTTGACCGGTTGTTCGAGCGATACACACCCATACACGCTCAACATAAGTATGTCTGTGCATATAGCACAGTTCATGTTACAATAGCAGCTATGCGGATAAGCTTTTTCTTCTAGGCTCTGATCTATTGTATGGTTGGAATTTATGTCATAAAACAACACTAGTATCCAGGCAATAAAACACAAGTTATTGCAAGTCCACTTCTTGCTGTGCCATAAAAAAGTTGTGTGTCACAAGGCGCATAATTACAAATATTCTCACTTTTAGTATGTATAAAAAATATCCTTCGGACACATACGTACAAAAAGAACGGATATAGTTTATACTGTTCTCACATTTATTGACCATGGAGTTACCGGCTTTCTCTCAGCATAACACAAATTCTGTTAGAATTATAAAACCACTTCAACAAATAAAATACATACATATATTTTATACTCTTGCAGCTTGCAAGGATCAAAGCTGGGGAAATATCTTCAGGTGTTGGCGAAACTTTATATTAAGAAATGAAGCGAAAATGTTCAGTTTCATTGTTCGGTGAGATGGCAAATGATTACAATCAAATTTTGTATAAAATTAACTTATTTTGAAGGTCATAGACTCACTTAATTTTTATACTCTTGCAACATGTTGCTACAGAGGATAATAGTTTAGTTCTCCTAACGGTTGTGCGTATGCCCTTAAACTAACTAATAAATAGTCAGAATGATTAGACGAAGATGAAATCCGGATGTCTGTCTGGCGGTCGTGTCGTGCAAGCTGTAACTTGAGTAAAAATTAAGATATCTTGCTGAAACTTGGTACACATGTTCCTTGGCACCATAAGAAATTTTGTATTGTAGATGGGCGTAATCAGAACACTGCCACGCCCACAAAAGGCCATTAATCGGGAAGTTATAAAACGCCATAACTAACTAAGCACTCAATTTAGTATACAAGTATATCTGTAATTTAATACAGAATATTGTATTGGCGAAAGGCATCTACCTTTGAATATTTTTTCTAAAATGGGCGTGGCCCCGCTTTCTAGAAAGCTTACTGTATATTGCGTCTAAAAAATGCAAGCTATATAACTAAAATTTGCAGAGAATAACAATTTTTGACACTTCCTTCGAAGGTGTGAAAATGGATAAAATCGAATGATAACCCCGTCCACTCTCCATATAACGGTACTGTTAAAAACTACTAAAAGTGCAAAGATAAATCAATAAGTTAATGCACCTGGGACATTAAATTGTACATCCGGGATGGCACAGCGGGGTTTTAAAGGAACCGTTGTTGAAATTAGACGATGGGCGTATCAACGCACACATTTAGGCGAAATCATATATCTCCGAAGCTACTTGATCAATTTCTACAAAATTTGGTACATGAAACTATTTTAACAATCCCATCTCATAATGAGTGAAATCGGACCACAACCATGCCTACTTCCTATCTGGCACCATTTTAAATTCCATATGATACATTCACTTTCCAGTAAACAAATTAAGCGCCATAGAATATATTATGAGAAAACGTTGCACAAATAGTGCTTTTGAGGTATACTATCTCAAGTCTAAAAATTGTCGAAATCGGACCATAAATGTTCAACCCCAGTTACGGAATATGGAGACCTCAGTGCCCGGTGTTAACTTTTTGCCGGATATAACTTTCAATCTATGAGATTGATTATTGCAATTCCATGAGAGTCTCTTTCGGATAATATTATGCAAGCATGTCAAAAATGGATTAAATCGGATCAATAGTTTCCTTAGCCCCCATATATATGATCGAAATATTATTGAACTTCAGGTTTTCTTCATACAATAAAATTAAGGGGATATATTTTCCTTATAATACTTCATCTTTGTGCCTAAAATTGGTAAAATCGGGTAAAAACTTGCCCTACCCCTCTATAACAAATCACATAATTTTCGAACATCCGGTTGATTTTACTAAACATATGTTGGTGATGGTATGTGAGGTACCTTAATGAAACACTAGTTAAGGAGTATTTTATTCTGTTAATAAAATGTTGTATTGCCAAAAATATATCAAATCGGGTCAATATTACCCCAATCTCTCATATAGCTAATATAAGATTTTCAAACTTCCGGTTGGCCTTATGCCATATATGTATATCAATCAATATGTAAGATACCTTAGCAAAATTAACCAAACGCACTAATTATATTAAATTTAGCTTCTTCAGTTGAGTTTATATTCCATGTATCTCATTTGAAGATAAAACTAATTGAGACCAGAGTTTTAAAATCCTGAATATCAGTATATTGATCTAAGGCAAGTTTTTGCTCCGATTTAGGCACAAAGATACGCTGTCATTAGAAAAATTTTTTTATTAAGTTAATTTACATATTGACCGATAAATAGAGTATAAGGTCGCACGGAAGTTCGAAAATCTTAATATGGGGTATATGGAGGGATAAGGGAAGTATTGATCCTATTTAATCCCTTTTTGACACAAGGGTATATTAATTATTATTAAGAAAACATTTTCACCGAATTTCAGGCATATATCTCACAGATTGACCTATATTTCAGTCATATGCTTTGGGGTCCACATTTCCGGTATCTGGGGGCTTGAATAGTAATGGTCCGATTTTATCAATTTTTAGATATGAAATGGCATACCTTATAGAGGTATTCGTGCAAATTTTTATTCCGATATACTAATTAGTGTTTGATTTGTAAAATGGAAAGCGAAAAATCAGATGGAATTTAAAGTTGTGTTATATGAGAAGTAGACGTAGTTACTGTTCGAATTCGCTCATTTTCACACGGTTACATGAGAATGTCAAGTCCTAAGTACCAAATTTGGTTGAAATTGGTGTAGTAGGTTCGGAGATATGTGATTTCACCCAAATGTGAGCGGACGCATTACGTTATTGATCTCGGATCTCGTGTACCAAGTTATCGCTTGCACAAACGGACCAGCAAACAGTTACTCGGACTTCAACACGGCCTATGTTCACTTCTCCTTACACTTAAATCCCGTTATCACAAAAATGAAAATATGAATATACATGCTTGTTTTTGCATTTTAAACATAAAATTATAAGGAAGAAATATGTACATGTAGAAAATTTGAACTGAATTACCTATTAACATTGTGTTTTTACTTCACTTAAAAAATTGTGTCGGATGAACGCAGACTTTATTGGCTATGTATATATACATATGTTACGTAACCTTATATCTAATCGATAATTTTAAGTTAATACAAACAACCGGGGTTTAGTGTTTGAATTTAGTTTCTGGCCTATGAACACCGTAACAGCATTTTATGTCATTCGGACAATTTTGTGAACTTCTGTCAGGATAGCCGATATTATCTAGCCAAAAGCGCTCTGAATATTGATTTACAAATAGTTAATCGTAGCTGGTTAGTCTGCATATACCATTAACGTAGCAATCAAAACACATTACCCAGATTGTCATTCCTTGATATGTCATCAAAAGTTCTTCTAAATAAAGCAACCACGCGTGGACTAATAATGCCTTGGCAAGCTAGAGAGCCTGGAGAGTCTTATCTATATTTTTCGAACTCCAAATATGGTCATTTTACTCATTGTCGTTAAATAAAAAATGGGCTTTATTATTATGATGATTTGATGACGTGGCAGTGAACTTAAGTTTGCAGCACAGAATGTGAGGTTACTGTGTGAGCCATTACATGACAATTTGTTAAAATATCATGACATAAAGTCAAACAAATGAGTTTACTTTGTAGATATTTCTCCTTAAAATTATGTACAAAAACAAGAAAGGAAGGACTAAGTTCTGCTTACCAAGCATTTTTTACTCTCACAAGGATAATATACTTTCAGGAGTTGACAAAACTTTATAAGGATGTTGTATTATGTACTAAGGAATGTTGCAAAAGAATTTAACATTCATTATTCTACGAAATCATAAATTGAATACAATCAAATTTGATATTTTATTAAGTTATATTATAGATTAAAGACTTACTTAATTTTATTGCTTATTTTACTTCGCGTCAGCTAAAACTATATTAAAATCGTATTCAACTGAGATATACAAGTATGCGGTATAAACAAGGTGCGTTCCAAAGTAGACAGTAAAAAAGTAACAAAGTAAACTCTAGCAGCGCCATCTATATGTCGACTAGTGCGTTAGAATCTGCTATCGACTTCCAGTAAATTTCATGACATTTCATGTATTGGAAGTGAAGTTATTGCGTTTTAAGTGTCAGTATGTTTTTGTCATCGGTGCGGAAATGAGCTTCGAACAAAGAGCCAACATTAAATTTTGATTTAAAATTGGTAAAACTTTTACCAAACCTCATCAAATGATGAAACAAGTTTATGGCGATGGTCGTGAGGACATAAATGAGAAATGAGCCGAAACACATAAAATCGCGCCTGGAGAAGTCAAAAGTGAAGACAATGCTGATTTGTTTTTATGATTCCAAGGGTATTGTCCACAAAGAATTTGTTCCACCCGGCCAAAACGTTAATGCGGTATTCTACCTTGGAGTTTTGATGCGTTTGGTGCACCGTATTCGACGTGTTCGACCCGAATATCGCGTTGACGTTTGTTGCACGATAATGCGCCGTCTCATCGATCGACGCTTGTGGCCGATTATTTGACCAAAAATCACATTTTAACAATCAACCACTCCCCATATTCACCTGAGATGGCACCGTGCGACTTCTACCTTCTCGGAAAAATGCATTTGCCGATGAAAGGAAAGCGTTATGCAGACGTGGAGGCCATTCAAAAGGCTTGCACCGGCATACTGGCGGCCATACCGGGCAACGAGCTAAAACACTCATTCGACATGCTTTTGGACCGTGCAAAAAGCTTTATTAAAGCAAAAGGAGACTATTTTGAATAAAGTTAATTGATTTTGCCGATAAAACCATTTGTTCTGTCCTTTTTTTTTAAAGTCCAGGTTACTTTGGAACGCACCTTGTATATTGAGTTGATGTGGAAAACGTCAACCAGAAGATGAGCATTCATTATAATAGTGATATGAGGTTTAGACTAACCTCATTCATATTAAGCGGTAAATCATTAATATAATTTTATAACTTTTAAGAAAACTTGTCCACTTAATTTGATTGAAACATCTCACATTTTGCCCAACCTAAATAGTTTAAAGTCATCTGGAAAGTCGAAAATTACTATACCGGGTATATGGGGACAGAGAAAGCTCTGGACTGATTGCATAAACTTTCTTCATTACTAAAGTACTATCAAGGATATATTCCTATGTAATTTTGTGAAGATAATTATCACACTGATGGACATATTGAGCTCAAATTCTGCTGAAATAACAAAAATCATTCAAGGTAATTTATGGGGCTGTGAAAATACGTGGACGAATTTTACACCATTTTGTCATGAAACTATGGTGTATGAAGTTTTATATTTTCCCTTAACTTTCCTAGGATATTTTACATATTGACCGATATAGTTTCATTAATATAATATATATATTGACCAATATTTGAGGTGTATAGTCAACCGGATGGTCCGATTAGATGGGGGTAATAATACCAAATTTCCTACGGTGGTAACGAACATGGGTACCAAGTCTCATCAAGATATTTTAGGTTTTAGCCGAGTGCATGGACGAAAGGACGGACAGACAGACAGTCACCCGGATTTTAACTCGTTTTGGCATTACTTATATATATACCATGTAACCCTATATCTATCTCGATTAGTTTTAGGTGAGGCATACAACCGTTCTGTAAACAAAACTATTATACTTCGTCTCTCTCATGTTGCAAAGATAAATAAACGTCAATCTCTTGCTATAATTTTTGTAAAGAATAAAGCAAATCAACTGTCGGGTGTTTTGAAATGTCTGAAAAAATTAATTGCGGAATATATTTTCTTAGCAAAGTTAAGATTAACATCTAACCTAACAATCACATAACCTAGTTTTACCACATTAGTGGAAAACAAACAAAATTCGAAATGAGCTACAAATATTGTAAAATGAACAAACAACGCAATTTTATGTATGTTCGAGTATATAAGTTGTATGTAAATACATATGATATGTACTTCAGCAATAGAAAATATATTAAAACTGAAGTATTGTTGAGCTAATGATTGGGCACCTGGGTACGAGTGTGGTCGAATCCAAAATGGCCAACCAGCAATATGAAACCCTGCATACCAAGAAATGCTTTCAAAAGTACGTAGTGGAGAGGTAAGAAATATTTCAAAGCTTATGACCACAAGCGAATGAGTGCAGCTGTAGTAAAAATAAAGTTGCTATCAAAAGTGATTGTTGTATGCTCATTTTAATAGCTGCAGCTGTGCACATATCAAGCCACAGTTAATACACCAAATTGGAAGTGAAAAGCTGACAGAATGGACGCGACTGGCAACATTGGCAAAATAAGAAAAACCAGTAACGAATTCATGAGAGCTTTACCATAACACTCAGTCGAATACAAATACCCATAAATGTATAAAAATATATAAAAAAGGTTTTGTAAGAATATTAGAAATGTACAATAATGGTTCGCAGGCAACTTACCGAAAATCAGCAGCTGCACTACATTATGGATTAAAAGCTATGGGATCAAAAGTATAAAAAAAGACTGAAAAACAACCTAGTTTTAGCTCTAAATAATTAAAATGTATATGTGTTAGTTAAATTTGATTCTTTCTTACTGAGGCAACCTTTAAAATTTGTCTTTGGTATGTTATCGAGGGCTCACGCTATTGGATAAAACTTTTTGATGTTGGTCGCATCTTTGATCCTTTCTGTTTTCTTATAAATTCACACACCACTCAAATTGAGGGTTAATTTTATCACCTAGAAAAGTAATGAAATTTCGAGAGTAAAAATTTATATCATTTCATTTCCAGGTACAAGGCAATAAAAAAGCAATAAAGCATAAATATTTACGAGCTAACCAAATTTGTACATGTGACAATGTTAAATACTCTAGGATTATTATTATTTTATTTGGTTGATTAGAGCTTGTAAATAAATACTACTACCTTATAATTTATGTCATATGCTAAAATTTTGGCACCATAAAACCATACTAAAGGCTTTGTATTCTTTAGTTGCAGGCGTTAAAAGTTCATAATCACAACAAGAGAAAATATAAAGCGTCTACAGACAAATTGATCGAAAATGGGCTGGTCGCCTCTGCTATGGTATCTGCTATTAGCATTGAGCACAACAGTTATTCTCAATGATGTTCAAGCCCAATCGAATTATGTACAGCAAGGAGATAGTGGGAACTATACAACAAATGGACTGCCTGAGGAAGCTACTTTGGATGGAAAGGTAGGTTGTCTTAGAAATCGAATGTCATTTTTATGAGCATGATTTCGATTTAATAAAATGCATTTTATAAATTTAAAATTAATTAAGGTAGTAGATATATAAGTACATTAAAAACCAAGAAAAAACGTTTACTTCAGTTGCACCGAAGCTATAATATCCTTCACAAATACAACAGATTGTTTACAAGAATTTTGAGCGGTCAATTAGTGTGTCAGCTAAATGCTATAGTGACCTGAATAATTACTTCGGAGATTGCCCTGTCAAATGACTAGCTTCTTGAAAATAAAATTAACAAAGTAAAGGTGTAAATTCGGCTAATGTGTTACTAGAAGTGCATTTTGAATTGTTCACAGACGCATGCGAAACCTGGCTACGACCAGAAGTTTAATACTCTGAATTAACACCTTCAATCTAAATAAATATTGTTGTCTGCGATTAAATTGATCAAGCTCAACCCCTGTGGACATCGAGTTTTCCTAGTCGGACAAACTTCTTCTTATTGTACATTCAATTACTATTAGAAAGTATTTTTTTTTTAAATGAATGACGATATATTTTCCATAAATAAGATCAAACTTTTTTATATTAGAGGATATTTGTAATATGAAAAAATATTGAAAATTTGTTTCCAGGAGCTATTTGAACCGTAAATCTGCCTGAGATTTCTATAATTTTAAATTTTGCTGGGGTCGAGATTCGGCATGTTCTGATGAATATTAGTCGTGTTTGCACACCACTGCGTTACTGTAGCTTTTTTCTTATTCCATGAAAAATTATATGCACAAACATAAGAGAATATACATTTTACACTGGTGCTTATGAATGTGAATATCCTATGACGCTATTGGCCTGAAATATAGAAAGCAACGGTGTAAAAGGTGTCGGAATTTTGTTGCTGCAGAGTATAATAGTTTTGTTCACCTAACGGTTGTTTGTATCACCTAAAAATTATCGAGATAGATATAAAGATATATATACATACGCATATACATGATTAGTGTGTCGAGAGACGAGTTGAATTCCGAGTGACTGTCTGTCTGTCAGTCAATCCGTCTGTGCAAGTGATAATTTAAGTAAAAATTGAGATACCTTGATCAAACTTGGCACATATGCCAAGGAGGGTTGGTATTTTAGATGGATGAAATTGGACCATTACCACGCCTACAAAACGTCATTAATCAAAAACTTATAAAAAGTCACAACTAAGCTCCTCCATACGGTACGAGGCTGTTATTTAATACAACGAATTACATTAAGGATGGGCATCATTGGTTGACATTTTTTTTAAATGGGCGTGGCCCGCACACTAATAACTTTATTGTACACATCTCCTAAGCCATTCAAGTTATAATAATTCGCTGACGTCAAATCGTTTTAGCTTCCCTACCCAATGTGTGGAAATTAATGAATTCGGATTATGGTAGTCCCAGTTCCTTTTGTGAACTTTTTATCGAAAATATCGGTCAATATATGTTATATTTATAGAACTCAGAGGAAATCCTTTTCTAATAATAGTATGCCCTTATGTCCATACACAACCTAATTGAAAGATTTTCGATTTCCGTCGGACTTTATACCGCAAATATGTGAGATATCTTAGTAAAATTGAGAGAACGAGTTTTTCTAATAACGGTGCATATTTGAGCCTGAAATGGATAAAATTCGATTAAAACTTGCCCTAGACCGTATATAATTAATATCAGGATTTTCAAATATCCGGTTGACTTTACTCCTTATAGAATATATTGTTATGTGAGGTACATTTATGAAATTCTGTTTCTGTTAATAATATCTAGTAATGCCAAAAATAGATAAAAACGTCTCAAACTCCCATATACCTTATAAAAGATTTTCAAACATCCATCTGAGCAATGTGAAAGGTTAATACTACAAATCCAGACTGTTCGCTGTCCCAATATATCCTGTAGAGTGATTTCCGACATTTAAACTGACTTTTAACCATTTAAGTTGGTCAAAATGTGTAATATTTTAAAAAGCTATGTTGGCAAGAATTCTTTAAAATTATAAAATTTTATTTATGATTTAGCGCTGAATATTGATAGAGTTGGGCTAGACCTGGGCCTAAGCTTCATATTTAATATAATGAATTCCGATACTCTGGTTTACATTCCACATTAACTCAACATATTTAATTTTACTTCAAATCAAGATGATTTGAATGTATATTTAGCTGACACGTAGTAAAATATAGTAATAAAACTAAGTGAGGCTAAGACTTACAAGTATAATATAATTAATAAATACCAAATTTGATTGCAATCCATTCACCATTTCGTTGAATAATGAATGTTGTATTCTATCGCAACATTTAATATATAGTTTTCACAACAGCTGAAGGTATTTATCCGGTTTTGATCCTTGCAAGTTGCAAGTGTATAAAATGTTCGGCTACACCCGAACATAGCCGTTCCTTACTTGTTCCTATTGTAATATCCGCTATAATTTTATATATATATAAATATGTTAAGTGATATTTCTAACTTATTGATTTTCTCAGGTCACCAAGTTAGATGATATTAGTCCATTGATATTTTTGAATCGCACGAAAGCAGCGCTTAATTGTGCCGCTGGTTCAATGCAAGTGAGTATTAACTCATATATTTTGTTTTTATTGAATATATTGCGAATTATTTGCAATACATTTTTTGTCACAGGTCGACATGAAGTTCAATGAACCTTTCCACGGCATCATTCAAGCAGATTATGATCGTAGCAGCGCTTGTCGCGTGAATGGCAAAGGTGCCCTGAGTTATAGACTGGAGCTACCCCTTAAAGGATGTGGTACTATACAGGTAATATTGTTTTAAGTATATAGAAAAATTATCGCTAACTCTTCCATACATTTTAGAATCCTACTCGCGTTTTTACAAACAACATAATTGTGCGTTTTCATGCCAATTTGGAAATGGACGGTGATGAGATCATTACAATTGTATGTCGTTATCCGCCGCCCATACCTTCACTGCCACCAGCCTTACCAGCACCTATGTAGGTTACTTACATTAAATCCCGAACTATTCGGTGCTTTAGATTTATTATCTCAAGTCAGCCTTTAGCTTTGTTTTTAACTAAAAACGTATCTTAATAGTAAACTAAACAAATAAGTAAATTTTTTTAATTTTGGTATGATTAAACAGCTTGAATCCCATCGCAACTGGTTCCGTTTTACAGCCGCCTCTTAAGGGTATACAGCTCCTTCTAATTATTTGCGCAATCATGTTCCTTACATTACTGTTACTTGGTTTGGCTGTTTCATACTACTGTCTGCGCAGTCGTCCAATACCGGTAGTACGGCGTCTTCCAATGTCAATGGGAAGTGGCTCAGAAATCACAAAATTAAGTGGTAGTAGCATGGGTAATATCAGCGCATTCGAAGGTGTCAAAATACCCCGAGCTATGGTTCCATTAGCGGCTGTACATAGTTCATCGGGTAGCGAAGGTGCGCTCATACCTTCGGACTATCCCAGCGAGTCACATTCCGAAATCGAAGAAATCGATACGAGGTAGAACTAAACTATTTATATTTTATGTCATATATTTATATGGACTTTCTAAAAACATATTATTTCCAGATCACTGCCATTTAGCTCAGCAGGTAGCTTTGAAAATCGTGCATTTGTCCAAGAAACTTCCAGCATTTATAGCGATCACTATGGACATACTCAAGAAGTTCAGGCCGCTAATGCGTTAGCTACTTCAGTTCCTCGTCATCCTATTGCCATTAAAGAATCTTCATCACCGAAATTCGATGTTCAAGTGCGCGTTAAGAAGTCGCCGCCACCTCCACCTTCACCCGTTACCTCAGACACTGAAAGTGTCGCAACACTTCGTCCAGATCGTAATAATCTATCGACTATTATAGAGACACATGAAGACCGTGAAAGTATTATGACTATTGATTCAATGCCACCGCCAGAGCAGACTGTACATACTCAGTTTACATATGTTCCTGAATTACATCCGATACCTAAAAATACAGCGGAATCATCACCTCCACCCCCACCAGAGCCTGTGTTCTCTGTTTATGCACGCACACATCATGAAATGGTCGACGGACGTCCTGAAACCTGGTCAGATTTTACTGATGCACCAACAGTTAGTGAGGTTACCGATTTGCATTCTGAAGCACCTGACATGCACTCGGTTGGCGAAATTGTCGATAGTTCGCATTTCTTCGAGGCAGAGTACCTTCCACCAGAGCCACCAATTGTTGTGAAAAAACCTCAAGTCACATCACATACTGTAGATGACGTATATTTGCGTACTATTACCGAAAAGAAGACAATTGAAGATATTGAGAGTCATAAACGACGTGTTACCGAATATAAGGCGAAGGCTAAACCATTGCCACCTCCCATTCCTGATCCAACTTGGGATGTTAAGATACGTAATTATCCAACTGAACGCGAACAGCAACGATGGGAGAACTTCTCGGATATCTCAAGTGCTTCTGGCATAACTCTCACGCCAAAGATGGAGCGCTCCGAACTAACTTTGCCAATAATACCTAAAGAACCGCCACAACAAATCTACGATAACAAAGAGAAGCTGACCAGTCCACAGTTGGTGGGCAATATGAAACCCATTGAAATGCCACCAGAAGATAAGGCTGTGCGCAACTGGGGTGTTCTAATACGTGTCTTGGAAGAACCTGAATTCTCCGAGGCAGATGATGCTAGTTCCGTGCATTCCAGTGTTCATCCACTCACACGCTACATCAGCTACGACGACAAGGCCAAATGGAAAGAGATTATAACTACAGAATCGTCATTGCGCACAATGCTGACAGAAGCCGTGGTTCGTGAAGATTTCGAACGAATTCGCCAAGATACTCGTTATGAACGTATATTTGAGCCCCAGACTTGGGATGTTATCATACGTATACTGGCGCCACCCGCTGATGATGATACGGATGTGGAAATGCGCGCACCAAAACGCTCCAAGAAAACCCAACCATGGGACACGCGCTCGAGACGCAGTTCCTTGCCAACATTGTACGAGTACGATAGCGACGGCGGTTCCTCTGTGCGAACCATACGCCAAGACCCAAGTATGCCATTACGTGACAATAGTTTTAATTTGCAACGTTCACGTCGCTCATCGCGTACTTCATATCACACCGATCAAAATGATTTCCGTTCTATGTCTGAAGTTACTGTCGACTTTGGAAGACCCGATCATTTAGACAACGTTTCAGATGCAAGTTCTTTTTACCCAATGCAGTACTACGATGATGAAGACAGACGTTCTTTTCACAGATCGGTTAGTCATCCATCACTAGCGCGTTCGGCAAGTGAATTTACCGAGCACTGGGCGGCACCAGATGAGCTTTCATCACCAGAAGCCACGCCTAAATCACGCCGTTCACAGCGTATGGTAAGTAGTTCTTTACATTAAAATCAAAGCAAAAGACAACAGTTCCATTTTACCCTATTATTTTTCGGCAATAATGGTGTAAATGTTTAGTTGAATATTTAACGAACGAGAGGAAAATCGAAAATATACAAAAAACTGCCATAAAGACCAACACAGCTCAGTAAACGATTTTATTTATTAGACTCAAAGGCAACATCGACTTTTTTCCAAACCAATTTTTTTGGAGTGAGCCGTAAGTAAAAAAGAAATTTCTCCGTTTTTCGAACCTGTTCTCCAACGTAACTTTTGTATGAACTTATATAATATAGTTAATAATTACCATTTCAATAACCAAATTTCGAAATTCGAAGGAAATTCGATTTTGCAGGCTAACTTCGAAAAACGGAGAAATTAATTTTTTGCCTATGATTCAATCTCTTGAAAAAAATTATTTGGTCCAATTCCCAGCGTGGTGTTGCACAGTGTAATATATTCAAGTATATCTGGAATATGTTATGATATTTTGAAAAGCCGTTAGATTAACGATTTCTAATTTGGTTGGTAAATATTTACATGGTGTATTTACTTACAAGTATATGTTTAAGTAGGTATATACATATGACAGTATGTCATTTAGAATTATGTAAGCCCATTCAAATAAATAATGTTTGCACTGCTACTTTTGTATCTGATATTTTTTTCGTTCTTTCAGACAACGTTCCAGCAGCATATACCGGCTCCACCGCCACCACCACGTTCTGGCCAAATTGTGGCGCAGACCCAAAGCCAATATGTAGAGTCACGCCGCAGCACAACATTCCACACAGAAAACGAAGCAGCACGATCACGTGACGACTGGTAAACGTGATGATATACATATAATATATCTGCGTATACATATATCTCGTACCTATAACCACGCATATGCTGCAGCGGTCGAGGGAGTCCAGTTCAAAATTTGTAGGCGACGATAAGATAACAAAAGGGTGGAAATATAATACAAAAGTCACTGCTTTCAGTAAAAGTCATTGCCACTCTATATCATGTGTATAATAAATAATTATAAGTTCGTATGTATGAATATAAGTATATGGGACGGTTCTCAACCTATATGCGATATACATAAACTAACAAGTATTGAGCTCTACACGGCTGCCAATTTATAAATATATGCAAATGGTGTAATAGGAATACATAACACAAGTGCCAATTTCAATAATCCTCCTGCAGTCACTGCATCTTAAATTTAAAAAACTACTTATATTAACGGCGCGTATGGTCGCATAGAATATGCATCAAGTACTCATAATTTTTTTTTAAAACATTGTATAAATTAATTGAACCGACAATTGGATATTTAAATATATGAATTTATTCATTATTTATTATAGCAAAATGTCCTAAGTACGGTATTCACATAGGTAAACATTTTTATTAATAATAAAATCGAAACTGTATGTGTAACTGCAATTTTATGAAACTCATCATACGAAACAATGTATGAATCTGCGTTGAATAGTTTTAAAAACTTTCGTAAAGCAATGTCCAAACCAACGCCTGCAATCCCCAAAAATATCAACATTATTACATTTGAGTCCATAAAAATTCTATTGAGTGTGCAAATTAGCCTCATGTAAAACTTTGTACTCGCAACCAAATTGAAAAGTGCTAACCGCGAACAGTTTGTGAACGGACGGACACACAATATCTCAGTCAAGTGGGAAGGCCCTCATACAGTGCATAGCTACAAAGTTTAGAAACTCGTATGGGTTGAATCAACAGCTAGCCAATCAACTATTGTAAAAACAGGTAATACATTTTTAATTTTAGCCAAAATAAATATAAGAAGGGAAATTAATCAGCAGGCGATCCAGTGTATATCTAATACTTGAAATTAAAAATGGGTTCGTAAATATATGACGAATATGTACATGAAATGCTGTTTATGGGCGTATATGTAAATGTCTAATGTATACATGTAATATACAAACATACTTATGTATTTATATATTTACATAGATCGTTAAGTTTTGCATTGTATCTATAATTAAAGTTATCGGTCGCACCCACTATGCAGTAGTATTTCTACCCATATTGCTGCCAGTTTCTATTTCTCACATGTTTAGTTAGATAAAACATAAAGCCAAACACAAATGATACACATAGAAATAAGCACTATGGGAGAATAGTTAGCGTTTTTGCTGGGTTTTTAACCGCTTCATGGTGGGTTGAATTTGAAATCTAGTGTATAAAATTTTTACATATTACACATATTGCTCAGTGAAACTTTGATACAATTGGCAGCGCTACTTTTGAAGCTATAATACAAATTTACCACTCTATCTCCAAAACTTAAATTGTTGGATTTAATTTTTAATTAAGATTAATATAAATGACTTTAAGTTACTTATTTATTGCGAATCTACATTCAGAGTTTACAATAGGAAACTTGAAAATTAACGCGTAAATAGTTTTTAAAAAATGTTAAATTAAAAAATTATATTATTTATTTATTTTGAAATTTTTTTATATAAAAATTTAGATACAAAGGCCTTGAAAACTATTTTACATAACTTTTGGAATGATTTTCGATGCAACATCACCTATCTTGGAATATAAGCATCGACAGAGCCATATAAACCTATGTTATAATCATATAGGCTCTGCTGCATAAGACAAAATCGATACAAAAACATAAATAAATTGTATTAGATCCAGTTCCTTTTTAATTTTTGTTCAAGTTCCTTCTGAAGTCAGCTCCCCGTGCAGTGTGATTTAAAAAATGTTTTCTCCGGCATGCGATTAGCACGTGCTTTTCTGCTGCACAAACAAAAAAATTTTAGGTGATACCCTTTTTTTGATATGGCTAAAACGCTTCTAAAACCCCATACATCATAATTGCAGCGACCGTTCATTGACAATGCTTAAATGATTTACATAACTTACTTTGATGCCCGGCAACGTAGAGCAGTAATTGTTTTTGTTAAGGTATAATATAAGTTTTGGCTTTTATCTGGCGATAGTTGCCACCAGCAGATATAAGTGGGGATAGGAATGATTAAATAGTATGTCTTCATCAATCTAAAATTATCGTTCTTATAAAAATTACAACTAATCTGGAAAATGTATTATTTTACTACTTAAGTGAAAAATAGCAAGTAAATGAATAGTGAAAAATAATGTTTATCAGTAAATATGGAAAGAAATATACCGCACAATAGTAACAAAATGAATTTATGTATCAAATTATAAATTATTGTCTGATTGTATAAATATTGCACTTACATATACGAGTTTAGTTTTTAGACGTATACGTATTGATTTTTCTTGCTCGTTCAAACTTTTTCATTTATTTCACGCACTATTCTTAAAAAGAATTTAAAATTGAAAATTTTTATTTTATTTTGTACTTTGAGAGAGTTTATATGTGTATTGTTCCTCATAATCAGTAGGACAATCCTTTATTATTGCTTTTATTGAACTAAGAATAAAATCAGTGTGTAAAAACTGGAAAAGTTTGAATACTCTATAATAAATCTAATTGCTTACTCAAATTATATTTAATATATTTTCTGCATTGTATGCACAAGTTGCGAATTAGCTCCGTAAGTGATAAGTTTATATGTATGGAGGTGGTGGGACTTTACTTTAATCGATTGGATAAGTAATTTTCACATATAAACACAAGTTATTTCAATTCCTATAGTTTCCAAAACTGTATATATTAAAGCTTCAAACCGTTAGAGAACTTTAAAATTCGATTATTTACATATAAATATCTAGTTTATTTTTAATCAGAATCGAAACGACCTAGCGCACAAACATATGCACAAACATCAAAAGTAATAAGTAAAAGGAATAAAGTAACGATAATTAACATGCTTAACTGCTTTACTAAAAATGCCTATCTAAACTGCGAATGATAAATAAATAACCAATTTATAATATCACTTTAATACTTGGATGTGCTTGAACCACAACAAAATAACATAAAGCCAAGGCTTACGATCAAAATAGTATATACTTGAATAATATACTGTGTGTATAAATATGTACATATATGACCATGTCTATATATAATATAAAATACTCAATTAAGCTTGGTTGATATCTTATGTTATGTATTTTTTCAAGTATTTTGAAGAAGAAAGTCGGTAAGAACTTCAAATGATCTAAAGTGTAAAATTAATATTGAGAAATAAAAATCGGAAATTATTACTAACTAAAAGGGTCTTATGAGTTGTTTTATTTATGCCTGGGAACTCGGTAATTTCGTGATACGATGTTTATCTTGAACACGTTGTGAATAATCTTATATAGATTGTTTACTTTAATGCACTTTCCAACATATAAGGTTGTCAAATATCTCCCGCTCTCCGCTTTTTTGCTCTTCATTCAATGCTTTATAAAAAGTGTTACAGTGATCGGATTTAGTTAAAATATGCGCCGTTTTGTTCGATGATCTGTTTCCATCTAGACGGCAACTTCATAATACCTTCCTCGTAGAAGCCCCCTCCTTATTTGCGAAGAATTCGGACAGCCACTTTTCACAAGCCTCTTTTGAGTTCAACTTCACACCACCAAGGGCATTCGCCATGGACAGGAACAGGTGGTAATCACTTGGCGCTACGTCCGGGCTATATGGTGGATGCGATAAAACCTCCCATCCGAGCACCCGTAGCTTCTGACGAGTCATCAACGAAGTGTGTGGTCTGGCGTTGTCCTGGTGGAACACTACACCCTTCCTGTTGGCCAATTCTGGACGCTTCTGGTCGATCGCCTGCTTCAAGCGATCCAGTTGTTCGCAGTAGATGGTAGAATTAAGCGTCTGGCCATATGGGAGCAGCTCATAGTGGATGATTCCCTTCAAATCCCACCAAACACACAGCAAAACCTTCCTGGCCGTCAATCCCGGCTTGGCCACTGTTTGGGACGATTCACCGGCCTTCGACCACGACCGTTTTCGCTTGATATTGTCGTATGTGATCCATTTTTCGTCGCCAGTCACCATCCGCTTCAAGAATGGGACGAGTTCGTTCCGTTTCAGCAGCATATCGCAGGCGTTGATTCGGTCCAGAAGGTTTTTTTGCGTCAAATTATGCGGCACCCAAACATCAAACTTTTTTTTTGTATCCAGCCTTCTGCAGATGGTTCAAAATTGTTTGGTGACTAACTCCAATCTCCTGGGCGATGTCACGAGATGCCATATGCCGATCTAACTCGATGTATTCCATGATTTGATCGGTATTTGTCGTCACAGGTCTTCCGCCGGCTGGCTTATCCATGGTGTCGTTTTTACCGGCTCTGAATCGTCAAAACCATTCCTCTGCGGTTCGAAGTGATAGAGTACCATCCCCCAAAACACCATTAATCTCACGGAACATTTCTCTAGCGGATTTGCTCTTAACGAAGGAAAACTTTAAAATAGCGCGAATTTCGGCGTTAGTGAACTCCATGTTTACACGTCTATAACTGTTGAACGCAATATCCAAACTAATCATGCATAGCGTTGTTTTGTAGGTTATGTCAAGACCTTTCAAATTATGTATAGTGTTGCCAGATACGAGCTCTGTAGCGCTTTGTACATAGCCGCGAAATTCAAAAGACAAAAAAGCGGAAGGGAGATATTTGACAACCTTATATTTAAAAAAAATATTCACAACTCGTTCAAGATAGTAAAATATTAAACGTAAAGCCGTTATGTTTTGTAATATAGTATAATTACTATGAAACAGTGCATTATCAAATTTACTGTAATGAAAATTTAATGAAATATTGCTAAATTGTAGAGCAAAAATATTATTTATACAAATTTTAAATGTCAGAGGAATTATGAATGTAAACATAAAATGCATACACCCCGACTTTACTACACTGAAAAATGCAATATTTAAGTATGGGGTGAAAATTACAGATGTCTTTTAAGTTGCACATTTGATACTACATAGCAGCAATACATAACGAAATGTGACAAATGTTACATCTTTTACTAGCCACCTAAAATCTTAATATTGCACCACACTTTTCTTTAAGTTTTGAGTTTATTTTGGAATTTTATTAGGTGTGTTGCTTGAGATATATCGCATTTCTTGAAAATATTAACTTAAATGAATCCCAAGGCCTTAAAATTAATGAGTCCAAAGACTGGACTATCTCTGTTGAATAATAATGTAATGGTTATAAAGCTAAAATTGTTCCACTGTTAAAATGGAGAGTATCATAAGGAACGCTACCTTAAAAATTGTAAGCCCTTTTACCCATTACTACCAAAAATTTCTAGACAAATCCTTTTTAACAGAAAAATTATCCTTAATAACTGTTTAAATAATTGCAGTTTTGCAACAATGGAGTAAACGCGCAAAATTCGCACTCGAATTCTATAGAAACTTGTGGAGGATTTAAAACGATAGTTGAAAAAGGTACTTACACATACAAGCATTAATGAGCCAGCGGAAACGTATTCAATATCGCTAAATTTTTTAAAATAAAACTCCATAATTTATGGTTAAGATACTAATAAGTCGGTTTATAGAGATATACGCTACTCCGGATTCAACTAAATAAAAAATATAAAATTTTAGTTATATTATATAATACATTTATAAGTATAATTAAGATCTTGTGACCGCATAAAAAACTATCTTCACATGCCGATTATAAGAATAAAGCTCAGGCAAACTTGTTACAGCTATCACAAAACATTTGTGAAAGATCTACAGTGATGAAAATGTGTTCGAAAGCATAACCACTGTTCTGGTTTGATATACTCCATCATCCTATTCGTTTCTTCCGGTATACTCATGCATTATTAGCATTTAAAGTCATCGACAGTCAATCGTGAAGGTGGCAGCAATGCCGATGCCACTGAGGGGGTCGTTGCTTTTGCCAAGGTAATTGACTTAGCATAGTGGTCTGGCTGGCTGCGATGCGGTAATATCAACATGTTTGCAACAGTTGTTTTCCTCCCCAAACAAAACACTAACACACATACAATCTATTACAGCTCCACTACTCAAGCGAATGGCCTCGTCGCAATGTCGTACAGCTTCCGTTCAAGGCTGACCAAAATCCAAAGTAACCTTGAGCAGTTACGGCTTGTCTAGCTTGCTTCAGATACTTTCTCTTTTTATGGTACTTCAAACCTCTCACACATACGCTCGTCGTCAACCGATGCTGCACTCGCCAGCCGAATGCTCTCAAAGTAATGCGTTAAAGCATATCCTTGCTGTCGAGCTTTTTCGAAATTAGTCGAAATGTACAATGTTACATTACTAATGTAGGTAACATGTGCATGATGTGGTCTGTGTGTATATCGAATATTAATTTTTTATCGTTCGCTTGTTAATGTGTTGTGCCCAAAAAAGCCTTTGGTACCTGCGTTTGCCAAAAATTATCGTTGCACAGTTGCGTTTGAATCTTTGCTCTTAGTGGTCATACGTTTTTTCAAGTTGTATAGCCGCGCATATCCGGTACGGGTTTCAAGTTCACAGAATGTACGGTTGTAATCCATAGTGCAGTGTTTTTAACTTTGCTAATGATATTCAAACGTGTTTCGTATATTTTCACAAAAATTGTGACTTAAAAGGCTTCATTAGGACTAAGTGAACATATTGTAATAAATTTGCGTCATATGAATTTCGTGTTGGAATTGTGAAATACTATTTACAAAATACATTTGTCACCTAAGTAGGTGACAAAAAATACTTCTTTTACTAATATATAATACTAAGTACAAAGACAAACTGGATACCTACTACTTTTATGGTAAATATTGAAGCATTGAAATAAAAATAGAATATACCATATTAGCAACAGATACGTTGAATGTTTTTACTTATTGTATCGTTATTTTGGTGAATGATTTGAAGCGATGTTAAAATTTTTGTCAACAACTGAATACTACGAGTATAATGCAAGTAAAAACTTAATTTGAGTTGAATTTTAAGTAATAGCATTTTAGCTTTTCTAAAGCGAAATTTAGTTTCTTTTTTCACAGTTTTGCTACAAAAAATTTTGTATATAGTGCCCTCAAGATATTTCATCAAAAATTGTCTATAAATTGTGCCGAAAGTGGGCAGGTCAAAACTTCCCTTAGTCCTCATATACCTAACATAAATATTTTCGAAGCTCCTGTTAACTGTATATCGCATCGATCGGTCAATTTTAAGAAATGTTAATTAAATTTAGAAAGAACCCTTTTTGAATAACATGTATCCTTTTTCCTTAAATGAATAAATCACGGCGATACTTTCCTTAGTTTGATGTAAAGTTTTCCAAAACCTGAAGATGTTCCTCCGCCTTTGTTCCTTGCAAGTTGTAAGAGTCTGAAGTGTTCGGTTACACCCGAACTTAACCCTTCCTTACTTGTTAATAAAATTTGCGAATCTCAGTAAGGATTTTATAGCTAAACTGAATGAAAAATGAGTTTTAAAGATTTCTTCCACTTTGCTTGTACAATTGGTGTACAGCCTCCAGTTCTAACTTTTTTAATATAGATGGATGGTTTTAAGTATTCTTTAAATAGACCTTGGTGTGTATCGTTATGTTGTTTAATTAACAATTGGAGGTTACTTGACGACATTTCATTGTAATTTGGTGAAAGTAATTGATCAATAAAGTTACAAGCAATATAAGGAATTTATAAACTAAATCATTTGAAAAAATGATATACAATTTTAGAAGGATTGTATTTACATACGCCAAGAAATGCGTCATACATGATGTCATTTGCGATATTATCCGTAACATGGAAGCTTGGCAAAGATTTAAAAATTTAAATATTTTTAATCCCAGTGTGTATTGAAATATGAAGTAAAACATCGCAATTATAGTTATTTTCAACCCGTAAAAAACTAGGAACCTCGTCAGAATCAGAACGAGTCTGTTGTTTATCTCTTCTGCATATTCTAAAAAAAAAAAAAAAGATTGCGGAAAACGAAGTAACATATCCTAGTGCAGTATTGGGCCCTAGATATTCACCTAAAATTTGAGCTAACTTGACGAACACATGATAACTCAAGCCATCTGCAATTAATAATTTCTAGACCGTCAGTGAGACATTAATTCCATAATCATTATCAGCGATGTTGCTGGTTTTAACAAATCCTACAACAAATATGTTTGCAAGTCTACTTATTTGAAAATGTGGCTTTTTTTCTGATGGCCAGATTTTGATCCAAATGATCATTTATTTCAAAATCGTCGAGGTACAGAAAATATGGTATAGTTATACAGTTTTTTGTAAGTATCTTTTGAATTTCGCCAAAAATCTCCATTAAGGAAATGAGAATAACAATTATCTTTTGAAAAGTGTGCCATATTTTCGACGTTGCCTTTAACACATCTTCAATCGAAAAAACTTTTTACTTGAAAACTTATGCTTATTACTAATTTTGCTAATGTTAAAGAATAATTATTGTTTAGTACGACTTCTGTAAGATCTTCATATATTGTAGTCTTGTTGATGTCTATACAGATTTAGTTGTTTTAATTATTTAAGGAACTTATGTTCAGAGCTAACTTCAGAAATTTGTTGAGAAAGAGTTTGGATTTGTGTTCACTAACATTAGGTAGGGCTTGTAATCAATTATTGAAAAAAAAACATTGTGTAACACAACTTTGTATATCAAGTACTTCTTTTTGATAAAAATGCAATTGCAGAAGAAATGAAATTGTGTGTTTTTTATATGATGAAGAAAATGCTGGTATTATTTGATGTTTTTATTAAGATTGTTTTGTCGAATCTGGCAAAATAGTTTAATTGTGTAAATCTGTTTTCAGGATAATTGATCAGTACTTTTAATTTTAGTATACTTTGTTAGATGATGTTGAAATCTATGCATATTATTAAAGATTTTACACTTTTTCTTGCTTACAAAAAAATTCATAACTGGGTGGGACGCCATGATATGTTTTCAAGCGTTTTATCAGGTCATTCAAAAATGCTCTGACTTTAGTTTAAAAAAATTTCTCCAAATATGCTCATAATTGTTTACTTCTTTGTGAGTATTCAGTATGAAAAACATACGATAATTTTATAATAATATCAACGCACTTCATTTATTGCCTTCGCAAAAAATATAAAATTCGGAAATACGTGTAGTGTCGGTTCCAACGTTCACATTTTTCTCTTCTTTGAGCAAAGCGATTAATTATTTCCATAACTGAATATTATTTTGAGCATCGGCTATTGTAGGTTTATCGGTTTTATTAAGACACGTTGGAGGTGGTAAAGCATAAAGAAGAATTATAGTAATGCAATCTTTGGTATCAATAAAGAGAATACTATTATCTAACGAAAATTTAATTAATACTTACCATTTGGAATTTCTTTATTGTATAAATGTTTTAACTACAATTCTCTCGAGGGACGATCCTTTGTTCCTATTTCGAATATATCCAATATTGTTTTATAGAAAGATACCAATTTTAAGAATAAAAAATTCCCTTTGCGTGGGTATTAGCTTTCAAAGTCTATTTCGATTTAATATAAATGAAAGAAAAATTATATAATATTTAGCAGAGGTTTAAAGTATGAGTAAATTTTATAAGATTTTTAGTATAATCAATTTTGTCCAGGAGTGTCTGTGAATGCGGATAGTGGGGGCTCTCTGCTATACTTCAGGACGAAAATTTTACACTATGATAATTCTTTTTTACAAATAACTTTTAAAAGTAAAATAAAAATGTTCTAAAAATCATGGGTCCTATACTGATACTGGGTCATTTAATTATTCGGCCATCTGCTTAACACTAAATGTAAACTGGTGTCAACTGAGCAGAGGGTGTAGATTCTCTGTAAATAATATATCTTATATTATATGAAATTTTCTCCAGGCAATCTATAACCGTACCCATAGTAGTTTATGTTATGCAGACCGATAGGATTCTTAAACAAGAAAAAAACGTTAACTTCGGTTGCACCGAAGCTATAATACCCTTCACAAATACGAAGCTGCCTTTCAAAAACTTGATTCCTATCGTTCAATTTCTATGGCAGCTATATGATATAGTGATAATCAGAACAATTTCTTCGGAGAATCCATTGTTGCCTTAAGCAATAACTCATGCCTAATTTCTTGAAGATACCTCGCCAAATAAAAAAGTTTTCTATGCAATGCTATATGCTATAGTCCTTCGATTTATAGAGTTTCTTCGGAGATTGTATTATTGACTTAGACAATAACCCCAGCCCAATTTTGTGAAGATACCTCGTCAAATGAAAGAGAGAGTGGTCCGATATCGGCCGTTCCCACAAATGAGCAGCTTTTTAGTGAGGTGCAAAATTTCAAATCGATAGCTTGAAAACTGAAGGACTAGTTTGTATATATACAGACAGACAGACAGAAAGATGCACATATCTAAATCAACTCAGCTCATCATGCTGATTATTAATGTATTTATTTTATAGGGTCTCCGACGTTTCCTTCTGGGTGTAACAAACTTCGTAGCAAACTAAATATACTCTGTTCAGGGTATAAAAATGGTAGTTGGGAATGAATAATGACTCAGCTTTCCAATAATGCACCATTAACATTATCACGCAAGCTGTATGGAATTTTGTTCTAAAATTCGGTAAGGATATTAGTGAAGGTTAACTTTGCCCACAATTTTTAACTTTTGCAATGATATCACTAATTAATCTTTAAGGTATTTTTTGTTCAACTTTTTGGACTATCGCCACAAAATTTCATTACAAAACATGCACTTATCACTTATATTTTTCGTAATATGTATTTTATCTTTAAACTGTCAATTTGTTTGCAAAAGTTTATAATGGTGTTAATCAATTATTTAATTAAGTACATAATGTATTAGAATTTTTACATCTTTTACAAACACACAACACCTGACAATGGCTGATAACGGAAGGAAATTGTGCCACATGTTGACAAAATAAGTAAGATTACGTTATTATTGCGACGCATTATTGGAAAGTTTCCCCTGAATAACTCTTACTAAGAGTCCAATCAGTGTTTTTTACTTGTTTCAAAATAATATATTTATAATATGAGCATTAACTTACCATCATTTTTCGCCATTCTCTGAGTTTTGCCTTGAATATAATCATTTCACCAAAGAACTTTTTATAAAATTTATTGATTAACATCAAGTTTGTTCAAGTCCTTCGACTTTTTACCAACTTATGGATGCAAATAGAGAAAAAAGAAAAAGAAGTAAGGAAAAAACGCAAAGCACCGTTATCATTGACTGAGTACATATGTAAGTTACAAAACTTTTGTTTTTTTGCAAAGAGATACCTTTGAAAAATAAAATTATTTCTTAATTATTTTATTTTTAGTGATTATTAAGATATTTCTTACTAAAATTTGTGAAGAAATATCTTATAAAAGTAAAAATAATCATCTTTTTTCGATTTTTTATCCAATTTTTACAGAAATATTAGAAGAATTTTGTATAAATAATTTGTTTGAAAATAAATCTTCTTGAAATAAGAATAATTAATTTTGAATTGCATTTTAATTTTCGAGGCGAACCAAAGGGAATTTCTTATAATTTTGTTTTTGATTTCTTACGTCCAGTCCACCTCTTAGCCTGAAACCTGTTCATGAAGACAATCTTATCAATTTGATGTGGTATTTTTGGCTCTGTGTTCGCTCCCGGATGTTCTAACCTTCAGAAAAGAGACACAGTTGTCAATATTAACGTATTCTTGTCTATGTTGTGTATGGATAGTATCTTCTGGTAAATTACCTTAGAGATTACCATTACGAACTTACGTTGAAAGCAACGGTGTTATTTGACATTAGTACTCTAAGCCAAAAGAAGACATATTTTACTTGCAGCGCGATCTCTCAGTTTCTCAGTCAGTCATAAAAAAGTTATTTGCTAAATATCATTGTGATTGGCCGATAAGATGTGAAATTGATTGCAAACGTTTTCCATATTGCAATTTTCGAACTAATATTTAATATTGAGTTTTTATTACATTACACTGGTCTACAGTGGTGTGGCCCTAGAAATAAGGTAGATTTTGGATATATTTGTGCTCATACATAGTTTATGCCACTATCAATGATTTCGTAAGATTTGCTCTCGTCTAGTTTCAAATCTTTATTTTAATTTTACGGTAAAAGAATCAAAAAACAGTCTTGTTTTGAAAAATAATCATAAATCAAAGTAAGCAGTTAACAATATTTTTTTAAGGACCAGAAGTAATTTCCTTCATTGATACCTTTCTTTCATCACTTTTAGATTCTGGTGATACTGCTCTCCTGTTCCACGTTATAAATTCTGAAATTATCCGAAAATCTTTCCAAATAAATGCGGAGATAGTATACGAGTACATTGATTCTCATATTTTCTCCTAGATTCTGAAAGTTTGACAGTTTATATTTCAAAATTTTTGAAGATACATATTTGATGTTTTTTAGATACCGCACACACAATCAATACTAAATTTTACCAAACTTCTCTTTCCGGAACAATCATAACTATAATACAATCTGCATCTGACATGCATTGCTGTATTTGAGGACCGCAAAATTTTAAGCTTTTCAACTTTTCCATACCCAGTTTCGGGAATTTTCTACAAAAGTAATTAAAACCACATCCATTTCATTTATCATTCTTAAAACGATCACATTAATTTTTTGAGAAAATAACTTTAGCGGTGATGTTTTAATCTCGCCGTTAGTTGCACTGGTAGATTCTGGGAATTTGGTAGAATCATTGTTCTGGAGGGCATTTTATAGACTGTAGGTTTAGATATCTCCACAATTGGGGTTTATGAAAAGCTTAAAGTTTTATTAAAAGCAATAAATATTTTTTTGGAACTGTGTTATCGCAGGTTAAATAATCCAAACCATATTGTGCACAAATAAACACATTTTTCTATGTTAAAAAAGGAACTTTCTCTTATCTAAACCACAAATAAGCACTGTTTGGTCTTTGCAGATTCTGAAGAGACTGGTTAATAATTTTCTCGTGTCGAACTTTATTCTCCTTGAATTTTTTAATTCAAAATAGGAGCTTCAGGAGTATTATCCATAGGTTGTCTGCAACTATTGGTATCGCTTGGCTTAGCATTTAAAATATATATCCGGACAAGGGCAGTCTTTTTACTAGAATTCCCCTATTTTTGTTAAGAATGACCGTTAGTTGACTTTTCTTTATATGTCAGATGGCTCATAGTGACTACTCAGTTCTTGCCAGACCAAACAGTAATATTACTTATCTTCGACAAATGTTTATTCCAAATATGACTAATATTTTTTGAATGGAGTGTATCTAGTCAACACCTGCCAGAGAATTTCTTCTTATAATTTATTGTATCGCAATATGTAGGTATATTTCATAACTGCATTTTATTCGATAAAATATACATTTTAATACGAGCTTTATTTTCTCTATTTTCGATACGACTAGCGAAGACACTTGAAAGAAATCAATGGCACTTGAGCAAAAGAACTTCTGGATATCTGCAGTTCATTACGCTTAAACGGCGAACTTCTAAGTACGCAATGTTCGCAAATCATTATCATTCGATCTACCTTAAATGTCACTTATAAGAATTTTGCAAAAATAATTTCGTATATTCTCTTAATCACAATTTCGTCTTGACTTATACTGAAATCATTTTCTGGTCAACTATCATTATGTTAAGTGGATTGCCGAGTGCCTACTGCTGTTCAATCACATAATTTAATCGCATTTAAATATGGTGTATATATAAATATAAGTATGTGTGCACTAGTTTTGTATTTCTACGATTTCATTTTGATAAAAAAGTAATAGTTGTTTAAATATGGCAGAATTTAAAAGATATTCTTTTATAACATAAATGAATTAATTTACTCTGCGACATATTTAAAAAACTGACTTGGATATCCAATCCAAAAACTTCAATTATACGAGTTAAATTTTGATGACATCATAATAATATTAAAAACATGGGGATAAGAAAAGTTTGAGAAATTTTATTCATTTTTAGCCACAAACCATATTATAATAAATGAAACTGCTATATACCTATATCTTACTTTCCGATATGGATAATTAAATTCCGGGTAAGTTTCTGCCGATCTGTCCGTGCGTGAAACTAATCAGTATAAATTGAGATATTTTGATAAAACTCGGTACTAATGTTTCTAGGCCCTCAGATTGCCTACTGAGTTGGTATTGCAGATGGACGGAAACGGACAATTGACACGGCCACAAAATACCGCCAAAGTAATGAATGTATAAAATGCTATAACTATACCAAAAATTTGAATACTCATACAAATCTTTAATTTAATACAGCATTGAAGTAGAAAAGGGCATATGTGGTTTAAATTTTTCTTTAAAGTGGGCATGGCCGTGCCCCTTTTATATTTAAAGCACATACCTCACAAATTATTCAGACTTATATAACCAGACTTGTTGAGGACAAGTCCTCCTCCTCATACCGTGTGAAAGTGGATGAAATCGGGTGCTGACCACGCTCCCCACTCCAAATGTGCGACAACTCAGTAGGACACAGTGGAAAACTTTATCAGTTGGAAGGGACACCGCCCACTTTTAGTGGAAATTTCATATCTCAGGAACTGATCGATCAATATAAACCAAATTTGGTGTGAAATATTATCTTGATACTCTAATGCTACCTTACGAATTTACTCTTACGTTCAAAATATTAGATTTTTAAATTTCTTCTAATTTTGTCACTTTATAATATATATGTTAACTTAAGCACCAATAAAGACATCAAAGAAAACTTATGCTGGAATAGTGTATCTAAGGTATCTTATGTTTTACTCTAAAATAAATGAAATCGGATTACGAATTTTCCAACCACAGATATCGAAAATATGGGTATATCTAAGATATATTATTGAAACTCCCATATACCTAATATAAAGATATTCGAAAATCTGGTTTACTCCATACCGCACATATCGGTCAATATTTGTGTTACCTTCACGAAATTCTGAAAGAGTCTCATTCTAAAAGCAGTATGTCGTTGGCCTAAAATTTATAAAATTGGCAATACATCCCCTAGCCCTATTTACCTATATATAATACAAGGATTTTTAAATATCCGGTTAATTATATATATTTTTTTTACGTTGGCCAATCTATGGGGCATTTTAATGAAACCCAGAGAGCATCGGTTTATCTTTATACAAGTTTATACTTGTAGTATGACGACATGACAAAAAGTTAATACTATTCTAGCCTTCAAATACTTAATATATATCTATTGATCAATAAAATAATATAGCAAAATTAAGTGAAAATACAATATAATATTGGATATACTATAATTAAATGCAGAAAATGTTTGATATTGATCTCCAGTTTACATATACTTTAAATATAAAGATTTTCGTTAGTTTAGCGGACTTTATAGTATGCCCAATATGTCGGTCGGTGTGCGAGGAAGTATGTTCTCGAGTATACTTGAGTTAGAGTATTCTATTATTTGGTCTTAACCCCATATCCTTTGTATAATGATCTCCGATTCTTTCCTTGACCTATTATTGATATACCCGGTATATAAAATTTGCCCCTGTTGAATTTATATCACATTTATCTAATTTCAGTTAATAAAGTTGGTTTACTACAAATATCTCGGACATTAAGTAAAATGTAGTAATGAAGTGATATATAATATAATTTATATTATTATAATTCAATCACAATTTCATCGAATGATGGATGTTAAACTCCTACACAAGATTTATTAATAAAAAGTTATGTCGACGCCTTAAAATATGCCCCGGCTTTTATCTTTGAAGTTACGAGAGTTTAAAACTTACATTCAATAAATAACAATTTTCTCATTTCTTCATCAGTTCGTAATCCAGTTGGTGATTTCATAAATGCAACAATAGCAGTTTTTATTACAATGCAAAATTTAATTGTCAATAAAATTATTTTAAAGCAATGTTACATATGTAAGTTCAAAAGCATGAAATATGCAGCTTTGAGCAGTTAAATACCAATTATATTTCTTTGCATTAAAAAAATTCGATACTTGGCGCGAACGTTTCTGCTTCTTTATGGGATAGAATATGCAGTCGGCAGTATCAATGCTTAAACACCCCTATATAATAATTTTAATATTAACCAAAAATATGTTTACGCTGAGTCGATACGAGTATTACGGTATTACGAGTATTACGGTGGTTTTATTTGGTATAAAACAATTGCGCTTAGCTGTCTCCTATTCCGTTATCAAGGTTTCAATCAGACAAATAAGTCGATATTAAACTCAGATGTTACGTATATATGTATATACTTGTACATAAAATGGAAAATATACAACTATATTACATTTGAGGTATGTGCTGCGACCTTTGGATTATCGCTTGGCTCCTTATTCTTGTGATTACCGGAAAATGCTGTAGATATTGCGGTATCTTCCCAGCAAGGTCGCAGAACCGAAGTGTCCAGTATACATCGCTACGAGCTGCCTTCGTCTGACTCTGAGTTGGCATCACATCAGGTTATATACTCCTATATAGAATTTAACTATCCCATGATTTTTGCAGCTAGTAGGGATCTCTTCTTGTCCTTTCTTCTTTTTGAAGCTCTTCTGTAATGGTGCGAGTTAACAGTACGAAGGAAGGCTCCGGGCTTAGGGATAATTAGGCGGTTCTGGTTGTTACACTTCCATGCTTTTTGTGCACGTACTTTAGGTTATCAATGTTGACAATTCGTTCTTTGCAGTGATGGAGAGAGGAGGGGAGATCGGGAACGATTCCTTCCGGTCTCGGAGTTCCCAGGGTGCTGCTTTTCAAATATGTTTTGCAGATTTTTTCTCCAACAGTTGACTAAAATTGTTGCCTTTAAAATCATTTAATAACTGCCTAATTTGTCAATCGCTCAAAAAAAGGCTCGTGTCGATTTGTCGACAGGGTATAGGGTATAATATATTATATCGTGACAGGGTTTGAATCGTGGATTTAGGTATATGAGCCCGAAATTAAGCAGCAGATGACTGTATGGATGTTTCAAGATGAACGGATTACAAAATTTGATAAGTCAGCCACTATATAGTCTTAACTATATGATTTCACTTAATTTCACACTGTCGTAAGAGGTGTCAAAAAAGTCATCCTTGAATGGTTTGAGAGATATATACAATAAAACTATTTGGGGGTGGGGCCATGCACACTTTTAAAGATTCTCATACCACAGGTGCCACACTTAGTTGTGGCAGTCTTTATGTTGTCAATTAATGGACGTGGCAGTGGTCCGATTACGACCATCTATAGTACTAAACTTCTATGGGAATATCAAGTTTCATCAAGATGTCTTAATTTTTACTCAATTTACAGCTTGCACGGATAGACGGACGGACGGACAGACAGTCAACCGCGTTTCAACTCGTCTCGTTATCCTGATCATTTAAATATATAATATATAAGATATCGATATCTATCTCGATTAGTTTTAGGTCATACAAACAGCCGTTAGGTGAACAAAACTAATATACTCTCTTTGTAGCCACATATTGCAAGAATGTAAAAGTTATATTCCTGCAGACTTCTCAGTGGTCAACATCAAATAAAAAATTTAGGGATTAGGGGGCCCGCATAGTATATTATCCCCGAGCCCGATTTTCGTTCTACAATCCTGGCTCTTTGTGATACTTTCTGCTAGCTCAATATGACATTTGCTTATGGCGTGAACCTCAGCGTGAAATATGCCTGGAAAACTGTTCATACATTAAGCCCAGAAAGTTTCCGAGAATTGTCGGCCCACGTATGTGTATCGCTGCAGAAGGAGCATCTTTTGAAGACGACAAAATAAATATTGATGAAGGTTAAACATTTTTCGTTTTATATATAACTTCCGGAAACTTTTCTGGTCTTAATTTAAGCATTGACATTTTGGTTATTGGTCCTACTGCATAGTGTTTCCTTCTAGAAGTTATTGACTTTCCCATTGTATTTTGCAAAAATTACCAGATTAAAACTCCACTGTCATTATCCTGTCTGATCACTTACTTTGTTGTCTAATAGGTATTTCACAGAAATATTGAACGGGAAGTTCCATCAAAAATAACATTGGATAAACTGTTTCCTGCTATTTAAGAAATATTCTTAAAAATGTGCTGCATATACTCGTTAAACAATTTCTAACCTATCGGCATGAAAAAATAGCTTTTACATCGTTAAACGGTGTGTTTATCAAACATACATGCGGTAGATAAACAAGCATTCAAATCCAAAACTGCTTACTTGAAGGACGTGCAAGTGTTCGTATGGAAAATTAGCTCATGTCAAATATGAAAGTTTTTGAACATCGATGGTTTACAATAAATTTTAACTTACTCTCATAAAAAAAATTGTACAGTAAGCTGAAATAATTAGATTTCAAATGTGATCTGTCATTACAACATAACAGCGCTTTAGAGTAAATCACGAAAAGAGTTTCCAATTTTTCCTTGAACTCAACTTAAGCTGTTCTTCCATACGACTACATGCACGCAAATGTGTATGCGTTAAACATACACACACTAAAAGGAAATCGGCTGTTGATATTCCCTTTACAAATTCAAATGCTATTAATATAGGAACGAGTCAAGCTAAGTGAGACCCTAGTACATCGAATAAATATATGTTACGCAATGCGATAGGCATTTAACAGTCATCTACGGTAGCCAATGGAACAAGTATGCTGCATAGTAAGGACATAAAGCAAATGACAGCGTGCTCGGCAGGAAAGCCAAAGAAATCTTGGGGAAGCAAGCACAATTTAGTCCAGACGAAATATTATGAATTTTAAATGAGTGTGCAGTTAATTGTAGGTGAAAGTGATATTATTGACTATAATCTATCTCGATATTTTTCTCCTATTCTGATCTTTTCAATACATACAGCTGCGAGCAAATAAATATTGTAGTATTAGGTAACAAAATTATAAATATTTTTAAATTGTTTTCAATTTTAAATAGTTTTATGTTTATAAATAAAAATAATTTAGAATACGTTTTATTACATAAAACTGTATTTTACATGGAAGTTTAGTGAAACGATAAAATAGTAGTACATAAAATAAGTAATATTAAATGAACTTTGAAAGATATTTTTATACTCTTGCAACATGTTGCTACAGAGTATGTATAATAGTTTAGTCCACCTAACAATTGTTTGTATGACTTAAAACTAATCGAGATAGATATAGGGTTATGTTTATATAAATGATCATGATGACGAGTCGATTTGAAATAAGGTGACTATCTGTCTGTCCGCCCGTGCAAGCGATTACTTGAGTAAAAATTAAGATATTTTGATGGAACTTCTTTCTTTTTCTGTTCTTTTGCACCCAAAGAAAGTATTGCAAATGGGGCGGTAGGTACGGGAGTGGGCGTGGTTTATTTATTACTATATTTTATTTCCTATCCTGAGCGCCGGACCGTAGGCGGCCGCACTTAGGCCATCATAAGACTCATTGTGTTCACGGGTGGTAACCATTTTAAGCCTTATTCCGGAACTCCGTGGATTTGGTAAAAATAAAACCTGATTCTTTTCCACTCCAGCTGTTATTTTATATTGGTGCAAACTTTTATTCTAAAAAAGTAAACTAAAAGAATCAGAGGGACTTTAAATTTTTGTTATATGGGAATAAGGCGTAGTTGTCATCCGATTTCGCCCATTTTTGCGGTGTCTAATAGTAGTGTTTGGGTAACTGCACATTCTAATACATAACACCAAATTTGAAATTGGTCGAGTAGTTCCTGAGATATAGGATTTTACCTAAAGGTGAAGGGTGTCAAGCTCCTTGTGCAATTTTCACACCAGATCCTAAAAAGCCCTTCTCTACCATCCTGTTTATGAAATCTAATGCTTGTGACTCATTTATTCTGTGAATTATAATACTTTTACTACTATTGCACCTTTTTTCACAGAGGTTTAAGAAGTGATAAAATCACTTCTACTCATCAAGTTAGGTTGATATATCTTAAGCAGTTTGGGGGCGGAGGTACGCCTATTTTTAAATAATTTTTAGCCCACAGGTGTCTTTGGCTACATCTTAATTTGCTTGAATATTAATTTGCGGCTTACTTATGGTACTTTAAAAGTTTGCCTTTACTGGCGCTTTTTGGACGTGGCAATGGTCCGATTCCATTTGCATTACCAACCTCCCTGGGTTGCTAAGGAATATGTGCACCAATCAATATATCTTAATTTTTACTCAAGTTATCGCTTGCACGGACAGACGGCCGGAAGGACAGATAATCACCCGGATTTTAACTCATCTCGTCATCCTGATAATTTATATATATAATATATAACCCTTTATCTACCTCGATTAGTTTTGGGTGATAAAAACAATCGTTAGGTGAATAAAACTAGAGTCTAGAGGACTAGCGAGAGTATAAAAATGTTGCGAAAGAAATAAACATCCATTATTCGATGAAATCGTGAATAATGTACAACTAAATTTGGCATCTTCTTGATTTATATTGAAGCTCATTACCTTAGACTTAGTTCTATTGTTATATTTTCGTTCGTGTCGTAACATTTTTACACTGTGCTTAAACTATTTCTTTTGAGCGAATTTGGTTATTTAAGTTTGAATGGTGATACATATGTACATTAAACTTTTTAGAGAGCGTCCTCGCCCATGTTTTAACCCACAGGTGTCCCTTTTGATCACGATATCTCAATTTTTACTCAAGTTACTGCTTGCACAGACAGACAGACATCCTAATTTCAACTCATTTCGTCATCCTGATCATTTATATATACATAACCATATACCTATCTACCTCGATTAGTTTTAGGTGATACAAACAACCGTTAGGTGAGCAAAATTACAATACTCTGTAGCAACATGTTGCAGAAGTATTAAAATGAAGCGCTATTTCGTTAAGTACTCGCAGAACGTCCGAACTACAGCACGGACTCACGTGAAAATTTACACAGTTATTCGTTTATTCCTGCAGAAGTTCCTAACGGAGGCCGTTCGATTTTGCAAAATATGTATTCAGTACATACATACATACATACATACATACATACATAATAGAAAGTTGTGCTATTAAGAACTCAAGAATGGTTTAACAGATTTTGCTGAAAACTTGAAGGTGGTAGCTTGGAACCAGGGTATGGACATAGGATAATTTTTATCTTTTTATGTTAAAAGTCAAAACATTTCATATATATAAAAAGTAAGGAAGGGCTAAGTTCGGATGTAACCAAACATTTTATACTCTCGCAAAGTCAAATGGTATACTCGCTTGTAGAAACTGTTGTCTCAGTTATTTACATTCACAGTGAAATGAATTAGAACAATTTGTAAACTAAATTTACTCAAGTTATGAGAAATCGTTCTTGTGTTTTGTTGTACAATATATGCTTATTGTTTAAATGACTATAAACTCCTCCTTCCAAGCACACCGCTCCATCAGGGTAAATAATGGCACGCCCTAATACAACACACCACATCTTGGAACACAACTCACACTCACAACATACACGACCACACTGCACAGGATGTCACCACACAAGTTACCACCTAACACGATGACACCCCATACAATCAAAAAACAAACAAAAAAGGACTTGGATCAGCATTCGCTTTCGTCAACAGGCCTCAGCGCCAAGTCAACGTTCGATTACGACTGATCTCGGGCGCTGCTACACTACGCCACGTCAATTCTTTTCGTCATCGATCATTCGCGCTATAATTAATCTATTTGGCTTGAATTCGGTTCCTGATTCCACTGGGCCCGGTATAGGTAAACAATTAGCGAATCGTTTTCCAAATATAATTTATAGTACAAACTTGGAAGAAAAGCATTCAACAATAAGTAATAAATTATATAAATAAATTAATCGCGCGTTTCAATTTTAAACACTCGTGCAAGTGGTGAGTGTGGTATTAAAGCTTAGGTACCGCGATATCCATTTAAGCTTCAATATCAGTGGTGTGCTACCCAATAAATTGCGCACCCTTATAATCACTTATAATTGATTTTATATAGAATGCATTATAACTAGAAGTATATTGAGGAGTATGAAAAGAAATCGTTTTTTGACAATGCATACAATTTTTTGTTTAATTTATCGATATTATTATAGATGTTTAGTTTAATAATGATAAATATTAACGACTTAAAAAATTATATTATTATATTAATTTGAATATGATATTTACAATAATAAAATATATAACATTTTTAAAGAGATTCTTATACATATATCCAAATAATATTTCTTTCCTTCTTATACAATTTAATTTCTATCGTATATCTATACAATAATGTCTTATATAATAACAAATTATACATGCCATTTTAATTCCTAATTAGATTATTTACAAATTTTTCTAAAAATTGCCTTAAAAACTATTGTCAAAATTTCTATTCCATTATAATTCCATTATATTTGCAAAAAAAAAATTAAGAACTATTGCACTAAGTCTGAAAACTTTAGTTCGAAATATAGACACAAATACTGTCATGATAGCTGTGTACTGTCTCAAAAGTAACTGCATTAACATGGGAAGGATCCATGTTTGAAAATGCCCAATCAATTTGTGTACCGGCAGGTGTAGTTGAATATTCTACACCAAGCAGGCAACTAACGTTTTTCTCTTGGAGCAGTTTTCCTATTGCATTCCCTGTAGACATTAAACAAATGTTGGAATCTCCAAAATTAGCACATTTTGATTGCATAACTCAGAAGTAAGGACTTCCTGAAGTTCTACAATTAAATATCTGACAGAGTAAGCTGATTTTCTGTAGAACAGAATACTAATATTGAAACATTTAAACAAAACCGCTTCTAAAACTTTGCGGCCTGAATAAATTTTCTTTAAAGCCTTTGGTTCTATAGAGTTAGCAATAAAGTTTATTTCTGTTGCTTGTTTCCGTGCTATCTTTCCTCAGCTCGTTAATTGGAGTAAATTCTGGTATATCAAAATTTTCGCAAGGATAACTTCAAGTTTCTACAAAACATAAAATATCAGAAGATAGCATCAAAAAGTCGCTTTTTATATCATTAATGTGAGCATGAAGACTCTGAACAATATGGAATAAAATTTGATGCCCAGATGTTCGGGAAATCATAAAATTGAAACTTGTTGTCAGAGCTTAAATACAGGTACCGATTCAGAAAATTTGTTAGGAGGAATAAAATTTCCTATGATGAATAGACTTTCTGCAGTAGTAGTAAAATTTGATGCCCAGATGTTCGGGAAATCATAAAATTGAAACTTGTTGTCAGAGCTTTATTTGTGTTCAATTCCCTCAGTTCCTTAAATACAGGTACCGATTCAGAAAATTTGTTAGGAGGAATAAAATTTCCTATGATGAATAGACTTTCTGCAGTAGTAGCTCGCCTGCAAGCGACATATATTGAAGCTCTAGGCATTCTGGGTCGAGTATGTACTACAACTTTATTATATGTGGCACCCTGACTTTTATGAATAGTTATTCCCTCAGCCGGAACAACTGGAAACTGATTTCTTCCAATTGAAATTTGTTTATTTCTTTTATATTGAAAAGATTTTAGAACATTTTCAATTGGTGTCCAAGAACTTTCTACAGGATGAGACTTTTTTGATCGTGCTATCAAACCAATAGAAGGTTCCAAAAATTTAACCCACAGAATTGTTTGAAAAGAACAATGGAAATTAATTTGCATAAGTTGTCCAGCTGCCCCATTAACCAAGCCATCACACGTGTTAATGTTCACTGTACTCATATATTTGGCCGAGGTTTTTAGTGCCAATTCATAGGACAGTCCCTGCGTTTCAGAAGTTTTGAAAAGTTTAACTCTTTCCAAAATATTATCATTTTCATTTATACCAATTCCTTTAACTGAGTCTTTTGCAGTTTAAAGGAAAGCTTAAGGGCATTGAAATTATGTGTCTCTTCATTGGACCAAAATAAATGTATGGCATCATCGGGAACTTCTTCGAAATTAACTACTCGAGTTTCAATGAGTGATATGTCCTCATTTGTCATAGTACCAGATGCCATATGGTTTAATGCAATTGCAAAGGCCTGATCCTCCCGTTGTCTCATTATTTCTGTTAATTCAAAGTATTTAAATAACTCCCACAAAGGGGAACCAACTAAAGTGCTGTATGCATCATTGGGATTAGGAGAGAATATCCACATATCTCCAACAGGTGAGAGTTGCTTCAAATCACCAAACAAGAAGATCGGTATACCACCGAAGGGGCTGTCTGTTTTGAAAATTTGTTTTACCATCGATATTTCATCAATTATGATTAATTTTAAATAGATAAGTCTGGAATACAATGAATTAACTGTGTCATATCTAAGTGGCCTCAACTCTCTATTCAACTGATTAACAGGTAAAGAGAATATTGAATGAAGGGTCATTCCACCTATTCCGAATGCTGCTTTACCCGTAGGTGCGCAAAGAAGAACTTTTAAGGAACTTCTATTGGATCCAGGTGTAGAATTGTAACGATGGTTAAGAGCTTGATATATTGCAGATATCAAACGACTCTTTCCTATACCTGCACCGCCGCCAATGAACTCATAAAATGGGAGATTTGTTTTTAGGTGGTGCGTCAAATGTGTCAAATAGGTTCTTTGCTTAGTATTTAGCCTTTGAACTAAAGAAAATAATTCCTCAACTAGAATTAAAGGGGATAGTTTAATAAGTCTAATATTGCAATCAGATTCAGTGCCATTATCTGTTGAATCTTCACCATGCAAGTCCAGCAAATTTATATTTGGGTTTATTTCTGGAAGTGCCAACACTCTGAACTCATTTTCCACGATAGGTAGTACATTTTAAGCACCTTCCTCTAAATCTATTTCATTATGAAGACTTTCTAGAACATTTTCAAATTCTTTTTGCTCAAGAACATTATATTTTCTTTGATTTTCCTCGATTAGAATACGATGTGTTATGCAAGTCTGCTCATTATCGTTTACAATGAGATCTTGCTGTTCATTCTGCCATGGATGGTAAAGCATTACCATTTCGCGGAAATACTCAACTCTCAATAATACAAGGTTTGGTACGTTTCTTAGCAAACTCGCTACCGTCTTTAAGAGGCATGACAACCCCGCTTTCTGGTAAATTATCATTTTCTCTCTCTTCTTCTTTATGATTACTGTCTTGTGCTCTTCTACTAGATTTAACATATTTATACATAGATGCAAAATCAGCTAAGCAAAGGTTTTCTGACTAATCGGATCTTTGAACATAACGGTCTAAAATACCGGATAGGAACATTTCAGTCGAACCTGAAGGAAGGTTTTGAAGTTTCGCTCCAGGTTTTACCATTCGAACACGTTCCTCAGGTCGAGAGGTATTTATAAATATTTCTGCATTACTTGCTTCCGAAAGATGGAGCCCAATGCAGCAATATACTGCTTATTGTGCAGATATTTCTGTGCCTGATATAAATTTATGACCTATATGTTTAAGTTTTTGCTTAACAGTATAATTTCCAGCATTTACCTCTGATATAGCTTCATTTAAGAGCCTAGAAACTCCCCTGTTAGACTTGTTAATATAATTAATTATATATGAACAGTAAGCATATGCATCCAGTATATATTGGATATCCATATTTGCTCTATGGAGTTCCAAAATCAGAGGATTATAAGCGTTTATAAAACGATCCTGTAATTTTCTTGTTAGAAAAATGTTGGGTTTTGTTAAACTTGATCTAAGGGCTAACAAATAGTCATCAAAAGACATATTTTTTTTCTACTATCAGACAGGAAATGTTCAAAATGTCTTAAACTAGAAATGTCTTTTGTAGTCATATTTGAATTTAAAAGGTTTTGAATTTTGAAAAAGTTTTCCTTGTGTCTTTCTGAGTTTTGACTTGTTTCTGTAAGCTTTTGTATAGTATTAAAATTCTGAAATCCAGTTCTCATTAATATGTATATTGTGCTCACGATACAGAGGGGTATTCACTAAGAATTGCAAAGCTACTATAATATTTTCGGGGCGTATGGTATCGATCATGTAATCGTGATTGTATTGCAAATGCTTTCTTAAGTGAATTTGTATCACATGAACTCATCAAAGGACCTTGGTAGAGATGTCACAATATTGTTAACAGAAATTGTTATATTAATAACAGCACCTATAATAATGACGGATTGTCAAAAAAGGCAATCTAGGCATGATGAGACGTTCTTCATTTGGGGTTAAATCTTTCAAACAATCAGGAATTTCAGGAAAGTCTAGACCGTTAGCTAAACATATTTTTGGATCGTTCTTTTTAACATTTTAACAAACGCATTTTTGCAACTAGCACAAAAAATGTAATTTCCATTTTCCGAAGTTAATTTTTGTATTAAAGAGAAGGCGGATGCAGCATTCGGATGATCTTGCGCAATAGTTTCGAAATTTAATTTGGTGTTCAAACCATAATCCTCCGCAGAAAATACATATTTCATACCCCTCCTACTAAGCTGTCGACGTTATGTTTCTCTATCACGCTCCTCTCTCCTTATTTCAGGATTTCTTCTTGCATGTTCTCTTTGCACTTGATAACGAATAAACTCTAAATTCCTATGCTCAGGATAATCCCTAGTGTTCCAAATTTGCTCATCATAACGTACCTCGGGATTTTCTCGACGAGATCTATGACCTCGAGTATCTCTTATTTGCTCTTCAGAGCGAATTTAGGGATGTAAACGTCTTGCCCTATGTTAAACAGTATTTACAACTTGCTAAACAGACCGTACCTCGGCGTCTTCGCACCGAGACCTATGACCTCGAGTATTTCTGCTTTGCTCCTCAGAGCGGATTTGGGGTTGTAGACGTCTTGCCCTATGTACATCGGAATCTAATCTACGACTAGCGTGACTGACAGTATCTCTATATAAAGAGTTTGCACGAATAACTCTTATATGTCTCCTATTCTGAAGACGTCTTAGTAATACAGACCTTCTACACTATATAAGTAATACACTGAAATTTGTTTGAAGAAAGCATTTTGCTGGTCAAGAAATCTAGTGTAACTGAAACTACAAACACAGTGTACTGATATTTATTATACTCTTTCAACATGTTGCTACAGAGTATAATAGTTTTATTATGGTATATTTTTGTACACACAGCTTACGTACTGTTGTATACCTATATATTTCATAGATATTCACTAACATAGTAATACATAATATTTAGTTATATTTATATTTTAGAAATTAGTAGTTTATTTCATTGTATTGAAATTAAGTGCTCGGAAAACCCCTCCGTACATTGCTTTTGTCTAACGATTTTTAAAACAGGGATCTATGGTACCTATTTTGAAAGGTCTGCTCATGAAGGCTAAATTAACAATAACTTACATATAGTTAAGTATAATACACACATATGTAGAGCAGGTATGTAGATTTTCTTCTTTCTGTCTTAATATCTAAACCTTTTATAAGCTGCCAACGGCGCTGGGTAAATCCCAAAAAGTACTTAAATGTAATTTTGTTGAGTTTACAGTTCAACTCATGACCTTCATATTAAATAAAATGTGTCGCAAAACTGAGATATTAGAGAGTAGCATTTAAGCCGATTTGGTCGCAGCTTATCTATTACCACATGAAAAGGATTTTTAGCCCTTTTGATACTACACTCTCTACAAAGTCCATATTATACATATATTATATTTTGTTATAAGTTCAATATGATGGCTGAGAAAATTTACCTATCCACTGATTATCAACAAATATTAGAAGAAATATATGTATATAGAAATCTATATCTATCTCGATTAGTTTTAGGTGATGAATAAAACTGTACTCTGTTGCAACATTTTGCGGAAGTATAAAAATGTTACGGAAGAATTGAACATTCATTATTCGATTATTATTTGGTATCTTATTAACTTATGTTATTGATCATAGATTTAGTGTCAATATTATTATTTTCTCCGAAATGTTAACTTTAATAAAAAGAAGCTATTTAACTCAAACATAATATATGTGATATAAACTAATTTCATTAAATTATAAAATTAACGAAATAAATTATACCATAAGATTATACCATAAGTAGTACATGTATGCTGGGGAAATTTCTGGATCGATTACACACATTTTCGGCATTAAACTGTTGTATATCTAATATTTTACGTTTATGTAAAGCCAAACGGAAGTTTGAATTTTTTACATAAAGTATGTTGGAGCTAGGGTCAATATATACCCGATAATGGGTTCTAGGGCGGAACCAAGAATTTTATACTCTTGTAATTCGCAAGAATCAAAGGCCAGGAAATTCCTTCCTTATATTAAAAAATGTTGAGAAGGAATTAAACATCCATTATTGAATGAAATCGTCATTAAATTACAATCAAATTTGGTATCTTCTTGACATGTATTAAAGGTCATAAACTTAGTCTCAGTTTTATTGCTATATTTTAATTCGCGTTAGCGAAAATTATATTAAAGAATAACAAAAAACATCTTGAAGTGAGATATACATAATTATGAATGTGTTATTAACTCGACCAAAGTGGCTAAATTTTATATTTTAATCTTATGTGGAAAACTTCAACCAGAAAATCGGAATTCATTATATGAAGGTGTAAGGTTTACATTAAAATATCACATATTTATAAGCCAGAACGGTTTAAAGTCAGGTGGAAAGACGGAAATAATATATATATTGGGGATAGAGAAGGATATTAATTTTGACATTGCTCAGCCATACTCGAGCATAGAGAACATATTTTGAATCAATTTTATATATAAGAAGTAAGTAAGGGCTAAGTTCGGATGTAACCGAACATTTTATAATCTCGCAAAATCAAATGGTATACTCGTTTAAGATTTCTTTGTGGTGTGACCAATATTTTCGGTAAAAGGTCAACTATGGGCAGTGGGGTCCACATATTCAGTACCAAGGGGTTTGAACTGTTTTGGTTCCATTTAGACTATTTTTGGTCAGCAGGTGGCATACTTTAAAATTATTATTCACGCAAAGTTTTACCCCGATATAATCATTGTTGCTTGATTTGCATAGTGGAGAATCAGATGGAATTTAAAATGTTATATGGAAAATAGGCGTGGTTGTAATCCGATTTCGCCATTTTTGCACTATAACATAAAAATATGAAAAGAATGAATAAATGAAATATGTAATAAAGTCATATTATACCATCCCAGAGATAAAATTTAATGTCTTTGGCTTGTTTAGTGCTTGATTTATCGCGCTTTTAGTAGTTTTTAACAGTACCGTTATATGGGGAGTGGCCGGGGTTGTCACCCGATTTTACCCATTTTCACACCGTCGATAGAGAAAAAATTTGTTCCCAGTGAATTTTGTTTTTATAGCTTCAGTGTTATAGGAGATATGCACATTAAACATGTTAGGCGGCGGGACCACGCCCATTTTTTAATAAAATTTTAAACTGCAGATGCCCCTCCCTAATGTGATCCTGTATACGAAATAAGAGTCTTGTATCTTATTGCGGAGCTTAGTTATGGCAATTTATTTGTTTTTGAATAATGGCAATTTGTGGGCGTGGCAGTGGTCCGATTACGCCCATCTGCAATACCAACCGTCTCACGGTACCAAAAAACATGTCTACCAAGTTTCATAAAGATATCTCAATTTTTACTCAAGTTAGAACTTGCACGGACGGACAGACAGTCACCCGGATTTCAACTCGTCTCTTCATCCTGATCATTTATATATATATAATCCTATATCTAACTCGATTAGTTTTAGGTGATACAAACAACCGTTAGGTGAACAAAACTATTATACTCTGTAGCAACAAGTTGCAAGAGTATACAAAAAAAAATAAATATACTCACTGACCGACATATTCGGCATAAAACTGGTTAGAATAACGAAAGTCATTATAAGTAGTATATGGAAGGGTAGTATTAACCCGTTTTGATCAATTTTTGCCAATACCACATACTACTAACATGCCACAGACTAATAAAATGCTCCCTGGATTTCATTAAAGTACCTTACATATCATCACCAATCATATGGAGTAAAGTCAGCCGGATGTTCGAAAATCTTTATATAATTATATTAGGTATATGGAGTCTACGGGAAGTATTGGTCGGATTCAACAGTAGCGAGGGACACCTGGGAGCCATTTTCTTTTTAAGTAGGCGTGCCCCAGCCCTTTAAATGGCAAAATGAAAATATCTTCCAAGCTACCTAAGCTAACTTAACCAACTCGCTGGGAGGAAGTCCTTTTAGCACTTCTTAATACGCTTTGAAAGTCGATAACGCCTATGTTGAAAACTACTAAAAGTGCGATAACTCAGTGAATAAATGCACCAGGAGCATTAAACTTCACAACTAGGTTGCTAAGGAAGGGTTTTTATCGGAGCAGGTATAAAAACTTGAATATTTTCAAGTTTTGGTGTGTGAGTTAACCAAGCATTCTTATCATAACATACACGGTGTAAATGAGTGAAATCGGATGACAACTACGCTTACTTTTTATATAATAATATTTTAAATTCCATATGATTCTTTCACTTTCCAGTATACAACTAAAACATCGGTGTAATTATCAGATTGCACAAATAGTAACTTTAAGGTATTTCATCTTACGCTCAAAAGTTGTCGAAATCGGACTACAACTTTTCAGGGACCGAGACACCAATTATGTGAACCCCAGTGCATATGGCTAATTTTTTACCGCACGTATCGGCCAAACTGTGAGATGGGGAAAAAGGATGAAAATGGGTTGAATCGGATCGGGATTTATTAATTTAGGACTCATATACATAATAAAAAGATATTCAAACTTCCGGCTGCCTTTATACCGCATATATCGGCAAAAATGTGAGTTATCTTATTAAAAATTTAAGAGTGTTTTTTTATAATAACAGTGCGACCTTTTGCCTTAAATTGACAAAATCGGATGAAACTTGCCCAAGGCCCCATACAACTAATATCAGGATTTGTAAACAAGTAGTTGACTTTACTCCTTATATATTGAAGAAGGTGAATCATATCTTATTGAAACTCAGAGAGCACCCTTTTCTGTTAATAACATACAGTAAGGCCAAAAATAGATAAAATAAGGTCAATACTACCCCTATCTTCCATACATGGTTGGCTACCGTATATATCAGTCGATATGTAAGATCTTTTAGCAAAATTAAGTGAACCATAGTTTAATGCCGAAAATATGTGAAATTGATCTACGTATTACCTAAACTCCCATATATTACATATAATAGGGGTTTTCACACGCAGCGTAGTTATCTGTTATTCGGTAAACTTTTACATTTTTTTGTTTTTGTGAAATTAGCAAAATGCAAGGTTAACAAATAACACTTTATCGTGCCAATTCTGACAAATTACTCGTTTTTATGGTGAAACAGCAATCAGGTGTTTTATGTATTGTGCTTTGTCAGTTGTGTTTGAAATAATTGATTGAAAGTAAGTATTGACTATAATTTGAGTTTTCTTTACTTCCTCTTAATTAATAAAAACTTCTGTTTTAAGTGGAGAACATTAAGAAGAAGCCGGTTGTCCCAAATAAGCATAAAAATAGACGATAGAAAATAATAACATTTAAATGATTTTTTTTTTGGATAACGTTGATATTGAGATATGTTGGTGATTGATTATTGTCAATTTATTTGTCTATCGTAATATAAATTTCGCTCAGCTGTAACTGAAGGAAGCCAACAAGTACAATTTACTACAACAAGCGTTTAAGAGAAACGAAACTAGAGCAAATGAAATGTTGAGATGCAAAGTACAGTATTGGAGGACAATTTTCTACAAAGCCGAAAAATGGCGGAAATCAACAGGCGCAGGACTCGACTTTGGCGAAACATGTTCCACAGTAAAAAGTAATTTAATAAGGTGAATTATAATTAAGCTAGTTGAAATAGTATATCATTAAAATTATTTTAGAAAGTTTACACAAACTGTGTCCACATTATCTGCCAATCGGTCACATTATCTGCCAATCGCTTTTCTTAATTCGAATATTGTCGCTGAATCTTCATTATTTAACGTGGATTCAGAAATTGTGCAATATATTCAACCTTACCTTCAAAAGAATTAACTCCACTTCCTATTATTAATTTTACCTCATCTGAGTCAGTGCAACCTCAGAGGCTTTCATCGAGTCATCTAAGGCAGCAAATTTTACCGGCTTCTTCTTAATGTTCTCTACTTAACACAGAAGTTTTTAATAATTAAGAGGAAGTAAAGAAAACACAAATTACAGTCAATACATACTTTCAATCAATTATTTAAAATACAACTGACAAAGCATAATACATAAAACACCTGATTGCTGTTTCCCCACTTGGACAAAAATTTTAAACTCGCACGCCAAGAAGCAGTCTAAGTGAATTTGCTGATATCCAAAAAAGAAAAGAGATTTTTATTATAAAGTGCGCCTTAGCATTGAACAAAAAAAAGTTGATAATGAGAAAAAACGTCTGTCACATGACCAACAAAAGTTAGATCTAGAAAACCAAAAGTTTTGCGCAGGACCCCGAAATAAAAACGCTTGAATTAGAGCAAAGAGAACGTCTTGCTGTCATAGCTTAAATATAAATATAACAAAGACTAAATTCAAATATATTATTTATTACAAGAATTCATGAGTAAATGTTAATTATTCTGAAGCATATGGTTGTACAGCATCTGCCTTTTCATTCGAATACTAGTTGTGCCTAATTCTTCAAATAAGCCTGCAGTTTCAGATATATTCAAAGGGGGTTCCACAAATTCCTCAATGTCCGTGCCATCAATTAAAATATTATGGAGAATACAACACACTAAATCCATTTATTACAGAATTTCTAGCTTTCTTCACTGTGGATATGCATTCTCAACTCCTTTAAGCTACTGTTAGGTGAACAAAACTATTATACTTTATGACAACATGTTGCAAGAGTATAGAAATTTAGGGTGTTTTGTACTAAAAATCTTGAAGGGGTACTAACCGTATTGCGTTTATACAGTTGATGAAATGTTTGCATACTCTACATATATATTTTTCTAGGTCTAATTATGTGTTCACATGCGTGGAACGCGCAACAAGTTTTTGCCATTATAATTGTAAACAAATTTGAGTAAATAAAAAATGGCTATGCAAATACGCGTACCAGTGCGTGCCAGCGTGTTTTAGTGTGGTCGCCTACTATAAAAGCCCTTGACTCTAAGTTGTTCCGCAGTAGACGTTCATTTCTACGAGTTGAATCGTTAAATTCTTGCAAAATGAAACATTACCTTATATTATTCCTTGCCTTAGCAGCATGCCTAGCATATGTACAGGCGCAGAACGCAACTGCTACAAATACCACTGCAACCGCTGCTCCTAGTAATGCAACCACGGTACCCGCAGCTGGTAACACCACCACTACAACAACAGCGGCGAGCACTTCAACTACAAGGAGCAGAACTACTAGAAGAAGAAGAAGAAGAACCACACGAAGAAGAAGAAGAACCACACGAAGGAGAAGAAGAACCACCCGAAGAATCAGAATACGTAGAACAACAAGACGTAGAAATGGCGGTAATGGAGTTAACGGCGGCAATGGCGGCGGACGTGTTGTCAGAAGACGTGTAGTTGTAGGCTAAATATATTATATTATGTAAACCACATCCTAAGCAAAGTACAATTTAAAATGCAAATATACCATAAATAATCGGGTAAAATATTAATTTAATTAAAATCTAGGGAGTCCCGTTATCGAAAGTTTTAGCAAATTATACTTTGTACAAATATGTATAGGTATATTAAGAATGAGATATGCACTGCGACCTTTGTATTGTGCCTTACCCTGTTATCACATCACTTTATCAAGCCCAGTGACGTTAAGGAAGCTTAACCACGCGCCTGGGTTGATGGAAGTGGCGTTAACTCCGCCGCAGCAAGATCATAGGACCGATAGTATTCTGAGGAATGATGATATGTTTGAACATTTTCAAAATTATTTACCTATTTCTGGACTATTCTCTCTAAGATAAAATCAGTTCTCTGTGATATTTTCTCTATTCACTTCCTGAGGGTGATCTTACTTCTTCTGCACCAATTCATCTTGGTGTTTTTGAGTCGTCGGTATTCGACTGAAAGGTGCAATTTCTCAGGTACTAGTTTAGAGCGAAGTCCTCCCAATTTCATTTAATGCCTATTCTGAAGTAGCCGTCCCCGTTAGTCCTCAGTTTCTGAGCATATACTTGTATTACCCTGTTACTTTCATGTCAGCAGAAAGTAACAACGAAGACGAGGACTATTTCTCGAAAGGGTCTTGACAACAGCTTGATGGAATTCAAAAGCTGTAGTCTACATCAGATTTCTGCAGAAAAGTCAAACGATCACAGGATTATACTATGCCGAGTAATAACTGGGGCGACTTGACCCCGGATTGCAGAGAAAACGGTCCCATTTAGTGAAGAAAAAAGTACTCTTCTATCATGACAATGCATTGGCTCACATCATTGTTATTGCCATTGCCAAACTGTTCTCGAGATCAGTCCTTGTGCGATGTTTTTTGTTTCCAAACTCATCATGCTAAAATTTGAATGCAATAAGGAGGTTATCTCCGCCACGCAGGTCGACTTTACATTCCAAAACACATAAAAAAATGATTTTTCTGATATATTGAGAAATATTCTTAAACTCAGCTGTTGAAGGGTTTTTTGTTTCTGTCGCTGTAGAGTAAGACGATTGCTCTATATTGTTGATTATTTTACACTTATTTCATTCCATATGTGTAATGTTTTTAACAACGGTGCTTCTGTGTGCCTAAAATGGATTAATTTGGGTATTAACTTGTCCTAGACTCCATATATTTATTACCAGAATTTTTAAATATCCGGTTGACTTTACTCCTTATATGTTGGTGATAGTATCTTAATAAAACGCAGAAAAAGTCTTTTTATGTATATAATAAGTATTAATGCAAAAAATATATAAAATCGAGTCAATACTACCCCTATCTCCAATGGCTTTATACCGTATATATTGGTCCATAAGTAAGATATCTTTGCAAAATTAACTGAACGTATAATATGGGATATATATATTACAGCTTAATGACGAAAATATGTGAAATTGGTCCACGAACTACCCAAACTCCCATATACTACATAAATACAAAGAAATCTTAAAGGAGTATACCATTTGGCTTTGCGAGAATATAAAATGTTCGGTTACATCCGAAGCCCTTCCTTACTTGTTCTAATAACAGTTTATCATTGTGGAAAAAATCAGGCGAAAATTTGCCATAGCCCCTATACAAGTATAACTGATATTCAGGATTTTGAAACATTGGCTGACTCTACTCCATATATATATTTATATTTATCCATATATGAAAAGGAGTCGTCGACTATTTATAACTCAAGAACGGGCATGTGTTCAAAATTCAAGTAAGAATCATTTGATTAGTTTATTACTTAAAAAAAAAATAATAACAACACATAGCAAGAGTATAATAATTTTTGTATACATACAATGTACATATAGGGATTAAGCTGATTGTTACTACTGAACAAGGCGGTGTTATTTTAGGCACATCATGTGGAACCGGTAAGAAATTTTTAATATTACAATAGAAAATCGCAATGATAGGCACTGCGGTACTTTGCTAGATTATGGCCGAACCACGCACAGGCATTCATAACAAACCAAACGCAACATCAAAGATAACAAGTACGGAAGGGCTAAGTTCGGATGTAACCGAACATTTTATACTCTCGCAAAGTCAAATGGTATACTCGTTTTAGATTTCTTTGTATATCTTGCCGCCTTGTTCTATGTTGACCGATATTTTCGGTAAAAAGTCAGCTTTAGGCACTGGGGTCCACATATTCATTATCTAGGCGCTTGAACAGTTTTGACTCGATTTAGACAATTTTTGCTCACAAGGTGGCATACTTCAAACGCATTATTCACGCAAAGTTTTACCCCCAAGTTACAGTACCGTTATATGGGTCCCTCCCTATTTTGATCCTGTAAACCGAATAACAGTCTTGTATCTTACTGTGGAGCTTAGTTATGGCAATTTATTTGGTTTTGATTAATGAAGTTTTGTGGCGTGGCAGTTATCCCATTACTCCCATCTGCAATACCAACCATCTTACGGCACCAAGAAACATGTGTACCAAGTTTCATAGAGATATCTCAATTGTTACTCAAGTTAGAGCATGCACGGACGGACGGACGGACGGACAGACAGTTACCCGGATTTCAACTCGACTCTTCATCCTGATCATTTATATATACATAACCCTATATCTAACTCGATTAGTTTTAGGTGATACAAACAACCGTTAGGTGAACAAAACTATTATACTCTGTAGCAACAGGTTGCGAGAGTATAAAAATAGCGGAATAGCGGCAGTATTGATAAAAACTTTAATTATAATTTGAGATAAGGGCATAATGGTTCACAAATATTCTCGAAGCATTGCACAGAACAATGTAAGATTTAAACGGCAACGATGAAGCTTTCAGTGAAACTGCCTTGCTGTTGCCTGGAATTGGAAGGCAATGAGATTAACGGTAGTTTAAGTAATCGCTCTTACGGTGAAATGTTGAAACTCTTCAATTGACCATAAATATGTGCGAGCAATTGTAAACTGATCCAATCACAGAAATTATACAATTTCTAGATATTGGGAATGGTAGAATAGAGCTGTAACCAAATACGCAGTGCATCACGAAAAACCTTGATTCATGGAGAATATATTCCTGAAAATAAAAATTTATTGTTTGGATCACAACTGGCTCAGTAAACGTGCTACATTAGCGTCCAAACAGTTGTCAGGTTATCAGATTAATTTTAAATCATTCGCTACTTTGTTGATGAAAATGAAAACGTATATTATCTATATAGATATACTCGGAATGACATCACATAATCTTCGCTTGAAAATTATTCAACTGTTATTATTCAGCGTAATTTCAATTCACCTCAACTATGCAACTGTTCACGTTTGGTAATCAAACAAATTAAAGGAAATTTTATTGTAGCAGCCATTTTGATTGAAAACTTAAATGAAGAAATGGTCCTCTTGCCAAAGTTTTAATTAAATTTAATTTGAAAATGTATATAACTAGAAACTATAAATATTATTGTTAAAAATTAAGAATGATCAACATCAACTAACAACCTTAAAAATTACTCATTTGTAATAAGTTTGAATATAAAATTCATAATAAAAAATAAATCAATACATTTAATATATTTTATGTTTATTTGTGCTTAACAACAAATCGAAAAAAATTAGTATCAATCGTTTTCAAATTTAGAAATGATCCGCGTTATAACGTTTTCGTTTTTATTCATATATACAATTTTGTTGCATTGAATAGTTTCTAATTATTGTATACCTTAGCCACAGCAACGCATGGACAGGGTAAGTTCTCAAGTATACTTGAATAATGTCAAAAATAATGCAACCATTTCTTGATCCTTAATATAACCTTTATAATGATTTCCGACTTTCTATCTGACTTTAAACTCTTTAGGTTGGTCAAAATGTGTGATATTTTGATGAAATTAAGTGGACACGTTTTCTGAAAACTTATAAAATTATAATAACGGCTTGGCGCTCAATATAAATGAAATTCGTTTTCGTCTAAATCTCATATCCCTCATATGACGTTCTTCACACCAAATCAATATATTAAATTTGGTCTCTTCGGTTGCGTTTATATCACGTATATCTCATTTGAGGCTGATAATTTTCACTGACGGGAAGTAAATTTGGTAATAATAATGTAAATATCAATCATCATCCAATATAGGTACATTTGTATCCTACACATAAATCTTTTGTCATCCTCATTAAATTTTTAAACGGTTACGCTGTATCATTTCGAGAATGAATAATTCATGATAGGAAATGCTCACGCAAGAACATTGCCAACCTCAAAGGTAATGTATTTGACGGACGGTTAGCAATGTAAATTGCCTGTGGAGATGTGGCGTTATCACCTGCAAACGGTAGCACAACATTTTACAGTATATTCACTCTTTTGATCTTTTCAGTCCAAAGCATGTTCCTTTATTTTTTTACTGGCCAGGTCAGATGTTTGTTTTTGCAAATTTAATACTATTTAAGAAGCTATACATTTTTGTTTAATAACATAAAGTAAGGTTAAGAGAGATGTGAGCATACAAGTTATATTCTCGTAAACTTCTTCTCGCAGTATGAACACAACATACTAAACTTATTCCGTCGCGGAACTCTGCTAATACTTCGTTCGTCAACCTTTGTAAGAATTCGGCTGCGATCTTTGTTTTCCTGTTGTTTTTTATAAGTTATTGCTTTGCTGATAATTATAGCTGAACACCTGAACAAATTTTTCCACTTCGTTGTAGGTTTGGCAGCTTTGTATAAGATTTCTATTCAATGCTCTCTTTTCCTCATTGCAATGTTTCGCGCGACAATGAGGGATAGAAACGAAAAAATTTTGTATTCTCCATATAAAAAATGGTAACTGCGAAAAGTACTATTCATGCGTATTAACAACTACCTTTTATCTTAACGTGAAATAAAATTTTTTACCAAGTTTATTGCTCACTACTATTGCACTGCTCGCTGAGAACTGCAAACGTTGCAATGTTATCTGTTCTACGGTATAACGGAATACACTTGACATTTTTGACATTGGCATGATTGCAAGTAATGGGTATTAATAGTGCCAAATATGTAGCAAAATTTATTTAATGAATACATACTACCATTTCATTGCACGCTACTGTATGATATTTATTCCTTTTACTAAAAATGTGTAACCGTGAAAAAAGGGTATTTTATTGATAAGCAAATAAGGTAAAACCAATAATGACAGGGCACAAAATATTTCAGGAATGTCCCACATAAGAAAAGTAGTAGTCGTCTTAGCTTTTCTCAAACATGTCTAGGGGAGAAAAGGCAAAGAGTACAACCTTTTTTAAAAGAGCTAAAGTTTGATAGTTTTTACTGGTAAAATGAAGTTTTAAATTTTTTTCAAACATTATAAAATATACTCTTCACATATGGCATGATTCACACACAATTTTAGACTATTTCCAAAGTAAAGTCCTGTTTATATTTTCCTGCGCATTATTTTATCATCAATACTGAAAATTCTTTAAATGTCATACAAGACACATTAGAATACAAATTATATGTACACACAAAATAATATAAAATTTTAAATGTGGGTATCGTTGGTATTATTGCGTCAGTTGACTCTATCGCAATTCCACAGGGGAATATGAATTTTTATTTTAATAAGATTTGGAATGATTTTAAACGGAAGTGTGTTTATATGGTCATGCAAACACGATACGTTTCTGTTGTAAATACCGCGAACATTTAGGCCACGTTTGTCGTTTTCGAGACTATCTTTTGTTGCCTCTAAGCAAAGCGTTTATTACTGACTTGGATATATATATATTTATACATATATTTACAAATATATATTATATACAACTGAATTTATCGTACTATTGAGTGTTTAGAAACACCAATTACCTTCAGGGAAATAAATGAGATGATTTTTCATTTATGAAAGGCTGAACATACTATTTAACGATATAAGTCCCTCAGTATTTAGATTTAAATATGTGTCATGGCTGGAGACAGCGCTGATGCACAAGAAATTTGCAGTGGGCACCTTTCTCGACATCGAGGGGGCCTTCAATAACGTGCGGCCAGAGGCAGTGGTTAAAGCCCTCGAAAAGTTTGAGGTGGAATCGAACCTCAAACACCTCATTTTCAGTCTTCTTTGCGACAGAACTGTGGTAGCGGAGTGGGGTAGTGCCGAAATGGTTTTATTCACTAGGAGGTATAAGATCCCAAATGTGCCTCTCCCTTCCTTCGGGGGTTCAGGTCTTCAACCTGTTGATAAGGTGAAATACCTAGGGCTCATCCTTGATAGAAAGCTTTCTTGGAGGCCGAACATCGAGGAGAGAGTCAAGAAGGCATCGGTCGCCTTATACTGCTGCAGGGGAGCTATAGGGAAAAGGTGGGACTCTCACCAAAGGTGGTGTTCTGGCTCTACGAAACCGGAGTCAAGCCAAAACTGTTCTATGGTGTGTTCGTCTGGTGGAAGGCGCTCGAAAAGACTACCCTGGCTAAAAAGCTTGAGCGAGTCCAAAGAGCGGCGCTCATCGGAATCTCCGGTGCACTGCGAACCACACCAACGATAGCTCTCAACGCTATATTAAATATAGCACCTGTGGACATTGCCGGTAGGTGCATTGCTGCGAGGTGTGCTATTAGGCTCAGAGAAGCTGGGCTTGGGGGGGGTACCCTTTCCCCGCTCACATCGGAATGGGATCGAGTTGGTTCTCCACTAACGTCTTGCATTCTGGCTCTGGACCAATGGACCGCGCATGCGCTCAGCAGACGCTGGTCGACGACCAGCTCCTGCGCGACTGCGCGATCCTTCTGGCCGAGAGTGAATCGCAGGAGGTCGAGGGATCTTCTCGCCTTGAACAAAGTTCACCTCGCCGCCATGGTAGGAGTTCTTACTGGGCACTGTCCAATGGGAACTCATGCGGTGCGGCTTAGAATACTACCCGATGGCAGTTGTCAAAGCTGTATGGAGGAGGGTGAAGTGGAACACTTTTGGCGGACCAGAAGATCTGGCCGAAACAGATATTGGCCGTCTCAACAAGTTTGTCATAGGCACAAAGCGCTTTGTCGACATGTAAGGGTCTATTGATCCGGCTCATAGGAGTTTTGGGTACCACAACGGACCGGCGTTTAAGCTGTCCAAGTGTGATCCTTCTTAGGATCGACCCTCTAACCTAACCTAACCTAACCTAGATTTAAATATTGGAAAGAGATTTTAAATTACACTGTCTTATAAACTATACAGTTCCTCCTTACTCCCCAACGAGTCGATATCGTAAAGATGAATGCCGGTCCGAATTTATTCGGGCAAAATGTTTAATTTGTAAAAAGAATATCCTGCACTGTGCTTTTTGGATTGTTTCTTGCATACTTTGGCTCTAATAAAGAGCAAAAAATAACGATGTTTATTTTAAGCGCCTTTCCAGTTTGTTTGTTGTGATTCGCTTAAGTCAAAAGATGTATTGTAAAAATATATGCCTTATGTACATTTGATGTATGTATTTGAACAGCAAATACGAAAATCAAATAGAGCTGAAACATTCACTTTGGCATACACGATGGTTTCGCGTTGCATTTTACAAAAGTCCTAAAACACACACGTGTCTTTAATTACTTACCACGTCGTCTTAACTATTCATCACACTCCTGAAGATAATAATAAAGTCAGCCGAAACCAACTGAATAACCCCAAGCCAGCAGCAGGACAGAGGCAGAGTGGTACACTATTTCTTGTCAGTAAGAGCACCATACGCTGTTTACTTCGCGTTTTCTTTAGGAACAAAATATACTTTAAATAAAGGTTTTATGATCGCTACTTTTAAGCAGCTATGCCCGCTTTTTGATCTCGCGAGCGAAGCTAACTCGCCTCTTTCAGCTGTCGTTCATCAGATATATATAATATAATTAATTATTTTTAAAACCAAGAAAAAACGTTAACTTCGATTGCACCGAAGCTATAATACCCTTCACAAATACATTGTTGCCTTAGACAATAATCCATGTCAAATCCTGAATATACCTCGTCAAATGAAAGAGTATTCCATACAAGTACTTGATTCCGCTTGTCAGTTTGTGCAGCTATATGCTATAGTGGTCCGATATCGGACAAATGAGCAGCTTTTTAAGCTCGATATCTTAAAAACGACGGGACTAGTTCGCGTATATATTTATAATTATGGAAATTACCTCCATTCAAGCTACGTATATACTACACCTAATTAGTCAGGTCTGGTCAGGTCAGGTGACCTTGGGACCAGCGGAAAGTGGACTTTCTTGATATTAATTTGTTTTAAAATTTTCATTGGAGCTTCGCAATAACCGGTCTGGCTAAGAGTGCAGTTGCTCCATCTTGCTGGAACCAAACGATATTGAAAGATATACGTCTTCGACGCAGTTCTAGGTAAAAAAGCTCATTCAATATCTTTAAATAACATTATCCATTGATAGTTACTGTTACATCGTTTTCTTAAAAGAAGTCTTGCCCGACAATACACCTTGATGAAACTGCGCACCACACACTGACTTGCTCTGGGTGAGGTTCCGTCTCGTGGATTATTTCTGGATTCGATTCACTCCATATACGACAATTTTGCTTGTTTACATTTCCGTTTAACCGTGCTAACTCCAAGTTGCGGCGATTAGTTGCGAGTCGAAACTTTTGGATTTGCCTGAATTGACGATGCAACAGCCGCTATTGTTTCTTGAACGCGAACATACGGATCTCGATGCTACGGTCTTCTTGCGAAACTTCCAGATTCGGCAAATATGTTTACCAACCTCATAATAGTTCATCTACTTGGGGGAGTGCCGCCCAAGTCCCTTCTGAATTCCCTTTAGATGAAAATGACGAACTGAAAGCATACCGCTACACTATAAAAACCTTTTCGGTATCCCAAGTAATTTAAAAAACTTAAATAACAATCTGCCAAATATATAAAAGGTGGTCGATAACTCACACAGAAAAAAATTATTTCGGTTGTTTTTGTTGCTGTATACGCTTAAAATTTTACCAGTGATGGAAAAGTACGCACAATTTTGCATTTTGCCGCCCTTTCTACTCTAGTAGCACTTTACGCTCAATCGACTACTTTTTTTGTACTATTTGACGGAACACGAAAATATATACATACATATACGGTACTCGTATCTGAAATCTCTTCGTAGTAAAAAGGGCTAAAGCAATTAATTAGGAATATAGAGCATGATTTACGAGTACATATCCAGAGACAAAAGAATTTTAACAATAATAAATTGAACGAATATTTATTTGCAAATGTTTTTCGTATCTTCGGCTTGTATTGAGCGAATACTTTCTATATAAAATTTAATCAAAACAAAATATAGAACCAACTAGCTATCAAGACATGTGGCACTGTGATTCAGACTAAAAACTTTATTCGCTTCTGTTAATAAATAGTTAAAAAAAAAATTCTCTTTGTATAGAAAATTTATTCGAATTTGATTAATTTCGGCACTCTCCACCACATTTTCGAAAGTTTTGTGCAATAGATTCAGTACAATTGAACTTATCGAATACCATCCCTGCCTTTTACTCAAAATATGCTCTTTATCGAAAAAATATTTCTTTTTGAACCACCACATAGTCAGATAAGCGATTTAGAGACCTTAAGTGGAGAGTAATTAATATGTTCGCAAAAATCCAGAACCAGTAACACTTTAGTTTTGAGACTGCACGCTGTAAAAAAACATATTGAAACTCATATTTACGTAAGCATATCTTTTCCACTTATTTGTAGACTGCAGATATACAATTGTATCTATATACCGTGTATTGTTGTATTGAAACTAAAATTTAATAAATATCACGAAAGGTTTTTACTAAATATTAGTAAGCACATCCAGGCAACACAATAAAAAAGAAAAAACTTATATGTATTCGAAGTTCGCTCTTTCTCTATTTACATTATACGAGCTTTTTCGAAATTCGAGCATATCACGTTACTCAAATGCCAGAGAACACGCCACTATACATACAGTGCGTATACGCGGTAAATAGTATACTTGTACTTTAACTTAATATATAATATTAAACGCGCTTACACAGTGTAGTTAAAATAATAGCAGGGATTTAAGTGTATGACCAAACTTTTTGAAAGTGGCTTTATGAAATTGTTTAATATCAGTTACAATCAACAACGTTGTATAATATTATATATGTATATTCATTAACCGGCGAAATTGTGAGTCGATCACCATCCTATTTGTATTTTGTTGATTAGTATAAGTTAGTAGGATATTCATCATATTAGTGCATGAATTACATGAACATTTTTACTACCCGATGATTCTTCACTTCAAGATCAACCAAAGCTTTGTAGGTATGAGCATTAAAGGAGTCAATGAGAGTTTGAAGATGTTTCCAGGCGCTATAGAGTATTACATGTAATTTTGGAAATTAAATTCGGTAACTGTGCTGTTAAAAAGAGTACATACCCAACCTTACTATAATGTGGCTCTTTACAATAACAAAAGGGATTTATATACCGCAAATAATGTCACATAAGTAAGATTTGACAATGTAGGTAAGTCAATAAGCCCGGCAATTATAAGTCAATAAATTGAATACTTCGTTAGAATACCATACTTGTATATTATTTTATTATTAACAGTTTAACAAATGCGAATTTTGTGAAAACTTAGCTTTAAGGATTCGTTTGTATTAACAATAATATTTGCACACCATTCTGTTACTTATTTAACTGTATATATTTAGAAAGTTTAGAACCTTTACTCGTTAATCACAAAATTTATTTGTTGCTGAAACCATTAACAAAGTAAGAAACTAAAGGCTTCTGGAAGTTTGCAAACATTTTGCGCGTGTCAAACTAAGAACATAAAAAATATGAAAATAATGAAATTTCCTTAACTGCATTAACAGGGCACAAAAAAAGTTTTCCTGAACTTTGATTGATGAAAAGGCAAAAAGTTTGCGCAACGGTATTTTTGGGGGGTCATTTGCCTTGGCATATGTAGAAATTTTGCTGGAAGTACTGGCAGGCCTTGCTATGGACTTTTAGATAATAACAAATTGTTTGGGTGAAATCCAGTGAGGTTCACTGAGTCACATTAGTGTTTACTTACATATGGTACATACAAGTTTTCTGACTACTACTAATTGGCTTTCAACATATGTACATACATATTTTCCTACTGCTTCATTGGTTTTGTTTGAACGCTCGTTTCTGTTTTCCCTTTCAGCACATTAAGTACCTGCACCAATACAAAGCTTCATATTTGAAGCTATAGCCCTAATAGCGCGAAGGATATAAGACTTTACCCATTAGTCGTACAGTTTGCAATTGGCGAAAGTCACTTTTATAGCCAGCTTGGACAACTGTACACGTATATAAAATAAATACAAATCGCAAATGTATGTCTAAACTAAGTACTTTCTAAATAATTAGAAAAATGTAATTTATAAAGCAATAAAGAAGTGGATAAGTACAGGGAACAAAAAAGATTAAGAATAATGGAACGTGACGAAAAAATATCACCCTCAATAACTGCAGTGTTGGATATTAGCACGATGCTTCCCGTTCAAGCAGCTACACACAGCAAACATAGGGCAACAAGTCCACATACTCCATCGCCATTACAAACGCTAGCACCAGCGCCACCTTTGCAGCCATTGGTGCAAACATTTGTCACACCGTTGCATCGAAAAAAAGGTCGCTTAGAACGCTCCGAGCGCTTGCAAACTGTTGACAACAGTACTTCTAACAGCGGGGCCAGTTTGAATAACACAGCGACAACGCCAACGCCAACATCCTATTCAGCTTGGGAGGCTTTGGTTAAAGAAAGTTTCGGACAAATATCATGGCCCATTAAAATCACTTCATGGGAACTGGTTGACGACCGCGTGAAAATTGTGCCAAACAGGTGAGTGTTAGCAAGTAAACGACGGAAGAATAACAAAATCGAAAAGATATTTTTCATACATGTTTTCACATGTTTTTTCGCTTTAAAGTGTTTTTCAAATAGGCATGCAAGTTGACGTTCCTTAGAACAAAGCGATGAAATTACAACCTAATCTATAATCAAAGGATCCTATTATAATTTTTAGATAAAGTGTGTTAAAGAAACGAGTTAATTTTTCGGTTATTCAATAAAATGCTAATCAGACGGACGAAAATCACTTGACAAATAAATTATAAAACCCTAATGAAAAACGAGCCTTTGATTGATAGATGCGTATGTATAACTACCGTACGTACAGCTTGGATTGGCTGAACTACACAGTGAGCTCTTAAGGCGTGATATATTTAATGGCGCTTGAATGTTCTTAGATCTGGATATGAGTAGTCTCACGGGTAAATTGATTTGCCACCGGTGGGCTTTTTTTCTTTTTACAGGTAGTCAGATTTTATAAAATCTCTGGTTAATATTTTTCTTTATCAGTTTTTTTCTTTAACGTATTTTGACATATCGTTTACACCTGAAAAAAATATTTTTTTCCTAATTCAATGAATTACAATTTTCCAACATATGGCATTATAAAAGGCCTAAAAATCTCACGGGCCTAAGGCTTCTATAGTGTAATATTTTGATTAATATCATTACTAGGTGCCAACCATTTCCAAAAAAAAATTTCCACCTAAAAAATTTCAAAAATCTTTCTAGGTATAGCATTTTTTCATATGCAATTATTTGTTATACTATTGCAACATGTTGCTACAGAGTATAATATTTTTGTTCACCTGACGGTTGTTTGTATCACCTTAAACTAATCGAGAGAGATATGGAGTTATGTATATATATAAATGATCTGTCAGTCCGTCTATCGGTGCAAGCTGTAACTTGAGGACGATTTTGTAGACGGGCGTGATCGGACCACTGCCACGCCTCAAAGCGCCATTAACCGAAAACATATAAATTGCCATAACTAAGCTGCAAGTTAAGATACAAAACTGTACCTTGGTACAACGAATAGCAATAATAAGGGACACCTCGCCCCTAATAGGGTATATTCCAAACCAATAAAGCTATATCATCCAAATTTGCACCGGACAAGTATTTTCGATATTAATTGCGCCAGCGTGAAAATGATGAAATCGGATGATAATCCCGCCCACTCCCAATATACCGGTTTTATTGAAAACTACTAAATATGCGATAAATCAATAACTAAATACTTCAGATACATAAAATTTTACAATCGAGTTGGTATGAGAGGGCTTGATAGGAGCCGGTGTCAAATTTGGGCGACGGGCGTTGCACCGACCAATTATAATATGCCATCTCAGGTTTAAAAATTGTCAAAATCGGGCCAAAACTATTCAAGCTCCCTGTATGTCAAAATTTGGTTGAATCGAGTTAATATTTCCCTTAGCCCCCCTATACCTAATAGAAAGATTTTCGAACTTCCGGCTTACTTTATATGTCATAGGTATATCGGCTAATATGTGAGTTATCTGAATTAAATAGAGTCAGCGTGTTTTTCTTCTAACAGTGCATTTCTGTACCTAAAACGAATAAAAACGGGTGAAAACTTGCCCTAGACCCCATTATTTTATATCATGATGTACCTTAATAAAACTCAGGAAGCATTATATTCTGTTAATAATAAAAATTAACTGAATGTATAATATTGGATTTACATTATTTTAATACCAAAAATAAGTGAAAATATATTATTCTACATATAATAATATTCATTATTCTTACAAACCACTGAACATTAATAGAGTTGTGCTAGACTTTAGTCTCAATCTCATATCCCTAATATAATATAATCCCTAATATCGATATTCTGGTTAACGTTTTGCACATCAACTCATTATATAACATCTCATTTGAGGATGCTTTTAATATAATTTTCGATGACTGCAAGAAAAATTCTGTTTTTGGTTGGAAATATATTTTTTTATTCAATATAATCTCCCTTAACTTCAATACACTTATTCTAATGATCCTGCAATAATTTTATGTCATCCCCATAATGACTATCCGGAAGCTCTGCAAAATACCCGTCTTCGGCTGTAATAGCTTCTTTATTCGACGAAAAACGCATTCCACGAAAGAATTATTGTATTTCAGGTTTCTGAAGAGGTAGTAGTCGCTGGAAGGTAAATCTGATGAATACGGTGGATGCTCAAGCAATTCGTAATTTAAGTCGTTGACTTTTGTCATTATTAACACACCTTTGAGAGCAGATGCATTGTCTTTATGAAAAATAATTTTTTTTTTTCTCTCACGAATTTTTTCATCCAGCTCCAAAAGGCTGCAATAATATTCAGAGTTGATTGTTTTACCTTTCTGCAGATAATCAATTAACGAAATTCCATTTGCATCCCAAAAAACTGATGCCATAACCTTCTTTGGTGATCGTTGTGATTTCACCCGCTTCAGTCCACTTTAAACGTTCTTGTTTCAATTTAGGATTATGGTGGTAGATCCAAGTCTCATTCATAGTTATAAAACGACGCAAGAAATCGGTTTTATTCTGCTGAAAAGGCACCAAATTATACTGAGAAATTTGTGTTGATCCAGTTTTTGATGAATTTTAAACGTCTGCGGCACTAAGTTTTCAAACAGCTTTTTCATATGTAATTCTCCATGTACAATATGAAGTACTCGTTCGTCTGAGATGCCTATGGCATAGCAGTTTTACGCTTAGTCAAACTTGGATCTTCATTAATAATATAATGAACTTGGTCAATAATTTCTGGTGTGGTTGCGGCTTTTGATCTTCCTTCGCGTAGATACTATTCAAGCTTAGTACGACCACGTTTATATTCCCAGCCCAAAATTCAACGATGCGTTTTGAAGGTGAGTACACTTCTAACAATTGTTTATAAATTTCATTTGCTTTTAAACCTTTTAAAACAAAGAATCTTATTACTGCGCGATATTTTCCATATAAAAAAATACTTTGACACGTCAACTTCAAAAGAAAATAATTAAAGAAAAATAAACTTCAGATCGATAGCTTAAAAACTTAAGGACTAGTTTGTATAGCGATATATTGCGAGAGTTTAACAAAGCTATTATAATCTGTGACACTCTGTAAATGCAATATTGTGGTAGTATAATTAACAGCGTTGGGCTCATTTACTAAACAACAGTTTTTATGAATTTTTCTGAACAATTCGTAGCCTGTATATTTTGATTTGCGTTGAGTGAACCGACTACATTTTTGTTAACTAATTTGATACCCCCATTTGTAATATAATAAACTCAGGAACACAATAACTACAAGTATTCATTATATCTGTCTATTTGGGTTTAAAATACTTAGTTGCACATCTAGCACTTCATATTATATATGAGTCATAATTCGAGATTGGTGTGAGTGTGTTAGAAATATCCCCAGGCTAAGCTTATTACAAAAAATCTCTCATTCAAAAACAATCAACTCATTCTATAGATCTTCTGAACTTAAAGTTAAATTTTTTTTGAAAATGTGGTACAATACTAAATTATATACCCATTTAAAACGCTACCGGTAAGTTTATTGGATGAAATTCAAGCGCTAACGGAGTAATTACCTCACTTAATATGCTAATTGGAGTGAATGGTTACAAAATAATTTGCATTAATGCAATTTTCATTCGTTCAAGCAATAACAGCTCTGTAACAAATGGGGATGTGAGGCTGAGGGTGAAGAAAGAAAATCGCTACTTGCACGTTAATACATATACATAAGTTGCTTTTTTAATGACGTGAAGAGAGTGACATGCAGAGAAAAAGGCATTGCTGCAGGACTGACCATTGATGGTTGTTCAGCTATGTTGCAGGGTTTACGGCAAATATTTTGTTAGTATGTTTTTTATCTATGTGATACCGAGTAAAAAGACGATATGGCAATGTATGCAAATTGGTTGCAATAGTGACCAGAAGGGAGTGTGATTAAATATAGTTGATTAAGTTTGTTATGGTTGGGCGATGGTTGAGTGAGTGTTCCATTTGTGAAGAAGTGACATTTAAAAATAAATCTCATACATTGGGAGAAATGTGTAGGGAAATGCTGTTTTGATATATTGTAAACAGGTCATTAGTTGATAACAAATAGTAAAGGCACAATAAGAATGCACTTCAAAACGTGATGGGTTTCTTACTAATCTGCTGGATAATATTATGCTAAAGTACAATATGTTGTCGAAAAATTACATCTGAGAATAAGGTAAATAGAAAAAAAAGAATAAAATACTAAATAATGTAATATACTAAATAATGTAATAGCTCTAATAGTAGTTAATGATATTAAAACAAAAAAATTTGAATGTACATTTATATTCATATCTTAAGATTTATGATAAAAAGTTTTCAAACATAAAATCTTGCAACTGGTTTTAAGGTATTGATGTGAGTATACATCTCAAAATATATTTTCTTTTGCGTTGCATTTGGATATACAACAATATTAAAATTTTTATTGCCACTGATTCCATAATTATCTAAGAAACTATCTATGCAAACAACCTCGACTTTATTGAAACTTAGTGCGAGTCTAGAATTTTTGAGTTCTCATAAAAGATTTTTTACACATATGTAAAAATATAAAAGATACGTTTAATGTAAATACATATTAAACTTTAAGTCATAAATTATTTATTTTGCAAATTTTATTAAGTAAATTATAAGGTTTGTAAATTTTTGAAGTGTACGTCTACCTTTCCCACGCGTATAATATTTTTTATATCTTAATGAACTCGTATATATTATAAGTATGTAAGTGTGTAGAGTGCATAGTGATTGTGGTCCCTTTTGTGGACTGTTTTCTACTGCGGCTTTTGCAAAAATATGCAAATCAGTTCTCTATTGGTGGTCTAACTGACGTTATCAAATAAAATACTTGTATTTTATTCAAAGGAACAAATTGATTTTGATTAGAATTCGAAAATTCTTTGCTGAGTTGTTACAGTGCGTGTACTCCTGCAAATTAAATCAAATTATTTATTTATGGAATGGTGAGATATAATTCTGCAGAAAGAAAAGAAAGTGGAAAACATACACGTTATTTAAATAAAAATTATAACCAATACTTCAGTTTTTATAAGTTCCAACATGGGGTCATAGCTCAGTGTACAAGTTCTTTGGGATTTGCACGGGACAGCACTGCATGTTGCCAAATTATTTGACGAATTTATTAGTCTCATTAAATTTATAATCAACAACGTGAAAATTTATTTTCTCCGCGTGCGTACTCACAAAACGAGTCGAAACATGTCAAAGTGGTCATTAATGCGCAGCGAACTTTTTTCGGGAAAAAAATCAAGCAACCATTTTTGTAACAGTACATCTGCTCCCGAAGGAAAAACGTCGCATACTACACACTCACTACCGTCATCCCCACTGTGTTCACAACTGCGTCCGAAACAAAGTCATAGGCAATCACCAAAAGCAGTCAAGAAAGAATATAACAATTTAAATCAATGCAGTCACAAAAGCACATGCGCCCATTGCCGGGTTTCTTGCTCCAAACCCAATGCTAAAATATTTATTCACAATAAAACACAAGTGACAGGTGTCGAAATTGCGGCTGCAGCTGCTCATGCGACCGTAACGCAAGCTACACATACTGCTGCAGTTATAGCAGTTACATCGGCAGACAACAGTAATAGTGCCGTTACGATTGGCCGCAAATTTATGAAAAATGTTCACGACCAAAACTCGCCCTCCCCTAGTGGCTTTAGTCGCCCACGTATGCATTCCTCGACTAGCAGCACTGTGTCACAGAAAATTTACGAGGAAGACGAAGAGGCAAAGGCTGAGTTGGAGTCCAGCTCCAGAGACCAACCCATAACGACAGCGAATTACTTACAGTACCGTCGTCGCCGCTTCAGTTCACAGCCGAAGATATTTCAACAATGCATTAAGGCAGAACAATATTTTCAGGAGAGAAGGTAATATTATTATGAACTTTTCCACATTAAGCAAACGTTTTTATTATCGTATAAAAATGTTTAAATTTTACTACACCCTGGTAACACAGAGTATAATAGGTTCGTTCACCAAGCCGTCGTCTGTTACCCGAATATATTTCCAGCAAGCTACCTGCTTGCGTGTGCCATAACATAATCGTCAATTCAGCAAAACAATTGGGTCACAATAAGGATGTTTTTGAATTTTTTTTGTTAAACAAACTCGATTTCCTTTACGTAGGCAGGTACCAAGTTCCCCTCAATCTACTGGCTTCTCTCTAAAGCACCCCGTACTTCTGATGAACTACGTCAGTAAAAAAATAAGGTTTATCCGTGAAACCTCCGAGACGTCGTAAGGAAACCGTCGACAAATTGCTGAAATTATTTCATGCTGAAAATTGCAAATATTTAAACATGGTTTATGATTACGAAGGTTTTTCATATAGGGCTCTTTACGCAACAACACTCTAGATTCGGCTAGAAAGGTAACACTTAAATTTATATGAAAATCAGTTTAACAAGTAAGGAAGGGCTAAGTTCGGATGTAACCGAACATTTTATACTCTCGCATAGTCAAATGGTATACTCGTTTGAGATTTCCTTTATATATTTTAATAATTAGATCAATCGTTCTTGTGTTTTGTTGTATACGCTTATAATTTATTTTAAATCGTTTTTTGACAATCAATAATATTTTTTTTTTATTATTATACATGTTTAGTTTAAAAATAATAAATATTAACAACTTTAAAAATTATATTATTTTATTAATTTGTATATAATATTTATTAAACATACATTTTTATATAGATTCTTATACATACCTATATCCAAATTATATTTCTTTTCTCATGATAGCTGAGAACTGTCTCAAAAGTAACTGCATTAACATGGGAAGGATCCATGTTTGAAAATGCCCAATCAATTTGTGTACCGGCAGGTGTAGTTGAATATTCTACACCAAGCAGGCAACTAACGTTTTTTTCTTGGAGCAGTTTTCCTATTGCATTCCCTGTAGACATTAAACAAATGTTGGAATCTCCAAAATTAGCACATTTTGATAGCATAACTCAGAAGTAAGGACTTCCTGAAGTTCTACAATTAAATATCTGACAGAGTAAGCTGATTTTCTGTAGAACAGAATACTAATATTGAAACATTTAAACAAAACCGCTTCTAAAACTTTGCGGCCTGAATAAATTTCCTTTAAAGCCTTTGGTTCTATAGAGTTAGCAATACTATGCTTTGCATATATTATAATGCCCCGTTTATTTCTGTTGCTTGTTTCCGTGCTATCTTTCCTCAGCTCGTTAATTGGAGTAAATTCTGGTATATCAAAATTTTCGCAAGGATAACTTCAAGTTTCTACAAAACATAAAATATCTGAAGATAGCATCAAAAAGTCGCTTTTTATATCATTAATGTGAGCATGAAGACTCTGAACAATATGGAATAAAATTTGATGTCCAGATGTTCGGGAAATCATAAAATTGAAACTTGTTGTCAGAGCTTTATTTGTGTTCAATTCCCTCAGTTCCTTAAATACAGGTACCGATTCAGAAAATTTGTTAGGAGGAATAAAATTTCCTATAATGAATAGACCTTCTGCAGAAGTAGCTCGACTACAAGCGACATATATTGAAGCTCTAGGCATTCTGGGTCGAGTATGAACTACAACTTTATTATATGTGGCACCCTGACTTTTATGAATAGTTATTCCCTCAGCCGGAACAACTGGAAACTGATTTCTTCCAATTGAAATTTGTTTATTTCTTTTATATTGAAAAGATTTTAGAACATTTTCAATTGGTGTCCAAGAACTTTCTAGAGGATGAGACTTTTTTGATCGTGCTATCAAACCAATAGAAGGTTCCAAAAATTTAACCCACAGAATTGTTTGAAAAGAACAATGGAAATTAATTTGCATAAGTTGTCCAGCTGCCCCATTAACCAAGCCATCACACGTGTTAATGTTCACTGTACTCATATATTTGGCCGAGGTTTTTAGTGCCAATTCATAGGGCAGTCCCTGCGTTTCAGAAGTTTTGAAAAGTTTAACTCTTTCCAAAATATTGTCATTTTCATTTATACCAATTCCTTTAACTGAGTCTTTTGCAGTTGAAAGGAAAGCTTAAGGGCATTGAAATTATGTGTCTCTTCATTGGACCAAAATAAATGTATGGCATCATCGGGAACTTCTTCGAAATTAACTACTCGAGTTTCAATGAGTGATATGTCCTCATTTGTCATAGTACCAGATGCCATATGGTTTAATGCAATTGCAAAGGCCTGATCCTCCCGTTGTCTCATTATTTCTGTTAATTCAAAGTATTTAAATAACTCCCACAAAGGGTAACCAACTAAAGTGCTGTATGCATCATTGGGATTAGGAGGGAATATCCACATATCTCCAACAGGTGAGAGTTGCTTCAAATCACCAAACAAGAAGATCGGTATACCACCGAAGGGGCTGTCTGTTTTGAAAATTTGTTTTACCATCGATATTTCATCAATTATGATTAATTTTAAATAGATAAGTCTGGAATACAATGAATTAACTGTGTCATTGCTAAGCGGCCTCAACTCTCTATTCAACTGATTAACAGGTAAAAAGAATATTGAATGAAGGGTCATTCCATCTATTCCGAATGCTGCTTTACCCGTAGGTGCGCAAAGAAGAACTTTTAAGGAACTTCTATTGGATCCAGGTGTAGAATTGTAACGATGGTTAAGAGCTTGATATATTGCAGATATCAAACGACTCTTTCCTACATCTGCACCGCCTCCAATGAACTCATAAAATGGGAAATTTGTTTTTAGGTAGTGCATCAAATGTGTCAAATAGGTTCTTTGCTTAGGATGTAGACTTTGAACTAAAGAAAATAATTCCTCAACTGGAATTAAAGGGGGTAGTTTAATAAGTCTAATATTGCAATCAGATTCAGTGCCATTATCTGTTGAATCTTCGCCATGCAAGTCCAGCAAACTTATATTTGGGTTTATTTCTGGAAGTGCCAACACTCTGAACTCATTTTCCACAATAGTCTGCTCATTATCGTTAACAATGAGATCTTGCTGTTCATTCTGCCATGGATGGTAAAGCATTACCATTTCGCGGAAATACTCAACTCTGGCCAAATCTGGGTAAAACCTTCTATACCGAATAATACAAGGTTTGGTACGTTTCTTAACTTTCTGGTAAATTATCCTTTTCTCTCTCTTCTTCTTTATGATTACTGTCTTGTGCTCTTCTACTAGATTTAACATATTTATACATAGATGCAAAATCAGCTAAGCAAAGGTTTTCTGACTAATCGGATCTTTGAACATAACGGTCTAAAATACCGGATAGGAACATTTCAGTCGAACCTGAAGGAAGGTTTTGAAGTTCCGCTCCAGGTTTTACCATTCGAACACGTTCCTCAGGTCGAGAGGTATTTATAAATATTTCTGCATTACTTGCTTCCGAAAGATGGAGCCCAATGCAGCAATATACTGCTTATTGTGCAGATATTTCTGTGCCTGATATAAATTTATGACCTATATGTTTAAGTTTTTGCTTAACAGTATAATTTCCAGCATTTACCTCTGATATAGCTTCATTTAAGAGCCTAGAAACTCCCCTGTTAGACTTGTTAATATAATTAATTACATATGAACAGTAAGCATATGCATCCAGTATATATTGGATATCCATATTTGCTCTATGGAGTTCCAAAATCAGAGGATTATAAGCGTTTATAAAACGATCCTGTAATTTTCTTGTTAGAAAAATGTTGGGTTTTGTTAAACTTGATCTAAGGGCTAACAAATAGTCATCAAAAGACATATTTTTTTTCTACTATCAGACAGGAAATGTTCAAAATGTCTTAAACTAAAAATGTCTTTTGTAGTCATATTTGAATTTAAAAGGTTTTGAATTTTGAAAAAGTTTTCCTTGTGTCTTTCTGAGTTTTAACTTGTTTCTGTAAGATTTTGTATAGTATTTGCGTTGAACTCTTAAACTTACCATTGGTTATAAAATTCTGAAATCCAGTTCTCATTAATATGTATATTGTGCTCACGATACAGAGGGGTATTCACTAAGAATTGCAAAGCTACTATAATATTTTCGGGGCGTATGGTATCGATCATGTAATCGCGATTGTATTGCAAATGCTTTCTTAAGTGAATTTGTATCACATGAACTCATCAAAGGACCTTGGTAGAGATGTCACAATATTGTTAACAGAAATTATTATATTAATAACAGCACCTATAATAATGACGGATTGTCAAAAAAGGCAATCTAGGCATGATGAGACGTTCTTCATTTGGGGTTAAATCTTTCAAACAATCAGGAATTTCAGGAAAGTCTAGACCGTTAGCTAAACATATTTTTGGATCGTTCTTTTTAACATTTTAACAAACGCATTTTTGCAACTAGCACAAAAAATGTAATTTCCATTTTCCGAAGTTAATTTTTGTATTAAAGAGAAGGCGGATGCAGCATTCGGATGATCTTGCGCAATAGTTTCGAAATTTAATTTGGTGTTCAAACCATAATCCTCCGCAGAAAATACATATTTCATACCCCTCCTACTAAGCTGTCGACGTTGTGTTTCTCTATCACGCTCCTCTCTCCTTATTTCAGGATTTCTTCTTGCATGTTCTCTTTGCACTTGATAACGAATAAACTCTAAATTCCTATGCTCAGGATAATCCCTAGTGTTCCAAATTTGCTCATCATAACGTACCTCGGGATTTCACCGCCTGGTTCCATGTTGCTTTGTACTGATAATTTGTCCGGACAGACGTACATCGGAATCTAATCTACGACTAGCGTGACTGACAGTATCTGTATATAAAGAGTTTGCACGAATAACTCTTATATGTCTCCTATTCTGAAGACGTCTTAGTAATACAGACCTTCTACACTATATAAGTAATACACTGAAATTTGTTTGAAGAAAGCATTTTGCTGGTCAAGAAATCTAGTGTAACTGAAACTACAAACACAGTGTACTAATATTTATTATACTCTTGCAACATGTTGCTACAGAGTAATAATAATAGTTTTATTATGGTATATTTTTGTACACACAGCTTACGTACTGTTGTATACCTATATATTTCATAGATATTCACTAACATAATAATACATAATATTTAGTTATATTTATATTTTAGAAATTAGTAGTTTATTTCATTGTATTGAAATTAAGTGCTCGGAAAACCCCTCCGTACATTGCTTTTGTCTAACGATTTTTAAAACAGGGATCTATGGTACCTATTTTGAAAGGTCTGCTCATGAAGGCTAAATTAACAATAACTTACATATAATTAAGTATGGTACACACATATGTAGAGCAGGTATGTAGATTTTCTTCTTTCTGTCTTAATATCTAAACCTTTTATAAGCTGCCAACGGCGCTGGGTAAATCCCAAAAAGTACTTAAATGTAATTTTCTTGAGTTTACAGTTCAACTCATGACCTTCATATTAAATAAAATGTGTTGCAAAACTGAGATATTAGAGAGTAGCATTTAAGCCGATTTGGTCGCAGCTTATCTATTACCACATGAAAAGGATTTTTAGCCCTTTTGATACTACACTCTCTACAAAGTCCATATTATACATATATTATATTTTGTTATAAGTTCAATATGATGGCTGAGAAAATTTACCTATCCACTGATTATCAACAAATATTAGAAGAAATATATGTATATAGAAATCTATATCTATCTCGATTAGTTTTAGGTGATGAATAAAACTGAACTCTGTTGCAACATTTTGCGGAAGTATAAAAATGTTACGGAAGAATTGAACATTCATTATTCGATTATTATTTGGTATCTTATTAACTTATGTTATTGATCATAGATTTATTTAGTGTCAATATTATTATTTTCTCCGAAATGTTAACTTTAATAAAAAGAAGCTATTTAACTCAAACATAATATATGTGATATAAACTGAACCAAAGGGGTTAAATTTAATATGGGGGGTATACGAGGTTGCTGTTGTACGAAAGGAGCGGAAATCAGTATATTAGAGTTATAAAGTTTAAACAAAGGGCTAGACAAATTTCGTTTATATGCAGCTATGAACTACATTATTTTTAAGAAAAACTGTCCATTTAATTTCATTAAATTATAAAATTAACGAAATAAATTATACCATAAGTAGTACATGTATGCTGGGGAAATTTCTGGATCGATTACACACATTTTCGGCATTAAACTGTTGTATATCTAATATTTTACGTTTATGTAAAGCCAAACGGAAGTTTGAATTTTTTACGGAAAGTATGTTGGAGCTAGGGTCAATATATACCCGATAATGGGTTCTAGGGCGGAACCAAGAATTTTATACTCTTGTAATTCGCAAGAATCAAAGGCCAGGAAATTCCTTCAGGTGTGGCAAAACCTTATATTAAAAAATGTTGAGAAGGAATTAAACATCCATTATTGAATGAAATCGTGATTAAATTACAATCAAATTTGGTATCTTCTTGACATATATTAAAGGTCATAAACTTAGTCTCAGTTTTATTGCTATATTTTAATTCGCGTTAGCGAAAATTATATTAAAGAATAACAAAAAACATCTTGAAGTGAGATATACATAATTATGAATGTGTTATTAACTCGACCAAAGTGGCTAAATTTTATATTATAAGCTTGTGTGGAAAACGTCAACCAGAGAATCGGAATTCATTATATGAAGGTGTGAGGTTTAGATCAAGGTATATACTATTTTCATTCTAATTCAGCGTCAAACCACATAATTTTTAAGAAAACTTATTCACTTAAGTACATTAAAATATTACATTTTGATCAATCAGAACGGTTTAAAGCCAAGAGGAAAGACGGAAATCATATATATGTATATACATTGGGGATAGAGAAAGTTATTAATTTTTACATTGTTTAGCTATACTCGAGCATAGAGAAGATATTTTGAAGCAATTTTATATATAAAAAAAATTTTATTACTCACTGACCGACATACGAGAAGTATTATAAGTAGTATATAAAAATAGAAGGTAGCATTAACTCGATTTTATTAACTTTTGCCGATACTACATACTACTTACATGCCACAGACTAATAAAATACTCCCACTGTTTCATTAAGGTACCTCACATACCATCACCAATCGTATGGAGTAAAGCCAGACGAATGTTTAAAAATCCTGATATTAGTTACATGGGGGCCAGGTAAAATTTTCACTCGATTTCATACATTTTCGGCACAGAAATACCTTGTTATAAGTAAAATACGCTCTCTCATTTTCATTGAGATAACTCACATATTGGCCGATATATGCGGTATAAAGTCACCCGGAAGTTCAAAAATCTTTATATTAGGTATATGAGGGTTATAGGAAGTATTGATTCGATCGAACCCATTTTTGGACACAAACATACTATTATTGAGAGTTTTATTTATTTAATTTATTACATGAATTTCAATTAAATGTCTTACACATTGACCGATATTTTCGGTAAAAAGGCAAGTATAGGCACTGGGGTCTACAAATTCAGTACTCGAATATTTTTGGTTCGATTTAGACAATTTTTGGTCACAAGGTGGCATACTTCAAACGCATTATTCACCCAAAGTTTTACCTCGATACAATCATTTTTGTTTGATTTGCATATTGGAAAGTGAAAAAATTAGATGGAATTTAAAATGGTGTTATATGGGAAATAGGCGTGGTTGTAATCCGATTTCGCCCATTTTCGTACTATAATATAGAAATATGAGAATAATATTATGTACCGAATTTGGTTGAAATCGGTTAAGCAGATCCTAAGATATGGGTTTTCACCTAAAAGTGGGCGGTGCCATGCCATTTTGAACATGGTTTCTAAAATTATCTCATACTATCCCAGAGATAAAAATTTAATGTCTCTGGCTTGTTTAGTGCTTGATTTATCGCGCTTTTAGTAGTTTTTAACATTACCGTTATATGGGAGTGAGCGGGGTTGCCACCCGATTACACCCATTTTCACACCGTCAATAGAAATGCTAAAAACATTTGTTCTCAGTGAATTTTGGTTTAGCAGTTTAGGAGATATGCACATTAAACCAATTAGGGGCGGAGCCATGCCCACTTTAAAAAAAAAATTTAACCACAGATGCCCCTCCCTAATGTGATCCTGTGTGCCAAATACCAGCCTTTTATCTTATTGTGGGGCTTAGTTATGACAATTTACTTGTTTTTGATTAATTCCGTTTTGTGGGCGTGGCAGTGATCCGATTACAACCGTCTTACGGTATCAAAAAACATGTGTACCAAGTTTCATAAGATATCTCAATTTTTACTCAAGTTACAGCTGGCAAAGACGGTCGGACGGACGGACGGACGGACAGACAGTCACCCGGATTTCAACTCGTCTCTTCATCCTGATCATTTATATATATCTAACCCTATATCTAACTCAATTATTGTAGTTTTACCCGTTAGTTGAATGAAACTATTATACTCCGTAGCAACATGTTGCGAGAGTATAAAAATGGATGATAAACGTAGCGCAGCGTCTTAAGCCCTGCCATGAGATGGAAAAGTATGGTCAGTATGGATATGGTAGTATAGAAATCTCGATATCACACGATTTTAAATAACTGTTGATCGTTCGCGGTATTTGCCGAAACTAATGCGCATTGGTGCATCATAACCACCTCAATACGTCCCTACCGGACTTTGGTTAGGATTGTACTACTTTACCTCCGTTCCATACAAAACTGTTTGTGGGCTACGAATATCCAAAAAATGGTCTAACAATGTCTAATTTATGAATTTAGTTTCCTTTTTTTCATAAAATGACACTGATTTTCAATAAATACTTTTAGCAGTGTGATATACCTATTTGTTCTAAAATGAGCATTAAGTAATTTCGCGATTTTTGTCCGACATTTTCGACCGATGTATGAAAAAGGTGCAACATAACATGGCACTAAATGTTATATATCTTTCTAACAATATAAGGACTTTAGCAGTATTTCTAATTTCAGTTAATTATATCTCACTCAAATGTTTTCTAAAATAAGAAAATATCTCGATAAGTGCCAAAAAGTAACAGTTATTAAATATGAAAGCAAAACTCAGCACAACCGTTATAACAAGAAAGGAAGACCTGCGTTCAAGTGTAACCGAACATTTTATAGTCTTGCAACTTCCAAGAATCAAAGCCTGTTAATTCCTACAGCTCCTGGCAAATTTCGTATTAAAAAATGTTGCAAAAGAATTAAACATCCATTGCGCGATGAAATAGTGAATAAATTACAATCAAATTTGGTATATTTTTGACCTTTATTGAAGGCCATAAAGTAAGAATTAATTTTACTGGTATATTTGAGTTCGATTCAGCTAAAATTATATTAAAAACACCTTCAAATGAGATATATTTATTTAATTTATATTGAGTTGATGTGGAAAACGTTAACCAGAGGATCAGGATTCCTTATATTAGGGAATAATGGTTTTATCACCTTACACAATATGTACATATCATTACCACATAAAGTATAATTTATATACTTTCATGCACTTCCAAGATACCACACGAGAAATGGAAAATTTTTAAGATAGATTCTACTTTGTTTTTAAACTGTTTAAATTATAGATAGTAACTTCACAAATGAATGGAGGAAATTAAAATTATACTTGATTTATTTTCTTGCATTTGGATAGCTTTTGAAATCGGAAAACAAAACTAATTTTTATTTTTAAGTACGCCTTATCATTTTTCCACACCAGAGCTTTGTATATTATTATCTATAATTATCCAAGTTATTCAATCACCTTATCATTTTTCCACACCAGAGCTTTGAATTTACTGAGCTTTTCCTTTAGCCACGAAGCTTTAAGCCCTTTCAACTTTTTGAAGAATAAATTAACTTAAATATTTTCCCGCCATTTAGCTGGTTTATGCATACTCACCAATATATATTTTATCTAATAAAGACTGTACATGCGCAATATGGGATACAATCCACCATGCGACAGTTTCGTATATGTATACATAGGTACACCATACTTAGGTAAACACGAATTTGTGTCAAAAGGCAATTGTTATATACTTCATAACTATGACGTCACAATACAGTCCAAACATTCTGTGGATTGTTGACTAAGGTATTACGACGACGCCACTTTAACACTCACATGACCAGACGAACGCGAGCAGTTGACAAGATTATATGTTGGTGAATGGTGAGGAGTACGCTTTTAGGCGCTAAGGCATTCGACTGTACAGAAAGTACAATAAATAAAAAAATGTTGACAGCGGATGCAAAAAAATATTTGCCAAGCGTTATTAATCATGTTGAAAGAGCCCAAATGTGCCAGCTCCTAAACGGTTAACTTAAGCGCAGTGTAACAAAATGCCTAACAATGGGTAACGCGTAGCAGAATTAAGTAAACAAATGTTGAAGTGAATATATGCAAATGTGATAAGCGATTGCTTTGCAACAAAATTAAAAAGAAACAATATACACACTTATTCGTTCGAATATGAACGTTTTGTGTAGAAATGTATATGCAAATGCTTGAAGTGCTACAGTTAGAGCGATTTTGAAAGCTGCTATTATTTCGAAATACGACCAATGAAAATAATCGAGTAATCAACATATTGTTGTTTATGGTCAATTACAAAGTTGAATTGATATCCTCATACTTATGTGTTTGTTTTAGTTTAAATTGAGCTATTGGTGAAACTACAATACTCGTACGAAGGTCCTTGGTATATGTATATAGGTATTGCTATACCTGCCAACCACCACTTAACGGGTGTACACACAAATCATCTAGAAATATTATTAATAATTAGTGTAAACTCTCTCCAAGCAACTGAATCAAGAATGTAGTAAACTGATGGCTAACAATTTCTCTTCAAAACTGTGTAGTGTTGTCTGTAAATTCATATAAATAGTGTGGAACGAGCCACAAGTCTCAGGTTTAGACAAAGTTAAAAAGTCAAAAGTGTTTCCATAAAAGGTTTTAAGGTTTTCTCACACAAAATCATAACTGCTGTCAGTTATTATAGTATTTAACGAGTATATAATACTTAAACGTCCGTTCTCTTCACATAAACTCTCATCTAAGTATTTTGCATATCTTGCGAAGAAATTAATTTAAATTTCACTAAATATACTTATATATGATAATAAACATACGAGTATATGGGTATATATTAATATTTGCTGTATACTAGTTTAATAAAAGTAATCAAATATTAGTTTCTTATCCCTTATTGAAGGAAATTCAAATTTATGAACTTTAAGAAATTACTTAACAAGAAAAAACTATAACTTCGGTTGCACCGAAGCTCTAATAATACCTTTCACAAATAGAAAAGTTTCCATACCAATTTCATGAAAATTTTTTCGAACGAAAAACTTTTTTTACAAGAACTTGATTCTGATCGTTTAGTTTGTACGGCAGATATATGCTATGGTCGCCCGTACAAGAACTTGATTCCTTGACAGCTTTATGCTATACTGGTCTGATATCGGGGGTTCAGACAAATGAGCAGCTTCTTGGAGAGAGTGGGATGTGTGCGAAATTTCCGAGCGATGTCTTAAAACTGAGGGACTACTTCGCGTATGTACAGATAGACGGACAGAGCTACAGACCGATAAATATGGCTAAATCGACTCAGCTCTTCAGGGGTCTCCGACGATACTGTCTGGGTGTTACAAACTTCGGTACAAACTTAGTATACTTAAGGGTATAAAAATTTATGTAGAAAATGCCATTACTTATCATATAAAATGTATCATACATTTAAAATGTCGCCAATTCAGTAGACCATGATTCGCTCACTTTATTGCCACTACTCTGTCTGTCTGTCTTGTCGGCTATATTAAAAACCAATAACCAAATTGAAGATAAAATAATTTTGCTTTGGGTGTGTACTCAATTAAATTGAATTATGCTGCCTAAATATCAGTAAAGTGCCTGCCAACAAATCAACCTACGGGTATGTTTTATAGCATTTATATGTAAATACAGGCGGACAAAGAACCAACACAAAAAAGTGAAAGCGAATAAATTGAAAAATACACAAAAGCTTCAATAACTTTGCTGCAAAAGCTGTCTAAACCAAATTTGAATTGTATTCATACAAATCTTCATTAAAAAAAATAACACACCAATAAATTGCCTTCTATTTATACTCGCGCAACATGTTGCACAGTGTATAATACTTTTGTTCACCTAACTATTGTTTGCAACACCGGAAACTAATCAAGATGGATATATAATATAATTATCTACTCGTGTATATATAATTAATTGGGATGTCAAGACCAGTTGAATACCGGTTGACTGCATGTCCATCTGTCCATGCAAGGGATGACTTGAGGTAGCTTTGATAAATTTGATACACCTTGATATTCCTTGGTACTCTAACGTGGTTGGAATTGCAGATGGGTGGAATTGAATTTTTGCCACGCCCACAAAATGTCGTTTAGCGAAAAATTATAAAATACTAAGCCACAGAATAAATCACAAAACTGTAATTTGGCACATTTTTTTAAACATAGGTGGTCCCACCGCCTAATATCTAAGTTTAATTTACAAAACAACTAGAGCTATATCAATCAAACATTTTGAGGACAAGTAATTCTAGCACGTCCGCATACAGTGTGATTGTGTAAATCTTACAGTAAAGACGAAACAAAGCGTTGCACAGGAATTCGTGTATTACCCACTTGTAGATGAAATCATATACTTGTAGTACCTCAGGAACTATGTAGTCCACCAATTTCAAGTTTGGTACATCATATAATCAGGATATTTTTATGTCGTAGTGTGAAAATGAGCGAAATCGGATTTCAAATACATATAGTTCTTGATCCTTTCGCTTTACAGTAAATAAATCCAGAACCAATCAAGAAATCGTAACAATACGCTGCACGAATAGTGTCTAAGCCATATCGTTCATATATAGTTGACAACCGTCTATTTCAAGGCTACTGATACTAACTATGGAAACCTTAGAGTCTATGGCTGATTTTTTTCTCGAAAATAGCTGTTACTCTGGGAGTCTGTCCGTCATTTTCTCTCCTGGAAGGTTCTCATATAACCGCCATACAAACTGCACGATCAAAATCATGTCCTTGTATGGAAAACTTTTTTATTTAACAAGATATCTTCACGAAATTTGGTATAGATTATTGTCGAAAGCAACGGTACAATAGTTCTTGTATGGAAACCATTGTATTTGTGAAGAGTAATATATGTTTGCTTGTTTAAGTAATATAAAGTTTTGCCAACACCCAGTTTTGATTCTTTCAAATTGTGAGAGTATAAAATGTTAAGTTACAACCGAACTTAGCCCTTCCTTACTTATTTTTATTGTAATAGGCAAATACCAGTACATATGTTATACTTTCGCACACATTTGTGCACACGGACATGTGCACTAAACTAGATCGACCATGCTATTCAAGTATAAACAAAGTGCCAAACACGCTGTGCGAGTAATATAGTGCAAGAAAAATACAATAGAAATTCTCCAATGAATGGCACCGAAATTGATAAGGGAAACCTACACGCACAACGCGCACACATGTGTACTAGTTGCCTACGTATGTAAACGTGGGTACTTGTTCTGACACACTTTTAAGTTCATCAAGTCAGTATGCAAACACTGCAAAGCACACTTGTATTATCGCACTCCTCAAGTATGCTGTCGACATTCAGTTCTAAGATAGTTTAGGCATTGCAACGAAAGTCATGAGAAGCAATATACATGTTTAAAAGTGGTTTCCTATATTACTTCACATATTGCAATATAAAAATGTGCATATAATAATTAATTTCATACATTTTCGCAAGCTGCCCACTTATATCTTACTAAGTTTACATTATTGCGTCCAAGATAAATATATAGTTTTGAATCAGTCAAAAATTAACAGCAACAGTTGAGTCAAATAGTTTAAGATATCATCTGTTCTTCATTGAATAGCTTGCTAAACTTCTTTGCTTCCCCTGTTTCTTAGATGTGTGTTTTTAGCCGTCGTTGCTTTTCGGATCCCCTCATTGGATCACGTTAGAGGTGAATTTATGTAATTCATAAATTACTCATCTAGTGCGAATAATTTCCATTCTTTTGGCACCAGAAAATTTTTTAGATAATTTGCTTATTTTAATCGGTTGATACTACAGAATATTTATTTAACTAGAGCGCGTCAGCGTTTTGGGGTCAAAAAGTCAATAGTTTAAGGTCGCCGTGTGAGTTGGTGACACAGTTAAGAAGTCAATAAATATTAAACTACAAAAGAAATTTAAATGGAGCAATAAAATTAAAGAAATTTACTCTTCTTCCAGCGAAAATAACGGCTTTCTTAAGGATTAGGGTAATTAAGCATTTTGGAAAATTTTTAAATCATATTATTGGGTAGAATGGGTAATACTTAAGTATTTTTTAAAAACATATTTGTACATAATTTAATAATAGTAAGTCAATTTAAACAACGAACTCTACAACTCACATCTTATATCAGTAAAAAAAAAACACAAAAGAAGAAGCATAAAAGCAACTATCGCATATTGTTCATATGTTTCTTTATAAAAATCAAACAGCAGAGCAAGATTCCGATATCAAAAAAGGACCGTACAACGTCCTGTAACTATTAGAAGATACTTGAATAACAAAACAATAAACTAGGCTTCTCTGCAGGCAATCATGTTGTGCTTCAATTTGAAACTAGCCACCATCTTTCAATCATATCGCCAGGAGAACGTACGTGACCGCAGTCAAAGTTTATGTGCGCCACCGACCTCACATCGAGTCCCTCCACACAGGGACATCGGAGCTTTACGTGTGCTTCAGCGGCGGGCATCGAGCGTTATGTAAGTGCTTTGCATAAGTATGTATGTAGCATATATAAGCGTCATATGTAAGTTTATTTAAAATATGTGTTCGTTCGTCCTCTTAAGTGAAGCTGGTTAAAGTGCACTTCTCTCTCAACTACAACCGCAATATTGAAAACATTGAACTATAAAGCAAAGTAATTTACCAGTTGCCACTTGGTCGTTTTGACATCAGTTACCAACATATCATAACAGCATAGTATTTGTGTGTACATAGTATATTAGTTTTAATGAAAATGCAATGGGCGCACGAATCCACATCAATCCAAAATGCATTTTTCTTGAACATTTCTACAAATTGTACATAAATCAATGATATATAGTTAAATATATGTATTTAATAATAATATATTAAAATAATAGTTAAATATCAGCAATGTCAACTGAATATAGCATAATATAGCTAATGCTTTAATTAGCAGATGAATGGAAGAGTCTGGAACTATCATACAACGAATAACTGAAACTTTATAGCCCAGTTTATTGATTTCAACTAAGTTGATCCCAAACAAATAAGAAAGAACTAAGTTCGGGTCTAACCGAACATTTTAAGCTCTAGCAAGGTTCAAAGCCTGTTAAATACCTTCAGTTGGTGGCAATATTAGAAAAGGGAGGGGACTGAGTTTGGGTGTAACCGAACATTTCATTATATTAGGTACATGAGGCTTAGACCAAGGTATAGACCAATTCCATTCTAATTCAGCGCTAAACCACATAATTTTGTAGAATACTTTTCCATTTAATTTCATAAAAATACCATATTTTGACTGACCTGAACGACGAAAGAAAATGGATTGGGTATTTTAAAAATAACTTTTGGGTATTTTGCATTTCGATATTATTTTTACGTGCTCGGTTCCTGAGCATATACATCCCTAAATAAGTGTATTCACATTATAAAATTTTTAAAACATCATATGCAAGTAACATAAAAAAATATCTGATTAAATTAACAAAAAAAAACTTTTGTTGCACGTTATTCAAAAGTTTTTGCGTCGTTCCTTGAAATTGTGTTTCGCACTGCTTTTGTTAGCTATTTCTAGCGGGTTTATTTCTGGCATCCCGCCTTTTTTATATCAGCTGTTCAAAATTCCCTAATATTAATGATCAGGGAAAGAGAATGACACAAAAATTTTCGAAAATGAGAGAGTATGTCATCCTTGGCCTCGACTCAACTGTTCGTCTTTCGTTTTTTGTGTTCGTCCGTCTTTTCAATCTGTGTCCTCGTTAAGTTTGGTCAAAGATCTAATAAAAAGGCATAGCCGCAACGTGAGAATCTTTTACCCAAACGTTCCACTTGCACTTGTATACTGGAATATAAAAGAATCAGATGGAATAAAAAATTGTGTTATATGAAACTAGGCGTGGTTGTAGTCCGATATCCTATATTTTCACACTTTAATATAGGAATAATTAAACAATGTTATATACCGAATTTGGTTAAAATCGGTCGAGCAGGTCCCGAGATATATGTTTTAACCCAAAATTGGGTGGTGCCACGCCCATTGTCACATTTTGATACCAGCTCCTATAAAGCTCTATTGTGCCATTCTGGATGCAAAATTTTATGTCTCTCACGCATTTAGTTATTGATTTAAAGCACTTTTAGTAGTTTTTAACAAAACTGCTATATAGGAAGTAGGCGGGGTTATCATCCAATTTCACCTATTTTTACACTATCGTAAGAAGGTATTTGTCCTGTGCTAATTTGGGTGATATAGCTATATACATTAACATGTTGCTGCAGAGTATAATAGTTTTGCATCACCTCAAACGAATCTAAATATAGGGTTATCTATACATAAATAATCAGGATGACTAGACGAGTTGAATTCCGAGTGACTGTATGTCTGTCCAGGAACTTTCTAGAGGATGAGGCTTTTTCGAACGTGCTATTAAACCAACAGAAGGTTCTAAGAGTTTAATCCATCTAGTTAATGGAAAAGAACAATGGAAATCAATTTCATAAGTTGTTCAGTTGACCCATTGACCAAGCCATCACACGTGTTTATATTATATTTACTGTAATCATATATTTGGCGGTGGATTTCAGTGTTAATTCATAGGGTAGTCCTTGCCTTTCAGAGGTTTTGAAATTTTTAACTCTTTCCAAAATATTCTCATTATCACCTATACTAATTCCTCTCACTGAGTCTTTAGCAGTTGAATGGATAACCCCGGTTGGGATTCGACTGAATCTTCGTGAACTTCTTCGTTAGTAACAACGCGAGTTTAAATTACTGATATATCATCGTTTGTCATAGTACCGGAAGCCATACAGTTTTATGCTATAGCAAAAATCTAAAAATATTTGAATACCTCCCACAAAGGGGAACCAACTAAAATGCTGTAGGAATCTTTGGGATTAGAAGAAAATATCCACCTACCTAATCGGTATGCCACCGAAGGGGTGTCTATTTTGAACATTTATTTTAATCTGGCATCAACAGAGCCTGATAAACGGCCTCATAAAGTCCAAAATTAATTTCTGAAAAATTTGCCATATAATTGGAAGTTGTTTACATTATGTTTGCTAAATAAAATCCTGAAAGAAGAGACTCCACCGGCTGACTGGTTCTCCACTCTACTAGCATTAATTCACAAGAAAGGAGACAAACTTGATCATCAGAACTATCTCTGTTGCTCTCGTGTACCACCTGTCAAAATTACTCTCTGGCCTGATCAATAACCGCCTTACTAAAAGGATAGAAGATAACAAGATCCTGAGTCTCAATCGGAATTCAGAGCATTTCGGGGATGTCTGCATAATTTATTTACGTTACAAGCTGCTCTTAACTGTCGTAACGCTTTAGTATCTGCTTTTCGTGGACTTTAGGAGAGCGTTTGAATCAATGAATCATCGGCTACTCTGGGAAAAATTATTCATGGCTGGAAGCAGCGCTAAACTTATCCGGCTTCAGAGGAATATTTACAACTCTGCATATTTTAAACTAAGAATAAATTCAAACTTATCAGAATTTTAATATCAACGAAGGAGTGCTTCAGGGAGAACTAATCAGCCCATTACTATTCCTGATCTTCATTGCCGTCTTGGAGCCGTTCCTGACAGAAAATAAGTGTGAAGGTACGAACATCGACGGGTTGATGGATATTCCTCTGCTGTTATACGCCGATGATTTTGCTGGCCTCGTCAGCTGTTGACCAAATTGAGGATCTTAAACAGTATTGTGCCAAAAATCAGTTACAAGTCAACATCACAAAAGCCAAGGTTCTCGTCTGTAGACGTGGTGGTAAACTACCTGGTAACTCGCACTTTTTTTCGGTGGAAAGGAACTGGAAATCCCTAATACATATGATTACCTAGGTCTTAAAATTTCCTCGGCACGATTCAGTCGGACGACACGGACTGACCCGGCAATACAAAAAACAAAAATGGCAATTAATGCTGCTCAATTCACTCTTATAAGGTCAAAATCTGATTCATTCGAATGTATCGCTAAGCTATTCGACAGCACTATTGCAGCCATTTTACTTTATGCTGCTCCAATCGAGGCATTGAAATACTTGGAGCTGGTAGAGCAAGTCTAGACTGACTTTTTTAAGAGGATATTTGGACTACCAAGAAACACAGAAGGTGTTCTAATCAGGATTGAACTCGGTAAATTACCATTCGCGCTGCAAATTGTTAAGGCAACTTGGCAGTGGATTATAAATATTCTAGAAATGGATAATAGTCGATATCCGTTAATTGCGCTCAAAAGAGCTGATCACCCCAGAACTCATCACAGCACTGGAAAGTCCCGACCTGGAAATATGGAAAACCTTTATGCACTATTTCTTGAAGAAATACGAAGAGATGCAACAAGACCTGGATAGAGTTTCAAACGCTTATTGCATTCAACTAAGAGTCCAAAGACCTCTATAAGGATCAAGATCTAAGTTTCTGATTAGAAGAATTCATTTCATGTGGTCGTGCTGGTAATTAATCCTCAAACGGAAATATCAAATAGATATGACATTCATTCAATTAAATACTTTTTTTATTTTATACGATACTGCTGCCGACTCAGAGCCTTTTGCCTGTGCGAATAATTGTATATTTGATTTTACTGTCTCACTATTTATTATTTATTTTAAATTTTAAAATTAAAATTGTTTTATACTTTTTCTAACCTATTGTACGAACATTATATATTTATATATTCTAGAAAAATAAATAAATTATTATTATTAAAAAACCGAGCATTTACCATCGATATTTCATCAATTATGATTAATTTTGAATCGATAAATCTGAAAAAACCTATGTCATTGCTAAGTGGCCTCAATTCTCTATTCAACTGATTAACAGGTAAAGAAAATATTGAGTGAAGTGTCAGTCTACCTACTCCGAATGCTGCCTTACCTGTAGGAGCGCAATGAAGAACTTTCAAGGAACTTAAATTCAATCCAGGTGTATAATTTAAATGATGGTTAAGTGCTTGATATATTACAGATAGCAAACGACCCCGAAAAGACTTTCTAGAACATTTTTAAGGTCTCTTTGCTAAAAAACACATATTTGATTTGATTTTCCTCAATTAGAATACGATGTGTTATGCAAGTCTGCTCAATATCGTTTTCAATGATATCTTGCTGTTTATTCCGCCATGGATAGTAAAGCATTACCATTTCACCAAATCTGAGTTAAACCTTCAATATCAAATTATACAAGGTTTTGTACGATTTTTAACAAAACCGCGTTCTTTAAGAGGCATGACAACCCCGCTTTCTGGTGAATTATCGTCTTCCCCCTCTTCTTCTCCATAATCACTGTCTTGTGTTCTTCTACTTGATTTATAATATTTATACTTAGATGCAAAATCAGCTAAACAAAAAATTTGTAACTAATCGGATCGCTGGACATAACGGCCTAAAATACCGGCTACAAACATTTCAATCGAATCTGAAGGAAAGTTCTAAAGTTCCGCTCTAGGTTTTACCATTCGAACACGTTCCTCAGGTCGAGAGGTATTTATAAATATATCTGCGTTACCTGCTTCTGAAAGATGTAGCCCAATGTAGCAATATGCTTCTTATGCAGATATTTCTGTTTCAGATATAAATTTTAGAACTATAAGTTTTAGTTTTTGTTTAGCCAGCCAAGAAATTTCTGTGTTTTTGTTTGATAATCTAATTAATACATAGACATCCAGTTTATATTGGATATCCATATATGCTCTATGGAGTTCCAAAATCGCAGGGTTATAAGCATTTATAAAACGATCGTGTAATTTTCTTTTTAGAAAAATTTTGAGTTGAAGTTTTGATAAGCTTGATCTAAGAGCTAAATTATTTTATTATTATACAGGAATTATTTAAAATCATTTAAATTCAAAATGTCTTCTGTAGTAAGATATTAATTTAAAACGTTTGAATTTAGGAATATGTTTTCCTTAAGTCTTTCTAAATTTTGAATTGTTTCTGTAAGAGATAACAGTATTTGCGTTGAAAGCATTGGTGAATATGGTGTACCTAAACGACAAAACTGTTATCCTCTTATTTCCCTTAGTACAAGACCGACTGTGGTTATGCTTTTGGTAACCTTAATAATAACCTTAGCGGCTGACCGAACCATATGTAGAAATGTAATTGTCAATAAAATTAATGGAATCATTCAATGTCTGAGGGTACAGAAAGTTGATCTTGATCTTAAGGATTTGTCGATAGCGGTAGTCAAACCATCTTACACAAATAACCGCTTCTGACGGAATTAGGCGATACATTACGAATTAGGTTGTTAAACTGTTGACTTCTTCTTTCGATATATATTTAGAATTAACAGTTTTAGAGAGAATGATCAAAAGCTCAACCCACTGAGGTTAAGCAGTCGATAAAGTAAGTTAGCCCAAATTAGCGAATCATTTCGATTGCCCTTTTCTTCTCAGTTTCCCAGTGCGCAGGAAAGGAGTTAACGCCTTTCAAAACCTTGTAACCATCATCGTGTTGAATCCAGTTTTGAACAAAGTTTTCGTTTAATAGATTTTGGGCCGTAACACGGTTGCGACCTGAAAACTTTCTAAGGCAAATGGATGTACTAGTCTTAATTTGTAGCAGTTCTAATTTTTTGTAATCATAGAAAAACTTTGGAATGGTACACGCTCTTCTGTCAAAACGGCGAATTTCAGAACGTATTATCTTGCTATATGTTTCAGAGCATGTACGTTTCTGCCCAACGTATATTGTTCCAAATGACAATTCTTCTGAATTATTATCTTGAATTATGTCAATTGGTCTTTGCCCTTTATCTGACACTATAACTAAACGAAGAAGTCGCTCTTGACCTCTAGTCGCTCTTTAGCTCTGCAGGTACAGGTGCTATGGGAATACGATTACCTGAAAGATAAATGTCGAAGTCTGTTCCGTATGAAGGGATTGAACCAATCTGTTATCCTAGGCAGAAGCAACAAAAGGAACTAATTATTGGTTATTGAATTCTGAAATCCAGTTCTCGTTAATATGTATGCATATGGTACAACTTTCGTTGTTGATTTACGTGAGTACCTGCCGGCGACGGCCTTATCTCACGGTGTTCCAAAACACAGCGTATCAATACAATGCGTTGATAAGCGCCCCAAACAATACGAGCTATTTGCAAGTATTTATTTGGATACCAGTGGCAGTGTGTCTGGGTCCACACTACCATCTTGGTATGATTCGAGGCCGACCTAAAACCTCTTCCCTTTTCGGGTACGGAACCCAGTTGCTTTTTGCAACTTTATTTTAGAACTGAAAAAACAGTTATGCTGAATTTTCAGTTCTTCCTGCATTTAGGTTTCAACCACAGCCACCAGGAATCTTCCCAAAGGGGCCATAATCCAATGATCAGATTGGATCGAAGTCCAAGGGCTTTCTGCTCCCCGTGGTACCAGAAAGTCTCCGGTAAGACTGTGCAGCCGACACTACTGCCAGTTGAGCAACCCATTACTCAATGACTGGTGACATTTGTCGCTTGAACTTCAAATTTCTTTTTATTTGCTTTTTCATTAAAAGTCTATAATATCAGTTCAAGCTGAGTATTATAGCACTATTTCTGACATACTGTGCTGATATTACTGAGCAAGGTACGTAATAACAGTCATAGTGCATATTGGCTTTTAGTCGCCTCTTACGACAGGCATGCCTTACCGCGGATAAATTCTTACCCCTACCCGCAGGGAGATGTATATGGTACAGAGGGGCATTCACTAAGAACTGCAAAGCTACCATAATCTTTGCGGGACGTATGGTGTCAGTCATATCATGATTGTATTCCAAACGCCTTCTAAAGCACATGAGCCTCATCAAAGGAGCTCAGTAGATATCTCACAATATCGTTAACAGGAGTATGTGTATTAACAACAGCACCTTTCAGAAAACTCTTACCTTGATATCCTAAAGGACGGATTGTCATAAAAGGAAATCTAGGCAATATTAGCCGTTCTTCGAGCAATCGTTTCGAAATTTAACTTCAGTGGGACCCTTTTTTCTATTTTGAAAATAAATGCTTTTCAAACCTGTTGAATTGTTAGTATAATCTATTTCTATAACATTATTTTCTCTCGTTATTCTTATTCGTTGAGAGTGCCTTTCGTTTTCAATTTGCCTATTGCCCGGGTTATCTCTACGAAAGTGAACTTGACTTTCTCTAAGATGTCTCTGAATTAAAATTTCTTCTCTTACACGCCTCCTGCTAAGCTGTCGGCGTTGTGTTTTTCTGTAACGTCTTTTTCTTCTTATTTTATAATTTCTTTTTGCATGTTCTTTTTTTAATTGATCACGCGCGCTTAGTATTTTAATACTCAGGATGTCTTGCGCAAAGTTCTCTACTTGTATGTCTTCGAGTATCTTTACTTTGATCTTCTGAGCAAATTCCTGGGGTTTGACGCCTAGTCCTATGCTGAACAGTATTCATAGTTTGTTCAGCAGACCGCACGTCGATGTTTTGTTACCGAGACCTATGTAACAGCGTTTCCCTATTTTGCTCTTCCGAGCGAATTTCTGTATTTTGACGCAGCATTTACATGCGTCTTCTTTTTTCTAGACGGCTTAGTGCAATAGATCTTATATTCAGTCAATGCATAATTATTTAATAATAAACGGCTTACCAAATTGAAAAATTAGTTATTTTTCCGATTTATAATTTTAAGGATTCATTCTTCTCGAAAGTATGCTCCTAAGTTCTACTCCACTTTCTGATTAATTTAATCCTTCTTATGGTTATTTTCCTGTCCGGTGTACAGCTGGTATATGTATGTATTTGTGATGATATATTAAACACAATATGTCTTATAGTACTTAGATATATGAAATTCTAAGAAAATAAATTAAATTTGATTCAATAAAATTCCTTCACTCCTCAAGTTATCTAGCAGAGATTATCCCTTATATCTAGTGAAACTGGAGTTGAATACTGTGCTCATATTACTGTTAGCATAATATTACACAATATTATATTTCTCAGATGTATTATGTACATACAGTGCATCACAAAAATAAGTATGCAGTGTGTTTATCTGTTTTGTCATGCGAAAAAAAAGCCTTAAAACTAATATTTTTAACCAATTTTTTTATATTTTCAATTATTTCATATTTGTATTAATCCAATAACGAAAAACCCAAACCTAAAGTAATAATTTTTAAACTATAGATTATTCCAATACCTTAAAATTAAGTCACTAAATTATATATGCACTAAAAATAAATTGCGAAAAAAAAGTTCTAACGAGTTTATTTTTGAGCTTTGATGGACGGTTAATATTCCATTGGATAGCCTTTGGATTTTTTATATATATTTAGGTAGAAAATTGGTGTCAATGAATTTATGGTTACCTACCTTTGTTTTAAGAAGCATTCACTTAAATTCGTAAAGCGGATTTTTCGGGTGAATACTTTGAAGGCAATTTAACAAATTACTAGTTTCTATTAATATAATATATATGTCAATGTTTATGAATATTTTATAATGTAAATAGGTTTTATAATCTAAATCGATTTTTCATGAAAATCGAAAAACAACTTAACAACAACCGTTAACTTACTAACTAACTACTTGTATTTACATGTATTGACACGTACGTATTGTATCTGTTTTTGTTAAAGAAGTTGCCGTTTATTTCACTACCTTCAGCTTAAAACCTGTTGGAAAACTGGGGGGGGAAAACATATTATATTATTCGAAGAAACAGAATGGTTTACAATCATATTTGGCATCTTATTAACTTTGTATATTATGAGTCGTAGACGAACTTAGTTTTATTACCATATTTTGCATATCCAAAATATTAATACTAAGATCAACTTAATTAATTGAAATGAGATATGTTATAGGTATAAACTCAATCAAGGGGCTACATTTAGTACATGAGGTATTTGAGGAAAACATTAACCAACAAAGGATGGGAAATCTAAAATTCATATTGGACTAATGAAAATCATTATACTTGTATGTAGTAAGTGAGAGATGGGGTAATTCGTTAATCAAAATTTTTGACATTAAAATATAGTATCATACTTATTGACCGATAAAGACAGTATAAAACAAACAGGAAGTTTGAAATTCTTATATAAGTATTTTTGTTATATAAGATACGTAAGTAAGAGCCATGGAATATTTTGTTCCGATTTTATACAGACCTCACAAATTGACCAATCTGTTCGGTAGAAAAAAGCCATATGCACTAGGGTCCATAAAAAGTTTCAGTCCGATTTCGACAATTTTTGGGCCTCAGATGAAATAACAAATAGTGCCTTTACTATTTGTGAAATGTTTTAATCTCATAACTTAACATCATAATTGATGTTTAATTTATACACTGTAAAGAGAAAAAATCTGATTCAGTTTAAAAGTTTGTTAAATGGAAAGATGCGTGGTTGTTGTCCGATGTGTTTGGATAACCTCTTATATCAAATTTGGTTGAAATTGATTAAGTAGTGCCTCAGGTCTCTTCAAATCTGATTATTTATGTATATGTATATATAACTCCATATCTATCTCGATTAGTTTTAAGAGATACAAACAACCGTTAACTGAACAAAATTACTATACTCACTGTTGCAACATGTTGCGAAGGTATAAAAACACTATTTTTCCAATAGATGTCTTTAGTAATATGTATATCCCGTTTAATGAGTGCGAATGGGCTAACTTTCATAAAAACACTAAAACGATTTCTTGGACAGTTTTGTGATTGCTTTTCATGTCATTGCTTAAGCACGCGTCAAAGAAAATACGAAATATTTAATTTTTTATTTTCGATAAAGACGAAAACACAAGGCAGTGGACTAAAAAGTGCTTATGGACCTATTACTGTAACAGGCATTCCTGCGCAGTTTTGATTTTGTCGATTCGGTTATGGTAATTTTGATGTCAAATATGCACTGCTCTTTTAAAGAATTGTCAAAAATATTAACAAAATAATGGTTATCGTCGAGTCCGACTTTTGCCTCGATTGTGTGTGAAGAAACCTCATGGACCAAACTTTCAATTGCGAATCGTTTACGACAAAGTCAAGCGAAAACGGTCTTGGTCGAATTGCGGCGAAACAGTGCAAACAGTGGGTAAGTCTGGATTGGTCAGGAAGGTTTCACCACGTGTTTGGGGGGATATGCAGGGAATCATCTACTATGAGCTGCTGCCCTTTGGCCAAACTCTTGATTCGGACCTGTGCTGTCACCAACTAGAACGTCTGAAGTATGAAACCGCCCAAAAGCGGACAGTTCTGTCCAATAAGAGAGGAATTGCAGATTTCGTTTTACTATACCTTGTATAATTATTCGATCATTCTGGTAAAATCTAATGAAATTTACAATAGTGTCATATAGTAAATAGGCATTTTTTTAGTTCACTTTCGAGAATTTTCAAACTGTTATACTATGTTCGCAACGACACAAAATTCGTGTTTTCATAGACAAAAGAGGTTTTTACGCGAAAACTTGTGTTTTCATCCATACAAAATCTGTCAAACGAAAACACAGTTTTCGCTGAAAACCCCTTGAAAACTTATATTCCACTCATTATAATCGGTGCCTGCTCTAGTTTAATCGATATTATTAGAAGACATATTTTGCCAGCCCTAAAAGTCAGTTGACAATTTGTTTACATTCCATACGCCTAAACGTACCTTACAAGAAACTGCTGACTACATTTGCATTTTTAAATTCAGAACTATTCACTGATTGGAGAAAGACGTAGACACATTTTGATAAAAATTTTGAATTTTATTAAAGAAATAAAAATTATATAATCTACTCCGCAAAATAATTTTTCACTTCTGATAGCGTTTCAGTCATAACTGACAATTTTCAGCTATGACGAATTGCGGACCATGACTCAGAAAAAACAAAACAAACAAACAACAAGTAAGGAAAGACTAAGTTCGGATGTAACCGAACATTTTATACTCTCGCAAAGTTAAATGGTATATTCGTTTGAGACTTCTTTATATATTTTAATAATGAGAAGTAGGAACTGTTGCCTTAGTTATTTAATTTTCACTCACAGTGAAAATAATTAGAGCAATTTTTAAACTAAATTTACTCAAATTATGAGCAATCGTTCTTGTGCTTTTTGTATATGCTTATAATTGATTTTATATAGAATGCATTACAACTGTACCGAAAAGTATGAAAAGAAATCGTTTTTGGACAATGAATAACATTTTTTATTTATTATATCGATATTATTATACATGTTTAGCTTAAAAATAATACATATTAACAACTTTAAAAATTATATAATATTATTATATTAATTTGTATATAATATTTACAATATTAAACATAAATTTTTGTAGAGATTCTTATACATATATCCAAATTATATTTCTTTTTTCCTTATACTATTTAATTTCTATCATATATTTATACAATAATGTCATATATAATAACAAATTATATATATAATTTAAATTTTTTTAATTAGATTATTTACATATTCATATATAGGGACTTCCTGAAGTTCTACAATTAAATGTCTGACAGAGTAAGCTGATTTTCTGTAGAACAGAATACTAATATTGAAACATTTAAACAAAACCGCTTCTAAAACTTTGCGGCCTGAATAAATTTTCTTTACAGCCTTTGATTCTATAGAGCAAGCAATACTATGCTTTGCATATATTATAATGCCCCGTTTATTTCTGTTGCTTGTTTCCGTGCTATCTATCCTCAGCTCGTTAATTGGAGTAAATCCTGGTATATCAAAACTTTCGCAAGGATAACTCCAAGTTTCTACAAAACATAAAATATCTGAAGATAGAAACAGTGGCTTTATATCATTAATGTGAGCGTGAAGACTTTGAACATTATGGAATAAAATTTGATGTCCTGATGTTCGGGAAATCATAAAACTGAAACTTGTTGTCAAATCTTTATTTGTGTTCAATTCCCTCAGTTCCCTAAATACGGGATCCGATTCAGAAAATTTTTTAGGAGGAATAAAATTTCCTATAATGAATAGACCTTCTGCAGAAGTAGCTCGACTACAAGCGACATATATTGAAGCTCTAGGCATTTTGGGTCGAGTATGAACTACAACTTTATTATATGTGGCACCCTGACTTTTATGAATAGTTATTCCCTCAGCCGGAACAACTGGAAACTGATTTTTTCCAATTGAAATTTGTTCATTTCTTTTATATTGAAAATGAACTCATAAAATGGGAGATTTGTTTTTAGGTGGTGCATCAAATGTGTCAAATAGGTTCTTTGCTTAGGATGTAGACTTTGAACTAAAGAAAATAATTCCTCAACTGGAATTAAAGGGGGTAGTTTAATAAGTCTAATATTGCAATCAGATTCAGTGCCATTATCTGTTGAATCTTCGCCATGCAAGTCCAGCAAATTTATATTTGGGTTTATTTCTGGAAGTGCCAACACTCTGAACTCATTTTCCACAATAGTCTGCTCATTATGGCTTACAATGAGATCTTGCTGTTCATTCCGCCAAGGATAGTAAAGCATTAACATTTCGCGGAAATACTGAACTCTGGCCAAATCTGGGTAAAACCTTCTATACCGAATAATACAAGGTTTGGTACGTTTTTTCACAAAGCCCCTACCGTCTTTAAGAGGCATGACAACCCCGCTTTCTGGTAAATTATCGTCTTCCCTCTCTTCTTCTTCATGATCACTATCTTGTGCTCTTCTACTAGATTTAAAATATTTATACCTAGATGCAAAATCAGCTAATCAAAAAGTTTCTAACTGATCGGATCTTTGAACATAACGGTCTAAAATACCGGCTAGGTACTATCTTTACGATTAAATTAATTGTCTCTGGGCTGAGCTCGTAAGAGCGTAATTGCACTTTTAGTAGTTTTGAAGAGGATCTTTGGAAAGCTTAACTAGTTTGCAAAATACAATAGGTATGTGCTTCAAACTCTTTAGGGGGTGTGGCCTACATTTACAAACATTTTTAAACCATTCCTTACTATGATCCTCTATACCTAGGTTAAATTATCCTAACCTAATACCTTATCATCTGATATCAAAATATATGTATATAAATATATATTTATTATATTTATTATATAGTATATATATTATAAATATTTATCTCAATCGAACAATCGCTAGGTGCACAATACTATTATTCACAGTGCAACGTGTTGCGAATTTTATAAAAATACGGCCACGCAATACAAATCTATGTTCATCACTTGCATATTTAAAGCTCTTCATAGCACCCCAATAAAGCACAAAAATTAAAAGAAATATCAACAAATTGGAAAGACTCAAGTATAAGTTGAGGTAGAGGTGCGGGAAAATTGAAACAATGCCAAGTTGTAGTGAGAAATACATTTCCATAGAGAAGGAAGCAAAGTCAAGGTTGAGAAATTCACTTCAAATATCCACTTGCAGCAGCATGGTGAATAAAATATGTATTTCCGCTTTTTAAATCATTTTCCATTGGGGAAATGAGACCAAAAATGAAAGCCTCAAACTAGCTGATTGTTGAGGCAAATGCAACTGGGCTTATGGTGCATTCGTATAACTGGTATCTTTTGTACGAAGAAAATTGTTTAAATTTGCCTGCTTCAAACATAGAGAACCTCAAATATTTTCAACAGCAAATTAATTTACGGGAATTATGTTTGTATTAGTATCTATTTGGAGTATCTATGTTAAATTTTTTAAGATTTATATTCACTAATCCAATAATTGGCAGAGATAGTTGGGCAATTTCTTAACTTTCACAGTAAATCAAATTATCCTAAGTGAAACATTCTCAAAACTTTTGAAATTTCAAATTTTGTGTACACTAGATCCCAAGTGGAAGTTACAATATATAATAATTTTTATTACTGAGATAATTAGTATATATAATAATATATAATATAAATATAATAATTACCACATAAAATTATGTCTATCTTGACTTAAGCTGTCCCAAGAAAGTGTGGGGTTAACTAAACTTTAATATTTGTACAACATGCTGCTCAGATGAAGCGTATTCATTTATACTATAATAAAGTTTGTCTAATTTAAAAAAGATTTTTTCATGGTTTTAACAAAACCATAAACCATATGCGGTACTATCCACAAATGGTGGTATCGATTCGTTTTCACCAAATAGAGCTGCAAACATCATGACGAAAAATTCTAATTTGTACAATACCAACTTCGAAATATAGGATTTCCTCAAAATATAAAAGTTTCAACTTGAAAATGGGCGAAATGGAACTTCAACTTCAACTACACCTACTTCACGTGTAATACAATACTGACATACTAATAAATATATAAAGCACCAAAAAATATCGGTATACAATTTTTTAAAGATATGACATCTCTCATCTATATCGTCGAAATCACACAATAACCAACCGCTATTAATGTATGAAAACCTCAGTGTCTGTAGCAAACATTATATAGAAAATATCGGTCAATGGGAATACTTTCCTGATACTAATGTAGCCTGGCGCTAAGGATAGACGAAATCGATTCAGTACTATTTTTATTCCCTATATACATAATATAATGATTTTAAAACTTCATATTATATAAGATATATCAACAAAATTAAGGGAACATGTTTTCTTAAGTAGGTATAATGGTCACGAAATGTTTTGAAATCCTTAGATGAGTTACAGAGCCCCCATATAAAACACAAAAACGCTTTCGTAATTATACTCTGTCTACAAGTTTTTACAGAGTAAACTAGTTTGTTGTTTGTATCACGAATCGCATAAGGGAAGGTCAACTGTAATTTTGATTAATTTTAAAGGTGGGTTTGGTCCCGCCTATTATAGGTTTAATGGACATATCCCACAAACAATTAAAGCTATATCAATCAAATTTGCTCGAGACAAATCTTTTCGAAACCTCCTCCGACAGTGTGAAAACCGATGCTAACTTCGTCCTTCCACAATATAACGGTTACGCTGAAAACTACTAAAAGTGCGATAAATCACTAACCAAATATCTATTCTCGAATATGATTGTAATGAATTTTATAATCGTTTAACTCTAATGTGAGTACTAAAGTGATAAAAATTGTGGAAAGATAATTTTAGATGGAAAGAGGATAGGAATATATAAAAAAATATTCCTATTGAAACTTATCTAATAATAAACTGTTATAAAAAATGTTCTGTTGGAAACCTGGTTCATAGGCTCAGAACTAATACTAAATCGATTGCGCTTAGGTACTATTTTCATACAGTCCTCTGCACTTTATTGCACACAAAGGCGATTTGGCAATAAAACACACTAAACGAGCGTACCTTAAAAACTTTTCCATGATGTTACGTTATCCTCTATTCACTTAAATATACATATATTTTATGATCTTATGTCATACAATAACTCTCAAAGTATTCCATAAATAGATTTTATATTAATGCATTCATCATATAAGTAATTAGAGTTGAAGGAAATTTTGTTATAGCTAACCATTCTGATTTCTGCGTTGACGTCTTTGCCTCCTTCGTTGTCTTCTTCTACGCGCACGTCGGAGGGCTTGACGCTGCCTTCTTCTTGCCACACGTCTTCTTCTAGCAGCTTGTCTTCTTCGTCTTCTCCTTCTCGCAGCAGCATTATTGCTACTAGGACTTGTTGGTGAAGAAGCTGTTGCTGGGGCGGTGACAGATGGTGTTGTTGGGGCTGTTGGGGCTGTAACCGGTGTATTAGATCCTAACGTTCCTGTGGGGGATGTTGCGGGTTGAGCGTTACCCGAAAATCTGGTAGTGATGGTTACAACAAATACACCCACCAATAGGGATGGTAACACTTTCATATTTTATTCGCCTTTGGTTCAGCAGGTTGCGTTTTTGTTAGGCAGATTTCGACTGTGCCGTTAGTAACGTTTAGTATACCTTAAATAGTTAAGCTGATCTTACTTTCTTAAATTGCCTTAATATTTATTTTAAATGTTGGAAACATTGTAGCTAGAACTCATTTTTTTTTTAGTTTTAGCTTATTATGATTAGTGGTTCTTCCTAAAACTTGGCAAATATTTGAGCAATAACATTCCATGTTATGCAAACAAATGAGTTAAACTACTAAATAAACGAATGTTTTTAGTAATATATTATATTACACATATGAAAAAAGTACCAATTGTTTAAATACGCACTTACTTGATCTTCAAAACATACGATTCACATAAAATACAGACTGGGTAGTTATATAACATGTACAATAGTACTTTGTTCTAATGGGATGTAGTTACTATATACTAATTGAGTGAGAATATTTACCCGTCTATTGCCATATATTTCAATGTAATCAAATTTTATATCCGACTATGAAGTTTTAAGTCCCAGATATCGCATGTGTTAATCTCGGTGCTTATGACTGACTTTATACCGAAAATATCCAGTTATTATAATTAATATGAAAAAAAAAATGTATCTACTAAGAAAGAATTATAACACTATTGCGCATGCATCAGAAGATATGTTAGCGCAGGGTTGCATCACAAGTGCCACCCGTTTGTTTGAGCATCTAGTATGGTTTGTTCGATTCGCTGGAGGGTAACGCTTGGAGATCTTAAAAAAAGTAAGGTCAATATTGAATATACTATAGTTTAACACAAAAATGTGTAAAATTTGTTCACAAAAGTGTGTGGAAACATGTTCTCGAGTACAACCGAGTAATATCAAACGTGGATGTAAACACTCCAGTTCCTCTAGCCTTAATATGCCTGATACCGTGGTTTCAGACTTTCCACCTTATTTTTATCCATTTATATCGGGGAATATGAATAATAGCGCAGCGAAATTAAGTCGACAAGGTGTCTTAAACATAATGCGGTTAAGCGCTAAATATGTATGAAATTGGTCTAGACTCTGGTAGGTTGATTTTATATATGCTAAATATCTCGCAAATGCTGCAAAACCTAGTAAGGAAACTAAGTGAGTCTATGGCCTATAATATAAGTTAGTAATATACACCAAAGCTGTATGTAACCGAACATTTTATACTCTCGCAACTTACAAAGATCAAAGCCGGGAAAAATTGTTTTCGAAATTCAATAATATATCTGATAGGTTATCAGAAATTTTCAGTATAAAGTTCGCAATAGGAACAGGCGTCCACATATACGGTATCTGTGAGCTTGAATAGTTTTGTCCTACTTGTACAATTTTTGGTCAAAATGTGGCATACAAATACATTGATTGGTTCGTGATTTGTTCACTGGAAAGAACAAGATGAAATTGAAAATTCTGTTGTATGGAAAGTAGGCGTGGTTCTTGTATGATTTAATATAGGAATATCAAGAAAATATTATCAAATTTTATGTCTCAGGCGTATTTATGTATTAATTTATCGCAGTAGTAGTTTTTAACAAAGCTGTTAAATGGGAATGCCAAAAGAAATTGCCTTGTGCGAATTTGATAATTATAGCTTGAGTGGTTCTGGAGATATGTTTATTGAGCTTATTAGGGAGCAGGGCCACATCCACTTTTTAAAGGGTTTTATCCCAGACATGCCCCTGGTTTCATTAAGATATATCAATTTTTAATCAAGCTAGCGCTTGTACAGACGGTGACTTGGAATACAACTCGCCTCGTCATCCTGATCATTTTTGTATACACTCGCCAGAAAAATTATCCGTACACCTCGACATGAAAACAATAAACTGAGAAATTTGTGATCAAATAACTTATAATGTATAAAAATAGTATCCAAAAGTTGTATTCATTATTTTTACTACACTTTCCATAAGTTTGTTTTTTAGACATACACTTTAAAAAAAATTCGCAGAAATAAAACTAAACAAATTTACTTAAATTCAATAAATAACTCAATATCTATCTCGATTAGGTTAAGGTGATACAAACAACCATTAAGTGAACAAAACTATTATAAGCATTCCGAAAAAAAATATAAGAGTATAACAAGGGTTTTATAAGAGCAAGTATTAATGTCTGTTTTATTAAATCAGATATGTATGGTATATAATGTTGCAGTTTTCGACATTTTCTTTTAAGGATACATAAAATATTTAAAATAATATAAATAACTGAATATTCATTCAGTTTATATTTTTAGTATTAGGTGTGATGAGCATGATTTTAATCCATTAACTGTTTCGTCAAATAACAAATATTGAATTCTTGTAAACATAAAATATTTTCCACTCCTCTCTTTACTTACACATAAATAAAACTAAAGATTTTTTTATAATGTTTTGATTTTATGCCGCATATATCAATCATCCTGATATTACTATTATCTCGCCTATTTCACATACAACACAATTTTAAATAACATCAGCTTATTTTTCTTTATAAAAAATAAATCAAGCACCAATAGTGACACCCCTCGTGTAATAACGATCGAAATCGGACTATAACTTTTCAAGTCCACATGTAAGGAACTAGAAACTCAGTATCTACTTCTGACCTTGTATCGACAATATCAGTCAACCATAATTAAATTAAGTGGGTCTCTTCTAATAATAATAAAGTGCCCGAGTGTTAAAACTTGATAACATGGCTTCAGTACTCCTAACTCCCATATACCTAATCATGATGATTCTAGTATATTGCGGTTATTAGCAGCATTACACTTAAACGTGAAGTATTCTCATTGTAATATTTCTTTCATTTCAGCTCTTCGGCTACGGAATTAATATCAAGACGTGGGGTTTTTTCACGCCACCATTACGGTTCAGTTGACCAAGTAAGTTCTTATATTATACTTACGTATTTTTAAAAGTGTTATATATTACTCAGGGTGCTATTTATTAAAATCAATAAATAGGTAGCTACATATAGTTTTAATTTACCTTTGATTATAGGACTTAAAATTTTGTGCCATAAGAATATTACAATTAAGTTCTTAAGTCAAATTCAACCTTCGGTTCGAGCTTTAGGCGTTTCGAAATTTGATAAAGCTGAAAACTACGGGTAAGGCTTGAAATCCCCAATTTCAAAATCTCCAAAATCAAAATCCACACATAGCAGTAATAATATCCAATAGAGAAAATTTATGTTAAAGAGGCAGTTATACCCCCTATGACAATATTAGTTTTTCGCTTCGACTTCCTTTTAATTTTATATTGGAGATTTTTTGTTTGAGGATTGAATTTTTGGGAGTCCCTAAAAAAATTATGAACAAAAATGCTTAATAGGTGCTTAGTATTAGCGAACAAAACTACGAAAACATTAACTAATTGAAACATCTGTTCCCTCTGGATTATATACACGTATATTGAAGATGTCATTGTACACTAGTTGTGTATATGTGGTTTTAAATGTGTATACAAATCGATTTATATACCATATACATATATTGAGTCGATAACAACACTTTTATCCTTCTGTTTTGAAGAAATAACACATAAATAAAAACTTTATTACGTTAGGTTGAGGTTCTGAGATCTTTTAGAGTCAAAATCGTGCACTCTTTAATTATTTAGTAAACTTTTTCCGACTACGTTAAAAAAGAAAAGAAAAATAATAAACAACGTTTACTTCGGTTGCACTGAAGCTAACACTCACAAATACAAAGGATTTCTTACAAGAACTTGATTTCGATAGGTCAGTTTGAATAACAGTTATATGTTATGGTGCTCCGGTCTGAACTATGGCCTGAGTTATCCAAACAAGCACTTGATTCTGATCGTTCAGTTTGTATGCCAGCTATTTACCATAGTGGTCCGATACAGGTGGTCCCGACAAATGAGCAAGAGAGAAAAAGACGTGCGCAAAATTTCAGATCGATATCACAAAATCTGAAGGACTAGTTCGCGTATTTACAGACAGACGGACATGGCTGAATCGACTCAGCTTGTCTTGCTGATCATTTATATAAATATTTTATAAGATCTCCAATGTTTCCTTCTGGGTGTTAAAAACTTCGTGGCAAACTAAATATGCCCTGTTCAGGTTATAACAACAAATGTAGGTTTGATGCGCCTTTATTACAGTCAATTCGATATTAAAATTAATAAAATAAAAAATGTTAGTGTAATTTAGAACCTCAAGCGATTTAAATTTTCAACCGATGATCCTTCTAGCTATATTCCCCCTATTGTTTCTTCGATTTCCTCGGGATCCATTCCTACGATTTAGGTTGTTTCCTCTATTTACACTTCCACCCGCGATACTGGCTGCGATAGCGCCTGCGATGCCACCGATATTGCCTCCGCCATTACCTCCGCCATTGCCTCCGATATTGCCTCCGTTATTGCCATTATTTCTTCTTCTAATAACACGAACTCTACGACCATTGTTGGTGTTGTTATTACCTCCGTTAGCGCCCCGTCGTATAATTATTCTCCTTGGGCCGCGATTAGGACGTACAGGAGCGGCAATTGGATTCGTTAGGGTTGGGCTAGTAAGACTTATCGATTGAGAATCAACCACTATTAGTACAGCGGCTAGCAATACGGCTAATCGTAGAAGGAATTTCGCCATTATACGTCTTAACTAGTGGGCTTAACTTTTTGTAACAATGTTACTATACTTAATATAAAAGCAACAGTGCTATATATATCCGAATCACTTTAGTTGACCTTGAATTTGTTATTTACATGCAAATGGATTGTTACTGTGAAACAATTTTTATTTTTATTTCCACAACTGTTTTATATATAGTATACTAAATTCGCATATGTATGTCTAATTATCTTTTTTGGTGATTTAAATTAAGATAAATAATCCATTTAAAGTTAAGCAATTGTTTAAGTTAAATAATGTCTAAATTAGAGGTGCGAGACTTATTTATTACATACATGGTAGCACTTTGAAGCATTACAGTGTGTTTAAAAAAATAACAGTTTTTCTTTGCGCGATCAATTCGCGGGAAACTATTTTATCATTTCATACTCTTACAACTTGCAAGAATCAAAGCTGGGGAAATATTTTCAGATGTTGGCAAAACTTAATATTAAGAAAGCGAAAATTATGTTAAAATCATCGTCAAATAAGATATAGTTGACATAAACTAAATTAAAGGGGCTAAATTCAACATATTGAGTTGATGTGGAAAACGTCCAACAGAAGATCGCAATTGATGATATTAAGGTTATGAGATTAAACCCAAGGTGTAAACCAACTCCAATTATTTTCAGCGGTTTGTTAAGATATATAACGTAGTGTAATATTATTTCACATTTTATTTATTATATAAAGTATATTCAATATTATACTATCAGTTAATTTTGCTAGGATATCTTACATATTGGAACTGGAAGACTAAAATTCTTTTATAATTCTTATAGAATTAATTATATAAGGTACATGTGGGTTAAGGAATATTTTGACCAGATTTTATTCAGTTTTGGTTTTACGACATATCATAACCAGAAATACAGGCTCTCAGAATTTAATTAAGAGGCTTCACAGATTGACCAATATATAAGGTACAAAGTCAAGCGGATGTTTAAAAATCCGTATATTTAGTACCATATATGGGGACTAGAGGAAGTATTGCCCTGATTTTATAAATTTTAGGCAAGAGTATACATTGTTATTAGAAAAATATTTTTTCCGAGTTTCTTTAAGATTTCTTATGTATTGATGTATCGAATTCACCTATTTCCACTCAAGGGCATACTGTCATTACAAAAATGTTCTCTCCGAATTCCAATACTATCATATGAAATTTAAAAAAATGTTATGTGGGAAGTAATTGTAGTTGCCATCCGATTTTACGCATTTTCGCAGCATTTAATAAGCAAAAAAGTTTGGCCAATAGTTGCCCTGGCTACTACAATCTGCTGCACCAAATTACTGTTTTGTCTCTTACTTTAGTCCTAGTTATGGCACTTTATATGTTTTCAGTGAATAGCGTATTTTTGTGAGCGTGACAATGTTACAATTCCGCCCATCCGCAATACCAACTTCCCTTGCGCATCAGCAAACATGTGGATTGGTTTGTGCCATATTTTTAGTATATCGAGCATGTCGCATTTTTCTCGAAATAATACAAGTGTTTTCTAGTCAATATTACTGTCATTTTATATTAAGAATTATTTATCACTTTTTAGTTTGAAATGCTCTAAAAGCCCGTTTTTTAGTTTTTTAACTGTATTTATTTAAATTGACAAAATTTCGGCGTTGTGAAGAAACAAAGTTGAATTTTACTCATAGTTTGTTAAATGTAAAATTATATACAGAACAGGCAGAAAATAATTTTATGATGATCGAATCATTTGTCTTCGAGTTATCACTTCAGCTAATGCGAAAAATGTTGTGCTGATGAACACACTGAGGATAAACTAAAAGGAAATGGAGAACATTGAAAGTGGAATTGTTAGACTACCGTTTTAAAATTTAGAGAATTTGGTGCAATGTACACATAAATATCTTGTAATGAACAACTTAGTTCAGGTGCAGCGACGGGCTTAGGCTTGCTGCCGCCCTAGGACCCATTCGATGCGCCGCCCTTTTAGATACATGAATTTCATTAATTTCGATCCAATATTTTTATATTAAAATATCTTTATTTATCGAAATATAATTTTTTAAATTAAACTTATAAACGTGACTGATAAATAAATTATAAACTTTAAACAGATAAATAATAAATATTTTTTTTTAAATTTTTCAATTTGAAAATTTCCGTTTTCGATAACATCGTCATAATTAATTTCTTGGACTAGTTGAACTTCAATAGATAGTAATGCCAGAGCATTAAGTCTATCTTGGATCATGCTGGCTCGTCAAGAGGTTTTTACCCTTTTTAGAGTGGAGAAAGATCTTTCTCCTGAACAATTTGTCGTCGGAACACTTAAATAAATACGGAAAGCAATGTCCACATTTGGATAAACATCTCGAAGACTCCGTGAATGCAGTACATTGCATATTTTTTGTGCATAGCGTACATCTTCCGTATTTGCTAAGGAATCTTTGTTGGAATTCAAGTTTATTGGAAAAATTTTTCAATTTGTTTAAATCCTTTCTAAGATAAATCATCAAAAAAAACAAAAAAATTTCGTATGCACTTTTATGCCCGGCCAATTGTAAACTCGAAGTTCCTAGAATAGGGTAATAAACATTTGTGCGAACATTTTATTGTCCAGAAAAAGGTGTTCTTTCAACACCAAACAATGACACATTATGGATGCATGTGCTACATTGCTTAAGATGATTTTGGCCAAAAAATCAGCATCCATTTGTTGATGCTCAATAATCCATTCAACAAACTTTCTTTGCTGTGCATTGTCATTAGGCTTCATTTGTTATGATAATTGAATTTTGTAAACATGGAGACGCAGATCTTTAGTAAGTATATGCTGTAGAGAGAATCGAGGTTCCTGGATTGCCACTGACACTCTCACGCACTGTGTGTTTGGCGTCTCCAAGTTATCCTGTCTCCCTAAATTTTGCAATTAATCTCTTCACAGTTGACAAAGTTAAGCTTTCATTATTTTTGATACATTCTTTAATAATAGGTGGTAACACTTCAAGCTCTAAAGCTGTAATTTTTTGACTGCACACTTTTGTGTTTTTATTTTACAAAATTCTTCAAGTTTAATTGATTTTTTTTACTGATTTAGTTGCAATATAAGTATTAAATGTTCTTAGGTTTTGTGCATTATTAAAAAGTTGAAACTTTCGAATTTTTGGTGCCGAGTCTGCTTTTAGTTTCATTTTGTTTTGTTTTATTCTATTTTCTTTCTTTATTTATCTCATTTACTTATTTATTCACAGCTGTGTTGCGTGTAGCTTTTTATTTGTTACAGTGCTTCTAAAACTGCTCGCTATATTCCTTTTTCAAACTGTCTTGGTTTTAAACTTTAATAAAAAAAAATTGCTATTATTTTTGCGTTTGTTCTTAATTGAATTTATTATTATTAATATTTTATTAACACACTAATTTATTATATATCTATTAAATTTTGTTCTACTTACTCTTTTATTTGATTTTCATTCTTGTTGTTTATTATGTCTTGTAACTTCCCCAATTGTAACATTATAGGCGAGTCAGATCGCTACGTTTCATGCTGGCTTTGTGATGGGCTTGTCCATATTAAATGTGCTCGACTGACAGGTCGAATCTTAGATTCTATTCTCGACTGTAAGGGATTGCGTTGGTCCTGTTTAATTGTAGATCTATTAAAATCGATCTATTTAAAGTTTAGAGGGAGACACGCAATGGCTTTAACGAAATCGGTCGAGATCTTGTAACCCTCACTGAAAAATTTAGGCACTATGAAAAATTGTTCAAATCTTTTAAGTGCCTGAATGATTCTCACTCTAAACCTGCTCCTAAGCGTAAACGTCCTTGCGATGAACTAACACTTAGTTCTTCTGTACAGAAAAGAACGTCTCCTCCCAATGACCTAATAAATCTCTCTTCTCCTTGCCCTCAAGGTGATAAGCCGTGCTCCGGTCTGAACTATGGCCTGAGTTATCCATACAAGCACTTGATTCTGTTCGTTCAGTTTGTATGCCAGCTATTTACCATAGTGGTCCGATACAGGTGGTCCCGACAAATGAGCAAGAGAGAAAAAGACGTGCGCAAAATTTCAGATCGATATCACAAAATCTGAAGGACTAGTTCACGTATTTACAGACAGACGGACATGGCTGAATCGACTCAGCTTGTCTTGCTGATCATTTATATAAATATTTTATAAGATCTCCAATGTTTCCTTCTGGGTGTTAAAAACTTCGTGGCAAACTAAATATGCCCTGTTCAGGTTATAACAACAAATGTAGGTTTGATGCGCCTTTATTACAGTCAATTCGATATTAAAATTAATAAAATAAAAAATGTTAGTGTAATTTAGAACCTCAAGCGATTTAAATTTTCAACCGATGATCCTTCTAGCTATATTCCCCCTATTGTTTCTTCGATTTCCTCGGGATCCATTCCTACGATTTAGGTTGTTTCCTCTATTTACACTTCCACCCGCGATACTGGCTGCGATAGCGCCTGCGATGCCACCGATATTGCCTCCGCCATTACCTCCGCCATTGCCTCCGATATTGCCTCCGTTATTGCCATTATTTCTTCTTCTAATAACACGAACTCTACGACCATTGTTGGTGTTGTTATTACCTCCGTTAGCGCCCCGTCGTATAATTATTCTCCTTGGGCCGCGATTAGGACGTACAGGAGCGGCAATTGGATTCGTTAGGGTTGGGCTAGTAAGACTTATCGATTGAGAATCAACCACTATTAGTACAGCGGCTAGCAATACGGCTAATCGTAGAAGGAATTTCGCCATTATACGTCTTAACTAGTGGGCTTAACTTTTTGTAACAATGTTACTATACTTAATATAAAAGCAACAGTGCTATATATATCCGAATCACTTTAGTTGACCTTGAATTTGTTATTTACATGCAAATGGATTGTTACTGTGAAACAATTTTTATTTTTATTTCCACAACTGTTTTATATATAGTATACTAAATTCGCATATGTATGTCTAATTATCTTTTTTGGTGATTTAAATTAAGATAAATAATCCATTTAAAGTTAAGCAATTGTTTAAGTTAAATAATGTCTAAATTAGAGGTGCGAGACTTATTTATTACATACATGGTAGCACTTTGAAGCATTACAGTGTGTTTAAAAAAATAACAGTTTTTCTTTGCGCGATCAATTCGCGGGAAACTATTTTATCATTTCATACTCTTACAACTTGCAAGAATCAAAGCTGGGGAAATATTTTCAGATGTTGGCAAAACTTAATATTAAGAAAGCGAAAATTATGTTAAAATCATCGTCAAATAAGATATAGTTGACATAAACTAAATTAAAGGGGCTAAATTCAACATATTGAGTTGATGTGGAAAACGTCCAACAGAAGATCGCAATTGATGATATTAAGGTTATGAGATTAAACCCAAGGTGTAAACCAACTCCAATTATTTTCAGCGGTTTGTTAAGATATATAACGTAGTGTAATATTATTTCACATTTTATTTATTATATAAAGTATATTCAATATTATACTATCAGTTAATTTTGCTAGGATATCTTACATATTGGAACTGGAAGACTAAAATTCTTTTATAATTCTTATAGAATTAATTATATAAGGTACATGTGGGTTAAGGAATATTTTGACCCGATTTTATTCAGTTTTGGTTTTACGACATATCATAACCAGAAATACAGGCTCTCAGAATTTAATTAAGAGGCTTCACAGATTGACCAATATATAAGGTACAAAGTCAAGCGGATGTTTAAAAATCCGTATATTTAGTACCATATATGGGGACTAGAGGAAGTATTGCCCTGATTTTATAAATTTTAGGCAAGAGTATACATTGTTATTAGAAAAATATTTTTTCCGAGTTTCTTTAAGATTTCTTATGTATTGATGTATCGAATTCACCTATTTCCACTCAAGGGCATACTGTCATTACAAAAATGTTCTCTCCGAATTCCAATACTATCATATGAAATTTAAAAAAATGTTATGTGGGAAGTAATTGTAGTTGCCATCCGATTTTACGCATTTTCGCAGCATTTAATAAGCAAAAAAGTTTGGCCAATAGTTGCCCTGGCTACTACAATCTGCTGCACCAAATTACTGTTTTGTCTCTTACTTTAGTCCTAGTTATGGCACTTTATATGTTTTCAGTGAATAGCGTATTTTTGTGAGCGTGACAATGTTACAATTCCGCCCATCCGCAATACCAACTTCCCTTGCGCATCAGCAAACATGTGGATTGGTTTGTGCCATATTTTTAGTATATCGAGCATGTCGCATTTTTCTCGAAATAATACAAGTGTTTTCTAGTCAATATTACTGTCATTTTATATTAAGAATTATTTATCACTTTTTAGTTTGAAATGCTCTAAAAGCCCGTTTTTTAGTTTTTTAACTGTATTTATTTAAATTGACAAAATGTCGGCGTTGTGAAGAAACAAAGTTGAATTTTACTCATAGTTTGTTAAATGTAAAATTATATACAGAACAGGCAGAAAATAATTTTATGATGATCGAATCATTTGTCTTCGAGTTATCACTGCAGCTAATGCGAAAAATGTTGTGCTGATGAACACACTGAGGATAAACTAAAAGGAAATGGAGAACATTGAAAGTGGAATTGTTAGACTACCGTTTTAAAATTTAGAGAATTTGGTGCAATGTACACATAAATATCTTGTAATGAACAACTTAGTTCAGGTGCAGCCAGCGACGGGCTTAGGCTTGCTGCCGCCCTAGGACCCATTCGATGCGCCGCCCTTTTAGATACATGAATTTCATTAATTTCGATCCAATATTTTTATATTAAAATATCTTTATTTATCGAAATATAATTTTTTAAATTAAACTTATAAACGTGACTGATAAATAAATTATAAACTTTAAACAGATAAATAATAAATATTTTTTTTTAAATTATTCAATTTGAAAATTTCCGTTTTCGATAACATCGTCATAATTAATTTCTTGGACTAGTTGAACTTCAATAGATAGTAATGCCAGAGCATTAAGTCTATCTTGGATCATGCTGGCTCGTCAAGAGGTTTTTACCCTTTTTAGAGTGGAGAAAGATCTTTCTCCTGAACAATTTGTCGTCGGAACACTTAAATAAATACGGAAAGCAATGTCCACATTTGGATAAACATCTCGAAGACTCCGTGAATGCAGTACATTGCATATTTTTTGTGCATAGCGTACATCTTCCGTATTTGCTAAGGAATCTTTGTTGGAATTCAAGTTTATTGGAAAAATTTTTCAATTTGTTTAAATCCTTTCTAAGATAAATCATCAAAAAAAACAAAAAAATTTCGTATGCACTTTTATGCCCGGCCAATTGTAAACTCGAAGTTCCTAGAATAGGGTAATAAACATTTGTGCGAACATTTTATTGTCCAGAAAAAGGTGTTCTTTCAACACCAAACAATGACACATTATGGATGCATGTGCTACATTGCTTAAGATGATTTTGGCCAAAAAATCAGCATCCATTTGTTGATGCTCAATAATCCATTCAACAAACTTTCTTTGCTGTGCATTGTCATTAGGCTTCATTTGTTATGATAATTGAATTTTGTAAACATGGAGACGCAGATCTTTAGTAAGTATATGCTGTAGAGAGAATCGAGGTTCCTGGATTGCCACTGACACTCTCACGCACTGTGTGTTTGGCGTCTCCAAGTTATCCTGTCTCCCTAAATTTTGCAATTAATCTCTTCACAGTTGACAAAGTTAAGCTTTCATTATTTTTGATACATTCTTTAATAATAGGTGGTAACACTTCAAGCTCTAAAGCTGTAATTTTTTGACTGCACACTTTTGTGTTTTTATTTTACAAAATTCTTCAAGTTTAATTGATTTTTTTTACTGATTTAGTTGCAATATAAGTATTAAATGTTCTTAGGTTTTGTGCATTATTAAAAAGTTGAAACTTTCGAATTTTTGGTGCCGAGTCTGCTTTTAGTTTCATTTTGTTTTGTTTTATTCTATTTTCTTTCTTTATTTATCTCATTTACTTATTTATTCACAGCTGTGTTGCGTGTAGCTTTTTATTTGTTACAGTGCTTCTAAAACTGTTCGCTATATTCCTTTTTCAAACTGTCTTGGTTTTAAACTTTGATAAAAAAATTGCTATTATTTTTGCGTTTGTTCTTAATTGAATTTATTATTATTAATATTTTATTAACACACTAATTTATTATATATCTATTAAATTTTGTTCTACTTACTCTTTTATTTGATTTTCATTCTTGTTGTTTATTATGTCTTGTAACTTCCCCAATTGTAACATTATAGGCGAGTCAGATCGCTACGTTTCATGCTGGCTTTGTGATGGGCTTGTCCATATTAAATGTGCTGGACTGACAGGTCGAATCTTAGATTCTATTCTCGACTGTAAGGGATTGCGTTGGTCCTGTTTAAATCTATTTAAAGTTTATTGGGAGACTCGGAATGGCTTTAACGAAATCGGTCGCGATCTTGTAACCCTCACTGAAAAATTTAGGCACTATGAAAAATTGTTCAAATCTTTTAAGTGCCTGAATGATTCTCACTCTAAACCTGCTCCTAAGCGTAAACGTCCTTGCGATGAACTAACACTTAGTTCTTCTGTACAGAAAAGAACGTCTCCTCCCAATGACCTAATAAATCTCTCTTCTCCTTGCCCTCAAGGTGATAAGCCGTCAACTTCCAAAAAGCTCAATTCCCCAAAATCTCTATCTAATAGTAATAAGTGTCTCTCAATTCTAAAGGCTCTCGGTAATAACTTAGTAGCATCAGTTAATAATTTGATAGTTATTCCACCTAAAAGTCTTTATTTATTTCTAGACTTGCCAAAGATACCTTGGTGGAGGACATTAAGTCTTACATTTCGTCACGTTTAAAAATCGATGATATCAATATCCGTAAATTTAACTTCAATTATGATAGAAGTATATCATCGCTTAAAATGGACGTATCTCTTGAAGTCATACGGAAAATATTGTTAAATTACCAAAAGCAACCACCGATATAAAAAAACTGATTGGTAGAAATTCGCTAAGCATTTATTATCAAAATGTTAGAGGTCTTAATACAATATTAACCGACTTGTATTTAAACAGTTCCAATTTTAATTTCCATATAATTGGATTTACAGAAACATGGTTTACACCTCTTATTTTTGATAATGAGATTTTAAACAGCGAATTTCAAATATTTAGATGTGATCGACTTAACAGAATCGGTGGAGGTGTTCTATTTGCCGTGCATTCCTCTATCCCATCTGAAAATGTTCTTGATTCAGGGACCGACTCATTTGAATTTAAATGTATTAGAGTATACGTTAATAGTTGCTTTATTTATTTAACCCTATCTTATATACCACCCCATTCGGACTTATCTGTATATATGCAGCATGTTTCTTTAATAAATAGTGCTAGCTCGATGGCAAATAATGCAGATTCAATAATCGTTTTAGGAGATTTCAATTTACCGTGTGCTTCGTGGAAAGCTTTCGATGACTATATCGTGTCGATTTGCAATCAGTCATGTTTTAATGAGTTTTTCGAAAAAAATTCCGAGTTAGGTCTGAACCAAATTAATTTGATTCCGAATAAATTTGGTAAATGCTTAGATTTAGTATACGTTGATACCTCTTCACAATGTTCCATTATTCAGAGTAATCCTCTTGTTCTACCAGAGGATTCATATCATCCTGCGTTGGAAATACCTGTCGAAATCTCAGGCAATGTACGGGATAATAATCATCAAACTTCGTGCTTTTGTACTCGGTTTAACTTTGAAAAAGCTAATTTTAAAAAGCTAAATACAGAACTTTCTACAATAACATGGCCTAATTATAATGGTGACATTGAATTGAGTGTGTCTCATTTTAATAACATTATTACGAAATGATTTGAAAAATATGTTCCTATAGTAATTGTTGATAAAAGTAAAAGTATAAGTCCGTGGTTTTCGAAAGAGTTATATAAATTGAAAAGAAGAACTCGAGCCTTTAAACATTTTAAAAAAACCGGTTCACTTGTCGACTATTCTAAATATTCTCTATTGCGCCGACAATATTTTGACCTAAACAAAAAATGTTATAATAATTATTTAAATAAAGTAAAAAAGAATATTGTACCTAAACTTTTTGAAGCTATTATCACTGACCATATAACCTTTTCGATTTATCCGTTAATTTCCTTATCTCAGCATGGATTCCGTAAAGGGAATATACTATACTATAACAAACTTACTTGAATTTGTAAACCATGTATCATTGGGTTTTAGGAAACATAAGCATACGGATGTTATATACACAGACTTTAGAAAAAATTTCGATAAAGTAAATCTCTCGATTCTCATACATAAACTTGATCTGCTGGGCTTTTAGCCACGATTCCTTCAATGGGTATCTTCCTATCTTTATAATAGAACACAACGAGTGATATTTGAGGATACACCTTCAGATGCAATTAATGTTTCTTCAGGTGTTCCGCAAGGTAGTCATCTTGGCCCGATTCTGTTCTTGTTGTTTATTAACGATATCTCTTCAGTAATAGAATTCTCAAAAATTTTATTATACGCTGACGACGTAAAGCTTTTTAAATCATACACTTCAACTGAAGAAACGTGTCTGTTGCAAACAGACTTAAACAATTTGGTTGCATGGTGTGATAGAAATGATTTGCCATTGAATCTCAATATATGTAAGATGATGTGCTTTTCCCGTAGATCTGTGCACCCCTCTTCTTATGTAATAAAACACCATATTCTAGAGCAAGTTTTTACCTATGTTGATTTGGGAGTTAACATTCTGACAAGTTAGAGTTGGTTCAAAAACAATTTTTACTTTTCGCCTTAGCGCATTTCCGATGGGATTCTGTGGAAAGTCTACCTCCATACACTAGTCGTTTAAAACTTATTAATCTACCTACACTTTCTAGTCGTAGGGAAATGCTTGGCATAATATTCTTAGTGAAAATCTTGAATGGAACAGTTATGCGGATTGCGCCCCTTGCGTCGGTTGGGCGGGAAGAGGGTAATCGTTGGGTTATTATTATAGTGAAGACACGTTGTTATATACAAATATTTTCTCAATATGTGTAAACTAATCGTTAAAAAAATTTTCGGGCTCGTGATATTCCCCCATAAAAAGGTTATGTTAAAAAATATTAGAAGTGCTATAACTGTTTAACGTAACACATGTAACAGTAAGGATAACAGAGCAATCTTGCATTTGAATCTTTTCAAACACTTAATAAAAGGCGTAGCACGGATATGAGTATGGGGACTTTCGGCTTACGGCTGAGTTTATGCCGAAAATATCAGACGACGAATTAGAATTATCTAACAAACTAAGTGGACTTTGTTTTCTGAAAGCGATGTGGTCAGGTCTAACAATAGCTAAAGATATTCAGTAATTCCTCCAGTTGTCACAAAATGCTGTAGAATGTAATATCTTTAAACACCGATCACTTATTTACACAGTAATATAACTAAACCAGGTAGATATAGAGTTATATATACATATCAAAATTTCAGATGTCATTGTGTCCACCCGCATGCTCCGAGAAGTTGTTTTGCAGACTTGCGAGCTTCTATACGCTCACAGAATGCCGTTAATCGAAAATTTATAAAGGCTATAACTAAGTCAGAATTCATTTACTTAAAGCGGGCGTTAATTTCAGTTTAATGGTAGAAGTAAATGCAATCAATTCAAGCTCGGTATTTTATTCAAACTAAATGCAATGATTTCTGCCCCCCGGTTAATGTTCTCAAAATATACCCTATATAAAAAAATGTTGTACCTTTAGTAGAAATTATAATGAATATATCTTAATAAAAGATATCTCACTAAAATGAATCAAGAATATTGCGATTCGGTTGCGCCTAATTTTTGATATATAATATTATTCTACTCAAAGGCCATTGGCGAAAAATGAGATTAAACGAGCGTATTTATAAAACTTTTTTAGGACGGTTTGTTACCTCAAAGATATTCAAATATATCCTTTTATTACCTTTCTTATGTCATGCAATAGGACTTTCAATGAATTTCAAAGTATTGTAATAAAATTGTAATATTTATTTATTCATAATATATATAAGTAATTACAATTCATGAACATTTTGTTATAGTTAGCCACCCTGATTTGTTTGCTGTCTTCTGCGTTGACGTCTTTGCATACTTTGTGTACGCTGGGAGACCAATAGGGATGGTAGCACTTTCATATTTTATTCGCCTTTGGTAAAAGCTCGGCAGGTTGCCTTGTTGTTGAGCAGATTTCAACTGTGTTGTTAGTAAGGTTCAGTGCTTCAGCCTTAAATAGTTAAGCTGATCATACTTTCCTAAATGATTTTAATATTTGTTTCAATTCTTGTAAAATATTTTAGTTAGGATTATTGTGTTTATTTATTGTAAATTATTATAATGTAAATTATTAAGAACCTCTACTTCCTAAAACTTGACAAATATTTGAAAAATATCATTTTATTTTATGCAAGCAATTGAAGTAAATAGACTAAGTAAAAGCATGGTTTTAGTAATTTTTTACACATATAAAAAAAGGAACCAATTGTTTAAACACGCACTTACTTAGTATTCATGTGATTCACAATAAATGCAGACTGGGTTGTTATATAACATGTTCTAATGGAATGTATTTATACAGATGCAAATTACCTCAGTATATTTACACCTCTATATTTGTTAAATGTAAATAGTTTTATATCAGACTATGATTTTTTAATCCCCAAATATCGAATATAGCTGACTTCTGACAAAAAATTTCGGCATCAGAGACTTCTGCTTTTGATAATTGGTGGGCATCTGAATAGTTTCCAGAGAACATCCTTCAGTTCCTTTGTAGTACGATTCAGTAGTGTAAATCACGTAAATATCAACCTTAGCTCCCATATACCTAATATTAGACCTAACATAAAAATATTAAACTTTCGGTTAGCTTTATACCATATATGTATGAACTATTTATCGGTCAATGTGTAAGATATATGTATTACCAGAATTAAGTTTAATATTGGATATGATATAGTCTATCACACAAACTGAGTAAAATCGGTCCGAAAATTACTCCCACTCCCAAACACATATATAGCTTACTAATTCTATACTGAATATGCCTATCAATGTGCGAGTTATCTTCAGAAAATTGCGTGCAAATATCAGGATTTCCCATAGGGATGATATGATTTCTAAGTGTCGTTTCGGCCATTTTTAATATGTCATCATTTTCAATTTTTGTTCATTGTATTCAGTATTGTTCACGATTTCATCAAGAAAAGATATACGCAAGAACAACGTTTACAAATTATTCAATTTTACAATATTATCAAAATAATCGATCTCCAATTGCAACTTTTCGTGTGCTTTTGTCATTTTATGGTCGTAATAATCGTCCACCTGTGCTCACTATTCGTCGAATTGTTGATAATGTTAAAGTAGGACTATTTCAAACCACAACCTGGATCCTTTTGAGAAAGGATTTGACACCATTAGACTACCTCTTTCGGGGTAATTTAAAGTTATTGATCTTTAGCAAGACTCTCTTCAAGCTTTAGAATTCAATATTGAACGTTCATGACATATGACTTGATTTAGTGGAAAAAGGACTCGAATATTGGGATAATAGAATTCGTTCCTGCAAAAGAAGTCGTGAAGGCTATTTGAATGATGTATTTAAAATAATCGCGCCTGGAGTAGTGAAATGTGAGGACAATGCTGATTTGTTTTTATGATTCCAAGGGTATTGTCCACAAAGAATTTGCTCCACCCGGCCAAAACGTTAATGAGGTATTCTACTTGTACCTTGGAGTTTTGAAGCGTTTGGTGCGCCATATTCGACGTGTTCGTCCCGAATATCGCGAAGAAAGAAGTTGACGTTTGTTACACGATAATGCGCCGTCTCATCGATCGACGCTTGTGGCCGATTATTTGACCAAAAATCACATTTTAACAATCAACCACTCCCCGTGTTCACCTGATATGGCACCATGCGACTTCTACCTTTTCGGAAAAATGCATTTGCCGATAAAAGGAAACTGTTATGCAGACGTGGAGGCCATTCAAAAGACTTGCACCGTCATACTGGCGGACTATTTTGAATAAAATTAATTGATTTTGCCGATAAAACGATTTGTTCTGTCTTTCTTTTTTTAAGGTCCTGTTTACTTTGGAATCGTATGCTTTGAAGAGCAAGTAAATGTGGGTTTAAAAAATTTGTAATTTTTTTCATATGTGTAATATTTGGCCAAATATTTGTAACATGTTGCTAATATAATATGTGTAAAATAAGAGTTTTGTTCACCTAACGTTTGTTTGTATCACCTAAAAATAATCAAGATAGATAAAGCGTTATGTATATATAAATTATCAGAGTGACGAGACGAGTTGAAATCCTGGTGACTACCTGTCTGTCCGTCCGACCGTGCGAGCTGTAACATGAGCACAAATTAAGATATAATATATTGATGAAGTTTGGTACATACATATGTCCCTTGGTACCATAAGAAGTTTGGTACGGTAAATGGGCGTCATCGGACTGGCGAAACACCCACCAAACGCCATTAATTGAAAACCTATAAAATGCTATAACTATTATAATCACTAAATTAAGATATAAACCTGTAAATTGGTACAAACAAATGAATTGGGGAGAGCATCTATGGTTGAAATTTATTTTAAAAAGTGGGCGTGGCCTCGCCTCCTAAAAAGTTTAATGTATATTCTCCTAAGCCAATTAACCTATATGACCCAAATTTGCACAGAATAAATACTTCTTCTTCCCATATATAATATAACCCATATAACGGTTTTGTTAAAAACTATTTAAAGTGCGATAAATCTATAACTAAAAGCTACAAAGACATTCGATTTTACACCCGAGATGGTATGAGAGTGCTTTATAGGAATCGGTGTCATACTTTGCATGGCACCGCCCATATGGAGTTGAACCCCCATATATCGGTACTTACTCTACCGATTTTAACCAAATGTAGTATGTAATATTATTTTGATATTTCTACATTACAGTACCATAATGGGCGAAATCAGCCAAAGCCACGCCTACTTTTGTTATACACAATTTTAAATTCCATCTGATTCTTTAACAATCAATGAATACAGATAAAACTTGGCACGAATAGTGCCTTTGAAATGTGCCACCTTATGAACAACAAGAAAAAGCGTTAACTTCGGTGCACCAAAGCTATAATACCCCTCACAAATACAAAGGTTCCTTACAAGAACATGATTCCGTTAGCAGCACTTGACAAGGCAACTAATTTTCCATCTTGTAATGAATTTCATCGCATTACGAAATGCCAAAGGTTTCGTAATCTTCAACTTGATGAACGCTGGAATCTAGTGAAGCAGGCATCATTATGTTTCAATTGCCTCAAGGCGGACGGTTAAGGTATCGGCATCGCAACCGTACGCGTACGTGGGTCAGTGATATTTTGGAAGTTATCGCTGACGTCTTCTGGGCAGCCGCAGAATGGGACAGCATCCTTCATAGCTTTTATGTTGGTGATTATTTAGAAAGTGTGCACACGACAGAACTGGCCACATACCATGCACGTGACGTTGACATCATTTTTTAACAAGATAAAGTTTAGTTAGATCAGTGAAACTCCAACTGCATCCAGACCCTGGAAGAAATCAGTGTAATAAGGCGTCTACATTGGAGATAAATTTTAGCGTTCCAGCACAACGGTACTGATACCTTATTTTTAAAGTTAAGGTATGTAACTTTGACACAAATCCTACTAAACGGATTATTTTGAGTCACTAGGGATGTTGGCACCAGTTGTCGTGACGGCAAAGATGATTGTTCAAAATCTATGGTTGGCAAAACTGAGTTGAGATACGCCTCTACTATCTAATCTTCGCGAGACAGGAATGAAATACTGGAACAGTCTAAAAGCTTACGCAGCAGCTAGTTACTTGCGGATCCCATACATCCTTAAAACAAGAGTTCCCCATGGAAGAAAATTACGATCCCTCACCTAGAGCTTTCTGAGCGACTCAACAATTCATCTCCATTGGATTCGGAGGCAACATTCAAATTCGGATATAAACGCGTGGCGACACATTCGCTCAGAATACAAGTACAACCCCACCGACTGCGCGAGCTGCGAAACTACACCAGTCGCTATCCAAGGGAGCGAACTTTGGTGAAAGCGACCTCCTCTCATCCACACGGTTAATAAATCATCATTACCTTTACCAAGTCTCACAACTAAAGAAATTCGATTTGAAGAGGCCGGCGGTTAAGGGTGCATCTTGACGTTGGGAAGGGTTTACTGATGACATCCTTTCGAACAGAGCAAATACCTTTGTTAGCCGTTTGAATGCCTTACTGAATATAACAGCGCGAATTCGTCGTATCATGACGACACTCAGGAGTCAGAGATCAAATGAGCTGATTACTGCTGAAGGGAAAGAGTGGGCCCTGATCACTCATATTTGTCAAAGTCAAGGTAAAATGTATGCGATCCACTACATTCTGAAATCTCGTTCCAGCACTCGACTCGACAAGTAAATTGCTTCCAGTGAAGTCGATTTCGGATGAAGAAGGCATACTTCGCGTAGGAGGTCGGTTGACAAATTCGAAATTACCATATGTGCAAAAACATCCAATCATTCTTGCTAATACCTGTCCATTGTCCAAATTTCTCGTAGTTCATGCTCATAAGTGCTGTCTTCATGGTGGATACAGAAAATGTTGAAGTACTTACGCATGCGATTTTGGTTTCTGCATGCACGTCGGATTGTAAAATCATATATTCATCAGTGTGTATTTACCCATACCGGCCTTTTTTTTTACTATTGTGGCCCTTTTACCATTCGTCATGGAAGATAACGATCCACTACAACGACTAGAACTTACGGCGCCATTTTCATTTGTACGGCTACAAAGACCGTACACATCGAACATGCAGAAAATGTGTCAGCTCAGGAGTTTATCGGTGTATTTGATCGCTTCATAAGTCAACGCGACATATGTTCGGCTCTTTATAGCGGCAACGGAACGCAACTTGTAGGTGCTAGTCGAGTTATGAATTAACACCTACAGGTAACTGGCAACTTTCTCATTGGCCGACCGCCCAATTTGAGAACAGAACCATCTATTGTCGATATTCCAGGAAATCGTCTGTTATCTCCTCATAAATTCCCGAAAATATTCGAGCATTTTAAAAGCGTTGTAAAACTGTTGAATATAATACTGGCAAATATAATTTTCGTAAAGTTCACAGACTTGTTGTAAAACATCCTTTCCAACGCCCAGTGTAAAATATTTGCTGTTTTATTGATCCAAACCAATAAGTTCAGCACCCAGAAGGTTCAGCCGGCGAGGACTGTCAACGATTAATAATAAGTTTACTTAACTTGATGGATTTATGATGTGTTATTGGGCAGCACCATTTTCCAGGTACACACTGCCAAATCTGGCATCATCATTATCAGGTGACGCAATTTAGCTTCGTCATTTCTATCGTTGTGCAGTACACAAGAACAACAAGAATCACCATTATCAGGTGATGCGTTTTAGTTTTAGCATATCATACCATTCTATTGTTGTTTCGTCAGGCCATTGTGCCATATGCAATAAAAACTTTGCGACTTTCATCGGTTCGCTTAAATACTATTTTTCTATATAAGGTTAGGTTAAGCATAAGTTTATGGTTAGTTGGCTGTCAAGAGAATTGGATGGTAATTGGAGCGGACCAATGATACAGTAAAAACAAAAACTAATAATTTAAATCGTGGTGTTATTGTAGTGCAGTACGTCATTTATAGCAGGCTTATTTTGTGTGTTTGTACTAAACCATATTCTAAACGTAAACATATATATTTATTATAATTTCTACTAAAGGTACGACATTTTTATATAGGGTATATTACGAAAACGGCAACCGAGGGGTAATTAAAAAGATAATAAATACGCTTAATCAACCGATAGGGGCTATTTGTGAATTTAAAAAATATTAAATAATTTAATAATTTTAGTTTGACATAATTATATTATTTTTTAACTTTTTTTCATTACAAGTAAGTGCTAATTTACTATAAGATGGTTTAAGAGACCAATACTTGCTTTCAGTCATTGATTAAACTACCGAGCATGAATTGATTGCTTTTACTTCTACCATTAAACTAAAAAAAGATTGAGGATATGTCGCCAATCAAGTTCATTAAGATATCTCAGCTATTGATCATTATATTCAGAAGAATTATATTAAAACAGGACATGTTGTATCTTCAAGATTTTGGTATACATACATATATTAGAGTGGACCAAAAAATACGAATGTTTTCTTTTCGCGCGGTACTCCAAAAAATTGGTTGGTAGACACTAACCGGGAAGGTTCTCCGCTTCACCGTTATCTATTTTTTTCTTATGATCGGATAAAAAGATTCATATATATATTTCGTTTTATGGGTTTTGCAGGAAGTTTAATGCAAAACAAAATGATCTCTTACCTTTTATCGACTATTTGAAAGCAAATTTCTTTGTTTGTTTTGAATGAAAAAAAAAAACATTTTAAATTGTAAAGCTCATAGTCTTGTAGAAAATTTTCTGCTCTACAAAAATTTTTGATTAAGTTATGTGTTTACGAGATATTCATCTTCAAGCATCATTGCCTAATAAAGGGAAACACAATAAAACAAGAAAAAAGATGCGCGTTGCACTCGGGGACCGCCGCGGTAAAGCTATTGCATAGTATTTTTTATAAACTTTTGCAATTATAATTATTGATTTATTTCTAATGCAGTATTTTTTTTTCTTTGATATTAATTCAAGTTACACTTTTTGAGCGTGGTGACCGATAAAAACATACATTTTTTTCGTTTATTGAATAAATGCGATTTTATATTGTTTAAAATATTTTCATTATCTTACAATACATGTAGTCAGGAATTTTTAACATTGAAACTATTGGTTTATGGTAACTGAAATAAGAAACACAGGTTTGAGACTTGATATCCTCTAAATATCTGGAAAATGATGTACTCATACTTTATTGTGGATTCTTGTGGATCATTATTCATTTTCAAATGAAATTTTTCCGAAAGAAAAGTTGTCAAACGCTCTGATATTTTATCAAGGAAGTTGATATTGAAATCTCCAGCCAAGATAAGTGGAAATTTATTACCATTGATAAACCGATTGAAATACCTAATTTCAATTGTATTGTTCAGGTCAAACGAGAAACTATTCCAAAAGGTGGGGTAGATATTTCTCAAAATAATAATAATGTTGCTAATATTAAAGCTCCGAATATTGAATAATTTATTTGTTATTAATTAAATTTTTAGTAAAATCCAAATTTTTATTTGCCATTAAAAAAGTTTTAATTGTGTATTATTTTCTAATCACCCTGCTCTTTAATTTGTAAAACCGAAAATATGCCTAAAAGTATACAAACATTTTGCTAATACTTTGTGATCGTGTTAGGTTTATATCCGCCGCGCTCAAAGCCCGCGATAGAAGCTATGCAATAGCTTAAAAGCGTTAAACGTTCGGCTGCACCGAAGCTATTTAGTTACCCTTCACAAATACCAAAACTTCCTCAAAGGAATTTGATTCCGATCGCCCAGCTTGTATAACAGCAATATGCAATAGCGATCCGATCATAGCAATTTCTACGGAGATTCCATTATTGCTTTAGATAATGGTCCGTTCCGAATTTCGTAAAGATATCTCGTCAAATGAAAAAGTTTTCCATACAAGCACTTGAATTCCATTGTTCAATTTGTATGGCAGGTATATACTTTAGTGGTCCAATATCGGCCATTCCAACAAATGAACAGCTTCATGGCATGATCAAAGCTGGGGAAATACCTTATGCACAACGATACATTGTTATTAGGATACACGTTATTTGAATTTCATTAAGGTAACTAACATATTGAACGATATATGCGATATAAAGTCAATCGGAAGTTCGAAAATCCTTCTATTAGGTATATGGGGGTAAAAAATTATTGATCCGATTCAAACTATTCTTACCGTACATATATACTATTATCAGAAAAGGATTCTTTCCGAATTTCAATTATATCTTACAGATTGATCGATATTTTCAATAAAAAGTTCGTAAAAAGAATTGGATTCCATATATTTGGTATCTGGGGGCTTAAACGGTTTTACTCCGAGTGTGCAATTTTTGTTCGTAAGGCGGTACACTTCAAAAGCATTATTCGTGCAAAGTTTTATCTGGAGCCATTGATTGGTTCTTGATTTGTATACTGGAAAGTGAAAGAACCAGATTTTATCACTGTAATAGAGAAATATCAAATCAATATTAAATCGGTAAAGTAGGTAAATATGTATAGGCAGTGCCACGTCCATCGTCCAAATTTGATACCAGCTCCTACAAAGCTCTCTCATACCATCGGGTGTATATTATGGCACTTTTAGTAGCTTTAAACAAAACCGTTATATAGGGAATGTGATTCGTTGTGCCTCATTCGAGTTCTGTAGCTTAATTTACGGCTTAGTTATGGGACTTTATACGTTTTAGATTAATGCGGTGCGATTACGCATCTAAGAACTCGTGCTTCCTTTTTTACCAAGGAACATGTGTACAAAGTTTCATTAAGATATCTTAATTTTTACTAAAGTTACAGCTTACACGGACTGACGGACTGACAAACGAACGGGCGGACAGACAGTCACCCGGATTTCAACTCGTCTTGTCATCCTTATCATATATATATGTATACATAACTCTATATCTATCTCGATTACTTATGTGAAAAAACTATTATACTCTGTAGTAACATATTGCAAGAGTTGTAAAATTCAAAAGAAACAAGAACAAGTAAGGAAGGGCTAAGTTCGGATGTAACCGAACATTTTATACTCTCGCAAAGTCAAATGGTATACTCGTTTGAGATTTCTTTGTGGATCGACTGATATTTTCGGTAGAAGGTCAACTATAGGCACTGGGGTCCACATATTTAGTACTTAGGGGTTTGAACAGTTTTAGTTCGATTTAGACAATTTTTGGCCGCAAGGTGGCATACTTTAATTGCATTATTCACGCAAAGTTTTACCCCGATATAATCATTGTTACCTGATTCGCATAGTGGAAAGCGAAACAATCAGATGGAATTGAAAATGGTGTTACATGGGAAGTAAGCGTGGTTGTAGTCCTATTTCGCCCATTTTCGCACTATGACATAGAAACATGAATAGAACGTTATGCACCGAATTTGGTTGAAATCGGTTGAGCAGATCTCAAGATATGGGTTTTCACCTAAAAGTGGGCTGTGCCACGCCCACTGTCAAATTTTGAACGCGGTTCCTATAAAGTCATCTTATACCATCTCAGAGATAAAATTTAATCTCTGGCGTGTTTAGTGCTTGATTTATCGCGCTTTTAGTTGTTTTTAACAGTACCGTTATATGGGAAGTGGGCGGAGTTGCCATCCGATTTCAATAGAAGTGCTAAAAACATTTGCTTCTAGTGAATTTTGTTATTATAGCATTAGCGGTTTAGGAGATATGCACATTAAACCTATTAGAGGCGGGACCACGCCCACTTTTAAAAAAAAAGTTTTAACTGCAGATGCCCCTCCCTAATGTGATCCTGTGTACCAAACAACAGTCTTGTATCTTATTGCGGAGCTTAGTTATGGCAAGTTATTTGTTTTTGATTAATGGCGTTTTGTGGGCGTGGCAGTGGTCCGATTACGCCCATCTGCAATACCAACCGTCTCACGATACCAAGAAACATGTCTACCAAGTTTCATAAAGATATCTCAATTTTTACTCAAGTTAGAGCTTGCACGGGCGGACGGACGGACGGACAGACAGTCACCCGGATTTCAACTCGTCTCTTCATTCTGATCATTTATATATATATAACCCTATATCTAACTCGATTAGTTTTAGGTGATACAAACAACCGTTAGGTGAACAAAACTATTATACTCTGTAGCAACAGGTTGCGAGAGTATAAAAATTGTTAACTTCGGGTGCACCGAAGCTTTAATACCCACATACAAAGACTCTTAAACTTGATTCCCATCGTTCAATTTGTATGGCAACTATATGCTATAGTGATCTGATCTGAACAATTTCTGCGATGAATACATTGTTGCCTTAAATAATAACTCGTGCCTAATTTCATGAAGATACCTCGTCAAATAAAAAAGTTTTCCATCCAAATATTACTTTATTCCGATTGTTCAGTTCGTATGGCAGCTATATGCTATAGTCGTCCAATATCGGCCGTGCCATCAAATGGGCAGGTTCTTAGTGAGAAAAAGCCAGGTGCAAAATTTCAGATCGATAGACCGACAGACGGACAGACAGACGGACATGGCTAAATCAGCTCAGCTCATAATGCTGATCAATTATGTATATATTCGGTAAAGTAAAAAGTTCGTTCGGTTTTTATCTAAGAGATGGCGTTATTGTCCATAGTACTAGTGTTACGTGTCGCACCATGTCATACTATATGGCGCTGAAAACGTGTTTATTCCCGCTAAAAGTTTGTCTTTGACAGTTTTTCGATTAATTGACTCAGTACGTTGTGAGCGCTCGTCAAAGATGGACACCAGCAAAGAGAAAAGTCGCTATATTTTACAATTTTTCCTCGATCAGGGCGAAAAAGCAGCCAAAGCGGCTGAAAAAATTAATTTAATTTATGAGCCCGATACTGTAAACGAACGTGTAGCACAAAAGTGGCTTGCTAGGTTCCGTTCCAGTAATTTCGATGTCAAAGATGCACCACACGTGGGGAGGCCTGTTGTCGAAAATTGCGATAAAATCATGAAAATAGTGGAAATAGACCGTCACGTGAGCACTTATTTAATTGCTGAGGAACTACAGATAAGACAGAAAACCGTTTGAAACCATTTGCATAACCTTGGATTCAAAAAGAAGCTCGATGTTTAGTTCGTGTGGCACTAACGCAAAAAACATGATGGATCGAATTTCCACCCTGCGAATCGCTGCTGAATCGCAACAAAATCGAACCGTTTCTGAAGCGGATTTTGACTGGCGATGAAAAATGGGTCACTTACGACAACATCGAGCGAAAACGGTCGTGGTTAAAGCTCGGGGAAGCGGCCCAGACCGGATTGACGACCAGGGAGATTTTGCTGTGTGTTTGGTGGGATTGACAAGGAATCATCTACTACGATCTGCTCCCCTATGGCCAAACGCTCAATTCGGCCTTCTACTGCCAACAACTAGACCGCTTGAATACAGCACTCATCCAGAAGAGGCCATCTTTGATCAACAGAGGCAGAATTGTGTTCCATCAGGACAACGCCAGGACACACACGTCTTCGGTGACGCGCCAGAAGCTTCGGGAGCTCGGATGGTAGGTCCTAATGCACCCACCTTATAGTCCGGACCTGGCACCAAGTGATTACCATCTTTTCCTGTCCATGGCGAACGCGCTTAATGGTGAGAAGTTAGCCTCAAGAGAGGCCTGTGAAAATTGGCTTTTCGAGTTTTTTGCCAATAGGGACGCAGCCTTCTACGAGAGGAGTATAATGAAGTTGGCATCTCGTTGGCAACAAATTTAGCGAATAAAACGGCGCATATTTGACTTAAATCGGACAAATATACACAAAGTTATCACTTTTTGAAAAATCAATAAAAAACTGAACGAACTTTTTACTTTACCTAATATTTTATAGGGTCTCAGACGTTTTCCTATTATATATTATATGTTTGTATTGTATACTGTCAAGCATCAAAATGTGATGGAACGGACGCGTTGAGTAATTTTGTGTAATTTTATTTCTGGGTGGACGCGCACATTACTTAGGTAGCACTCGATCTGATCTTTCGTCGTTCGTAACGTTTTACTATTACCTGTAAGAAAAGAAACATTGTAAATACAATATAACTTTATAAAATAATAAAATTTTATTTGCCTTCGTTCGCCATTATGGATGAATACCAAAATGATACGTCCTGACTAACAGAGTCACTAATTCACAAATGTGTGAATTAGATACATGAGACATTCGTGACAAGCTGAATACCGGCATTAAATATATGGTGGTTGTATGGTGGTGAGTAACCGACTTTCACACTATATAAAAATTAACGGAAGGAAATGCTTCCACATAGTTTAGTTAATAAATATTAAGTAGTTTTGAGATACATATCACATTAAACATATTAGAGAACATGAAAATGTCCCCTTAAAAAAGTTCGAGTGTTGTAGATGATTTCTAACCTAGTTATAGCACTTTATAATTTTTCGGTTAACGGCGTTTTGTAGGCGTAATAAAAGTTCGCAAGTCTGCACAACAACTTTTCGGAGCATGCGGGTGGACACAATGACATTAAGAATTATGATATGTATATATAGGGTGATCCCTTTTGAGACTTTCTACTTTTTTATAAAAAAAAAACATAAAATGAAAATTTAATGGGGAATGTTTAATATCATTCGAAAGAACATTCTTTGTTATTTATTTTTTGAAGATTACCTCTTTCAAATGGTGGCCGCGGCTACATCTCAGATGGTGAATCCATTGAGTCCAATTTTCGATAACTCCTTCAAACATTTCCACCTGAATGGCCGGTATGATATCACATGATCTTGGCCACCAAGACCGTCCCAAAACGTGAAATTATCCACTCACCGAAGTGTCTTCTCAATAAATCCATTGATTGATGCGATGTGTGGGAAGTGGCGCCGTCTTGTTGAAATCGAATGTCGCCGAGATCCCGAGTTTTAAGCATCAAATGGTCGGTTTTCATGGCGCGATAACAGTCGCCATTGTCAGTCACTTTCTCACCGGCATCATTGTTTATTCCGATGAAATGACAGCTCTTGAATTTCTTCAGGTTGCTCTTTGTCTTAAATGCGGCTAATTTGCTTGTTTACATAAGTATGTTGGCTCGAAAACGTCGGATCTTCTTGGAAGAGCGAAGCGATGTCGCTTGGGAAGGTCGAGCGGCTTCAGTTCTTGCACAAGCTGTATTTTATACGCTTTCAATTTAAGATCTTGACGTAAAATGCACCAAGTCGTTCCATACGTCAGTCCGAGTTGCTGCAAACGGCCCCGAATCGACTCTCCACTTCGTGTCTTCGTGTACACTCTCAGCTACGGCCGCTATATTTTTTTCACTGCGTGCTGGACGTGTTCTATTCGGTCGATTATTATTCAATAATGAATGCTGGGTCTCAAGATGAGTGATGAAGTTGCGAATATTACGCTCAGTAGGCCGATTATATAAACGTGCGAAACACATTCTTTACAGAACATTTGTAATAAAGCTGAACGATTCATAAATTTTGTTCAGGCATAAATCTTTCCAAGATGACCTGGATAAGTTATATTACTGTGTAAACAGAGAACGTAAAGGAACGAGAAGGTGCAAATCGAATTTTGTATGATGCTCGATTGGGCGGCTAACAGAGCTGAAAAACACCAAGTAAGGAATTCACAATTTTCTTACTATTCGCTACTATTTGGCAGAAACATGTAAAATACGCTGTTCGCCAACAAAATAAATGAAAATTTTGCATTTTACATAAATATGATTTTTATTGCATTCATATTTTACATGATAAATATTAATGTCAAATATTTTTTTAAATTATGTCATTTAAAAATAATTTTTAAGCAACAAGTAAAGAAGGTCTAAGTTCGGGCGTAATCATAACATTTTATACTCTCCCAAGGTAAAGTGATATACGGAATTTTCATATATATTTTAATTAAAAATAGGAAGTAATATAATCACACACAAGAATATACACTATTATTAGAAAGAAATTTTTTCGGAATTTCATAAAGATTTCAAACATATTGACCATAAGATGTGGTATAAAGTCAACCGGAAGTTCGAAAACATTTGTATTAGGTATTTGGGTTGAGGGAAGTATTGTCCCGATTTTATCCATTTTTGGCACAAAAATATTTTCTCCGAATTTCAGTACTAGAAGTCAATGTGTCCGGGTCCTTGCAGTTATAGTCCGCTTTCGACACTAGATGTGCAAAGTTGCATTGATGTTTGATTTGTATACTGTAAAGTGAAAGAATCAGATAGAATTTTAATGTTTGTTATATGGGAAGGAGGCGAGCTTGTCAAACGACTGCGCCCATTCACAGCGTATGTATGCCCATTCACGTGGCAAATGATTAGGTAACCTTACACAGTATATTTTGCTGAAAATTATCTAGAAGTTCCTGAGATTTAGGCGGTGCCACGCCCATTGCCCGAGTTTTACACCGGCTCCCTTCCCTGTTATACTGGCTGCGAAATTTAATGTTTGAGGCTCTTTTATTCAGTGAGTTATCGCACTTTTAGCAATTTTCACATAACCGTTAAATGGGGAGTGGGTGTGATTGTTATTTGATTTTCCCTATTTTCACAGTGTATAAAGAAATTATTGCTATTTATAACAGTTAAAAATTTTCGTTTAATGGCGTTTTGTGGGCGTGGCAGTGGTTCGATTAGTGGCTATCTACGAACTCGTCCTCACCTTTTTGCCAAGGAGCACGTGTACTAAGTTTCATTAAGATATCACAATTTTTACTCAAGTTATTGCTTGCACGGACAGACAGTCACTCAGATTTCAACACGTCTCATCACCCTGATCATTTATATGTATATGTATACGATTAGTTTTAGATGATGCAAACAACCGTTAGGTGAACAAAACTATTATACTCTGTGCAACATGCTAACATTCTCTGCTCCTACAACGGGTATAGCAGCTGACTCAACAACAACTCCATCCGCCACCTAGCCAAAAACAGCTTCTTCATCAACAAATTCAAGTAATAGTAATGCTGCTGCGAGAAAGAGAAGACGAAGAAGACATGCTGCTAGAAGAAGACGTACGGCAAGCCGGCAAATGAGCGGCTAGCTGTTAGAAATTTCAGTTAGTCAATTCAGGGGCAACTTTGAAATTCACTGAAAATCTTATTGCATGGCATAATGAAGATCGTAAATAGATATATAATATTTAAATGAACAACATGGAAATTTAGAAAGGGTTATTGTTAGTTAAGTTTCAACAGAAATACTTTTTTCTAGATTTCAATCCTATTGCCATCTCTGATCATTTTTCTATAATTTTTACCACTTGAATACTTAGAGTGAAACGATAAAAAAATGGATTACAATCATATTTGGCATTTTATTAACATACTATATGTATGCAGTCAATCCCGGTTAAGTATCTCAACCGACGATGCAGATGTTTTGTTATACTTAAGAGGGAATAGCACAAGAATCCCGCTAAAGTACCATATGGTACTTACGTTCCATTTGTTAAAAATATCCATTAGAAATATAAAGATGTAACTTTTTTATACTCTCGCAACCTGTTCCTACAGAGTATTATAGTTTTGTTCACCTAACTGATGTTTATATCACCTAAAACTAATCGGGTTGGATATAGGGTTATATATATATACAAGGTGCAATTCAAAAGTTTCAGGACTTTTATTAAAAAATGAATATTATTATTATTTTTTTTTTTTTTGAAAAATGTATTGGTCGCCTTCAAAATAGTCTCTTTTCGCCTGAATACAACGTTTTGCACGTTCAAGACGGTTATCGAATGACTTTTTTAGGTCATTTGTCGGTATAGCTTGTAAATGATCAGGATGAAGAGACGAGTTCAAATCCGGGTGACTGTCAGTCCGTCTGTCCGTCTGTGCAAGCTGTAACTTGAGTAAAAATTGAGATGTCTTTATGAAACTTGCTACACATGTTTCTTGGTACCGTAAGACGGTTGGTATTACAGATGGGCGCAATCGGACCATTAATCAAAGACAAATAAATTGCCATAACTAAGCTCCACAATAAGATACAAGACTTTTATATGGTATACAGGATCATAATAAGGACGGGCGTCTGCAGTTTAAAATTTTTTTAAAAAGTGGACGTGGTCTAGCCCCCAATAGGTTTAATGTGCATATCTCCTAAGCCGCTAAAGCTACAATAACAAAATTTCCCTACAAACAAATATTTTTAGTACCTATATCGATAGTGTAAAAATGGGTGAAATTAGGTGACAACCCCGAACTCCCAAGTACTTAACACGCCAGAGACATTACATTTTATTTCTGGGATGGTATGAGATGACTTTATAGGAACCGACTTCAAAATTAGACAATGGGCATGGCACCGCCTACTTTTAGGGAAAAACCAATATCTACAAGTACATAACATTCTTCTCATATTTTCATGTTATAGTGCGAAAATGGGCGAAATCGGATTACAACCACGCCTATTTCCCATATAACACCATTTTAAATTCCATCTGATTCTCTCACTTTCCACTTTGAAAATCAAGCAAAAATGATTGCATCGGAGTAACACTTTGCATGAATAATGCCTTTTAAGTATGCCACCTTGTGACCAAAAATTGTCGACATCGAACTAAAACTCGTCAAGCCCCTGTGTACGAATATATGGATCCCAGTGCCTATAGTTGACTTTTTACCGAAAATATCGGTTCATGTGTAAGATATATAATTGAAATTCATATTATATAATAAAATAAATAAATGAAACTCTCGATAATAGTATGTTTTTGTGTCAAAGATGGCTTAAATCGGGATCATATTATTTACAAATTTAATTTGGTTAACACAGGGACATATTGCATGCGTTTCAATAAAAAATAACATAAATATTTTTGAAGTTGACATTTGTATTATATTTGGGGCCGCCGAGAGAAAAACCGGGCCCAGCGGTAAAGAAGTGGGGGAATGTATGTAATACTTTATAAATTTGATTAACTATCTTCCCGCTTACTAGTCAATGTTTTTAAAGAATAAGTCAAATACGATGTAATGTATCTTCTCTTATCTATGATGGGGAGTGGATAATTTTGAAATCTGTTGACTATCTTGATTAAGTTTTTGAACATGCAGTTTCAAATCCACCAATCTTCAATTACTTTGAACTTAAAAGTGAGCTTTTAGAGCTTTCGCGGCAGCGAATGTGTTGATAATAGTTTGGAAATCCAACTTCTTGGCTAACTTTGCCTCTAGGCACAGTGTAGTTAGTCCCGGAATCATGCCCTGACGAGCATCGATGAAAATTTTTGATCCATGCTGAAGCACTAAACGAACGTGCACCACTTGAAACAGAAACGGTTAAAGTGAAAAATATTCTCAAAGCGGTGCAAATTGTTGGGAAAAGTCTTCACAACTTTCGAGCATTAAAGGTATTCCATAAGTTTTATGGAGTAAGACGGGTTTCAAAATTTCTGCAAACTTCATTGGAGAACTTATCAAATACATCAACGGAATATATTTTGCAAATCTTTTGACAGCTACGTTGAGTTTATCTTCTTTCATGTCATGGAACTGCCATAGAAATGAGAACGATTCGCTTATGTCACTCACTGCGGCGAATATTGTATGACGTAGTAAGTGTTTCTTTTGAATTCAATTTCTTCTTTACTGCAATTTTCATCAAGTTCTTTATGTAGGTCGTTTCCGTGTTTGGTGACATCGTCTCGATATGCTTTCAATTCTCTGCAACAATTATGAGCTTATTAAAAATTGCTTTCCACTGGTCGTGCAGAAATTGAAAATCCTAAAGAATGCTATATTTCTAACTTCACCATCAAAAAACACTCAAATTTGCTTATATATCAAGTTATTAATTGCAGGGACAGTCGGATGGGCAGGTAGTCACTCGGAGTTCAACTCGTTTTGTCATCCTGACCATTTATATATAATAACTTTCTATCTATCTCTACTGGTTTTAGGTATTGCAAAGAACCGTTAAAGCAAGGTAACTATGCTTCTCTTCTATAATGTAGGAGATTAATTAGAATTTGATGGTAGAAGTATTGTCTACCTTATGTAAAAGAACTTGCTTAGCCTGTAATTTACATATTTTAAATTAGAATAGGGATTACTAAAAGGGTGCCAAAAAATCAACATAATATACACAATTTTTTATTTTTATGTATGTATATAAATAGTAGAATTTGTTAAATTATGTAGAATTGGACTCGAAAAACATAAATATTTTTGTTTTAAAGAGAATTATTAAATTTTTTTCGAAATTTCTTTTTTTATCTTAAATAAATGCAAAATATCTCAAGAACTTTGTATCTACATTTCCAGTCGACTGGAACAATTGAAATAGTAGTGAATGAAAAGTTACTAATATCTTTATACCGGCAACCACAGTTAAACTTTTTTCCGAAACGCTCCAAAGTAACGGCTGCCATTACCGCATTTTTAAACATTCCTCCATGAATGTTCTTCAAGACTATTATTTACCATTTGTTTAAAATAGATTAAATAGGTTTTAACTGCTTACAAAAAACTCCAAAAAAATGGGCCTTGTTTTACACGAGTTAAATTACCTCAACTGAACCCTTAATTTCTTTTACTTAATTAAGTATTTATGTATGTATATAATCATGTTTAGTTATTAAAAGTTTTATTTTATTTGCAGTTACCACAATCTGATTTAGATGGCCTGGATCCGAACTTTAAACGTTTTCGAATTGAAAATGGTGATTCGCTGGCAGAAAAAGACGAGGTGCGTAAATCAACATAAATTTAAAGAAGTAACAAAGGGCTAAGTTCGAGTGTAACCGAACATTTCATACTTTTGCAACTTGCAAGGATCAAAGCCGGGGTAATGCCTTCAGATGTTGGCAAAACTTTACCATATATAAAAAAATGTTGCGTTTGACGAAATGGTGTATGGACTTATTTAATTTTGGTATCATATTAACTTATTTTGAAGGTCATATACTCACTTAGTATTATTTCTATATACATATAGAAATGGAAAGACTGATTGCATTAATTTTTGACATTGCCCGAGTATATTATTGAGAGCTTATTTTCGTACGCATGAAATTTAATGCTTTAATTCTTACTTTTTCTATCCAGCCTTATTTAAATGGTTCCAAACGGTTTTTGTGCAATGTTTAGGTTCTGGACAATAGTAATCGCTGTTTGTACTCGGCGATTTCCATTATTTGGTCGATAATTAGTCTTCCAGAGCGTGGTGCATCTTTGATATGGAAATTACCGGAACGGAATCGACGAAACCAGAATTGCGCATGATTGGCTGTTATACTATCAGGACCATAAACACTATTCCCACCGCCGCCCGGATTGCGTTATCGAAGAAAAACTGTAAAATATATCTATTTGCTAATGTCCATCTTTGACGCGCGCTCAAACAAAACTAAATCAACCAATTAAGTACGCAATGTCATTTAACGCAATCTAATCGAACTCGATCGGACTTGTACAACGCGAGATAGAGATAAATAACGCCATCTATAGGATAAATAAATAATAATTTCTTTTTACTACACCTTATATATGGAGTAAAGAAGTTTCAAACCCATGAATATCAGGTATATGGCGGCTAAGGCAACTTTACGCCCGATTTTATCCAGTTTAGGCACAAAGATGCACTGTTATTTGGAAAACACGATATATGTGGTATAAAGTCAACTAGAAGTTCGAATATCTTTATATTAGGTATATGGGGGCTAAGGAAAGTATTAATCCGATTCAACCTATTTTTGACAAAAGGGTATATTATTATCATAAAAATATTGTCTCCGAATTTCAATTATATATCTCACAGATTGACGGATATTTTCGGCAAAAAGTTAGCCATAGGCTCTGGGGTCCACATTTCCGGTATCTAGGGCCTAGAATAGTTATGGTCCGACTTAGAAAATTTTTAGACCTGAGATGGCACACCTCATAAGAAATATTCATGTAAATTTGTGTATTAATTAGTTTGCACTGGTAAGTGAAACATTCAGATGAAATTTAAAGTTGTGATATGGGAAGTAGGCGTCATTACTGTTCAATTTCGCTCATTATTGCACTGTTTCATGGAAGTGTCAAAGTAATTTTATATACCAAATTTAGTTGAGACTGCTGCATTGGGTTCGAAGATATGAGCCCATTGTCCAATTTTGACACCTGCTCCTATAAAGCCCATTTCGGATGTAAAATTTATTGTTCATCTGATTTCACCTATTTTCATGCTGTCGCAAGAAGTGTCGAAATGGTATGTCCTGTGCACGTTTAGGTAATATAGCTTAAATAAATTGGAAGATATTTACATTAAACTTATTAGGAGGCGAGGCCACGCCCAATTTTAAAATGTAGTCAAACAACAGATGCCCCTCATTACTGCGTTTCGTTGTTAAAAAATAACTTTACTTTACTCTTTTGTAACTTCATTTACGGCTTAATTATGGCAATTTATAGGATTTCGATTAATGGCGTTTTTTCGATTACGCCCATCTTTTTAACTCGTCCTCACTTTTTTTCAAGGAACACGTGTACCAAGTTTCATTTAGATAGTCAGTCACGCGGAATTCAACTCGCCTCTTAATCCTAATCATTTATATATATAATACATAACTCCATATCTATCTCGGTTAGTTTTAGGTGATACAAACAACCGTTAGGTGATCAAAACTATTTTACTCTGTAGAAACATTTTGAAAGAGTGTAAATAAAAATTTCCACCACATAAGTAGCTCTTTGACTTACAAAAATTGTTGAAACTGATTCAAACCATATTGGTTTTTGTCGCTTGGTGTTAAAAAATGGAAAATTTCGATTCAATAAAAATACGCACAAGTTTTAGATATGTATAAATACATTATGAAGAGATACCGATCATACATTTAGAATTATTTCTTACAACAGACATTTTTAAATAGACTCTAAATGTTGAAAAACTAACAGTTTTACTTTTCGTGTCATGTTTCGTAGAAGTTTCACTTATTAAACCCCAAATATAGTCCAAAATAGTGTATACTAGCCTTGATAAACTCCCATATTATCTATAAATTTATCTATATAAGAGAGTAATATGGGCATCTTTAGAGACAATCTACTTCCGATTATGAAGAAATTCGTAATCATGTCAGTGGTCAGCTCGTCATAATTTTCAGCTCTAAATTTTTTTTCTCCTTTTTGACGACAACAACCCGCAAAGGCCGACATTATACTTGTATAGGCGTGAAAGCCAAAAATTGTGAAATCGCTATAATTACTTAAATAGCGAATATTTTCGATTTGAAATCGTCCTTTCCCATATGTATTTGCATATATGTATAACCAGAATTTATTAAGTAAATCCCAAGTTCAAAAAAAAAAAAAAGTTTGTTGACCTGCGTTATTGTTGTACAAGTATATACATTTCAGAATTATATCATTTAGAGCTAAATAGCCCACTAAATTTAGGTGAGACTTTCTCGTTTAGTATGTTAAAAGTGTGTACCTGAAATATATAAAACAGATACATCTTCCCATGGAAAATTGGAAAAACCTCGTCAACCTAAACCCGCTACACTACCGGAACACTACCACAACTCATCATCTTTATGTGGGTATATATAATGTTTAATAGTTTATTCGAATATAATACGTACATATGCAAATGAATCAATTTTAGTTTTACTTTTGCAGGTTTTCGGATCTCCGAGCACCCCTATCTTAGAGAATCCTGAGCATCAAACACGATGGTATTTCAAATACTTTTTGGGCAAATGTAAGTGAAGTAAAATGTTAGTACCGCAGCTATAGTACCTTGACAGCTATATGTACCTTCACAGGTACATTCTTATAGCATAAAAGGGTATAAAATGATCTTTTGATAGGTCAGTTTGAATGACAGCTATAAGATATAGTAATCCATTCTAAACAATATGTTCAGAGATGGTAGCGATGCTTTAGATAATAACTTTTGCCAAATTTTATGAAGATACTCTGACATATACAAGAGTTTTCCATGCAAAGAGAAAAGGATTGATCGGCCAATTGTATAGCAGCTACATGCTATAGTAATCCGATCCAAACAATTCTTGCGGAGATTGTAGCGCTATCTTGAATAATACTCTCTGCCAAATTCCGTGAAGATACCTTGTCAAATAAAAAATATTTCCTTACATGGAATTGAGTTTGATCATTCTGTTTGTATGGCAGCTATTCATATGTAATTGTATGTATGTGCGATATGCGCAGTTCTATCAAATAAAAAGCTTCTTTGTAAAAAAAGGACGAGTGCAAAATTTCTGAATCCGATTCGCGTAAATACAGACGGAGGGACAGACGGACAAACGGACATGACTAAATCGACTCGGCTTGTCACGCGGATGTATATACTTTATAGAGCCTCAAGTATATACAAACTGAATACCTTGTTCAGGGTATAAAAAGAATCAGAAATAATTAAGATTGAAATTAAAGACATCTTAAATATACGGGGTTATCAAAATAGCCACGCGGATTAAAACATATGTATTAACATAAGACCAATGCATGAGTTTATAATTAGATATATTTAAAATTATACAAATATAATCAAGTAAGGAAGGGCTAAGTTCGGGTGTAACTGAACATTTCATAGTCTTGCCATTTGCATGGATCAAAGCCGGAGTAATACCTTCAGTTGTTGGCAAAACTTTATATTAAGAAATGTAGCGAAAAGGTGAGAACTTATTTTCAAACAATTTTATAAATATATACATAAGTAAAAACATATACTACATATGTATATAAAGTAAAGTTTCAAAATAGTGAATATCAGTTATGTATGGTATGAGATGACTTTAAAGTAATCTTGTTATAAATTAAACAGCGGGCATTGCACCGCCCACTGTTAGGTGAAAACCCATATCTTCGGATCTGCTTAACCCATTTCAACCAAATTCCGTTCATGACATTCTTCTCAAATTTCTATATCATAATGCCAAAATGGATAAAATCGGATTACAACTACGCCTATTTCCCATGTAACACCATTTTCAAATCTATCTGATTCTTGCACTTTCCACTATGCGCAACAATAATTGTACCAGGTAAAACTTTGCGTGAATAATTCGTTTAAAGTATGCCACCTTGTGACCAAAATTTGTCTAAATCGAACCAAAACTGTTCAAGCCCCTAGGTACTGAATGTGTAGACCCCAGTGCCTAAAGACTTTTTACCTAAAATATCGGACAATGTGTAAGATATATATAATAGTTGAAATTCATATAATAAAATAAATAAATGAAACTCTCGATAATAGTATGTTTTTGGGTTAAAAATGGGTTGAATCGGATCAATACTTCCTCTAATATAAAATATTGCCAACGCCTGAAGTAATTTCCCAGGCTTTGATCCTTGCAAGTTGCGAGAGTATAAAATGTTCGGTTAGACCCGAACTTAGAACTTCCTTACTTGTTTTTCTTTGATATTAATTCAAGTTACACTTTTTGAGCGTCATGATCGATAAGTAAACAAATTTTGTTCTTTTATTGAATAAATGAGAAGTTAATACAGGAATTTTTAACATTGAAACTATAGGTTTATGGTAACTGAAATAAGAAACATGCGTTTGAGACTTGATATCCTCTAAATATCTGGAAAATAGCACGTCAATGCTGATCCCATATTTTGTTGTGGATGCTTGATATTTTATCAACGAAGTTGATGTTGAAATCTCCAGCCAAGATAAGCAGAAATTTATTACGATTGATAAACCGATTGAATTACGTAATTTCAATTGTATTGTTCAGGTCGAGAAAGTATTCCAAAAGGTGGCGTAGATATTTCACAAAATAATAATAATGCTACTAATATCATACTTTGTGATCGTATTAGGTTTATTTTCGTTACGGAAGTTCTTGATTCGGTCGCCGCGATAAAAGCTATTCAATAGCTTAAAAATTATTCGGCTGACTAGTTCGGCTTGCGGTCCGTATTAGTAGTACCACAAATATGTAAGGAAGCTCTAGGTTCGGGTGTAATCGAACATTATATATTCTCGCAAGGTAAAGTGATATACTGGAATTTCGTATATATTTTAATAATATAAATTAAAAGTAGGGGCAGACGGACCTACAGACAGTCACTCGGATTTAAACGCGTCTCGTCACCCTTATCATTTATATACATACATATAAGTATATATATATTATGTTCAGGTCATACAAACAACCGTTAGGTGAACAAAACTATTATAATCTGTGCAACATGTTGCGGGAGCATAAAAATTGGTATAATTAATTTAATGGGTAGTTACAAAATATACAGACTTTTGTATGAACGTTATTTGAAATATTTAATTTTCTGCTTTTGTCATATATGTACATAGCATAGTTATTTATTATTTTTTTTTTGTTATAGTGCACCAAAATTATGTCGGTGTGGATACGGAGAAGAATCCTTACTTTCTTTCGGTTGTGTCGCAAGATTCGGGTCATCAGGGTGCACCAATGTTTCGGGCAATATTATTTCGGAAGCAGGTAAGCTGTACTGCTGGAAATAGTTTTAAATTTAAACCCTTAATAGTATTAATTATTGCAAAGTATCTATGTAGATATGACTACACAATTCTAAGAAACTCAATATACTAATATACCATATCGAAAATTTTTTGACTAAAATTAAATATTATAACAAATTTCACTTAAATCTTTAAAATACATCTAATAATATTGTTGACTTAAATCTTTAAGATACATCTAATAATATTTAACTTTTTACTTGACCTAATATATTTATAGACATAATTACTCTAACAAAAAATGATCATATGAGTCAGAAAGTTGACATCTCCAATAACCGCGTGCGGCATTAACTACATGAATAAGTAGGGAAAGGCTAGGTTCGGGTGTAACCGAAAATTGAAACTTGCAATGATCAAAACCGGGGAAATATCTTCAGGTGTTGGACAAACTTTATATTAGAAATGGTTCAACTTCATTGTTAGACGAAATGTTTAATGGATTACAATCAAATTAGAGATCATATTAACTTATTTTGAAGGTCAAAAACCCACTTAGTTTTATTACTATATTTTACTTCCCGTCAGGGAAATTATACTAAAGTCATTGAAGGCATAGAATATAAGGGCTGATTGCATTAATTTTTGACATTGCTCAAGTGTACTTGAGAACTTATGTTAAAGCAATTTTATAAATATATCAATGTAAACATACTAGAGAATGTAAACATACTCGATGCTGTGAATAAGGTATACATTAATTATAAACTATTCAATATAGTAAACTTGTATTTGTGAATAAAAACGATAACGTTATTTCCGGTGCAAGCGTAACCCTACGTATCACTTCCAAATTTAACAAGTAAGGAAGTTCTAAGTTCGGGTGCAACCGAACATTTTATACTTTCGCAACTTGCAAGGGAAATTATTTTAAGTGTTGGCAAAATTGTATATTAAAAGAAGTATTGATCCAATTCAACCCATTTTTGACACAAAAACATACTATTATCGAGTTTTTCATTTATTTATTTTTATACTCTTGCAACCTGTTGCTACAGAGTATAATAGTTTTGTTCACCTAACGGTTGTTTGTATCACCTAAAACTAATCGAGTTAGATATATGGTTATATATATATAAATGATCCGGATGAAGAGACGAGTTGAAATCCGGATGACTGTCTGTCCGTCCGTCTGTCCGTCCGTCCGTTTGTGCAAGCTGTAACTTGAGTAAAAATTGAGATATCTTTATGAAACTTGGTACACATGTTTCTTGATACCGTAAGACGGTTGATATTGCAGATGGGCGTAATCGGACCACTGCCACGCCCACTAAATGCCATTAATCAAAAACAAATAAATTGTCATAACTAAGCTCCACAATAAGATACAAGGCTGGTATTTGGCACACACGATCGCATTAGGGAGGGGCATCTGCGGTTAAATAGATTTGATGTGCAAATGTCCTAAAAGCTAAAGCTATAATAACGAAATTCACTGAGAACAAACGTTTTTAGGCACGGTGTGAAAATGGGTGAAATCGGGTGACAGCTCCTCCCACTCCCCATATAACGGTACTGTTAAAAACTATTAAAAGCGCCAGAGTCATTAAATTTTAGCACAGGGATCGCATAAGCTGATTTTATAGGAGCCGCGTTCGAAATTAGACAATGGGCGTGGCACCGCCCACATTTAGGTGAAAACCCATATCTTGAGATCTACTCAACCGATTTCAACCAAATTCGGTACATAATATTCTTCTCATATTTCTATGCTATAGGCGAAAGTGGGCGAAATCGTATTACAACCACGCCTATTTCCCATATAACTACATTTCAAATTCCATCTGATGTTTTCACTTTCCTGTATGCAAATCAAGCAACAATGATTATATCGGCGTAAAAAGTCAACTCTAGGCACTGAGGTTCATATATTCAGTACTTAAGGGCTTGAACAGTTTTGGTTCGATTTGGACAATTTTTGGTCACAAGGTGGCATAATTTAAACGCATTACTCACGCAAAGTTTTACTATAACATAGAAATAAAAAACAAATACTTTGCACCGAATTTGGTTGAAATCGGTTAAGCAGATCCCAAGAGTTTTATAAAGATATTAAGGGGCAAGACCACGCCCATTAAAAAATAAATTTAACTGAAAATACCCCTTTCTAATGTGATCCTGTATACCAAATAACAGTCTTGTATCTTATTCCGGAGCTTAGTTATTGCAATTTATTTGTTTTTGATTAATGGCGTTTTGTGGGCGTAGTAGTGGTGCCGTGGCATCGTAGTCCGATTACGTCTATATGCAATACCAACCGTTTACGGTACAAAGAAACATGTGTACCAAGTTTCATAAAGATATCTCAATTTTTACTTAAGTTACAGCTTGTACAGACGGACAGACAGTCATCCGGATTTCAACGCGTCTCGTCATCCTGATTATTTATACATGTTGCGTTCCAAAGTAAACAGGACCTTTAAAAAAGAGAGAACAAATGGTTTTTCGGTAAACTCAATTAATTTTATTCAAGATAGTCTCCTTCTGCTATAATACAGCTTTTTGCATAGTCCGAAAGCATGTCGAACGAGTGTTTTAGCTCGTTGCCCGGTATGGCCGCCAGTATGCCGGTGCAAGCCTTTTGAATGGCCTCCACGTCTGCATAACGCTTTCCCTTCATCGTCAAATGCATTTTTCCGAAAAGGTAGAAGTCGCATGGTGCCATATCAGGTTAAAATGTGATTTTTGGTCAAATAATCGGCCACAAGCGTCGATCGCTCCAGGCGCGATTTTATGTGTTTCGGCTCGTCCGGCCCCTTCCATTCAGCACTCTGGCTTTTCGTTTCGGGATCATATTGAAAACACCACGTTTCGTCACCAGTCACAATCTTGTAAAGGAAGTTCGAGTATTTTTTTGCCTCTTTAATGATGTTTTTTGAATGTTGAATTCTGAGCAATTTTGGGTCGTCAGTCAATTTGTGCGGAACAAACCGTGCACACTCCTTTTGTAAGCCCAAATGTTCGGTCAAAATGCGATAAATCGATGTTTTGGAGATATTCAATTCTATTTCCATGAATTTTAATGATGGTTTCGGCTGATTTTTTATGAATTCACGCACAGTTTCGATGGAATTTTCGGTGATCACGGATTTTGGTTGGCCTACATGTTCAACGTCATTTATGTTCTCACGACCACTTTGAAAACGTTGAAACCACTCGTGCACTCTGCTACGGGATAGGCAATCATTGCCATAAACTTGTTTCATCAATTGAAACGTTTCGGTTCAGCTGTTTTCGAGATTTGAGCTTAGCAACATATTTAGTGATTAATTTATTTTTAATAGATAACAAGTATATTCGGTAACGCGGTGCTTTGGCTATGGTATACCTACATTAAATACTTTAACATATACAATAAACTTTAATACAGTGAAAATATTATTATATTTACGAATAAAGGTGAAAACGTAATTGCCAGTATAGATATAGAAAACGATTCATACAAATATTTGTCAATGGAAAAAATTATGAATTTCACTGCAAATATAATTTTATTTTTTTTTTGTGAATTTTGAAAACTTGCTTATGTTTAGAAATATATTTTTTTATGAATTGTTTTTAATTTAAAAAATTTGAGATTTAAACTATCCTACCATTTTTGTTGGGTCAACGTGGATGTAGAGTGCTAAATTTGACCAAATTCGGTTCAGTAGTTTAGGAGGTAAACCCATTTTATATATTGTACATATAAATATACAAGTATGTAGATATATGGAGTGAAGTCAGCTGGACATTTCAAAATTGTGAATATCAGTTATATGGGGACTAAGGCAAGTTTTCTAACGATTTTATTCATTCACAAAGATACACTGTTATTAGAAAAACATGCTTTCTCAATGTCATTAAAATATCTAGAACATTAGCCGGTATATGTGGTATAAAGTCAACTGGAAGTTCGAAAATCTTTATATTAGATATATGGGGGTTAAGGAAAGTATTGAACCGGTTCAATTATATGTATATCTCACAGATTGTCCAATATTTTTGGCAAAAGACCAGCTAAAGGCTTTAGGCTCTACATTTCCGGTATCTGGGGGCTTAAATAGTTATAGTCCGATTTAAACAATTTTTAGGCCTGAGATGGCATACCTTAAAGGAAATATTCGTTCAAATTTTTTTTCGATATGTTAATCTTTTCTACCCCACTTTTTACCTGTAGAATTAACATTAAATTTTCTTGTCTTTCTATTCTTTTTGTATTGGTCTAAGAAGTATTTGATATATTTATTTCTATTCAAAATTTAAGCGTGGTAAGATATAAAACAGTTTTTATTGTTGTTACAGCATAAGTGGACTTTACATTTAATGCACTTAGACATTGGAGTTCCTGTCTTACACAACCTATATCGTCTTTTTTCAGCAAATACCACCCAATGTTCCACTTTATCATAACGCAGAGAATTAGTAGGATCTGGTTGAAACTTTCTGTATTGATTCAAAGTCACACTGCTTGATGGAGAGCCCAAGGATATTATTAAGCTATGTCTTTGTGCGTTTAATGGCCGGCCTCTCTTTTTTTCGAAGGAAGTTGAGTCAGTACATTGTAGCAGCTCATGGGCAACTTCCATTTGAAATTTTATAAGCGGTGTATCTTTTGGTTTGGGTATAATAAATGCAAATGATTTCTGTATAGAAGCCATGCATTTGTCATTGATGTTCCCAAGCACCAATAAAAAATTCTGATGTACCATTTCCTGGAACGGTGGATGACTTTGTATGGCTCCTTTTTTTCAGTTCATATTTTGTATCGAAAGATCCTCCTACACGTTTTTTCAATTCTGTATCTAAAAGAAGTTTACAATTACTTATGCGATTTTTGCGGATAGTTCCAGTTGCAAATATGCCCATTTCCTTTTTTGCGACTTGGAGTTTATTTGTAGGCATAGCAGTGGTTGGATTACGCCCATCTGCGAACTCGTCCTTTTTTGCCAAGGAACACGTGCACTAAGTTTCATTAAGATATCTCAATTTTCACTCAAGTTACAGCTTGTACAGACGGACAAACAGTCATCCGAATTTTAACTCGTCTTTTCATCCTGATCATTTATATAAACATATATAACCCTATATCTAACTTGATTATTTTTAGGTGATAGAAACAACGGTTAAGTGAACAAAACTATAGCTTCTGTAGCAACATGTTGCAAGAGTATATATATTAGGTACTGGTAAGCTGCCTGTGGGTGCAGAAAAAACGTACCATTTAGTGAAGAAAAAAGCACTATTCACCACGGGAACGCCCCGGCTCAGACGTGCCGCATTGGTCGAACTAGGCTGCGAAATGGTAACCCATTTACCGTATTTTTCAGATTTTGTTCCGTCCGGCAAATTTTTTCTTCCGAACTTGAAAAAGTCACTCGGCGGACAAAAGTATGAGTGTTTTAAGGAGGTTATTGCCTCAAAGGTCTACTTTGAAGACATCCAGAAAACGTATTTTTCAAACGGCTTAAATAAGTTGGAAATTCGCTGGGTCAAGTGTATCGAGCTAAAACAACAAATTCCACTTTTCTAAAATTTTGGATTTTTTTTTGGAGGCTAAATAATTAGTTTACCATCCTCGAAAGTATGTTGTCCAAATTAGGGCATTACAAAACATTTGTTCTTTTTTTTTCAAGTTACAAATTCTATTTAACAATGACCTTTATTGTAGTTGTATTTTATATAACAGTATAAACTCTATTTATCTATCCCACTATAACTACAAATGCATCAAATTCGATTGTTTTACCTTTTAGGGTACACAGAAAATTGCACTACCTTTTCAATCTAATCAAAAGCTGACTGTGAAACAAATATTGGCACATTTTACTGGTATGGACGCATCAGCTAAAAATCCCAAAGAGATATATACAGCCGACATACAAAAGGACTTGCTACTACTTGAAGAGCAAGAGGGTTCGGTGAACTTCAAATTCGGTGTGATATATATGAAACCTGGTCAAGTTTGTGATGACGAAATGCTGAGCAATCGTAAGTAACAACAAGTAAGAAAAGACTTAGTTCGGGTCTAACCGAACAATTTTTACTCTAGCAATTTACATAGACCTAGTGATTGCAAATCATTAAATTAAAAAAATTTTCATTGCATAAGAACTCAAAGTTCGATTTTCCAAAAAACCGTGAATATATTACACCTCCGTTTATACGTTGTATCCTAGGGTTCCTAGGGGGGAGCATAGGACCACATCTGAGGCTTCTTTATTGTGGTTTCGGTTATAAAGTGAGTTTAAGATTCACAAGTTATCAGCCTGGTATCGAGGTGTCGATATACGCTTTGTCATCCCTGGTCTATCTTACAGAAATTGGATGACGCCCCCAACTCGCTATATTAACTCGCTTAGCTTCATTACTTAGTTTTGCTTCATGTCAGGGATATTTAATAGATAAAATAATATTAATCTTACTTACACAAATCGCTATATTATTCATATTAGTGTTGGGGAAAGGTAGATAGTAAAAAATTTTACTACCGAATGACATAATACTAAGCGAAACATTTTTGCTTAATTTTATTTAATCTTCTATTAAAATATACGCGATATAAATTCAACTATTAGAATAACATTTTATATATTGGGTATATAAGAGAATAGTCAGTCGAAAAGATGGAATTAATTATTTATATAGGTTATATGAGATATGACAAAAGTCTCGACGGAATTCAATAATTTTTAACGCTAGTCATATTATGATTAGGAAAAAATGTCCACTTAATGTCATTTTAATACCACACATATTGACCAATAAAAACGGTATATAGTCAACTAAGAAAGTGAAAATCACTATATCTGGTAAATTGGGCCTAGGTCTGATTGGCTTTCATTTTCCTCTGACATTAAACTCAAGTATGCTCGAACAGAAGTTTCCACGCAACTTTATTAAGATAAGTCACAATTTGACCCATATTTTCTGTGTAAAATCGACTAGATCGATTAAAAGCATTGTTTGTAGTATATGGGGTAGGGTTATTCGTGGACCAGTGTTATTCATATTGACCTATATAATCATTATAATAGAAGTGTGGGAGCTAGAGGAAGCATTGACACCATTTTATCCATTTTGGGCGCCATGGTACAGGAAACAATTACTTCTAAATTTTATTCAGACATCCCACATACTGGCCAATATTTTCGGTACAAAGTCAGCTAAATACACTGAGGCTATCATATTCCGTATCTGTGGGTCATGTGAAAGTATGGTACGATTTCAACCATTTTTACATGAAAAGTATTTTGAAAGCACATACGAAGTTTTGTGCCGCTATCTTCGTTTGTTCTTGAGTTCTGTACTGTAAAGTGAAGTAATTCGATGTAATTCAATATTGTGATATATGAGAAGTAAACTTGGTTGTAATCAGATTTTGGAAAATGCTTTCAATAATTTGAATATGTATATTTAGCCCATTAGGTGGAGGAGCCGAGCCCACTTTTTAAAAAAATCTAGCTACAGATGACTGTCCGCACTGATATCCCTTTTATCAGCTTTTGTTATCATATCTTAATTTGTGATTTAGTAATATCACTTTATCCTATTTTGAATTAAAGACACTTTGTGGGCGTAGCTATGCCTCCTCCATAGTTATCGCTTGCATATCCAGTACTCGTTTCGTCTCGTCATATTTCGTAATGTTGATATGCTCGTATATAACGGGTGATCCAAGTAGAGGTACTTTTTTCAATAATGTTTTTTGGCAGATCACGCGTGAGTCGTGTAAAGCTGTTATGTTATTTTTGTTCTGTATTGTTTGGCATTTCATGGAAAGACTTACGCCTGAACAACGTTTACAAATCGTTCAATTTCACTCAATGAATGGATTTATTGAGAGAACACTTCGGGGAGCATTTAATTTCACGTTTTGGGCTGGTCGATTATAAAGTCTATGCGGACAATTCCGCTTCGATTCAGGCAAAACATCACGCGTGTCATTCGCCAGTTGCTAGTCGGAATGCTCGAACGAGTCATTGAAAATTGGACTCTTATTTAAAAGAGATAATCTTCAAAAAATTAATGGCAAAGAATATTCTTTCGAATAATAATAAACATTCCCCATTAAATTTAAATGTGTTTTTTCCTTTAAACAAGTAGGAAATCTCGAAATGGATCACCCTTTGTAGATGATACAAGCAACAACAATATGAAAAAAACTATTATACTGTGTACAATATATTGAGAGCATAATAAAAATATACATATGTATATGGTGTATATATTATATATTATTCTGACTTCATAGAAAATAAAGATGTGGTTACAAGTTAAAAATTCAATATTTTAAATTAAATAATTTAAAAATTATTGAAAAGATAGTATGTTAAATTGTCTAAGTCTAATTGACTAAATGTATTGTTTACTTTGGTATATGTACAATATACATATGTATGTATAAGTAAGAGGTACATGCCTTATTTATGCAGACAGTATACATATGTACATAAACCGAGCGCAAGATTTCAGTCAATTTATTGAACATCTCACAGTTGTATATGAATATATTTCTAACTATGTATATACATACATATTAATAATTTGCATATATTGAACTTCTACTGTTATGTTTCACATTTTTTAAACAGAAGATGCAAGTAAAGACTTCGAGAATTTTCTGCACATACTCGGGGAACGCATACGCCTTAAAAGTTGGGATCGCTTCCGCGGCGGATTAGATGTAAAAGGTATTTTATATGAATAAATTACATGACTCATATAATAGTGAAATATTATAGTATATTCTGTGATCATGCATTCGAAATTTTAGAATACAATGAAGAATAGTTTATAAAATGTTAGAAAATATTAAGATAATGAAATTATTTACAGTAGTATAGTATATTTGTCCGATCTGGCCGATTCCGATAAATGATCAATAGAATGTCAAAATGCATCTATGTATTAAATTTCATTCGAAAATGACGAAGAAATTTTTTTAGTCCCGAAAAATTAAACTTTACCTAAAAAATCGCTGGATCGAAACCGGGTTTCTCTCTTATGCAAAGTTGTTCAGAATGATACGTAGAACATTTCCTTCATACGCGATTTTTTAGAAAAAAAATCGACCCACTAATCACACGTCTTGGCCGTCAAAGGTTAATGAATGGTCAAAGCGGCAAATAAAGCATTTGGCAGTGAATAAAAGTATTTCCCCAAACATTAAGCACCAACTAAATTTTGAAGTGTCCACCCTGTCCCGGGTGCGGCAAATTTTAAAAGAAAATACTAACATCCAGTATGCTAGGAGGCAATATGCTCAAAGGAACTTGTTGTGGGAAAATGGGAAAAGTGGTTTTTAGTGACAAAAAATTTTAATCTAGATGGCCCCGATGGTAACGACAAAGATTGGAGAGATATTCGACGACCGCTGAAATCAAGCCATTCAAGAAAATTTCAGGGAGGATCCTTCATGGTATGGGAGACTTTTGGCTACAATAGGGCTCCAATTTGTTTTATAACACATAAAATGAATGCAATGAGTTACATTGATCTCTTAGACAATGTTTTAATAGACTTTTCGGAACGGTTTTGTGGATTTTTCAACAAGATAACGCTACTATACACAATGCAGCTGCAACAAAGCGTTTCTTTTCAGATAGAAATACATATACCATTAATGAATTGGTTGGCCATAAGCCCCGACTAAAGCCCAATGAAAAATCTATGGAAGATACTTTCGCAACAAGTTTACTCCAGTGGTCGTTAATTTGATTCCTTGAGGGAACTCAGAAAGTGCATTGAAGACGAATGGAAAAAAATACCGCTATCCACCCTTCGCTCCCTGATTTAATACATGCCAAGACGTGTAAATGCTATTATGTTAGCTAACAATAAACATATAAATTTTAAAAATTTTAATTAAGTTTGATTTAAAAGAAAAAATTTGTTTCTATGCTATACTTTTTTCGTACGAAGAGAATAGTTTTTCTGTATTTTTTTCTTAACGAGATATTATTTTTCTTTCTTGATTTTGTATTAATAAATCTCTAGGTTTACTATATTTAAAAAAATTCAAAAAAATTTCGTATGAAATATAAAGATTTAAAACAAGATTCTTAGTTTATACACTATACTTATTTCGTGAACTGTATTATTGTAACGTACACATTGGTGTAGTAAAAAGATTCATTATTTTTCCAATAGATGGCGTTATTTATCTGTAACTCGCGTTGTATAAGTCCGATCGGCTGAAAATGTGAATAGCGTTTATGGTCCTCATACTGTATTGTGAATCAAGCTGAATACGAAAAGAAGTTCGATTTATGGGTGCCACACGAGTTAACGCAAAAAAACCTTATGCTCCGAATTTCCATCTGCGAATCGCTGCTGAATCGCAACAAAAACCTATTTCTGAAGCGGTTGGTCACTGGCGATGAAAAGTGGATCACTTACGACAACATCAAGTGAAAACGGTCGTGGTCGTAACGCGGTAAGCCCACGGAAACTGTGGCCAAGCCAGGAATGACGGTCAAGAAGGTTTTGATGTGTGTTTGGTGGGGTTAGCCGAGAATTATCTACTATGAGCTGCTCCCATACGGCAAAACTCTAAACACTTGGACCGGCTGAAGGAAGCAATCGCCCAGAAGCGGCCAGCTTTGGCCAATAGGAGACGAATTGTGTTCCATCAGGACAACGCCAGGTCACGCACATTGATAGTGACTCGGCAGAAGCTGTGGGAGCTTTGTTGGGAGGTGCTTATGCATCAACCTTATAGCCCGGACCTGGCACCAAGTGATTATCATCTGTTTCTGTCCATGGCGAACAATTTTGCAGGTGAAGAATTCGCTTCAAGAGAGGCTTGTGAAAATCGACTGTCTCAATTTTTTACCTATAGAAACGAATGCTTCTATGAGAAAGGCATAATAAAATTACCCTTAAAATGGCAACAAGTTATCAAACAAAACTGCGCATATTTGACCCAAATCGGACCATTCTAGCTATGGTAATTTAACCCTTCAATTTCATTCAAAAATAATGGATTTATTTTTACTACACCTATATTATACGTTTCCTGGTATGGATTTTAGAATGACGGAAATTCCGATATGAATGCAAATAATGATAGAAACTCAGGATAAAAAACGAATCATTCGGCACAGGTTTCCTCAAATACTCTACTATTAAACCGGCCAAATACCTCAACAAGGCAAGGATCTTGTATAATGTTTTGGGATAGTATGCTACAAAATTCAAAACTTTAGGCTATTAAAATTCATAAAGTTTCAATTTACCTATTTTTCTTCCAAATTTTATTTATTGGCTTTAAACTTTATTAAATTCCAAATTTATCAAAAATATTTGTAGAAAATAACGTTTTTCGTTAGTGCGGTCAATTCGCAGAAATCGTTTTTATTTGTTTGCATGTTCAATTGCAATCATTAATGCGTACAATTCAGATGGTTTTTTCGATCTTATTAGGGGCGTCCAAAAATTACGTGAGGTGTTTTTTTAAATTTTCTATACCTTACTTCCTCACATGGTGCGATGCCGTGAGATTTTATTCAACCCCCTCCCCCATCCCTCAATCTCACGTGAGATTTTTCAAAACGTGGGTTTCTTACGTAAATGCGTTAGATTGTTATTGCAAAAACAAACAAAAAATTGGCTTCGTACTTTTATTTACGACTAGTTAAGACTAGTAATCATCATCGCTAAGAGTTTAATTATAAGTGTAATAAAATGTATCAATATAATACTTAAATCGTAACTACTGTGATTAAAAAACGAATATCTACATCAATTCAGTCCATGGAGAATCATGCGCGGTTTCAAGAGAGACTATTGGAACCAACATGTCCATATGATTTTCAGTAAAATCATTTGCTCCTTCAACTTCGTTCTGATTTAGCCGCTCTAAGCCGTTGGAGCTTGTGCACAGTAAGTCATTAGCTGGTCTTGTAACAATCCGTGAGAGTCGCACTTTGTGGAACACACGTAATGTGGGCTGCTCGCCTGTGCTCTGCAGCTCTTGTGATAGATGCAAAGTAAATACTGCATGTACTATAGCATCTCTTCTCTAAATCATCGCGTACACTTGGGCAATAGAGATTATAAGGCGTGCTGATGAAGACATTCAGCGGTTGAATCAGTAGGCAGTGGCGCGAAAACAAAGGACGGGATACACTGTACCGTAAATTCAGATTAAATTGAGCTATTTTTTATAAAACAAATATGGTGGTTTGACAGTCAGTAGATGTATAACGTCGAAGTATGAATGAATTTATTATTTTTCGAACGAATTAGTAAATGATCTTAATCTTATAACGATTACGCTAAGGATTAAACATTAAGCATTCACAATCTGGATTAAGTGGACCAAAATAGTATAATATTTTTTGCTGCAATCAGAAAAATAATTGTGTGATATTTGCCGAGACCCCCCGTCTCTCCCCAATGTAAGATTATATGAGACTCTGTGCTCACTGAAAAAAAGAAAACCGTATTGGTACTTTAGCTTGCCAATCATAGTCGACAGACGCCAATCCCATATAGAAGTTCGGACTTTAGTGAAAGGCAAAATATCAGGAAAACATTTAACGTCAACAAAATATTTCATTCGACTACTCCAAGATACCTGGAAGTCGCGGAAAATATGCGAAATATGCGGAAAATTGAGTTGCAAGATGCCATGATAGATATCAGACTATAATAGACAATGTGGGCAATTGGAGGCAGTGTTGAATAAACGTCAGCTATGTATAACCAAACAATGTATTTTCTATAATTACAAAATTTTTTTAAATAAACGCTACCTACAGAATACGTAATTTTTTTAACGCACTGTATGAGCGTAACAGTGATATAGAAAATTACTTAAACGGACATTTTTTTAAGTAAACATGTTTTTCGAATATATTATCTATAGGGGAACCGAACACCCTAAAAAGATCGGTAACGTATTACACAGAGCGAAATAACGAAAACTTAATAAAACGGAAAACAAGCAGAAATTATCAAGGCAACATTTAAAAGTTGCTATTAATAATCACATTATAACAGCTATGCCAAATGAAAAGTAAAATTTTGACAGTTGAAGTTCAAAACAAACGCCACTGCATCGTTTGAATGTTTGCCTTATTATTTAAATTTTTAAATATATTCGTAAAATGAATCGAATTAGAAGCAAATAATTTGTTTGCCAATAACTGATAACTAGAACAATTTCATTAATTTGAAGATTTGATCTTAGTTGCAAACTTTAGGCACTAGTACATTGTTACGCTGCTTTCATTGGGTACACATGTGCACATACCATACATAATTATATCTTCATATATACATGAATACAATTACATTAAGATCTTTTAATTATCGACAAAAATATTATTCTTACTTAATTATTTAATCTTATTTATTTTACAATATCTTTTCTAAATAATACAAATTCAAAAGGAGTCAACAACTTTCCTTATTTAGAGTATCATTTCTGTTTTGAATGGAATAAATAATAACATAAACAAATGAATAACTACGAACTTATAATATACAGTGAATCAAAAAAAAAACTTGTACAGCGAGATGGTTTGTCTTTGAAGTGAATTATCTCCTAAACTATTAAAACTTGTGAGTGTCATTAAAAAGTGAGAAAAAAACCGATTTATTCATTTTCATAATGTAATGAAAATTAATTTTTTAAAATCCAGTTCTTCAAAAAAATAAAAATTCCAAATAACTCCTTTTTCGAAGACCAAAATAAAACTTGTACAGTTTGCATAAATTGACATTTTAAGACTCTTTAAGGAATATTAAAATAATACGTTGTGTGTGCATCTTTGATCTCTATGATGGTTTATAGAATTCACCAAATTTTGTGTAAGTTCAGGAGCCATATTTGCCCATATATCCTGAAAAGTAGCCTTAACTTAATTTTTGCTATTAACTTTGCGCTCTCGTAACTTCGTCTCCACATAGGCCCACAGGTCTTCAATGGGATTGAGGTCTGGACTCTGGGGAGGATGTGGCCGAACTGTTTTCATGTTATACAACAAACATTCCTTAACCACTAAAGCAGAATGCTTCGGGTTTTTATCCTGAATAAAGCAGTAGCCACCATTTAAATTGAATTTAGCTGCTGACGGAGCCAATTATAATATTACCTCGTAGTCCGTAATTCCTTCGAAGAAAACAAGGTTACCGACGCCATTTGCAAACACTGCACCCCTTTTGGTTTCATTGTACCACACACCACACAATACAGCCTCCACCATGCTTGACAGTATTATTTAAACTTTAATCCCAAAATTCGTTATAGAGAGGGATTTACTCTTTGGAATATAGTAAACGTTTATTCGTTAATTGTGGCTTGTTTTGTAACGCTCTAAAATCAGGCAAGAAGTTCCGTCAGGGGCACCTTTGCTTTCAGCCTGAAGCGTGTAAATTTTTTGGGGCCATCTGCCTCTGCAAACTGGTCTTCCAACTCCACCAGTCTTTTTGAATTTAGCAATAATGTACTGAACAATAATACGTTCTTCTTTTTTAAACATTGACTATTTCGCGAGTCCTTTTGTTCTCTTGCCAATATTTGGCTACCAGAGCCTGTACGCAAAAAAATACCAGACAAAAATAACGGTACCTACTTGGTAACTGTTTTTAAAGTGTTGTCAACGTAAGTGTACAAGTTTTTTTTTTGGCTTCTGAAAGGGGTATTTTAATTTTTTGCAATGGTTAAGATCAAAATGACTTATTGTTAAAATTTTTATTAAAATACGAAAAATACATAAGATTTTCATATTGTTACTCTTGGTTGCAGCTTAAAAGCTAAGGTAACATAGTTTAAAAAAAAAGTCGCTTCAAAGTCAAACAATTTTTCTCTACTTGTGTTTGGTTTTGGTTCGCCGTCCATATTTTATAACATACTTGTTACGCATTTTTTTAAATTTTTTTATTCCTGAATGCATATTTGTATTGATATTTATAAGTTGTCAAAATTTTCCTCTAACATTCATCACGAAAAACGTCAAAACTCCATTTTCATCTGTCAGCATTTTCATTTTTCTACCGTTTGGCACACAGCCTCGGTATCTACTGAGGTGCTCGGCGGGCAATGAGCTGCCGACCACTAAGGTAGTGAATTCTTTAGTCTAGTGTCACAATTTCACCCAATCGAACTCTTAGTTTTGTTAGAGCTAAAGAGATGTCAAACTCTCATGTCATTGGAAGTAAGTGAGAGCGTAAGTAACCTCCTGAACTTTTACAGTTGAGTTGAGCTCAGGAAGTTTTGACGTTTTGCAATTGGAATAAAAGGGACGGCCAGATTGAGATCTTACCATAAAAATATGTGAAAGGAGAGATTTTTTGCCGCTGTTCAAGATCACTAACAAAAATTGTAAAACAATGAAAATAAAGAAAAGGCGAAATTGAAATGTATGTGATGAAATATTTTGTGATGTCATGCTTCGTAGTAATAATTTTCCATTGAAAAACATATATTAATTGAGAGCTAATACGTTTAAATCCCCTTATTTCTCATATTGAAAGTTCAAAAATCAGTTGTTTTAATATATCACAAAATGACAAAAAAGGATATATGTATATAATAATTTTTTAATTTAAATGCCCAAAAATTTTTATTTTGTCTAATCTGGCTATAATGGAAAATATTATAAACAAGTAAGGAAGAGCTAAGTTCGGTTAAATGGTTCGTTTGAGATTTCTTTGTGGATTGACCGATATTTTCGGTAGAAGGTCAACTATAGGCACTGGGGTCTACATATTCAGTACCTATGGGCTTGAACAGTTTTGGTTCGATTTAGACAAATTTTGGTCACAAGGTGGCGTACTTTAAACTTATTATTCACGCAAAGTTTTACCCCGATATAATCATTGTTGCTTGATTTGCATAATGGAAAGTGCAAAAATTAGATGAAATTTAAAATGGTTTTATATGGGAAATAGGCGCGGTTGTACTCCTATTTCGCCCATTTTCGTACTGTAACATAGAAATCTGAAAAGAATATTATGCACCGAATTTGGTTGAAATCGGTTAAGCAGATAACAAGATATGGGTTTTCCCATGGGCTCACTGTCTAATTTTAAACGCGCTTCCTATAAAGTCATCTCATACCATCCTAGAGATAAAATTTAATATCTCTCGCGTGTTTAGTGCTTGGCTTATCGTGCTTTCAGTATTTTTTAGCGGTTTAGGAGACATACACATTAAACCTATTAGGGGGCGGGGCCACGACCACTTTAAAAAAAATTTTAATTGCAGATGATTCTCCCTAATGTTATCCTGTATACTAAATAAGAGTTTTGTATCTTGTTGTGGAGCTTAGTTATGGCAATTTATTTGTTTTTGATTAATGGCGTTTTGTGGGCATGGCAGTGGTCCGATTACACCCATCTGCATTACCAACCGTCTTACGGAATCAAGAAATATGTGTATCAAGTTTCATAAAGATATCTCAATTGTTATTCAAGTTACAGCTTGCACCGACGGACGGACAGACGGTCACCCGGATTTCAACTCGTCTCTTCATCCTGATCATTTATATATACATAACCCTATATCAAACTCGATTAGTTTTAGGTGATACAAACAACCGTTAGATGAACACCTCTGTAGCACCAAGTTGCGAGAGTATAAAAACGCTAATTTTGAGACGATCTCACACTGGAATAAGTTTGGCATCCCTTTATGTTATCCCTGGTGTTGTTTTAGTAGCATATGGGAACGTGTGTGGGGGTGTCTGCGGATTTTAGAAAAAGTGAAAAAAGAGCAATCTCGGACGGCGGTTCGCGAACCTACTCTGAAGAAGGCCAAGAATTTCTTGTTGTCCACATTGGTCGAACTAGGCTACAAACTGTTCCCCATACAGACATGCCTCCGAAAAAGTCACTCGTCGTGCATAAATTATAGTCCAATGCGGTGGTTATCTCCACCTTGGCGCCTATTTTCAAGATCTACAGAATGTGTATTTTTCAGACGTGTTATAAAAGTTGGAGAATCGCTTGGTGGAGAAAAATAGAACTTTCAACCAAAAAATGTAAACATTTAGGTAACTATATATTATATATATATAGAGCTCTGTTTCTTATTATCCTATCTGAACGTGATTCGAGATGGGGAAATAAGTACCAAAAATTTATACTCCCAATATAATCTTTTTTTTTTATGAGAAATACACAAAATCAGAAAATAGTAAAAAAGATTATGTAATATTAGTATAATACGAGTAATATTTTCAATTTTTTAATGCTCACCATATTTGTATGTTGCCATGTAAACATAACAGGCGATATGACCGGCAAATATTCTATATATACGCTATATGAAGGACACGAAATAATGTTTCACGTATCGACGCTTCTACCATATTCCCAGGATAATCGGCAACAGGTACATATGAAATGATTGAAAGAAGTTTTTTTTGTCACTTTTTGAACAGCCAAAAAATCATAACAATTTAATTATGTTTACCCACAGGTGGAACGGAAACGGCATATTGGCAATGACATTGTTAACATCATTTTCATTGACCAGCCAACCGCAGTCCAAATCAACATGCGGCAAACGGACGCAAACGATAAAGATAACATCGAATTTATACTGCCGACAGCATTTGATCCCACGTGGATCAAGAGCCAATTTACACGTAAGCATAAGACATAAAAGACATAAAATTACATGTAATTCAAATTGTTTCTCAAAAAATAATCCAATGGAGTAAATAAAGCAGATTTTTTTTTGAATACTAATTCTGGAATTAATTATAACCACTTTCACAGATATATTTGCGGTGGTTACAAAACTCAACAATGCCTACCGTTTGGCAGTATTTTGCGATGAAAATGTGCCGCCCTTTGGACCGACTCTTCCAAATCCACCTGAATTTACGGTTAGTGTTCTAAAAATAATGTTGTTAATATTGTCATGTCAACTAGTTTACTGTAATTATATTATATTTTATAAGAGAGTTAATGTGTCAGATAAAATCTATAGGCAAAAATGAATTAGAAATACAATGTACATTGCACATTCGCCAGCTACAACTAATGAACACTTTGAATTGTAGCAGTATTTTATTTATTTTGAAATAAAAATGCCATATTTATTAGTTACGTTACTGTTTTTCTTTTTAGCGTTTTTAAAAAATTAATCATAACACACATAATGTGTCTATTCGGTGATCCAATTTGAAAATACATATAATTTTAAAAATACTAGGTTGGGCCAAAAAATAAGTGTATCTTTCTAAAAATCTATTTAAAGTTTATAATTTGTCTATAGAACCTGCTAAAACGAAATAACTTGTTTAGTCAAATAAACAACAGATATGATACCGAGAGTTATTGGGAAATTTTTTTTATCCATATTGTTATAGTACATCATTTTCTCCGTCTTTTTTAAGTTTGACTACGTTATGTATAATTTTAAGTTTTAATTTTTTGCTAATAAATACATATTCATTCACGAACTTTGTTAAAATTTTGCTCACAACTACCCACTGCACACTATATTACCTAACATCAAGCGTTAGATTAGCTACATATACACATTTTTGGCGAAAAATTAACATTTTATTCAAAACTGAGATGTATTTTAAGCCTAAAAAGAAAATTTGAGTTGAAAAACATTATAATTAATTGCCTAAAACACATGATTAGCCTAAAGCTTTTTATAATTAATATTTTAAGCTGTTTCAAAATTTAAAAACTATCGCAGTGAACCGTTTTGAACCAATGGCGTAATGATTTTAAGTTTTTTTATTAAGCTACAGTTATGACACATAAAATAAGTAAGAAATTAATAAATAAACTTATAAGAAGCAGATTCGATAACAGTTGAATTATTTATCAGTTTATTTATCGTCATCCTAACAACTAATATAATAATATATTATCAAAAATTTGAGGCGGCGTTGTTATTTGATAAAAGCTGTTAAAAAGTCGATGAGTATGCATTGAAAATATATATCCTTTCAAGCGTTTTATGTGATTCATCGCGAGCAAATATAGGGTGACTGTCGATTGAACTCCGGAGTGAAATGGTGGATCCATGTGTCATCCATTGGCAAAGAATGGATTAACTACAAATGAACGCCTCCAAACAGTTAACCGAAATATCAATCCATTTTGTTTTTAGTAACTTGTAGCACCCATTTTACACACATTTTTCGGAGGTACCAAAATATTCCCAATCGTTCAAAATTCACATCTCTTTAATTTCGTAGTTAAGTTTGAATAAAAATGTTAACTCTCTATTTGCTTTTTTTATTTCCGCTAGTAGTATACATTTGCACACTTTGCATCAATTCGAATTTCCCTTAAAAATGTAATAATATCTTGTTCATTGTTTTTCTTTCAAACAGGATATTTTCATGTTTCGCGAGTTTCTGCTTGTAAAAATGATAAACGCGGAAAAAGCCACTTTTCAAACACCAATATTTTCAAAAAAACGAGAAAGAACTTTGGATATGTTAATAAAAGACTTATACGACGACTATATGGGTGATAGTAAACTGGTAAGTTGTATTTATATAATACTTACAAAATCAAAATTTATTGACCGTAAAACAATGTCTAAAGAATTAACCTGCAGAGCATCATATAAATATATGGTATTTATGATAATTTTATCATTATTTACTGGTTCAATATAAAATGTTGTAGCTGCGTTTATCAACAGCACACTAGCTGCTGAAAAGCGTTCGGAGAATTTATGACTTCAATTATCTTATATATCCAGGTTTCAGTTTGTCAGATTTGAGCATATGGAACTAGAGGACTACTAATTAGAAATCAAATGAAATTCGTTTGTGTTTGGTTTGAAGTCTAGAAATATATCGTATTGTCCTGGTCGAAGCTGAGGAGATAATAATGAAATAAAACCACACGATGAGGTAATGTTGTTAGGCACATAAGTGGGCAATGTAAACCTTTTATGTTACATAGATTAACATTTTTGATTAAAAGTCTCAGAAGTTCGCTGGACAAGTTCCTTAAGCTGCCAACAGACATGATTATTTTTTATACCGAATATTTCTATATAGACTAGTGCTAAAGGCTTTGAAAATGATACAAAACCAAATATAACAAGTAAGGAAGGGCTAAGTTCGGATGTAACCGAACATTTTATACTCTCGCAAAGTCAAATAGTATACTCGTTTGAGATTTCTTTGTGGATTGGCTGATATTTTCGGTAGAAGGTCAACTATAGGCACTGGGGTCCACATATTTAGTACTTAGGTGCTTGAACAGTTTTGGTTCGATTTAGACAATTTTTGGCCACAAGGTGGCATACTTTAATCGCATTATTCACGCAAAGTTTTATCCCGATACAGTCATTGTTGCCTGATTTGCATAGTGGAAAGTGAAATAATCAGATGGAATTTAAAATGGTGTTATATGGAAAGTAGGCGTGGTTGTAGTCCGATTTCGCCCATTTTTGCACTGTGACATAGAAACATGAAAAGAACGTTATGCACCGAATTTGGTTGAAATCGGTTAAGCAGATCTCAAGATATGGGTTTTCACCTAAAAGTGGGCTGTGCCACGCCCACTGTCTAATTTTGAACGCGGTTCCTATAAAGTCATCTCATACCATCCCAGAGATAAAATTTAATGACTCTGGCGAGTTTAGTGCTTGATTTATCGCGCTTTTAGTAGTTTTTAACAGTACCGTTATATGGGGAGTGGGCGGAGTTGCCACCCGATTTCAACTATTTTCACACCGTCAATAGAAGTGCTAAAAATATTTGCTTCCAGTGAATTTTGTTATTATAGCATTAGCGGTTTAGGAGATATGCACATTAAACCTATTAGAGGCGGGACCACGCCCACTTTTTTAAAAAAAATTTTAACTGCAGATGCCCCTCCCTAATGTGATCCTGTGTATTAAATAACAGTCTTGTATCTTATTGCGGAGCTTAGTTATGGCAAGTTATTTGTTTTTGATTAATGGCGTTTTGTGGGCGTGGCAGTGGTCCGATTACGCCCATCTGCAATACCAACCGTCTCACGGTACCATGAAACATGTCTACCAAGTTTCATAAAGATATCTCAATTTTTACTCAAGTTAGAGCTTGCACGGACGGACGGACAGACGGACGGACAGACGGACGGACGGACAGACAGTCACCCGGATTTCAACTCGTCTCTTCATCCTGATCATTTATATATATATAACCCTATATCTAACTCGATAAGTTTTAGGTGATACAAACAACCGTTAGGTGAACAAAACTATTATACTCTGTAGCAACAGGTTGGGAGAGTATAAAAATTATAGTAGAACACACATCCGAAACGAAAGACAAAATGACAAACATCAAGGGAAAAATAATTTACGGGCGAAATAAGGTCTGGAAAAGGAAGGGGAGGAGCTAAATTTTTAAGGGCAATAATCTCTTATCCCGGCAAAACTATGAGTCCTATAGAAATGGTTATATGTCAATATTGTTTATATTATTCTCTCCTCAAAATTTATGTGAAAAAGTATTTGGATTTTTATTTTTATCTTGTACAAACATTTTTTTTCTTACACGAAATTTGGTGTAAATTTAACTTCGTATGTCTCCAACACACTGTGTTTTTATTTATTTAAAATATTTATTGTTTTCTTCTGTATTTTGCCCTAATATCGAATAATTTAATTTTAAGATTATTTGAAAAAAGTCTATACACAAGAGTTATAGACCTTTTCATTACCTACAACATTGAAATATACGTTTTTTCAATAGGACTCGTAATTTTGCCGGAAATCGAGATAAGCCCTTCTTAGCCCTTGATGTTTGTCATTTTGTCTTTCGTTTACGATGTGTTTTAATCTACTATGATTTTTTTTGTTTCTTCAAATTATCTACCCTGGTCTAATATTAATTAAGGTAGTTTTATTACTTAGCAAAATTAAGATATTATTCGTTTATGTCGAATTCTCTAGATTTAGTGATTTATAGAGTATTATTAAAAAAAAAACAAGTCTTGTGAGCGTGAGTTCAACATTCCACTTGTTGTTTCACGAGTGTAAAGGGATATCTGTAATAGCACCAGCATGTATTTCGTAGTATTAACATGGAAGGTCTATATACTTGTAATATGACAATAAAGTGAATACTCCGTTACAACAACAATAGACGGTCAGATATTCCAGTACTTACCCTACCCTTGTGTACTAATATCCACTACAAATTGTCTCAATACAAGTATATTTAACTTCTAATTTTTATTACAGAATATGCTAAATAGACGCGCATTCTCTGAAGTTCTCTACGATGTGCCCCGAACATCAAAATTAAAAGAGGACGCGCGACAGATTGAGTTCGTGCGCATCGGTCAGGCACTGAAATTAGAGGCTATCGTGCGAGGCGATGCGCCGACCAGTATTGCCTCCGCTAGCCCCTGCACAATATTTCGCAATCCACCGTGGGAACCACATTGTTTTTATCCAACATTTTTGCATCGTGGAACACTGGTAGGCGACTCATTCGGTTCCAACGACGAAAACTTATTTATTGCCACTGATGATGGAACATATCTGATGAAAGGTAAAATAAATGATCTTAAATTAGTACATTAGAGGGCGTAGTAGTAGAACGTAGTAATTTGCATTAATTGGAGATTGACTGCTGGGTGTTCTGGTTTTTGTGATAAAACCTTATCGTGCGTAGTCCAGAAGCATAATGAATATTACGCATACTTCCGACCTATTGTATAACCTAAGTGATTAATAGTATTCATATCCTTTTCGAAAACAAATTTATTATACATATGTATATTCCAATTTATTTATTATGTATGTACACATGGGAGGATTGTTAAATCAATCGCAATTTGAGCATTTGCAACCTTTTGCAGAGGATCAATCGCATCAGTTAATCTTTGACAAGACATTTCAAGTGCGACAACTAAGCGTGCTGGAAGACCATGGAATTGTGCTCATACGCGGCGGCTCACTAACTAATCGTGACGCTCATCGCATTCACGTCTTTCGTTTGCGTGAATTTCAGCTCAATAATGGCGAGGAAACTTTGCGTTGCCGCAGTCGCGCCGAGGTGAAGGAACGCCGTATCGAACGCACACGCGGATGTCATTTGTTTGCAAGCTCACGTAGTAGTGGCGGCCATTTGAGGCTGATGGTGGCAGTCAACCGCAAATTACAGTTATTTCAATGGAAGCATTCAGCCGCCTGGGCGTCGTGGTGTCCGAAAAACGACACAGAAACAGTGGAAGGATTCATCTATCAAAAGGAAATCACGCTGTGTGAGTCGCCAAGCTTAATAACGCCACTGGAGGGACCGACGAACACAAACGCGGGTGGACTGATTTGCGTAGGCTACAAGTGAGTATCTGATGAACACAGGATGGTTAATTCTATAACCAGTAAATTTTTTTGTAAAAACAATTTACAATTTGTTTTACTATAATCTAATGAGAATTTGTTAACTAATTGCTGCATTTAGATACCATTACGAAATTGTCTGTGATCAAACGGGAACAGCCAATAGACTCTATGATTTGGAATCGGCAAAAAGAAATCAAGCACAATTGACGGCGGCCATTGAACTCTGTGATGGCATGGAAACAGAATTACTGTTGTGTTATAATCGTAAGTTGTCTATTCCGTTTTTAGTCCTTATTCGGAAACGATATACCGTATCATATCAGCAGTATATAGTCTTCGCCTCGACATACCATATAATCTGAAGTTTCTACTTCCCTAGAAGTTTCGAATGTTTTAATGATTTCATACCAATTAGCAGAGCTGATATTCCTTATTTCAGTAGATCATGTACTCGTATACGTATTTTATCTCACATTTACACTATAAAATTACCGCAATTTTTGACCTTATTTGATCATTCGCAAATTTCTTTTGCCCCACAGATACTTGCCATTTTCAGAAGTTGAGCAGTCGATCTGACACAAAAAACAACTTCGACTTCCACTGGAACACATCACCGACCGCTGTTGTTTGTGCCTTTCCCTATATACTTGGTTTCACATCAGACTCAATGGAAATTCGACTATTGGTGAACGGTAACTTAGTGCATACAGCAATAATGCCGGAATTACAGCTGATAACCTCTAAGCGAGACATATTTTTTGTTACAACGGCCCCAGAATTTATGTCTAAAGATCTTCACATTAAAGGTTTGCATATACATGAGTTTTCAGCATCGGAACGTCGGTTAGGCACCACCCCGAGCGAAGCATCTTCTAATGAGGAACTCTCTCGAGGTGAACAGCTTTGCTTAACTCCCAAAGACATACCAATAAATCCAGAACATGAACTAACGAATTTGCTAGAGATACCGAACGCTAGCGGATCATTGCCACACATACATCGAGCCCGTTCGCTCCAGAAAACCCACAATGTGTACGAAGATAAGCCGGTAATAGCTAAAAGTAATTCTTGTGGCGACACAGACAACCGTTTTAGTGGATTACGCAACACTTCAAAAGTTGGCGAACACTTACAGCAACAACAGCTAACACAACATGGTGTACCGCCGAATTCGCCGCGAAACAATAATAGCGGCAGCAGTAATAGTAATAGCAGTAAGAGCAGCCAACTGTCGCCCATGTCGCCCACCAGGCGAACTTCTAAGTATCGAAATCTCTTCAATAGTGTCACAAGCAGTGGTAGTGGTGGTGGTAATTCACCTAACCTCACTGATAGCTGCTCTCGTTCCCCAGATCGTATGAAGCCATTGCGAGTCTATCGCATTCCACTCGTCAAGTTGACTGGTGTTCATTCACACTTTCATATGCATGCATTCAATGCAACAGCTGTCGCAGGCGTTGCGTCTCAGACACATCCAACACAGCATCTAAATGCTTTATCGATGACGAAGCGTCAAAAGTCTGTGGATACGCAGCTGTCATTATCGATGAGCAGCTATACCGATTGTTTGTATCATGAATGACAAAAACGCGAAATTAAAACGAATAATGAGATTACATCCACAACCATCAACACAAAGCAACTTCAACAGCGCCAGGCACAAGAAGCGTTGATGGCAACACCCTTAATGCGGGAACACAATTCCATGGATCTTCATTTTGGTGAGCGCGATTGTTATGACGACAATAAGTTTCGTGAGGACGATGAAGCCTATGCCGACGAAGTTCCCCTGCTGTTAAATGGAAGATCCAATGCATTCAGAACGCACAAAAGCAAACCAACGTCATTACCATCGAATGAGGTACAAATGTGGCTGACAAAGGAGCTACGCAGGTTTCAGAAAAATCTATCGCAAGAAAATTAGTGAGAAAGTTGTAGTGAAAAAAAGTGAATGGGGAATAAAAATTTAACGCAGACGAATGACGTACATATAAGTGCAACTGATTCTTAGCTTAAAGTTAAATAACTAAAATTTCTTATTCATCACAATAAGTCAGGGTAAAATGTACGACATTCATCTTAATATTTGCGTGTTTTTCTTCTTCAACATTTCAGAATCACTTTCCTATATTTTTGTATAATCTCCGTCAACGCCTTCTTCAAGTAAACCGACCACTCATTTACTCATGTTACTGTTACCACAAAAGTATATAAATCATGCTTTTTAGAGTTATCGAACAATTATTGCAAATAAAAAACAGAATATTGAATGGAATGGCAAATATGTACATAGGTACATATGTTTGCTTCATTGGTATGAGCTTATTGCTTGAACCAGCGTCTCGCCAAGATCATAGCAATTGTCACATTTGATTGGTCAGCTATATTTGGTTTATCAACATAGTCCTCTTACTTGGCGCACTCTTAAAACAATAGTGGAATATCAACACGTATATCGATATTTCGTACTAAAATGAAGTAAATCACAAAATTTTTTTTTAAAAAGCTCACATATGGAGAAGAGTAAACTCGAAATATGAAAGGCACTATGTTTAGTATAAGTGTGATATCAGATTTAAAAATTAGATAATGAGTTATGTACGAGTATACTCCTCCTTTCTTTAACTATCAATATTTAAGAGAGTTTTCTTTCATTTAGCTGGTTAGTTTTAAAAGTTTCTTGTAAAGTAATTTTTAGTGTAGTTACATTCTAAGGCTTATTAAAAAAAATTATATAACATACAGAATTGCGGTTGAATATACCTCAAATGTTATAAAGTGCAAAAAATATATATATATTTGTATAAAAAAATCTCTATGAAAATGTTACAAACATACCATATATATAAATATATATACGTAATATATGTATATAATATAGGTTGATTTATGCATTACACCCTATAAATATTAGTCAATTACAATTGTGTTTCTCTTGAACTTTTCTATTCTACGTTTATCCAAACCTTCAAATTAAAAGCACAGAACTCCTGAGCAACTGAATCAACATATTAATAATTTAATATACTTTCACAGGGAAATTACAATAGCTGTCTTCGATTCGCCAAGCGACGGAGAGTAGCAAAGCTCAATGAAGAAATGTTTTTTTCGCGTTAAAAAGCGTTCCCGTTACTCCTTTGGTTTTGTTAGCTATACATTATTTTAATTGATTTGAAGTTTTAGAAATACAAGGAGAAACTTTTTTTTTTGATTTGTCATTTGAACCATTCACAATAGTAATACTGATCTAAAATACGCAAAACCAAACGTGGTAGCATTTGGAAAATAGCGGCTAAACCACTTTAATGAGGCATCCGCAAACTCTCTTGTACGAATTCTACTCGATATCTTTATTATTGCTTTTACTTATAATTTATTTTTTCAAAAAAAAAAACAGAAACGAACAAGGAATTGGCAAATCGACGACAGCTAAGATTGACGAGCAATGCAAATTTCTTTAGATCCATGTTGTGAACGAGAATAAATCCGAATTATATGTAGTCGGTCTCTCGAATGAAACATTTTAGGCCTGGTTACACATAGTTCGAATTGAGTGATTGATTTAAATAATGATGATAATATTACATACATTACTTATACATGTAGACATGTGTAAAGGCTTTAAATTAGTATGTTACTGAAAATATATTGGGTCTACCATACAACTATATTCGTGCGGTTTGCGAAGACATGGTGTAACAATAAAAAATAAGTTCAAAACTTGCTTTTAAGTATAAACAATGGAGTAGTTCGATTCAATAAAAATACACAAAAGTTTTACAAATAAATAATTTATTAAGAGATACCTATCATTTATTATACTCTCGCAACCTGTTGCTACAGAGTATAATAGTTTTGTTCACCTAACGGTTGTTTGTATCACCTAAAACTAATCGAGTTAGATATAGGGTTATATATATATAAATGATCAGGATGAAGAGACGAGTTGAAATCCGGGTGACTGTCTGTCCGTCCGTCCGTCCGTGCAAGCTCTAACTTGAGTAAAAATTGAGATATCTTTCTTGGTAGACATGTTTCTTGGTACCGTGAGACGGTTGGTATTGCAGATGGGCGTAATCGGACCACTGCCACGCCCACAAAACGCCATTAATCAAAAACAAATAAATTGACATAACTATGCTCCGCAGTAAGATACAAGACTGTTATTTGGTACATAGGATCACATTAGGGAGAGGCATCTGCAGTTAAAATTTTGTTTTTAAAGTGGGCGTGGTCCCGCCTCTAATAGGCTTAATGTGCATATCTCCTACACCGCTATTGCTATAATAACAAAATCGTCACTGGACGCAAATGTTTTTAGCACTTCTATTGACGGTGTAAAAATAGTTGAAATCGGGTGGCAACTTCGCCCACTCCCCATATAACGGTACTGTTAAGAACTACTAAAAGCGTGATAAATCAAGCACTAAACACGCCAGAGACATTACATTTTATCTCTGGGATGGTATGAGATGACTTTATAGGAATCGCGTTCAAAATTAGTCATCGGGCGTGGCACCGCCCACTTTTAGGTGAAAACCCATATCTTGGGATTTGCTTAACCAATTTCAACAAAATTCGGTACATAACGATATTTTCATATTTCCATGTTATAGTGCGAAAATAGGCGAAATCGGACTAGAACCACGCCTATTTCCCATATAACACCATTTTCAATTCCATCTGATTCTTTCACTTTCCACTATGCATATCAAGCAACAACGACTATATTACCCCTATATAATATGCATGAATAATACGTTTAAAGTATGCCACCTTGTGACCAAAAATTGTTTAAATCGAACCAAAACTGTTCAAGCCCCTAAGTACTAAATATGTGCACCCCAGTGCCTATAGTTGACCTTCTACCGAAAATATCAGCCAATCCACAAAGAAATCTCAAACGAGTATACCATTTGACTTTGCGAGAGTATAAAATGTTCGGTTACATCCGAACTTAGCCCTTCCTTACTTGTTGAATATGAAATTTTTTTATTTTTGCTGTCATGTTCCGTAGAAGTTTCTTTTATTAACAGTCAAATATACTGTATACTGGCTTTGATAACGTCTCTCAAATTCCATTATATCTTGATGGTACTATTCTTATTATTCTTCTGAATAAGTTCTGATATTATATTTAAATTTATCTAAATGAGAATGTAACATGAGCATCGTTAGGGACTTAAAACTGTTCAAGGCTTTTTTCTCCTAATTGCTAAACTTCGGGAAAATATCACAATCCATACCATTTTTTGAGCATTTTTAAATAAAGATTCCAGCTTTTCTTTTCGCCTTTGGAAAAATTCTTTAAATATTTGAAAGATGATGACCTTGTTCCCTCCAAATTCTCGGCACTGCAAACTTTATTGCTCATTTTTCACCTCGGTTCCAGCCTACAATAAAACGTAGGTTATAATACCTAATTAATGTTATCAAAATTGAAAATATTTATTATAAAAAAAGAGAAAATAAATATTAATTTTGTTATTATAACTTTAGCGGCTTGCGAGATATGCACATTAAACCTATTAGGGGCGGTATCACAAAAAAATTTTAACCGCAGATGCCCTTCCGAATATTATCCTGTAAACCAAATAACAGTATTTTATCTTATTGTGGAGCTTAGTTATGGTAATTTATTTGTCTTACTTCTTACGGTACCAAGAAACATGTGAACCAAGATAACAGAGATATCTCAATTTTCAATCCAAAAACAGTTTTTTAACAGAAATTCATTCATGATGAAAAACATTTTTTCGAAAAATTGTTATTGGTGTCAGCAACTTGTTTGGGCTCTTCATAACCCTTTTTAACAGCACCCAATATCTTTCGATCGGACAGTTAGGTGGATTTGCATATCTTGACACAAAAGCTATATTGTTCTTCTCATACCATTCAATTACCGATTTGCTAAAAAAATGTGGACATCTTATGCCGTCTTATGAAAGAAAAAAGCTGTTTTGCAAGCACTCCAAGATTTATAATATAAATCAGTGTTGATAATTAAAGCTGTAACAAAAGGGCTGCTTCTTTTACCACAGTTACAAATTGCTTGCCAAGACAAAAATTTCTTTGGAAACTTTGTTCTTTTTAAACTCTTCTTGGACATTCCCTTTATGATCTGCAACATAAAAGTCCACACCTGGAAGCTGAAAAAAGTCCCCAAGCACATGCGTCTCATCCATAATGTAGCAGAAATTTTGTTTAAAGAAATCAAGGTGAAGCCGTTTGGTTAGATATTTTACTGTGCCGTTATTTTTGGAATTTCTGTCTGGAACTTTCCGATCTTAGTCAAACTTAAATCCTTCCTCCTTTTCAACTTTTCTGACAAAAGTTTGAGAACACTGTAGTTTTTTCGCTACTTTTTTCCCCGATATATTAAGATCTTTCGTAAAAACGCTATTACCTTCTTAGCTACGTCAGGATCCTTAAAACCTTTCGTTCTACCACTTCCTTGCTTCCTACTGAAATTTAGGTATTTGCTGAACATTTTAACATAACGCGACACGGTATTCCTGGAAACATTTGTTTCTCTAGCAATTGTTTTCATTGTCCAATTTGGATTTTCGTTATAAAATCAAATAATTTTTCGCGCACTTCTAGTTGACTACTCATCACAGATAAAGAGATGACCAAGTCATCTCTCACTGGAAATGAGAAAGCAATTGCTAAACGTCAAAACCTCCTGAAGTTAGGAAACTGTGAAAGTTCAGTAGGTCTGACGTTTAGCAATTGGAAAAGGGGGACGGCCAGATTGAAATCCTACCAAAAAAATTTGTCAACAGAGAGATTTGTTACTGCTGTTAAAGATCACTAACAAAAATTGGAAAACAATTAAGATGAAAGCAACGCGAAATTGAAATGTATGTGATGAAATCTTTTGTGATGCCATGCTTCGTAGTAATTATTTTCAATTGAAAATGATAAAAAAATATTTATTAATTGAGAACTAATACATTTATACTTTTGACTAAGTATTGAATATTCAAAAATCATTTATTTTAAATTATCACAAAATCACAAAGAATTTAAACAGTTTGTCCATGACTTCAACGGATATATATTTAATAATATTTAATCTTAATAAATGTTGGGTGTTTTATTTTAATGCTCAAAAATTATTACTTTGTCCGATCTGGATACAATGGAAAATGTTTAAAACCCGCTCATTTTGAGGCGCTCTCATACTGGAATAAGTTGGGCATCCCTTTGTCCCTGCTACTCAGTTTAAAAGCTACACGTATCGAATTCTATTGAAATGTGAATATTTTGCTAAGCAAATTTCATGTAAAAAAATATTAAATTTGAAATTTTAAAAATTTGACAGATTACAATATAGTCGTATGCACCAATTTCAGCGTGCGTGTTCGAGTTGATGTGCGCCAACCATTAATATAATTTTATAACTTTTAAGAAAACGTGTCCAATTAATTTCATTAAAATATCACACTTTGACCACCCTAAACGGTTTAAAGTCAGGTGGATAGTCGGAAATCATTATATAGGATATATTGAGGGCAGAGTAATGGAATGGCTGATTGATTTTTGACAAAGTATATGGGGTAGAGTTATACGGAGGGGCTAAGGTAAGTTTTTGTCCGATTTTATTCATTTTGGACACGAAGATACACTGTTAGTAGAAAAATACGCTCTCTTAATTTCATTAAAATAACTTGCACATTCGCCGATGTACGTGGTATAAAGTCAACTAGAAGTTCGAAAATCTTTATATTAGTTATTCAACCCTTTGACACAAGGATATACTATTATCAAAAAAGCATTTTCCCCAAATTTCAAAATTATATCGCACAGTTTGTCGAATATTCTCGGCAAAAAATCAGCAATACGCACTGGAGTCCACATACTCGCTATGTGGGTGCTTGAACAGCTATTGTCCGATATTGACAATCTCGAGATAGCATATCTCATAGGCACTATTTGTACAAGGTTTCAGGGTTTTCCGAATTTGATTGAAATTTTTCGAGTAGGTTCGGAGATCCATCGTCCAATTTTGACTCCGGCTTCTATGGAGTTCTCATGTATTATCCTATGCGTAAAAGTTAATACCTGTGGCGCATTTAGTTATTGATTTATTGCGATTTAAGTAGTTTTTAAAAACACCATTATATGGGAGAAGGCGGAGTTATAATCCAATATCATCCACTTTTATACTGTCGGTAGGAGTTTTTATAGGAATTAGCTTTGGAGATATGTACACTAAACTTATTAGGGGGCGGAGCCAAGCACATTCTTTCAAAACTTTTAGCCCACAGATGCCCCTTGCTACTGCTATCAGCTGTACCAAATTACAGGTTTATATCTTAATTAAAAGTGCTTAGATATAACATTTTAAAAGCTTTCTATTAATAGCGTTTTGTGGGCGTGGCAGTGGTCCGATTACCTTCAGTTACGAACTCGTCCGTTTTTGAGAAGGAACACGTGTACCAAATTTCATGAAGATATCTTAATTTATACTCAAGTTATAGCTGCACGGACAGGCGGACGGACGGACTCGGATTTCAACTCGCCTCGTCATCATGATCATTTATCATGATCATGGTGAACTAAACCATTACACTCTGTTGGAACATGTTGCAAGAGTATATTCAATTATTTAAGCTGAATAGAATATATTCCTTACGTTTAAAGGGAATTGGCCACGCATGCCGTATTACGCTGTAAATCTTTTTTAAGAGTCTTAATTAAAAGTAGCAGTGTATATATGTTCTTCTAAACAAAATCTTATATATTTATATTTTTATAAAAATCCCCTATAAAAACATATGCAGGTATACTGATACTGATGATACTACAATAAAATAAATTTATTTTATAAGTATGTACATGTGTACGAGTTTCTATAAGAACAAATACATATATACAAGTATGTTCGCATTCATGTTGCACTATGCATGGCTTAGATTATTGTGACAATTGCTCACTCCCACATACATCAATATACAAATACAGTATATTTTTGATCATCACGCCTGTTAAGCTCTGTGTATTTTGTACTTAACAAAAATTCTCAACCCCAGTATATAAAATTATTGTTTATATGAATTTTAATTAACACATTTTTGGGAGTATATCTGTTGCTAATCTACAGTTTTTGACTACTTATATGTATATATAAATATATACCATATATAAATACGTGTATATATAAAAAATAATTTTGTAATATATACATATGTATGTTCACTTCGGCTGTTGATATTTATTATACTATATAATTAGGTCACACCTGTTTTTTATCTTCTTGGAAATAATTGCGACTGTGTCATAAAATGTTGATTATGAATAAAGTTTATCTAATTATGGCATTTTTTTGAAGTGTTTTTCTCTGTCAATGAATAAATAATGTAATAGGCTTAGATGCCTTATACGAAAGTTGATAGACAGACAGTCAGACATCATTTGGATGCATAAGGTATAGTAAAAATAATCCATTATACTTGCATTAATTTGAAAGTTTTATTTAGCATAGTTATAATTATCCTATCCAAGCACCCGGGGTACTTGGCGAATCACCATCGATGTGTGTGACCTGATAGAACACATCCTATTGACCAAAGCTAGTCGCTTCTGACCTAAAACCTTTCGGACTGATCATTATATTTTTATACTCTCGCAACCTGTTGCGACAGAGTATAATAATTTTGTTCACCTAACGGTTGTTTGTATCACCAAAAACAAATCGAGTTAGATATAGGGTTATTTATATATTATATAAATGATCAGTATGAAGAGACGAGTTGAAATCCGGGTGACTATCTGTCCGTCCGTCTGTGAAAGCTGTAACTTGAGTAAAAATTGAGATATCTTTATGAAACTTGGTACACATGTTTCTTGGTACCGTAAACGGTTGGTATTGCATATAGGCGTAATCGGACTACGATGCCACGGCACCACTACCACGCCCACAAACCGCCATTAATCAAAAACAAAATAATTGGATCACATTAGGGAGGCGTATCTGCAGTTAAATTTTTTTTAAAGTGGGCGTGGTCCCGCCCCTAATATGTTTAATGTGCATATCTCCTAAACCGCTAATGCTATAATAACAAAATTCACTGGAAGCAAATGGTTTTAGAACCTCTACCTACAGTGCGAAAAAAATTTAAATCGGGTGGCAACTTCGCCCACTCCCCATATAACGATACTGTTAAAAACTACTAAAAGCGCGATAAATCAAGCACTAAACACGCCAAAGACAATAAATTTTATCTCTGGGATGGTATGAGACGACTTAAAACTTAGACAGTGGACGTGGCACCGCCCACTTTTAGGTGAAAACCCATATCTTGAGATGTGATCTGATCAACCAAATTCGGTACATAACATTCTTCTCATATCTCTATGCTATAGTGCGAAAATGGGCGAAATCGGATTACAACCATGCCTATTTCCTATGTAACACCATTTTAAATTCTATTTGATTCTTTCACTTTCCATTATACAAATCAAGCAACTATGATTGTATCGGGGTAAAACGGGGCGTGAATAATGCGCTTAAAGTATGCCACCTTGTGAGCAAAAATTGTCTGAATCGAACTAAAACTGTTCAAGCCCCTAAGTACTAACTATGTGGACCCGAAAATATCAGTCAATCCACAAAAAAATCTCAAACGAGTATACCATTTGACTTTGCGAGAGTATATAATGTTCGGTTACATCCGAACTTAGTCCTTCCTTACTTGTTTTTGTTTAGTATTGTTTGGCATTTCACGTTTTCGAGCCAAATTTTGTTGAGCGAAGAGGTCCATATTTGGCTCAATGGGTATGTAAATAAGTAAAATAACCGCTTTTGGCGCGAAGAGAAGCCCGAAGAGATTAAAGAGCTGCCATTTCATCCAGAGCAACCAACGGTTTGATGTAGTTTGTGGGCCGGTGAAATGATGCCCGTGAGTACGTAACCGTCAATGGCGTCCGTTATCGCGCCATGATAACCCACTATTTGATGCCTTAGATTGAAGCTCGTGATCTCGGAGACATTAGGTTTCAACAAGACGGCGCCACTTCCCACACATCGCATCAATCAATAGATTTATAGAAACAACACTTCGGTGAGAAGATAATTTCACGTTTTGGGCTGAGCGATTAGCCTCCGTTAAACTTTTTTCTGTGAGGATATGTAAAATCTAAAGTCTATGCGGACAATCCCGCTTCGATTCAGGTCTTGGAGCCAAACATCACGCGTTTCATTCGCCAGTTACTAGTTGAAATGCTCGAGCGAGTCATCGAAAATTGGACTCAATCGATGGACCATCTGAGACCTAGCCGTGCCAATAGTTGAAAGTGATAATCTTCAAAAAATAAATGCCATGGTTTTTGGTTCGAATGACAATTAACATTCCCCATTAAATTTGAAATTTCTTTAAAAAAGTAGGAAATCTCAAAGTGGATCATCCTTTATATTAGGGTGAAGTACTACACTTTGAAAAAGTGGTTGATAGACACCTCTCAGAAAGGCTCTTCAAGTATGAACTCTTCATGGTTTCTATTTGTTCTTTTTATCACTTGAAAACATATGGTGTCTTCCGGTTTTTTCATAAATCTAACCGTTTAAAAGATATGAACGGTTAAAGTTTGACTATTTTAAGACAAATTTATTTTATTTTCTTTTGAATTTTACAACTCAATGGAAAAACGTCATTTTAAATTATTAAGCCATGCACTTGTATGAAATTTACTGGTCCACAAAATTTATTTGCCAGAGTACAGTAGTTTTGTTCACCTAACGGTTGTTTTAATAGACTACAACCAATCGAGATGTATGTAGTGATATATTTATATATACATAATTTAGAAAAGTTGAAAACTTAATGAAACTTGGTACATGTATGCCTTGGTAAAAAAGGTCGTAGATGGGCGAAATAGAACTACTGCCATGCCCACAAAGCGCCAATAATCAAAAACGTATAAAGTGTCACAACTAAGCCAGAAATTAAGATATAGAACTCAAATTTGGCACAATCACATTAAGAGGGGCACCTGTGGTTTCAAAATCTTTAAAAAGTGGACGTGGTGCTGCCCCATAATAAGTATTCTAAACCAATAAATATCAACCAAATTTCCAATAGGGCAAATTATTTTAACCCTTCTTACGACAGTGTGAAAATAGGTGAAATCGGATGATAATTCCGCCCACTCCCCAGATAACGGTTTTGTTAAAAACTACTAATAGTGTGATAAATCAATTACTAAATTTGTCACAGGCATTAAATTTTACATCCAGGATGTATGAAGAGGGATTTAAAGAAGCCGGTATTAAAACTAGACGATGGGCGGGGCACCATCCACTTTAAGGTGAAATCACATATCTCGGGACCTACAGTGAAAAATGGAAATCGGACTACTATCACACCTTCCCATATAACAAAATTTTAAATTCCATCTGATCCTTTCACTTTCCAGTATACAAATCAAGCACCAATTAATATAACGGGATAAAACTTTGCATAATAGTGCCTTGAAATGTGCCACGATATCACCAAAAGTTGTTCAAATCGAACCAAAACTGTTCAAGCCCCTAGGTAAAGAATATGTGGACCCCAGTGTCCATGGTTGAGTTTTTGCCGAAATTAGCCTTCAATGCTTGTGATATATAATTGGAATTCGGAGAGAAGCCTTTCCTGATAATATTATATACCTATGTATGTCAAAAATAAATTCAATCAAATGACCGCATATATCGGTGAATTATCTTATTAAAATTAAAAGGCGTGTTTCCAATATCGGTGTATCTGTGTGCCTTAAATGGATTTAATCGGGTGAAAACTTGCCAATGCCTCCATATAACAGATATCAGGACTTTCAAACTTTCGGTTAACTTTATTACTTGTATATTGGTGATGGTATGTGAGGTACTTAAATGAATCTCAGAGCACATTTTTATACTCTCGCAACCTGCTGCTACAGAGTATAATAGTTTTGTTCACTTAACGGTTGTTTGTATATAACGGTACTGATAAAATCTACTAAACGCGCAATAAATCAAGCACTAAACACGCCAGAGATATTCAATTTTATCTCTGGGATGGTATGAGATGACTTTAAAGGAACCGCGTTTAAAATTCGACAGTGGGTGTGGCACCGCCCACTTTTAGGTGAAAACCCATATCTTGGGATCTGCTAAACCGATTTCGGTACATAGCATTCTTCTTATATTTCTATGTTAAAGTGCTAAATCGGATTACAACCACGCCTATTTCTCATATAACACCATTTTAAATTCCATCTGATTCTTTAATTTTTTACTATGCATATCAAGCAACAATAATTATATCGGGGTAAAGCTTTGCATGAATAATGCCTGTAAAGTCTGCCATCTTGTGACCACTAAGCCTTCAAGCCCCTTGGTACTGAATATGTGGACCCCAGTGACTATAGTTCGCTTTTCACTGAAAATATCGGTCATATAAAAAAATTAATAAATGAAACTCTCGATAATAGTATGTTTTTGTGTCAAAAATGGGTTGAATTGGGTCAATACTTCCTTTAATATTATATAACATTTTGCCAACACCTGAAGTAATTTCCCTGGCTTTGATCCTTGCAAGTTGCGAGAGTGTAAAATGTTTGGTTACAACCGAACTTAGAACTTCTTTACTTTTTTCAGTTAGCAATATGTAGGAATATGTTCTCCAGTATACCTTAACAATGTCATAGGTTAATGCAATAAGCCCAGACCTATCTCTGCCCCTAATGATTAGTGAATTCCAATTTTCCAGCTTACTATAAACCATTTAGGTTGGTCAAAATGTGTAATATTTCAATGAAATTTATTGAACAAGTTTTCTTAAAAATTGATTAATGATTTCGCGCTGAATATGTAAGGACTTGGTGTAAACCTTGGTATAAACCTCATATGCCTAATATAATGAATTCTTATTCTCTGATTGACGTTTTCCACATCATTTCAAAATATTCCGGTTGAATTTATATCTCAATTTTAATAATCTTGGTTTTTTGAACCAACCTAATATATATGTATATGTGCATATATATTACGTAATACAAAAAAATCCGTTGAGTGTACCAAGCTGTTATACTCTGTAGAAACAACTTATATTGTTGGAAACTGAAAGATAAAATCGGTACATAACCTTTAACTTCCAAATAATAAACTATATTAATTCTTATATATTCAAAGTAGCTATTTTGCAAGTTAAATAAAATATCTTAAAGAAATTAGGTAGGCCTTTATTTTGAATTGATTGCTTCGTGATTCGTTTTCGCCCGGTCTCAGTTCATCCTTACTTGTGTTAAATACTGCACATTTGTATAAATACAAGATAATTGGACTGAGTTGGGAACTTTAAGTATGCTTCGAAAAAAGAAAATAACAGTGTTTATACAATTGCCATTGCTCGACATACCTATTAAAAAATGTTGTTGTTTATAATGAATTTATGCGTAGTTTTTGGCCAACTGTGCTAGATTGCGTCACACGTGGATCTACGGTACGCTACGTATCGGTTATTCGCTGTCCAAACATCAACGATATTTTGAAAGTAAAGAGTAAGAAAATACTTGATTAACAAAGAATAATCATAATAAATTACCGAATTTTTGTTTACTTCTACGGTGTGCACGACCTTCGGATGTGTACGTGCACTACCCACCCGCCATGACAGTTCTGTCACAAAGAAGATAATAGTTCAGCTGTTTGAGATGTGATTCGACTACCGCGTATTTCTTGTGCTTGTATGTTACAATAACCAAAGGTCGTAGGTATGTTAGCCCTTTAAAAACTTATTACTTAGAATTCTGCGCTTCTACAGGGCTTCCATGGGCCTTTCCAAGATTTTCAATAAAAGCGGGAGGAGGCTATTGGGTGTGAAATCTTTAGTAATGAAGTGCCAGCTCCGGCTTCCGCCTCTTGTGGCATACCTCTCAACAAGTATATAGTCTAATCCAACATAGTTCATGTAGATGGGACCCAGTGAAATGATTTCTGGGAAGCGTCGATGAGTATCTTTAGCGACCTCCTACAGTTAAATTTCCAAGCTCAACTACATATACTCCAAGAAAGAAGGCTTACTTGCAAGAATCTGGTTAACTTTTGAAGTTGCTTCTATGCCTTTGCATGATTTCCACTGGTTTTTCAAGAAGACATCTGTCCTTATTTCAAAAAAAACGTTTCAAATCAGGTCCCACCCTATTCAGCGCAAAGTCAGACTATCGACAAACCGCCCTCAATACTACCTACGTTTACTAGTGGATATGCATCAACTGGATGTTTGAAAATTAGTTATATGGGGCTAGGGCCAGTTTTCACCCAATTTTACTCATTTTGCACGCAAAGATGCACCTTTATTATAAAAACACACGAACTTTATTTGACTAAGATTTATTTATTTATTGGTTTGGGTTCAAAGGCGTTTTGTTGGCGTGGCATACGTCCGATTGCGCTCATCTACAATACTAAACTTTTTATGGTGCCAAGGAACATGTGACCCAAATCTCATCAAGATAAGCCTATATCTATCTCGATTAGTTGTAGGTGATACATACATCGGTTAGGTGAAGAAAACTATGATACTCTGAAGCAACAAGTTGCAAGAGAATAAAAATATTCGAGAGCAAAATTAACAAAATAATTCATAGTGCTATGAATTGGGACCACAAATATATCTAAAATCAGTCTTTTATCTGAGGCAAATAAACCACTGTAAACCAGTGTAATAAATCTGGCTAGAACATCTATATCACGTAGTACTGCTGCTAGGAGTTACTGATGAAGCAGCTTGTGTTGTGGTGGCACTAGGTGCTGATGCTGCAAACCCATCTGCTGGGTCTGTTGTATCAGATCCTGCTTCAAGTGCAAACATGGCAATAGTTCAGTGGTATTAGAGGGAGATGTGCTAAATACTTGTTGTTAAAGAAAATATGTTATGTAAATTTTTTATTGCCTTAAAGTTTGTTTAAGACCATAACTATAATATTGCACAAATGCTTGTCATAATTTCTTTATGCAGTAAAGCACACACAACAGTTTTTATGATTTTAGGATCTGTTTTAGTTTTCCTTCAAGTGATAGAATTAATACCAGTTTGTATTTTATATAACAGCACTAAATTTCACGTTTAAAAAACATTATATTTATATTGAGCAGCCGCTCCTCGCTCGCAAGTTGTTATGGCAGCTCATTGAAATGAGTGGAACTAGTGTAAAATGTTACCTCAGGTACCTGAGGGGGGTAAATTAGTCAGCGCAGCAAGGATCCTAACTTTGAAGAGGAACGGAGGGAGAACGATTCCCTTTATAGCGTGGAAATACTGCTAATAGACTACAGGGATGAGGAGACAGGAAGGGGAGGAAATTCAGCCAACCCACAATATGTCTGTGTTCCTCCCCAGGTGCGTAGTTAGAACGGCATATTGTGAGTTCGGCCCACTGAGAGCGCAACACGAGAGTTAAAGAACCTTGGCCTGTAGAAGGAACAACAGTAATAACGAGGATGCAGGCTAAAGGATTAGATCTGCTGATCAGTCTTTTAAGGAAATCTACGAAAGGGAATATCGTCTAGCCGACTACTGCGAAAGATAGAATTTCCCACTTATTATTGGTTGTGATGTCAATGCACACATCAACTGGATTAGGGGAGCAGCAACTGCATCACACGAGGTAAGTCGTTACTAGAATATATTTTTGGAAGTAACCTAGAAATGAATAATGTTGGCTGTGAGCCAATTTTCGTGACTAGGGTTTCTTAACTAGCAAATGGTCTTATCTCCCAATGAAGAGTTTTCAAGCATCCTCACCTTGCAAACAGTAAGAAAATAAGAACCGCCAAGAGAGGCAACTTTGGGCAGCTTTGCAAAGTTGTCTCTAGAACTCCAGCAGCAGCAAGGCTCCACAAGGTTTTTACCAAGAACGCACTATGTTACAACATTCAAATTTTTGAAGTAATAAGATATCTGTGATTGGAAGCTGGTGAAACCTGGGGCTGTACCTCATGAGCATGTCAGATCTTATCTTAACCTTGACGACATCAAGATTTGGAAAGAACCGGCTAATAAGCACTCAAAGTGAAGTGAATACCGATGGCATACTTTCCTACGGACGATTTTACCAATACAATAAACTTTTTTCGAAGTTTTGAAAGTTCACTGGGAAGCAAAGGCGACTGGGAAAATTTCACTGTCCAGGAGTATCTTCAAAGGAGCACCATGCAACGGTATATAAACGGATAGAGAACGGCAGTTCGAATTGAGGCTGGGATAGTGGTACCACGAACTAAATTGTCAGTGCTCATGGGTTGTCTCCAAACATTTTTCGAGCTAAGGTCTATGCCATTAGCAGATGTGCAAGGATTATTCTAAAGAAAAATTATCACTGAGAAGGACAATACGACCACTCATTTCAATGAGTACGGTGCGCATAACAACTTGGATTAGAAGCGGGAGCTCAGTATTCTTCTTCCACGCATATAAATATAATATTTTTAAACCTGAAATGTATTGCTGTTTTAAAAAAATACAAACTAATATTAAATTATATATATATTATAAAGTATTGAGCACCAATTCCTTTTTTTACCGCTGAGCTATTGATACGTTTATCATGATTTCCATGAGCATTAACACTCCTTGAACTGTTATTGTTCAAAAAATTAAAAATTAAATGAAAAATTATATTATATTATATAAATATTCTCACACAATCTGGATATACGTATACACATTTATGTATAAAGACATCGTATTGAAACACAGGTCTATGATTAATATCATACTTATATAACAATACAGTATGTATCTTCTATGGGTCGTATGTTTTGAAGGCCGCTCAAATTCGAGTTTAAACAATTGTTAATTTTTGTCATATAAGTAAAAGTACCAAATGCATGTATTTGTTTGGTCTGTTTCCTCCTTTACTTACGTATTTGCATAAATAAAATGATATTTCGCAAATATTTGTCTAATACTAATAACAACAAGAATTCTAACAACAACATTTCCAAAAAATTAAAACAAATATTTAGACCTTTCAGAAAAGTAAATGGGTGTGCTTTACTATTTAAGGCCCACCAAAGCTTACTAACAGCACAGTCGAAAACTGCCTAATTACAAAGCAACTTGCTGAGTTTTTACCTAAGACGAATCAAATATGAAATTGCTACCATCACTTTTGGTGGGTGTATTGGTTCTAACCCTCACAACCAAATTTACGGGTTACGCTCAAAATACAACAGCCCCAACAACAGCAGCCCCAACAACAGCCCCAGCAGGAGCAGCCCCAACAACAGCCCCAGCAGCAGCCCCTGCAGCAGGAGCTGCTACAACAGCTCCTGCAAATGGCGCAGCAGCACCAGCACCTAGTACCAATCCAGCACAAGCCGCTGCAGGAGGAACCGGTAATAATGCTGCTAGAAGGAGAAGACAAAGACAAAGAAGACAAAGGAGACAAAGAAGACAAAGAAGAAGAAGACAGCGTCAAGCCCGTAACCGTGCACAAAGACGAAGACGCAGAAGGCAGCAAAGACGTCAACGCAGACAGCAAGGAAATCGTGGCTAGTAGCTAGTTATAGCAAAATTTCCTTCAACTGCAATTACTTGTATGATGAATAAATTAATATAAAGTTTATTAGTGAGCAAAATTTAAAATTCCCTGAAAATTTTATTACAAAGCGGTAAAAAAAGATATCGTTGAACGAAGCATCCAGGAAAAGTTTTATTAGAATGCTCTTTTAGCGTGTTTTGTTGTCATTTTTAGGTTTTAGCTGTTCCTTTCTTTCTGTTCCTACTATACTTTCCTAAATTATCCGAAAATTTATCCAGATGATTGCGGATATAATCTAACTTGGTAGTCATATTTGCTTTTAGAATATCAAAGACTGCCAGCATTGTCAGAATCGCTAATATCGGACCACTATAGCATATAGCTGCCATACAAACTGAACAATTAAACTAAAGCCCTTTTATGGAAAACGTTTTTATTGGACAAAGTATCTTCACAAAATGGATATATTTATATCCAAATTATCATTACAATCTCCGAACATATTGTTAGATCAGGATAAAATTATTCTATAACTTATACGCTGTAATAAATGTCCCTCTAATGGGTTCTTAAAACTTCGGTTTAGCCGAAGTTAACGGTCACCTAACGGTTGATTGTATCACCTAAAACTAAAATTTGAAACAGTGGGCACGGCGCTGCCCTCTAATAGGTTTATTGCACATATCTCCTAAACCGCTAAAGCTATAATAACTAAATTCAATTCAATGGAATTCGGATGATAACACCGCCCACTCTCCATATGACGGTTTTGTTAAAAACTACTAAAATTCTTTATAGTAGCCGGTGACAAATTGAATGTTAAGCGTGGCACCATCCACATTTGTGTGAAAAAGCATATCTGATTTTAACCTAATTCGGAAGGTAACATTATTCTATTGTAATATTCAGTGTTACAGTGCGAAATCGTACTACAACCACGCCTATTTCCCAAATAATATATTTTAAATTTCCATCTGATTCTTTTATTTCCCAGTATACAAATCAAACACCAATGAATATAAGGGAAAAATCTTTGCACGAATGGTGTCTTGCAAGTGTTCCACTTTATGTCCAAAAATTTTCCAAATCGCACTAAACTATTCAATCCCTTAGACACCGATAGACCATTCTGTTAGATATATTGTAGAAATTCGAAAAAAATTATTTTCTGATAATAATATACCTGTATGCCAAAAATGGATTGAATGTAATTGAATTTTCGAAGTTTGGGCTGGCTTTATACCGCATATATCGATCAACATGTGAGCTATAATAATATAATTGTAAAAGTGTGTTTTTCCTTTAATAAGGTATGTATGTGCCTAATATGGATGAAATCGTGTGAAAACTTGCTCTAGCCCCCATATAACTATATTCAGGATATTTCTACATCTGGTTGACTTTATTTTTTATGCCAAAAATAAATAAAAGCGGTAGGCTTTATAAAATATATATCTGTCAATATGTAATTATCTTAAAAAAATTAGTTAATGCAGATAATATTTTAAAATATCTTATTGTGGTGTTATATATTTATAAAATATGTCATATTTAAATGAAATGAAGTCGGCAAAGTTTCTTAAAAATTATAAAATTGTATTAATAACTTAGCGCTGAATATGAATTGAGTTGGTCTCGACCTTGGTCTAAACCTTATGTCCCTAACATAATGAATTCCGATCCTCTGGTTGACGTTTTTCACATCAACACAATATGTGAAATTTTGCTTCTTCGGTTGTGTTTACCATAGGTCATATATGTCCATATATATTATTTAAACATGATTTTAATATAATTTTCGCTGACGGGAAGTAAAATATAGTTATAAAATTAATTGGGTTACCAAGAAAGGAAGGTCAAAGTTCGGGTGTAACCGAATATTTTATACTTTCACATGGTAATATACGGAGTTTTAATTTGTATACTTTTGCAACATGTTGCTACAGAGTGTAATAGTTTTGTTCACCTAGCGGTTGTTTGTATCACCTAAAACTAATCGAGATAGATATGAGGTTATATATAATATATATAAATGATCAGCATGACGAAACGAGTTGATATCCGGGTGACTGCCTGTTCGTCCGTCCGTCTGTCCATCCGTCTGCCGTGCAAGTGGCAACTTAAATAAAAATTAAGGTATCTTGATGAAACTTGGTACTCATATTCCTTGGAAATCGGCGGATTCGGATCATTGCCACGCCCACAAAACGCCATTTAACTATGATTTTTAAAATGCCACAACTGAGCCGCAAATTAAGATAAAAAAACTGTAATTTGGAACAGGAGATCGCAGTAGCCAGGGACACCCATGAGCTAAAAATTCCTTAAAAGTGGGCATAGCTCCGCTCCTTAAATGTTTTAATGTACATATCATCCAAACCGCTCAAGATATATCAACCTAAGTTGCTGAGAAGAAATGATTTTATCACCTCTTCAAACTCTTAGTAAATAGGTAAAACCGAATAATAACCACGCCCACTCCCCATATAACGGTTACACTGAATAAACGAGTCACAAGCATTTCACAATCATTATTATTATATGGTAGAGAAACACTTTGTAGGATCTGGTGTGAAAATTGGACATTGGACCGGCCAACTTTAGGAGAAATCCTATATCTCAAGAAAATAATTCACAACAAGTAAGAAAGGGATAAGATCGGGTGGAACCGAACATCTTATACTCTTCCAACTTGCTGGAATCAAAGCAGGGAAAATTCCTTCAGGCGTTAGGGAAACTTCATAGCAAACAAGTAAGGAAGTGCTAAGTTCGGATGTAACCGAACATTTTATACTCTCGAAAAGTCAAATGGTATACTCGTTTGAGATTTCTTTATATATTTCAACTTATATATAATGAAGTATGTCAGGCATGTAGATGTTCATCTTGCTGTAATTTCTAAACTTTTTATAAGCTGCCAACGGCGCTGGGTAAAAATTTAATTTTCTTGAGTTTACAGTTCACCTCATGACCTTTCATATTAAAATGTGTCGCAAAACTGAAATAATAGAGAGTAGCATTTAAACCGATGGGGTCGCAGCTTATCTATTACCACATTAAAAGGGTCTTTAGCCCTTTTGATACTACACCACTTATATTTATTTCATGCGATTTTTTCTAGATAAATATTTTTGCTCTATACAAAGTCCAGCACTCTAAGAAACATTTTTACATTGTTGACTGGTATATTTAGCTATAAATTCAACATGATGGCTGAGAAAATTTACCTATCCACTGATTATCACCAAATATTAGAAGAAATATATGTATATAGAAATCTATATCTATCTCGATTAGTTTTAGGTGATGAATAAAATGTACTCTGTTGCAACATGTTGCGGAAGTATAAAAATGTTACGGAAGAATTGAACATTCATTATTCGATTATTATTTGGTATCTTATTAACTTATGTTATTGATAATAGATTTATTTAGTGTCAATATTATTATTTTCTCCGAAATGTTAACTTTAATAAAAAGAAGCTATTTAACTCAAACATAATATATGTGATATAAACTGAACCAAAGGGGTTAGATTTAATATGTGGGGTATATGAGGTTGCTGTTGTACCAGAGGACTGGAAATCAGTATATTAGGGTTATAAGGTTTAAGCAAAAGGCTAGACCAATTTAATTTCATTAAATTATCAAATAAACGAAAAAAAATTATACCATAAGTAGTACATGTGATCTGGGGAAATTCCTGACCCGCTTCAGTAGTTTTGATTTATTCGTAACTGCCCGTGGCCCGCATGCGTTAAATTTGGAATAAATCTGCTATCTTTGGAATATCTAAATTCATACACTACAGTTTACTTATTTATTTTTTACATTTTTACCTATTTATTCTATATATATTATTATTATTTATTCTATATGTATATATTACAGAATGTCGTTATATACAACGAGTACAGCTTTTTTGTCATTGTACCTCCGATTTATTAATCACTCTTTCTTTAAACCAAGATATTGTCTTATAACTTATGTTATCCATGTCAGGATAGACATTGTTGACTAACTCTTGGATGTTTCTATCAAAATACAAATCCTTCCCTTCTTTTGAGTTAACTCACCATTGCCAACTGAGAACAGAATTTTACATCCACCCATAGGAGAATTTTGGTTGCGCAAATCGCGCATTTTCCTATCCAGTGCTTTCACAGACGTCTTGTTCGACATGGTAGCTTCGTCCCAGACTATTAATGAGCAGTCACGCATCAATTTTCCTGTATTACTCTGTTTAGAAACACTACAGACTCTGTTATTATCATTGGTTGCGATTTTCATCGGGAGCTTGAATGTGTGCTGTTCAACCTCCTTCCAAAAGCGTAGCGACAATGTCGGATTACGTAACAACTAACGCAATTTTTCCAGTATATCTCACTTGTTTTAAAAGAAGATTGATTAAAAATGTTTTTTCTGTACCTCCTGGGGCATCAAAGAAAAGCAATTTCTTTCATTGCATTGAATACTTCTTTCTGATCGATGTTTAATCGTACCTCATCTTGAGCTATACTTTGAAAAAGTCTCGTTTGATCGTATGATGTTTCTCTTGTGTATTCGGTACTGTTAGTTAAATCTGAGTTATTAGTATTAGCTGACATCGGCCCGTAAGTCATGACATCTTGCGATTTTTCGTGTAACTATCGAGGTCCACCTGTGAATGATGAAGGTAGTATAACCAACTGCCAAATGGCGTTCCGGTGTTCATTCGCCTGTAAAGCATCCTAAAGATAAACGTAATTCTCTCAGATTTTCGCATATTGATCTACCAAGTATTGGCTTGTTAACATTTTATATCAAAATGTTTAAATTGTTACGTCTTATCATTATACTGTAGCAATAGTAGTTCATACATGACACTGTTATACGCAGAGGTGTACCACCGATTGGGTCAACATGAGAAATATTCATGGCATAACCATTTTCTCCACGACATATTATCATCACGACTATGCAATACAATATCTCTATTATCAAATTTCTGTTCAGCTCTATAACACAAATACAAAGTCAAGAGGCAAGTTCTGGCATCCATCTCAAACTGCCCGCATGTGACACAGATATTTTTCATGGTGGTTATGAACAATGGCCGTCCTTCCGAGTTTGTTTACAACCAAACCACCCAAAATTATCAAATGCACAAAAATTGTATCACCTCCGATACAAAACAAAAGGTCAAGCAGGCGTAGTAGTAAAACAGTTTGGGAAGATCTTAAATCAAGATACGAAAACGAAAGAATATTGGTCGATAAACAAATATCGATATTAATGAACTTGCCAAAAATTCAAAGGGAAACAAGTGAAGAATTTATCAAACTTCAATCCACTGTTTCAAATTTTTTGTCGGTTTTATCGCCAGCAGTTTCCAAGTATGGCGAAAGTCCTACTTAAAAAAGGTTAGCTTAAACCAGTATATGATAGTGTGTTAGAAGAATACCCCTATTCAGACCCCATGTAGGAAGTAAGCGCAGGGGAAAAATCATAAACGCAAATACTATTCATTTTACTTGCCTCATCACGCAGTTGTAAAGCCAGATAAAAAAAAACAACAAAAGTATGAGTTGTCTTCAATGCCTCAAGATCCTTTAGCTCAAGGAACTCCCTAAATGATATTCTGCACTCCACCCAGACCTACACTCCAGCTACATTAAATGCTGCTTATTTTAATTTGCTGTATATACCAATTCGTATTCAATGGGGATGTTAAAAAAATGTATAGACAAATAGTCGTACATAAAGATGACCAAGACTTTCAGCGGATTATTTTCCGGAAATCCCCCAATAGTCGACTACACGACTATAAATTAAAAACAGTTACCTTTGGCGTCAGCTGTGTTCCATATCTACAAGTAGCCATTCGAACACTTCATGAATTGGTAGAAAACACCAAGTCAGAATATCCTCTGGCAACCCAGGTGTTAAAAACACAAACTTATGTAGATGATATCCTCTCTCAAATTCACAGTCTTCCACAAGCATACGAGTCACTATTACAGGTGGCACAATCCCAACCGTAGGGATTCTGTTATATAAGATAACGGCGAACCACCCTTATATTTTTAAAAAATATACCAAATAAAAGTTTGCTAGATACTAATTTCCTTAAATTCGAAAAGGAAAGTACAACAAAAACTCTGGGGATCCACGGGAATGTGACCAGTTTTCGCACACTACAGAGTCAATATCTGCATTTTCCGCCATACCAAAATGACCAATTTTATCCTCTGTGGCAAAACTTTTCGACCCCGCAGGATGGCTTTCGCCAATTCGGATACAATCGAAAATCCTGATACAAGAATTATGGTTAGACGAAACCGACTGGTGAAACAATTTCGTTTAGAAAAGTAGTAACAGTTCGCGGATAATCTGAATGATATCTCACAGATACAAATCTCACGGTGATTAAATTATGCCCCAGAGCATAAAGCCGAACTGCACGGCTTCTGTAACGCGTCTGAAAATGCATTATGCGCCACATGCCACTAACCGTTTTGATTTCTTCGTTAATTTCCTCATCTTAGCATGGATTTCGTAAAGGGAATTCGACTATAACAAACTTGCTTGAATTTGTAAACCATGTATCATTGGGTTTTAGGGAACATAAGCATACGGATGTTATATACATAGACTTTAGCAAAGCTTTCGATAAAGTAAATCTCTCGATTCTCATACATAAACTTGATCTGCTGGGCTTTCAGTGGGTATCTTCCTATCTTTATAATAGAACACAACGAGTGATATTTGAGGATACACCTTCAGATACAATTAATGTTTCTTCAGGTGTTCCGCAAGGTAGTCATCTTGGCCCGATTCTGTTCTTGTTGTTTATTAACGATATCTCTTCAGTAATAGAATTCTCAAAAATTTTATTATACGCTGACGACGTAAAGCTTCAACTGAAGAAAGGTGTCTGTTGCAAACAGACTTAAACAATTTGGTTGCATGGTGTGATAGAAATGATTTGCCATTGAATCTCAATATATGTAAGATGATGTGCTTTTCCCGTAGATCTGTGCACCACTCTTCTTATGTAATAAAACACCATATTCTAGAGAAAGTTTTTACCTATGTTGATTTGGGAGTTAACATTCTGACAAGTTAGAGTTGATTCAAAAACAATTTTTACTTTTCGCCTTAGCGCATTTCCGATGGGATTCTGTGGAAAGTCTACCTCCATACACTAGTCGTTTAAAACTTATTAATCTACCTACACTTTCTAGTCGTAGGGAAATGCTTGGCATAATATTCTTAGTGAAAATCTTGAATGGAACAGTTTGCAGTTCTTTCCTCCTGTCTGAAATTAAATTTAATATCCCGGTTCGCTTTTCGAGGCAGTTTAGACCTTTACTGCTAAAATCCTGTAGATCAAATTTTGAACTAAACGAGCCATTCCGCCGTATATGGCATGATTTTAATTTTAATTCCAGCACATTTGACTTATCTAACTCACTTTTCTAAATTAAAAAGACTTTATTGTTTTCTCTTAATAAATGAAAATGTAACAATTTATTATATTGTAACTATAAATCTTAGCTGATGAAATTTTTGTTTCTGTAGCTGAGCAGTTTCAGATCTCAACACTTAAAAAACTCTCTTGCCTTTTCTGACTCGGCTAATTCCGCAAGTATGCGGATTGCGCCCCTCGCGTCGGTTGCGCGGGAGGAGGGTAATCGTTGGGTTATTATTATACCCCTAATGAGATACATTAACGCACCTCCACTTACAAAAAGCAAAAGCGATCTTATCGCATCTACTCAAACGCGCTACTTCAGCCGAGAAATATGATTGCTAAAAGACTCGAAGCCGATTGATAAAAAGAGCTCAATTTTAGTACTAAATCCATTTCTGAACATAAAGGATATGCTTCGTGCGAACTGTCGGCTTGTCAACTCCAGCCTGACATACAACGAACGCCATCCCATAATCATACCAGAAAAAGCTCGGCTTGCCACGTTATATCTCCATCATGTCCACCTACTAATGCTACACACCGAGCACCGCCTCATGCAACAAATAACCGGCCAGGAGTTTTATATTCCCCGTCTTAAGCCTCAAATAAAGAAGTGCATTTACATGTGCAAAGTTTGCACAACGTACAAGCATGTATAATAGTTTTGTTCACCTAACGGTTGTTTGTATCACCTAAAACTAATCGAGTTAGATATAGGGTTATATATATATATAAATGATCAGGATGAAGAAACGAGTTGAAATTCGGTGACAACCCCGCCCACTCCCCATATAGCGGTACTGTTAAAAACTACTAAAAGCGCGATAAATCAAGCACTAAGTACGCCAGAGACATTAAATTTTATCTCTGGTATGGTATGAGATGACTTTATAGGAACCGCGTTCAAAATTAGTCAGTGGGTGTGGCACCGCCCACTTTTAGGTGAAAACCCATATCTTGGGATCTGCTTAACCGATTTCAACCAAATTCAATGTGTAACATTCTTTTCATATTTTTATGTTATAGTGCGAAAATGGGCGAAATCGGACTACAACCACGCCTATTTCCCATATAACACCATTTTCAATTCCATCTGATTCTTTCACTTTCCACTATGCATATCAAGCAACAATGATTATATCGGGGAAAACTTTGCGTGAATAATACGTTGAAAGTATGCCACCTTGTGACCAAAAATTGTCTAAATCGAACCAAAACTGTTCAAGCACCTAAGTACTAAATATATGGACCCAGTGCCTATAGTTGACCTTCTACCGAAAATATCAGTCAATCCACAAAGAAATCTCAAACGAGTATACCATTTGACTTTGCGAGAGTATAAAATGTTCGGTTACATCCGAACTTTTCTATGCTCGAGTATAGCTAAACAATGTAAAAATTAATATCTTTCTCTATCCCCAATATATATATATATATGATTTCCGTCTTTCCTCTTGACTTTAAACCGTTCCGGTTGATTCCGGATAGAACCCATTATCGGGTATATATTGACCAACATACTTTATGTAAAAAATTCAAACTTCCGTTTGGCTTTATATAAACGTAAAATATTAGATATACAACAGTTTAATGCCGAAAATGTGTGAAATGGATCCAGGAATATCCTCAGCATACATGTACTACTTATGGTATAATCTTATGGTATAATTTATTTCGGTAATTTTATAATTTAATGAAATTAAATGGACAGTTTTTCTTAAAAATAATGTGGTTTACGATGCATATGAATGAAATTGGTCTAGACCTTTGTTTAAACCTTATAACCCTAATATACTGATTTCCGCTCCTCTCGTACAACAGCAACCTCATATACCCCACATATTAAATCCAACCCCTTTGGTTCAGTTTATATCACATATACCATGTTTGAGTTAAATAGTTTATTTTTGTTGAAATTAACATTTCGGACAAAAAATAGTATATATCTAAAATAGTAAATCTATAATCAATAACATAAGTTAATAATACACCAAATAATAATCGAATAATAAATGTATAATTCTTTCGCTACATTTTTATACTATCGCAGTATGTTGCAACAGAGTATAGTTTTGTTCACCAAACGGTTGTTTGCATCATGTTAAACTTATAACATTATATATCAGACAACAATGTAAAAAAGTTTCTTAGAAACTGGGCTTTGTATAGAGCAAAAATATCTTTCTAGAAAAAATCGCGTGAGATAAATATTAGTAGCGTAGTATCAAAAGGGCTAAAGACCCTTTTTATGTGGTAATAGATAAGCTGCGACCCCATCGGTAAATTTCAGTTTTGCGACACATTTTAATATGAAGGCCATGAAGTGAACTGTAAACTCAAGAGAATTACATTTAAGTACTTTTTGGGATTTACCCAGCGCCGTTGGCAGCTTATGAAACGTTTAGATATTAAGACAGAAAGAACAAAATCTACATACCTGCTCTACATATGTGTGTATCATACTTAATTAGATGTAAGTTATTGTTGATTTAGCCTTCATGAGCAGACCTTTCAAAATAGGTACCATAGATCCCTGTTTTAAAAATCGTTAGACAAAAGCAATGTACGGAGGGGTTTTCCGAGCACTTAATTTCAATACAATGAAATAAACTACTAATTTCTAAAATATAAATATAACTAAATATTATGTATTATTATGTTAGTGAATATCTATGAAATATATAGGTATACAACAGTACGTAAGCTGTGTGTACAAAAATATACCATAATAAAACTATTATACTCTGTAGCAACATGTTGCAAGAGTATAATAAATATCAGTACACTGTGTTTGTAGTTTCAGTTACACTAGATTTCTTAACCAGCAAAGTGCTGTATTCAAACTAATTTCAGTGTATTAGTTATATAGTGTTTAAACTATTGTTATATACAGTGGCAAGCAAAACCGTATTATATACAGTGGCGAACAAACACATATACATATGTGCACCAGTATACCATAGGACCTATACACCGAACAGGAAAGGCTATGACTATGAGGATTCAATTACAGTGAAAGAGAGCAGCACCTAGGATCCAACTTTTCAGACCCGGACGGACGGAATTATATAAGTATTTTATAAACTAAGTCATTTATTATTTATTAATTATGTCTAGATTAAGTAGAAAATCTGTATTACTAAGTCGTCTTCAAAATACAAGACGTATGAGAGTTCTTCGTGCAAACTCTTTATATAGAGATAGTGAGCAGCCACAAGATACTGTAAGTCACGCTAATCGTAGATTAGATTCCGATGTACGTCTGTTCGAACAAATTATCAATACAAATAAACATAGAACCAGGCTGGAAAATCTAGAGGTACAGTCTTTTGAACAAAATTTAAATACTGTTCAACATAGAACAAGACGTCTAAATCCCCAAATCCGCTCTGAAGAGCATATAAGAAATACTCGAGGTCATAGATCTCGGCGTGAAGACCCCGAGGTTCGATCTGTTGAGCAAATGAGAAATACTGTTCAGCATAGAACTAGACGGCAAGATCCACAAATTCGCTCTGAAGAGCAAATAAGAAATACAAGGTACGTTATGATGAGCAAAGTAGGAACACTAGGGATCGTAGAGAATTTCGAGCAAGAAATCCTGTGTATAAGAATTTAGAGCGCATTCGTGATCAAATGCAAAGAGAACATGCAAGAAGAAATCCTGAAATAAGGAGAGAGGGCGTGGTAGAGAAACACAACGTCAGCTTAGTAGGAGGGGTAAGAGGAAAGAAATTTTGAATCAGAGACGTCTTAGACAAAGTCAAGTTCGCCTTTGTGGAGATAACCCGGTCAGTAGGCAAATTGAAAATGAAAGACAGTCCCAACGAATCCGATTAACGAGAGGAAATAATGTTATAGAAAATGATTATAGTGGCAATTTAACAGATTTCAAAAACATTTATTTCCAAAATATAAATAAAGGCCGCACTGAAATATGTATTTGCTGCGGCGGATTATGGTTTTCACACCAAGTTTTCAAATTAAATTTCGAAACTATTGCGCAAGATCACCCGAATGCTGTATCCACCTTCTATTTAATGCAAAAATTTCCTTCGAAAGATGGAAATACCCTCAGGTAATAATATTCCCATGAGTCTTTTACCTTCCGAGCTAAACCCAAGAGAAACTCTTTTGGACAATATTCCTGTAGAAAACTTGGACTATAACCGTTTAGTCATAGCGCCAGGTGAAGGACAAAGACCAATTGACATAATTCAAGAATAATAATTCAGAAGAGTTGTCATTTGGAACAATATACGCTGGGCAGAAACGTACATGCTCTGAAACATATAGCAAAATAATACGTTCTGAAATTCGGCGTTTTGACAGAAGAGCGTGTACCATTCCAAAGTTGCTCTATGATCACAAAAAATTAGAACTGCTACAAATTAAGAATAGTACATCCATTTGCCTTAGACAGTTTTCAGGCCGCAACCCAGTTACGGCCCAAAATCTATTAAACGAAAACTTTGTTCAAAACTTGATTCTACACGATGATGGTTACAAGGTTTTGGAAGGCGTTAGAGCCTCTCCTGCGCACTGGGAAACTGAGAAAAAAAAGGCAATCGGTATGATTCGACAATTCGGGCTTCCAACCTAATTTATCAATTTATCGGCTGCAGAATCTCACTAGGTTGAGCTTTTGGTCATCCTCTCTAAAACTGTTGATTCTAAAGATATTACGGAAGAGGAAGCCAACAGTTTAACAACCCAAGGTAGATATCGCTTAATTCGGTCAGACGCGGTTACTTGTGCTAGATATTTTGACTACCGCTATCGACGAATTCTTAAGCTTTTTAAAGATAACGCCGGCATTTTTGGAGAGCATTTTGTTACAAATTTCTACTGGAGAGTGGAGTTTCGACAGAGAGGTTCCCCGCATTTACATGGCATGTATTGGCTTAATAATGCTCCCAGGATCAACCTTCAAGATGCTCAGACATTCCCTGATGTCATTAGTTTTATTGACAATTATATTTCTACCGATGGTTCGATCAGCCACTTAGAAAATTATTTGGGTTATCAAATGCATAACCACAGTCGGTCTTGTACTAGAGAAATAAGAGGATAACAGTTTTGTCGTTTTGGTATACCATATCAACCAATGCCTTCAACGCAAATACTGTTACCTCCTACAGAAACAAGTCAAAACTCAGAAAGACACAAGGAAAACTTTTTCAAAATTCAAAACCTTTTAAATTCAAATATGACTGCAGAAGACATTTCTAATTTAAGAGATTTTGAAAATTTCCTGTCTGATAGTAGAATAAATATGTCTTTTGATGACTATTTTAGCCCTTAGGTCAAGTTTAACAAAACCCAAAATTTTTCTAAAAAGAAAATTACAGGATCGTTTTATAAACGCTTATAATCCTCTGATTTTGGAACTCCATAGAGCAAATATGGATATCCAATATATACTGGATGCATATGCTTGCTGTTCATATATAATTAATTATATTAATAAGTCTAACAGGGGAGTTTCTAGGCTCTTAAATGAAGCTATATCAGAGGTAGATGCTGGAAATTATATTGTTAAGCAAAAACTTAAACATATAGGTCACAAATTTATATCAGGCACAGAAATATCTGCACAATAAGCAGTATATTGCTGCATTGGCTATCTTCCGGACGCAAGTAATGTAGAAATATTTATAAATACCTCTCGACCTGAGGAACGTGTTCGAATGGTGAAACCTAGAGCAGAACTTCAGAACCTTCCTTCAGGTTCGATTGAAATATTCGTAGCAGGTATTTTAGACCGTTATGTTCAAAGATCCGATCATTTAGAAACTCTTTGCTTAGTTGATTTTGCATCTATGTATAAATATGTTAAATCTAGTAGAAGAGCACAAGACAGTGATCATGAAGAAGAAGAGAGGGAAAACGATAATTTACCAGAAAGCGGGGTTGTCATACCTATTAAAGACGGTAGACTGTCCTCGGTTGTCCTCTCTTCACTGCGTGCTGGACGTGGTCTATTCAGTCGAATATTATCTAATAATGAATGCTAGGTCTTAAGATGAGTGATAGTGTTGCGCATAGTCTGCTCAGTAGGCCGATTATATAGACCATAAATTTAGCGAAGCGCGAGTTAACGACATAGCCGCACACCGCATACATATGTACATACATACAAACATACACATGTAAAGTGACATAACACTTATTAGACACAAATACATAAAACCAAAATAAGAATATACAGATAACTATCGATACAGCTCAATAGTATAAGTAGCACTAAGATTTATGTAAACTAGTTAGTCTAAAGATTATGAATAAAGAACACGCACTTCGGCGTAGTGAAAACATATTTCTTTTTTCTCATATCGTAAAAAACGATAATAACTGGGGGCTCAAGCCGGTCTAACTCTTGACTACAGCCAAATATCCTCAAACTAAAGGATAATAAAAAATTCCACGGCTTTGAAGAAAAGCATAAATCTCTGAAAAAGTGTGATATAACAAATTAATAAACGTGTAAGAGCAAACCTTAAAATAACAGACAGCATAAACCGTTTGAACAAAACAAAAATCTCCGAAAAATTAAGAAAAAAGTGGAAAAAATTAAAACTGGATACATTACGAAGACTTAAGTATAAAAAAAGGCAGAAATCCTACGACGACCACAGAAAAATAAATAACTTACAATAGAGCAACAACTAACCGAACTAAACGCCCAAATGACCATGTTGATGAACCAGATGCAGCAACAAACAGCTGACTTCACGGAGAGAATAGCTTCGCTATAACAACAACACGCTCCGCACGAATTAGTTTTATACGACGAAGTAAAACTTAATATCAGTGACCCCAAGGATATCGACCTTGAGTTATTCAAATCTCTACCCAAATTTGACGGGATTAAAGAGCAGTACAGATCATGGAGATCACAGGTTTGGATCTTCATGGAAACTATAAAAATCTTCCAGAATCATCCAAAATATAAGGCTGGCTGTTATTTCCCTTCCGCTTTTTTGTCTTTTGAATTTCGCGGCTATGTACAAAGCGCTACAGAGCTCGTATCTGGCAACACTATACATAATTTGAAAGGTCTTGACATAACCTACAAAACAACGCTATGCATGATTAGTTTGGATATTGCGTTCAACAGTTATAGACGTGTAAACATGGAGTTCACTAACGCCGAAATTCGCGCTATTTTAAAGTTTTCCTTCGTTAAAGGCAAATCCGCTAGAGAAACGTTCCGTGAGATTAATGGTGTTTTGGGGGATGGTACTCTATCACTTCGAACCGCGGAGGAATGGTTTCGACGATTCAGAGCCGGTGAAAACGACACCATTGATAAGCCAGCCGGCGGAAGACCTGTGACGACAAATACCGATCAAATCATGGAATACATTGAGTTAGACCGGCATATGGCATCTCGTGACATCGCCGAGGAGATGGGAGTTAGTCACCAAACCATTTTGAACCATCTGCAGAAGGCTGGATACAAAAAAAAGTTTGATGTTTGGGTGCCGCATAATTTGACGCAAAAAAACCTTCTGGACCGAATCAACGCCTGCGATATGCTGCTGAAACGGAACGAACTCGTCCCATTCTTGAAGCGGATGGTGACTGGCGACGAAAAATGGATCACATACGACAATATCAAGCGAAAACGGTCGTGGTCGACGGCCGGTGAATCGTCCCAAACAGTGGCCAAGCCGGGATTGACGGCCAGGAAGGTTTTGCTGTGTGTTTGGTGGGATTGGAAGGGAATCATCCACTATGAGCTGCTCCCATATGGCCAGACGCTTAATTCTACCATCTACTGCGAACAACTGGACCGCTTGAAGCAGGCGATCGACCAGAAGCGTCCAGAATTGGCCAACAGGAAGAGTGTAGTGTTCCACCAGGACAAAGCCAGACCACACACTTCGTTGATGACTCGTCAGAAGCTACGGGAGCTCGGATGGGAGGTTTTATCGCATCCACCATATAGCCCGGACGTAGCACCAAGTGATTACCACCTGTTCCTGTCCATGGTGGTGTGAAGTTGAACTCAAAAGAGGCTTGTGAAAAGTGGCTGTCCGAATTCTTCGCAAATAAGGAGGGGGGCTTCTACGAGGAAGGTATTATGAAGTTGCCATCTAGATGGAAACAGATCATCGAACAAAACGGCGCATATTTTAACTAAATCCGATCACTGTAATACTTTTTATAAAGCATTGAATGAAGAGCAAAAAACGGGAGATATTTGACAACCTTATATTATAGCGCCCTGGGAATATTACGAACAAAAATCACAGGACCAGCTGCTAATATTCTGACGAACCACTACACCAAATTGATTTTTTATTCAACAGCCACAACCTGCACCAATACCCATGGATGTGGACGACTCCAGGCAATACATACAGACAACCAGGAATAATAATGCTGTAAGTGCCAATTATAATAATAATTATAGTAATACATATAAGAGAGATAGAACACCTAACTACACTAATACGACTTCTCCGCAAGATAGGAAATTCCAAAGGATAAATAAATTAAACAGAGAAGATCTAGAATCAGTAGTAGTATCAAATTACGAAGAACAATATGAAACAGGCAGTACTTTTTTAGGCGAGTAAACGGGTTGCCCGGCTTACAAACAAAATGCGGTCTAACTGGCACACCCGTTACCTTATTAATCGACACAGGCTCCACTAGGTTAGGTTAGGTTAGGTTAGGAAGTCGATCCCAGAAGGGATCCCACTTGGACAGCTTAAGACGCCAGTCCGTTGTGATACCTACAAACTCCTATAATCCGGATCAAAAGACCCTTACAAGTCGACTAGACGTCTTGTGCTGAATACAAACTTGTTAAGACGGCCAATATCCATTTCGGTAATAAGTATTCAAGTCCGCCAAACGTGTGATTTCCGAGATATTTCAATCGCAGCCTAGCGAATGCCGGACATTGGAGGAGAAAGTGCTGGGATGATTCCACCTCGCCCTCCTCCATACAACTTTGGCAACTGGCATCGGGTAGTACACCAAGCCGTACCGCATGAGTGCGAGATGCACTTTGCTCAGGGCGAGAAGTTCCGCCGACCTCCTGCGATCCACTCTTGACCAGAAGGATCTCGCGGTCGCACAGGACCTAGTCGTCGACCAGCGTCTACTGAGTGCACGCGAGGTCCACAGGTGCTATGTTTAAAATAGCATTAAGAGCTAGTGTCGGTGTGGTCCGCAGTGCACCGGAGATTCCGATAAGCGCCGCTCTTTGGACCCTTTCAAGCATTTTAGCCAGTGTGGACCTCTCGAGCGCCCTCCACCAGACGAACACACCATAGAACATTATTGGCTTAACTACGGTTTCGTAGAGCCAGAACACCACCTTAGATGAGAGTCCCCACCTTTTCCCAATAGCCCTTTTGCAGCAGTATAAGGCGACCGAAGCCTTCTTAACTCTCTCCTCAATATTTGGCCTCCAGGAAAGTTTTCTGTCGAGGATGAGCCCTAGGTATTCCACTTTCTCAGCAGGTTGAAGAAGTGAACCCCCGAAAGAGGGGAGAGGCACATTTGGTATCTTATACCTCCTAGTGAATAAAACCAATTCGGTTTTACTTGGGCTGACGGCTAGGCCGCTTCTATTCGCCCAGCTAGATACCACGTTCAGGTACCCCTCGGTGAGCTCGTAAACGGTATTCAGGAACTTTTCCTTAACCATAAGAACCACATCATCAGCGTATACTGTCACCCGACAGCCTTGCGTCTCGAGTTCTATAAGTAGGTCGTTAACCACCGTTATCCAGAGCAGTGGGGAGAGTACTCCCCCCTGCGGAGTTCCCCTATTCACTTTTCTGGTAGCCTTGGCACCACCCCACTCTGCTGCGACAGTTCTGTCGCAAAGAAGACTAAAAATAAGGTGCTTGCGGTTAGATTCAACCTCAAACTTTTCGAGGGCTTTAACCACTGCCTCTGGTCGCACATTGTTGAAGGCCCCCTCGATGTCGAGGAAGGTGCCCACAGCAAATTCCTTGTGCTTGAGAGCTTTCTCCAGCCATGACACTACATCATGCAAAGCAGTATCGACTGACTTGCCTTTGATATATGCATGTTGCGCCCGTAACAGTTTACCCCTCGGTATTCTGCTCCTAATTTACAGATCCATAAGCCTCTCCATTGTTTTCAACAGAAACGAGGATAGGCTAATGGGTCTGAAATCTTTTACACAGACGTGAGAGCTTTTGCCGGCCTTCGGAATGAAAGCAACCTTAACCTGTCTCCAGAACTTTGAGACATGGCCTAATCTGACGCAGTTCGCGTAGATGGGGGCCAGCCAGCTCAATGACATCTTGATCGTACACTGTAATTGCGCTGGAATAATGCCATCGGGCCCCGGGGACTTAAAGGGCTTAAAGGATTTCAACGCCTAAGTAAGGTGACGATCGTCCAGAAGGTCCAAGAAGGTTGTACAGCCCTCCTGCAGCTCCCCCAGTGACACTTCTTCAGCAGAGTGATTTAGTGGAAAATGAGCATCCAGGAGTAGTTTCAACGACTCCTCGCTACTCGTTGTCCAACTACTATCTGCATTTTTTAGATACCCCACTGGAGTAGGATTTTTTGCAAGAATGCGCCTGAATCGTGGGGACTCATGACAGCCCTCTACACTACCGCAGAAGGCTCTCCACGAAACTCTCTTGGCGTTCTTCAACTCGGACTTGTAAATGGCCAGTCCGGCCTTGTACAACGCCCAGTCGTCGCTAGAGCCGCTTTTACGGGCTTTATTGAAAAGTCTTCTGCTCGAAGATCTGATCTCCTTTAGCTCCGAGGTCCACCAAGGGGGTTTCCCTTTGATTTTCTAGTAGTTATAGTAGAGTAGTTCTACTAACAGAGCTGAAAATCTCGACGAACTCATCGACCGCATCCGACGATAGGATCGAATCCCATTCGGGTGCGGGTGGAAGAGCTGATCGAAGCTTCCTGCAGTACCGGACCCAGTTGGTATTCCTAAAATTTCTATAGGTTTTGAGTTCCGGGCGTGAGGCTTTTAAGCTGAAACCAATATATCTATGATCCGAGAATGAATGGTCGTCTAGAACCCTCCATTCCGAAATCAAGGGAGCGATTTCCCTAGAGGCTAGCGTAATGTCAAGGACTTCCGCCTTGCTAGCAGTAACAAAAGTAGGGCTGTTCCCCCTGTTACATTTAGAAAGATCTACTCTACAAATAAAATCACCTTGTGTTAATGACTCACCTCTTGTGTTAATGTCCGAGCTCCCCCAGACGGTGTGCCTTGAATTTGCATCCGAGCCTATTAAGACTCCGGCCCCTTTTCGCCTGGCCTCTGCCAGAGCTCTTCTCAGCAGGTACGGAGGTGGCTCCACCTCGTCGTCGTGCGACATGTAGGCTGAGACAAGCCAGAGTTCTCCAGCGCTGTCCTCCAGTCTAGCAGCGACGACATCCTCGTTGCTGAAATTATGTAAAAGAAAAACGTTAAATTCGTTTCTGATCAACAAGCAGGCTCTGGTTCTACCTGTACTGTTTGCCGCCAGGAGCTTGTGGCTCTTTGTCCTTAGACCAGAGATACCGTTACTGCTCAGCCACGGTTCCTGGATAAGGACAACGTCGGCTTCGTCCCTTCCTAGACGAAGCACTAGATCGGCGGGGCCGCCTTTGAGTGCTGGAGGTTAATTTGGAGGACCCTCATCCTCCAAACTCCTCTCCAGCAGCGCGAGTTCCACACCTTCATCCGTACTATCGACCCCAACACCCTCGAACAGACGGTCGGGACTGAAGACGGATCCATCATCGACTGACGATCCGCCCCCCGCGCTCACCGTATCCGAGAGGATGGGGTCGATGTCCATTTTAGAGTGGGTCGCTCTCCTACTCTCTTCCACCTCAGCTGGTGGCAACGGGTCATCAGCCCTGGCTTCAACCGGGAGAATCCTGAGGACGACCCTCTCGAATCCATAGCTTATGGCCCCCTTTGCAATGCTGAGAGGAGCGAGGGGCTCCTTATTTAGGAGTATCAGCGCTTGCCGATATGGTTCCTCGGTCCTCTCCAGCCTAACCACCTTCCAGTCCTGGGTGGGAAGAGATGGATTGCAGTACCGCAATATCTCTTCAATTTCGGTCGGGGTAGAGGGTTCGGCCGGAAGCCAGACACGAGCACGAGGTCGCATCGGAAGATCCGATTTGGCCACCGCCTCGAGCCTTGCTCCTTTCCATACTTCCCCCACCCTGGCTACCGCCTCCTTATAAAGGAATGCCGACTGTTCGTCAGCACACCTTACAAGTTTGTGTAAGCCGAGATTCCACCTGGCACTTTCACATCTAGGGGATGGTCCAGGGCTTCCCCTGACCACCTTCATGAACACAGCGGAGATAGGAGCCGCTACCCGCTTCCACTCTTCATGGGAGATGGCTCCATCTCCCCTGCTGCTATCGTATACCCCGAGCTCAATTGAGCTGGCGAGTTTAGCGATTTCGCTAAACATCGGTGCCGCTCCGACTCGAGGCTTCTTGCCGAGGGAGGATTCCCCCTCCTGCGACCTCTGTCGCTTCATCGAGGTGTGGGGTTCGCTCGACCCCCCTTTCCCGTCATTGACGTTGCTTAGCACCCTTTTGGCCCACTCAAGTGTGCTAGCATGCTGATCAGATTTCTGGTCAACCTGCTTGCCACCGTAACGCTCCAAAATCTTGGTAGCCAGCCGACGGTCCGACTTCAGCTTTTTAGCTGTAGTCTGGCGTTTCCCCCCGGAACCCTTGTGCTTAACAGAGGTTCCTCTGCTAGTGCTGGCGATTCCGCCGCGCACTTCTGCCCTGCCTAAGGTGTCAGTCGGCAGATTCCTGCCCACTCCCCCCGCGTTACCGCCCCTAGAAATGGTAAGCCGGTCACCCCCGGAATTTTTCTTCTCACCCTTCGGCGGAGACGGTTTCGTCCCCATCGGTGAAGGTGCCCCCCCAGGGAACTGTCCACTTTTGAAGAGGTCGGTTTCGACCCGCTTCCTCCCTCGTCCTTGGTTAAATTGTTGTTGTTAGTGTTCATTGTAATTGGGTCCCCACTCAGAGCCGCTATCCGTCTCCTGGAAAGGTAGTCGCCTTTAAATGGTCCCAAGGTTGTCTCGGTTACGAGGCCAAGGCGAGGGTTGACGCACGCCCTTATGAGGCAGTGCGTTCAGAGCCGACCAGCGCAAAGAAGGAGTCATCTCAACAAACACTTACCACACTCTGAGGCCTGCCATGGTTTTAACGGGACGGAGGCGGCCTTGGTATTAGCCCATCAGCCATTTCTACAGAATGTCACCCCTACATACTCAGGTGACAGAATACCACGACCACCAGCCCAGGGTTCAAACCGATCCATCTAAGAGTCCAAGCTAAGTTCGTGTCGAGCAAAGGTCAAATCCGTAGGTCAATTGGGAAAAATATACCAATATCAAGGATATCTTGGAGCAAAAACAGGATAAACTACTAAAATATCATAACAAAAGCAGAAAAAATATAACATATAAAACAGGTGATATTATATATAGCAAGACAGATCGACGTAATAAGCTTGCAACAAAATATAATAAACACAAAGTGAAAGAAGATCGCGGAGACACGATTTTAACAGTGAGGGGAAAGGTTATACATAAAGATAACATTAGGAAGCAAAGTACACAATGCAAAGAATAAGAGTCATAAACTTTTGCCTATTTATTTTATTGGCTTCATTTGCATTTGCTGAAAAGATAACAAACCTTTCAGGTAGAAGATATATTTTAACCGAAACGGAAAACGTTTATACATATAATAGCTCAGCCTACCTGTATCATATAGCCAACCTTTCGACAATATTAGCGCCTTATGAAAATATAATGAGAACAAGATACAGTAACATACAATCCCAGGAAGAAAGTATTCTCATTAATAAAATAGAAACACTGAAAACACAACTGATACCATCCGAGCATCGTATCAAACGTGCCCTTAATTTTTTAGGCTCAATTTTGAAATTTATAACAGGTACGCCAGACCACGACGACCTAATAGAAATAAAATCAGGTCTTAACCAGTTAATAGAAAATAACAACCTACAAAGACAAATTAATTCACAGTTTGAGAAAATCCTAGAAACTTTAGATCCAAAATCTATAACAGAAACATTAATAATTAGGGAAGTATATAAAGAATTAGAATCAATAACAAACACAATTAATTTTGCGAAAACAGGTCTTTTTTATTCAGGCACTCTTAACCTTAAAGATATTAAAGAAATCATTAAAACAGAATCATATGGTGGTGATAATAAAACATATATAAACCATGAACAAGAAATAAAAGATATAATCCATGCTCATGAAAATGAAAAAATAGAAATATTTAATATATTATCTTCTGAAAGTAATTATAAATTTAGTAATATACAAAAAATGAACAAGTTCTTAATACTTATAGAAGAACACCCCTTTAAATTTATTTTATACCTTATTTTAATTAGTATAATATTAGTTTTAATTGTGTATTCATGTATAAAAATATATATCTATCGACAAGTACAAGCAAATAACCAACGTAAAAGAAATGTCGAAGAAATATTCGAAACAGAATTACGCCGACTTCAGTCATAGATGTCTCGAAATGAGGACATTGCATTTTAACACGGGGGAGAGTTAACGACATAGCCGCACACCGCATACATATGTACATACATACAAATATACACATGTACATACATACATACATATCATAAATACTTATATATAAGTGACATAACACTTATTAGACATAAATACATAAAACCAAAATAAGCATATGTAAACATATCTATCAGCTAACACACTTGAAATGTACAACATACATTGTAAAATATAAATATCAGAGATAAGAACATATAACAATAGAAATGCACTATCAATAACAACCCAAATATAACAATAGGAACGAATAGTTCTATCTGTTAGTGCCGTTTCAGACAGGGACTCAAAAGAGTCTCATACCAGTTTATTGTGGGCGAGGGGACGACGAGGAAAGACGAAGGGACCGTGCCACTCGTGTTCGGGTGGCACGCTTTGTGTTCTTTTTCGTAACAGCTCGCTGCTACCCTTTTCAGCATTAATTTTCACTTTCAAATCCTTTGAATGGTTGCAAGAGCGCTCGGTTTCAAATGAATTCGATCGCAAATTTGAGTTCTGTTATCTATTTTTGTATGTAATATGCAAATACGTATGCATAGAATAATAGAAATATTATGACAAATTGTAAATAAGGAGAAAATTAAGATATAGATTATGGAGTAAAGAAATTATGAATTTTTAATACGGAGTAAAGAAATTATGAGTTTTTAATACTTAAAGATTAGGAAATTCCTATTATAAATTTGGCCTTGAAAATATTAGTAGCGGATATTCAATACATTCTTGTGGATTAGGGAATTCCCGTTTTTAGTATTTTTTTGAAACTATTAAGCGGGTAGGTACTTGTATTATGCATATTGTTCTACCATATTCATGGTAATTCATTGCAAGCAAAATGTGTGACCATCATCTCAACATACAAATGAAATACGCAGCACGCAGTGTTGCGCGGTGTTGCGCAGTCGAACCGCACAAATATTTACGAACATTTTGTGAAAAGGAATGCAGAAAAACTAGACTCGAGTTGCTGGACTCTTTTTGACCGTGTGAATGCCCAGAGCGACACCAAAAGAAAATTTGAAAAACATCAGACTCTTTTGCATCCCAATGTGAAACGGCACTTAGCAAACAGATAAGTATCGATACAGCTCAATAGTATAAGCAGCACTAAGATTTATGTAAACTAGTTAGTCTAAAGATTATGAATAGAGAACACGCACTTCGGCGTAGTGAAAACATATTTCTTTTTTCTCATATCGTAAAAAACGATAATAACTCGTGCGAGACACATTTTTTACAGAACGTGATTTTTCGTAATAAAGTTGAACAATTTGTAAACGTTGTTCAGGCGTAAGTCTTTCCATGTTGAAATGCCAAACAATACTAAACAAAAAGGGCTAAGTTCGGATGTAACCGAACATTTTATACTCTCGCAAAGTCAAATGCTATACTCGTTTGAGATTTCTTTGTGGATTGACTGATATTTTCGGTAGAAGTTCAACTATAGGCACTGGGGTCCACATATTTAGTACTTAGGTGCTTGAACAGTTTTGGTTCGATTTAGACAATTTTTGGCCGCAAGGTGGCATACTTTAATTGCATTATTCACGCAAAGTTTTACCCCGATATAATCATTGTTACCTGATTCGCATAGTGGAAAGCGAAACAATCAGATGGAATTGAAAATGGTGTTACATGGGAAGTAAGCGTGGTTGTAGTCCTATTTCGCCCATTTTCGCACTATGACATAGAAACATGAATAGAACGTTATGCACCAAATTTGGTTGAAATCGGTTAAAAAGATCCCAAGATATGGGTTTTCACCTAAAAGTGGGCGGTGCCACGTCCACTGACTAATTTTGAACGCGGTTCCTATAAAGTCATCTTATACCATCCCAGAGATAAAATTTAAGGTATTTAGTGCTTGGTTTATCGCGCTTTTAGTATTTTTATACTCTCGCAACCTGTTGCTACAGAGTATAATAGTTTTGTTCACCTAACGGTTGTTTGTATCACCTAAAACTAATCGAGTTAGATAAAGGGTTATATATATATAAATGATCAGGATGAAGAAACGAGTTGAAATTCGGCGACAACCCCGGGAACTCCCCATATAACGGTACTGTTAAAAATTACTAAAAGCGCGATGAATCAAGCACTAAACAAGCCAGAGACATTAAATTTTTCCTCTGGGATGGTATAAGATGATTTATATGATATATGGGAACCACTTTCAAAATAAGATAGTGAGCGTGGCACCGCCCACTTTTAGCTGAAACCCCATATCTTGGGACCTGCTCAACCGATTTCATTCGGTACATAATATTCTTCTCACATTTCTATGTTATAGTACGAAAATGGGCGAAATTGGATTACAACCACGCCTATTTCCCATATAAGATCATTTTAAATTCCATCTGATTTTTTCACTTTCCAGTATGCAAATCAAGTAACAATGATTATATCGGCGTAAAACTTTGCGTGAGTAATACGTTTAAAATATGCCACTTTGTGACCAAAAATTATCTAAATTGAACCAAAACTGTTCAAGCCCCTAGGTACTGAATATGTGGAGCCCAGTGCCTATAGCTGACTTTTTACCGAAAATATCGGTCAACGTAGAACAAGGTGGCAATATCCACAAAAAAATTTAAAACGAGTATACCATTTGACTTTGCGAGAGTGAAAAATGTTCGGTTGCATCCGAACTTAGCCCTTCCTTACTTGTCATTATTAATTTTGTTTTACTTACTCTTTTATTTGATCTTCATTCTTTTTGTTTATTATGTCTTGTAACTTCCCCAATTGTAACATTAAACGCGAGTCAGATCGCTACGTTTCATGCTGGCTTTGTGATGGGCTAGCCAATATTAAATGTGCTGGACTGACAGGTAGAATCTTAGATTCTATTCTCGACTGTAAGGGATTGCGTTGGTCCTGTTTAAATCTATTTAAAGTTTATTGGGAGACTCGGAATGGCTTTAACGAAATCGGTCGCGATCTTGTAACCCTCACCGAAAAATTTAGGCACTACGAACAATTGTTCAAATCTTTTAACTGCCTGAATGATTCTCACGAATCCTCCAAACCTGCTTCTAAGCGTAAACGTCCTACCGATGAAGTAACACTTAGTTCTTCCGTACAGAAGAGAACGTCTCCTCCCAATGACCTAATAAATCTCTCTTCTCCTTGCGCTCAAGGTGATAAACCGTCAACTTCCAAGGAGCTCAATTCCCCAAAAGCTCTATCTAATAGTAATAAGTGTCTCACAATTCCAGAGGTTCCCCTTACTAACTAAGTAGCATCTGTTAAAAATTTGGTAGTTATTCCACCAAAAAAGTCTATATTTATTTCTAGACTTGCCAAATATACCTTGGTGGAGGACATTAAGTCTTACATTTCGTCACGTTTAAAAATCGATGATATCAATATCCGTAAATTTAACTTCAATTATGATAGAAGTATATCATCGCTTAAAATGGACGTATCTCTTGAAGTCATACGGAAAATATTGTTAAATTACCAAAAGCAACCACCGATATAAAAAAACTGATTGGTAGAAATTCGCTAAGCATTTATTATCAAAATGTTAGAGGTCTTAATACAATATTAACCGACTTGTATTTAAACAGTTCCAATTTTAATTTCCATATAATTGGATTTACAGAAACATGGCTTACACCTCTTATTTTTGATAGTGAGATTTTAAACAGCGAATTTCAAATATTTAGATGTGATCGACTGAACAGAATCGGTGGAGGTGTTCTATTTGCCGTGCATTCCTCTATCCCATCTGAAGATGTTCTTGTTCCAGGAACCGACTCTTTTGAATTTAAATGTATTAGAGTCTACGTTAATAGTTGCTTTATTTATTTAACCCTATCTTATATACCACCCCATTCGGACTTATCTGTATACATGCAGCATGCTTCTATAATAAATAGTGCTACTTCGATGGCAAATAATGCAGATTCAATAATTGTATTAGGTGATTTCAATTTACCGTGTGCTTTGTGGAAAGCTTGCGATGACTATATCGTGTCGATTTGCAATCAGTCATGTTTTAATGAGTTTTTCGAAAAAAATTCCGAGTTGGTTCTGAACCAAATTAATTTGATTCCGAATAAATTTGGTAAATGCTTAGATTTAGTATACGTTGATACCTCACAATGTTCCATTATTCAGAGTAATCCTCTTGTTCTACCAGAGGATTCATATCATCCTGCTTTGGAAATATCTGTCGAAATCTCAGGCAATGTACGGGATAATAATCATCAAACTTCGTGATTCTGTACTCGGTTTAACTTTGCAAAAGCTAATTTTAAAAAGTTAAATACAGAACTTTCTACAATAACATGGCCTAATTATAATGGTGACATTGAATTGAGTATGTCTGATTTTAATAACATTATTACGAAATGATTTGAAAAGTATGTTCCAATAGTAATTGTTAACAAAAACAAAAGTATAAGTACGTGGTTTTCGAAAGAGTTATATAAATTGAAAAACAGAAAAACTCGAGCCTTTAAACATTTTAAAAAAACCGGTTCACTTGTCGACTATTCTAAATATTCGCTATTGCGTCGACAATATTTTGACCTAAACAAAAAATGTTATAATAATTACTTAAATAAAGTAAAAAAGAATATTGTACCTAAACTTTTTGAAGCTATCATCACTGACCATATAACCTTTTCGATTTATCCGTTAATTTCCTCATCTCAGCATGGATTCCGAAAAAGGAATTCGACTATAACAAACTTACTTGAATTTGTAAACCATGTATCATTGGGTTTTAGGAAACATAAGCATACGGATGTTATATACACAGACTTTAGCAAAGCTTTCGATAAAGTAAATATATCGATTCTCATACATAAACTTGATCTGCTGGGCTTTCAGCCAAGATTCCTTCAATGGGTATCTTCCTATCTTTATAGTAAAACACAACGAGTGATATTTGAGGATACACCTTCAGATACAATTAATGTTTCTTCAGGTGTTTCGCAAGGTGGTCATCTTGGCCCGATTCTGTTCTTGTTGTTTATTAACGATATCTCTTCAGTAATAGAATTCTCAAAAATTTTATTATACGCTGACGACGTAAAGCTTTTTAAATCATACACTTCAACTGAGGAAAGGTGTCTGTTGCAAACAGACTTAAACAATTTGGTTGCATGGTGTGATAGAAATGATTTGCCATTGAATCTCAATATATGTAAGATGATGTGCTTTTCCGGTAGATCTGTGCACCCCTCTTCTTATGTAATAAAACACCATAGTCTAAAACAAGTTTTTAACTATATTGATTTGGAAGTTAATATGGACCCTAAGCTTAATTTTAGTTTTCTTATTGATACCATGGTCTTGAAAGCAAAAGCTGTCCTCAGTTTTGTTAAACGTTGGTCTAAAGAATTTAGAGATCCGTATATTACTAAAACACTTTATACAACTTTGGTTAGACCTATATTGGAATATGGGTCTGTTGTATGGAACCCTAGCTACCAAATCCATTCTGACAAGTTTTTGTCAAGAGTCTGTTCAAAAACAATTTTTACTTTACGCCTTAGCGCATTTCCGATGGAATTCTAGGGTATGGCTACCTCCATACACTAGTCGTTAAAAACTTATTAACCTACCTACACTTTCTAGTCGTAGGAAAATAACATAACAGCATAACATTCTTAGTGAAAATCTTGAATGGAACAGTTTACAGTTCTTTTCTCCTGTCTGAAATTAAATTTAATACATCGGTTCGCTTTTCGAGACAGTTTAGACCTTTAGGCAGTTCTTCAATATTTTTTATGTTATCTATTTCGTTAAATTTATTATTTCATCTAATGATAAGGTTGGCTAAGTGTTATGATAATTAAATGTGGGTAATTTAGCAAAGCGTTCTTTAATAATAATAAGAGTTGTTCAGTTTTAAATTTCTTTTGTCATAATTGTTCATTAATTTTGTATTATTTACAAAGATTTTTTACATATAATGTTAAGTTCAAGTTCTTTCATTTCTCCTTTTACATTTTGGATTTTTGAGCTTATATTATTATTAAATATACACAAATTTCTTTTCCGAAGTTTATTTAATTTAGGGTTATTAAAATATTAAAATATATTGTTTTTATAATATATAATTTCTCTTTCTTGAAAGTTAATTTCAAATTTGTTTTTGTTTCCAATGGTGATAGAAAATATCTTTTAACATTTTTTATTGTTTCGAGCACTTTTATTAGAAATGGAATTTTCGTATTTTGCACACCTAGTTTATTGTTACGCAATTTATAAAAGTCAATTTTAAGTGTTTGTATATCTTCAGTTGTTAACATATTGTTTACCATAACTCTGCTATTTGCAGCAATTATATTGTTTTGGATGTGTTCAATATTATCATTTAAAATTTTTTTTCAACATAATGTCCATATGAAATAAATGTAAATGAATATCTCTGTTAGACTGATCTAGGCTATTAAATTTACTGCCATCTTTTGCCTGCCTATTTCGAGAATTTTAGTGAGTTTTCTCATTGCGTCATTGATATTGTTGTTATAAGCTATTATTGTTAAAAGCTTCTATTATATTGTTAGTGTTTTCATCTACAGTATTTAAATGGTTCTCTATTTTGGATCAATCTTCATCATCCATAGTACCACCTATCCATTTAACCCCTGATCCTATGATGTTGGCTAAACCTCTTTAATCTTTATTTATCTGGAGGGTAAGTAATCTAGTTCTAGCTTTAATTATTTCTGATAGTATAAATTCTTTATAATCTACTAATTTTAGTTGTTGCACATTTTCTCGAAGGTTTCCAATTTCGGTTAGATCTATAATATGGAGTATGGTTGTGTAATCTAAAAGTAGTTGTATATCGCTTAATTTTATTTCTACGTATACGTTATTATTTTCATTGATGTGTTGGATGTTTAGCGATGATATTACCAGTGGTATTATCGTTAGGATTAATATACCTGTTGATGTCCAGTGCCAATGAAAATTTACTCTTCCTTTTAATGTTGCTTGTATACGTATATTTTCTAAATTCAATTTTTTGTAACGAGGTTCATATTTATGGCTTAGTTGTAATTTTTTACGTAACCTTCTTGATAATTTTGTCTGAATTCATCCCTATTTTCGTTTCTTTTTCCTATGACTTCGCTTTTTGCTTCAAAATTCCGTTTAATTAGAGCCTTTTTAATTTTTCCTTCTATTATGTCTAAAGGTTTTGCCGTTATGGTGGAATGTATGGACTTGTTGTACCACTCGATGCATTTGTATACACGTTCCTGTAGCTGTCATACGACTGAAAGATCCATTTTGATCTATTGCAGATATCATAATTATTTATGTATTTTTGTACGAAGCTTTTGAATTTTTATAGTGAAGATTTTTTTTGATCCCTTCGTAGTTTTCTGTTATTCTCGCATGACCTGTTTCGTTAATGTGATATTTTGCAATTTGTTTAAACAATTCATCCTCGCTGTTTATTTCATTTACGTTGAAACTACATTTATAAAACCATATTTCAGTACTGAATAATTCAGTCAATTTGATTTGGACCCGCTTGTATAAATTGGTCTATATATCATTTCAGCTTATACCTATATATTTTGATATTACGATTTGTTACTTTTGTATCCTCCAATTTGTTATCTGTAATTATAATTTGGGTTGCAAATCTGTTAACTACTGTATTGGGGGGGATAAATTTCTAATGGCTTTTACTTTCTTAAGAGTGAATTGATTCTGTGTTCATATTATAAATGCTGTTACTTTATTCGACTTTTCCGATAGTTAATATGTCCCCTGGTTTACTTTTTGTTCGACCTATGAAATTGGCGACTTTATTTTCTTTACCTTTGATGTAATTAATATGTGTGTTATATTCGCCAAGTTTTAAAACCCACCTTTGAAGTCTTGGGTTAATGCATTTTCCTTTTGTTTTTGTGTGCAACCAAACAAGTGGTTGATGGTCTGTTAGGAGCTCAAATGGTTTATTATATTAAAAGGGAGAATAGTTAACCGACGAGACGTTTACAAGCAAGTTGTTTCCGATTGCAGCATAATATTTTTCGTGGTCATTTAAGGTCCTGCTTGCATAAGCAATAGGATGATATCCTTGCGAAAAGACCGTTCTTATTGCATAATCGCTAGCATCCGTTGTCAGTTTGAAACTTGTTGACTAGTCGGGTTGTAATATTTGGGGATTAATGAGCATTATTTTAAATTTTTGAAATGCATCTATATATTGTGAATCTTTTATGTTAATTTTTTGGTTTTACTTTAGGTGGTTTGTAAGACCATAAGCTACTTTGGTATACTCTTTTATTAACTTCTTAAAATAGCCTGTAATACCTAAAAATTATTAGCTTCTGAATATCTTCCACTTTTGTTGAATTAGGTTTAATGCCCTGTATTCAAAGTGTGATCAAGATACAGGATTTCTTTACAAAAAAAATTGCATTTGTCTATTAGGATTTTTAAATTGTGCTCCCTATATATTTCCCTATTAATTTCATAAAACTTTGATTTATGCTGTTCATATGATCTTTAATGGAAGTGCTAAAAATAAGTACATCGTTAAGATAAACGACGCATATTTTGTTGATGTAGTCCCTAAGTAAACGTTAATCAATCGTTGAAAGGGAAACGAGAATTCTTCAATCCAAATGGCATACGGATGAATTTGTAATGACCGAAAGGGGTAGAAAGGGACAGTTTTTATTTTGATCGTTTTCTTCCAAAACTTGGTGAAATCCATTCGCCAAGTCAATTGTTGAAAATTAGTTTGCTTTTCCTAATTTCAAAATCGACTTTGTTGTTTGTCTTGCTTACGTACTATATATGTTGGGTCTTGCTAATCTAATCCTTTATATTCTTTTAATGAGTGTTCGTCGATCAGGGTTATCGTATAACCGGTATCATTGAACATTTAATCATAATTTTTCCTATTATTAGTTCTACTGTCGGTAAATTTTGTTCTGGCTGGTAAATTGAAAATGTTTCTTCTGTAAACATATTAGTTCTTTGAAGATGATCGACCTCCATTGGTTTTGTGTTATTTTGGTTTCTAACTGGATATATTGAGTTTCTACATTGTACATGCTCTTGAATTTTTCGGAGGGTTGTGTTTTACTTGGGCATTATTTTGCCTTCAATTACTCTTTCGTTTTTGAAATGTGTTCTTTGTTTTCTTAATTAGATTATGTACTATCTGATTTTGATCTACATAGTTGCGGTGAGGACTGAAATAATTGCCATTTTGCTAAGTTTACCATCGTATCGTAAACCACACTCCTCCAGACAATAATATGCTTCTCTAAGGCTCACTATGTTTCAACAATGTATGATGATTATGCTGGCTTAATGTACTGGCATGCTACTTAAAAAGGTTTTTAGAATCATTGCTTCATTGGTTGAGGGACAAAAGTCTTTTTGTTTTCCGCAAGGTATCCATGTTTAGACGTGAAACATCAGCCGGCGCACTGTCTTGTTGGAAATAGAAAGATTGTCCGCGGGAAATACAAGTACGAAAGGGCGGAGTTCGGGTATAAAGAACATTTTATGCTCCTGCAACTTGCAACGATCCAAGCTGGCTAAATACATTCAGGTGTTTATATTCAAAAATTTTGAGAAAGGGTACAACTTCATTGTTTGACAAAACCGTGAAGGGATTACAATCAAATTTGGTATCATATTAAATTATTTTGAGAGTCATATAATCACTTCGTTTTATTACTATGTTTTACTACGCGTCAGCGCAAATTATACTAATATCATTGGAGGCATAGCAATGGAAAGGCTGATTGCATTAATTTTTGGCATTGCTCAATTATACTAGAACATTTTTTAAAGCAATTTAAAAAATATTAACATATAGATGGAGTAAAGTCAACCAGATGTTTCAAAATCGTGAATATCAGTTATATTGGGGCTAAGGCAAGTTTTCGCACGATTTTATCCATCCATTAGACAAATATATACACTGTTAGAGGAAAACACACTCTCTCAATTTCAAATCTTTGACATGCAGTTTGGTTTCGATTTGGACAATTTTTAATCATAAGGTGACATACTTCCAACGCACTATTCGTGCAAGGTTTTATTCAGGTTCCAAGATATGTGATTTCACCTAAAAGTGGGCGGTTCCACGCCCATCGTCCAATTTCAACCACGGATTTTAAAAAGTCCTCTCATACCATCTCGGAGGTAAAGTTAAATGTGTCTGATGTGTAAAGTTATTGATTTATCGCGCTTGTAGCAGTTTTTTACAATTCCGACTTTGCCCATCTACGAACTCTTCCTTTTTTGCCAAGTACCAATTCTACTTATTACGATATCTCAATATTTACTCAAGCTTGCACAGACGGACGGACGGACAGCTCGTCTCGTCAACCTGATCAATTATATATACATAAGTCTATATATATCTCGAATAGATTTAGATGATACCAGAAACCGTTAGGTGAACGAAACTATTATACTCTATTGCAAGATCCTGTTTTAACGCTCGCTATTGATGGTAAAGGCATTCCCCACCTCATTTCGAAAGAAATAAGGCCCGATCAATTTTTAGGAAAGCAATTGCATTTTATGAACCGCACGAGAATTTGACTTACCCCAAAAGGCAATTTTGTTTCTTGACGAAGCCATTTAGCCAGAAATGGGCCTCATCTGAGTAGATGATTTTCCGCTGAACATGAATTTGTGAATTTTTCGGAGAATATGTGAAAAAGTTGTGTGCTATTAAACCATATGATGTGTACATTATATGTATGTACGTTTATTTCTACTTTTGTTAAATAAAAACTTTTAATAAAGCAAATTATTTGTTTTAAAAAACTTTAGTGCTTTTTACAAAAAATTATCAATTATTAATTGAGGACCAATGATATTATTATTCCACATCAGAATGCTTAAGATAAAAAACTAAACTGTGTTACTTTACCCTTAATGGCAAACATTACTTTATTTATAAATCGTGCAAAATTTTAGATAAACAAATAAAAGATATTCCTTTAAGTTAACACATTTTTGGACAATTTAAAATTATACAATACAAGATCTGTACTGAATTGCAAAATGTAATTAATTAGTCATATAAGCATTAATTGAAAAGTATTTAACTTTTTCTTAAGGCAGTTTCAAACAAAAAATTAAATATAAAATCGTAAACCATGTTTGACTAGCTTTTCTCCAATGCCTCCAGAGCAAGAAAATTGCATCCAGAAAAATAAATTTTTTGCATGTGTTTATTTCCTTTGAAACTGTTATAACTTAAAGTGTTAAAATTAGTTTAGCAAAGAAATCACATTGAAAACCCTAGTGTTAAGTATATATACAGGTTGTCTTATGTGTATGCTTACATAGTTGATAAAATTGTTCATTCATTTCTAAAATATATCTTTGGCATTAATGCTTTGATAGTTTAAGTTTCCCCCATTCAAAGCAAAAAAATGTTAGGTACAATAGAACCGATTTAATTAAGGGTTTATGCTAATTGTGCTAACTTAAACTAGAAAGTTATCAATCTCATTTTTCTTTCTTAAAACTATGTTCTTTGTTAAGGCGGCTTATTAAATCGATGTCCTACCCAGATTTTTAAGCTTTAAAATTTTGTTTACTGAAAGTTGACTAAATGAGCAGTTCGTATCAGCTAAACTTTGTATGCTTTCTTTAGTAACTAACATTCTAATTAATTTATTCAATAAATAGGTACTTTGAGGTTTGGCTCCACGCGTACTCAAATGTATTAATCATAATCAGTTGCTAAGTTGTATTTAAAATATATACTTAGCAGTCACAAACTTAATCAAATAAGCCCATTTATTTTAGCTTAGTTTTGGGAAATAATCGCCTATAATTTTTTTACAGGATATACAAAATATCCCACAAGCCTACCAATCATCATCCTCGTTGTACTCCGATAATTCGAGGCGAAATGATGTGCTGACATTTTCCAATTTGCGGTGGCAGGTTCGTCCCAAGGGATTATGTCTCAGGTTAACTAATTCTAAGTTATCGCTTGTGATCATTTCATCAGTGTCGATTTCTAAAAAAAAATGTGTGTTGTGGTTATCTAAATTGATTATTATATAGAGAATTTACCGATAATGGCATTGTGACTGGCGTCCAATTCCCGTAATTTGGGCATTTTAAACACAACTGGTGGTAAAACAATAAATGAGTTGTGTGAGATATTCAACCGCGCCAACGCATTTAGATCTGCCAACTCATCGGGCAATTTGGCCATTTGATTGTGCGAGAGGTTGAGGTCTTCATGTAATGAAAAGTAGATGTGTGGTAAGTCAGTTGTGAAATATTGACTAATGCGTTTATTGAAAAACTTACCTGTAATGAGATTAAATTTGAGCGCGAATTTCGCTGGTATCTTTTTGATGACATTGCTACTAAGATCACAAGTCTTTAGTTGGGTATTGCGCATTAAATGATAAATCGCGTCGGGAATTTGCGTCAGTTGGCATTCGGACAAGTCTGAAAATAATAAACAAACTTATGTTAATGATTTTGCTAAATTTAATTTAAAATCTACGGTTACTAACAACAAATTTGATGAAACTGAATGAAATCAAGCAAAAACTTGTAATCAATAGTGAAACATGTGAATACGTTTTAATAGAACAGTAGTCAATAAATGGACAAACTCTAAATTTTATTCGTTATTATTCCACCTTATTGATTTATGAGTAAGTTGTGTTTACTATTGTAATAAGTAGTTTCTAAGATACATTACGGCCAATCCAAGTATACGTACTTTTTATCAATAGATATTTTTTGACATATCACGCGTGAGTCATGTCAAGCTGTTATGTTACTTTTGTTTAGTATTGTTTTGCATTTCATCAAGGAAAGACTTACGCCTGAGCAACTTTATTACGAAAACTTACGTTCTGTAAAGAATGTGTTTCATGCGCTTCGCTCAACTTATGATCAATAACATTGGCCTACTGAGCGGACTATTCGCAACACCATCACCCATCTTGAGAACCAGCATTCATTATTGGATATTCGACCGAATAGACCACGTCCAGCACACAGTGAAGAAAGCCGTAGCTGAGACTGTACACGAAGACCGTGGAGTGTCGATTCCGCACCGTTCGTAGCAACTCGGACTGACGTGAGGAACGACTTGGCGCATTTTACGTCGACATCTTAAATTAAAAGCGTATAAAATACAGCTTGTGCAAGAACTGAAACCGCCCAACCTTCCCAAGCGACATCGCTTCGCTCTATGGGCTCTTGAAGAATTCCTTGATGCTGGTGAGAACGTGACTGTCAATGGTGACCGCTATCGCGCCATGATAACCCGCTATATGATGCCTTAAATTAAAGTTCGTGATCTCGGCGATATTTGGTTTCAACAAGACGGCGCCAATTTTAGTCGAAATTTACCCTAAAAGTGAGTCCGCCTCTAGATATTAAAAAAAATTTTATTTTTCCAAAAATTTTCTTTTTTAATAATCTCCAAATTTTAAACTCAGGCTAATCATAAAAAAAAAATTTCGCTCAACCCTAATACGCATACTTATAATAAATTAAATAACACATACACAATTTTTTTCAACAATTATCACAAACAATCCTAATGCGCATATTATTATAAATTCCTTAGAAAAAAGTTTATAATACTACAATACTACCTAAGTTCTTTTATTATTGGTAACATATTGGTAACCTACTTAATAAGTTATGAAATGCTCAAATCCAGAGCACATGATATTTCTTTAATAAGTTTCAAAAGTATATATATTACCTAATGACTCATTATCTTGCGCATTTTCACATCTCTCTACAACACGCACCACAGCATGTGCCATTGTTGACAATTTTTTCAACTTTTCAGAAATGAATTAAAAATAACCAAATACAGTGTAATTTTCCCTCTAACAGCGTACACGTGGATTTTCGCGAGGTTTCGCTTTCGATTTATTATATTTCCTAGAAAATATATTCAGAAAAACACAAACGACACGATCAAATCGCGGATGGAAATTGAGTGAAAGATCTATTGTGCAGCTCGTGAAGAAAACATTATATCAAAACACTTGCTTTTGAGAAAGACATTAAGTTATAAGAGAATTTGTTATAAAAGAGAGTGAAATAAACACTCTTAAAAGTTGTTGTTTAGATAGTCATATTTATGATTTGCTTTGTGATATTCAAATTTAAATCAATACATACTATATTATTGTCATACAATATGATATTTTCAAACGTTTTTCTTTAAACGAATTTAAGTAATTACAAGCTGCATTTATTCGATTAGAAAAATACTATATTTGTGCAATTTCGTTATATGGGAGGTGAACGTCGTCAATGCGCTACTTCGTTCATATTAACACAATGGAATTGTATGAAAAAATTAATATAATAAGTAATAATTATTTGGCCAAGAGTGGGATTTTGTCTCTTTGTATGTGTTTGATTGTACAAATGTATGTATGTACATACATATATCTATTTATAATTTATTTTGTGCTCTAAGCATAAGTACTAGTATATACAACGTGCTGTGCAGAGAGCTTGCACTAAAGCTCTCGTGTAAGGTTTTATCAGAGAATGTTAATAAATATTTATATATATTTAATTTATTCAAATTCTCTGGTTTTATGTCTTTTCTTCTACATTAGTTCACAATTATAGGAGCAAATGAGCTTTTGCTATAATATTTAATGCGCTGTAGTGTATAATAAATATATACACATATTTAAGTAAAACTGATCAATTTAGGAATTTACATTTATCAACATGTTGTACAGATATGACTACCAACTGAAATTAAATTAATTAATAAATAAACATTAAAACTAATCTCTCCTACCTAAAGTACAAATTCTTGAAGGGCCACATAATATTCTATTCTATTTGGAGAGAATGTTAATAAATTCTCTGATAGGAGTACTTAAAATTTTTGAGATCACATTCAACTGCAGGTTAGTTTTTCAGTATTTTATCACAGAAGAAAGACCTAATTATTTCTTTTGGCTAAATATATTTGGGATGTCTGAAAAATATGCTATCACTACTATTTTAAAATATCAACAAAGAAACCATCTACAAACATATATATTTTCTGTCAGAAAGCTACAAAGGGCTTTATTCTAATTCATAATGGGAATTACTTTCAAAAAGTCTAAATACATACTAAATGTATGTATATTTTTAAATAAGTACATATATATAGTAATACAATGTAAAATTTTATAGAGATTATGGGGGAAAGATGTTTAATTATTTTTCTCCTGAAAAGGTTTTTTTAAACCCAACGTATTGTTTAAAGAAAGCGAGAGAGAACGGAAGAGGTAAATATAAACAGGGTATGTACATATAGGAAAACCGTAAAGTTCCAAGAGATTAATTCCACCAGTTTGTAGTAGTAGACAAAGGGTCTACTACGACGTCGGAAAAAAAACGAAAGCACGAGACATATCAGCTTGATCAGCTGCCAACAACAAACAGCTGCTACCAACAATTGGCTTTGTGGCCTGAGAATAAAGAACGGATTTATATTAGATACAATTGCACTTGTTTAATTTGGCGTCACTTCTTTTTGGTTATTGTAGATTTCGGTGCTTATAATTATTATTTGAATATACATACGTATGTATTAATTTTCAAAGCTTACATACATAAGTAGTATGCACTTACAAGAGTACAAGATCACATGAAATTAGTGCGCGAAAGCTGCAATATGTGCAGATTTCAAATATTATTCATAATAATATTGTAATAATTGTTCAAATCGAACCAAAACTGTTGAAGCCCCTAGTTACCGAATATGTGGACCCCAGTACCGATAGATAACTTTTTACCGAAAATATCGGTCAATGTACGAGATATATAATTGAAATTCAGAGAGGATTATTTTCTAATAATAGTATGTCTGAATGTCAAAAATAGGTTGAATCAAGTCAATACTTCCCTTAGACCCCATATACCTAATATAAAGATTTTTGAAATTTCTGGCGACTTTATATAGCATATAGCAGCCAATATGTTATCACAATAGTTATCTCAATGAAAATGAGATAGCGAGTTTAACTCATAACAGTATATTATCTTTGTACCTAAAACTTTACTCTGTATGATTGGTGATCATTTTATTAGTCTGTTATGTTAGTGGTATGTGCTATTGGTAAAATTTGATAAAATTGGGTCAATACTACCCCCAACTCCCATATACTACTTATAATGATTTTCGTTATTATAACAAGTTTTCTGCCGGTCAGTGAATATTATTTGTATATAAAATTGCTTCCGTCCCCTTCTCTACCCCCAATAAACCCCATAAATGATTTCCTTCTTTCCACCTGTATTTAAACCGTTCATGTTGGTCAAAATGTGTGATATTTTATTAAATTTAATAACCCAACGATTACCCTCCTCCCGCCCAACCGACGCGAGGGGCGCAATCCGCATACGTGCGGAATTAGCCGAGTCAGAAAAGGCAAGAGAGTTTTTTAAGTGTTGAGATCTAAAACTGCTCAGCTACAGAAACAAAAATTTCAACAGCTAAGATTAATAGTTACAATATAATAAATTGTTAAATTTTTATTTATTAAGAGAAAACAATAAAGTCTTTTTAATTTAGAAAAGTTAGTCAGATAAGTCAAATTTGCTGGAATGAGAATTAAAATCATGAGATATACGGCGGAATGGCTCGTTTAGTCCAAAATTTGATCTACAGGATTTTAGCAACGTTTAACAAAATTGAGGACAGCTTTTGCTTTCAAGACCATGGTATCAATAGATTAAATATAGAAGTTTGCATAAAATGTATGTGGTTTAGTGCTGAATTAGATTAGAATTGGTCTTTATCTTGGTCTAAACCTCATACTCTAATATAATGAATTCTGACCGTTTGGTAGATGCTTTCCACGTCAACTAAATATATATTAAATTTAGCCTCTTCGATCGAGTTAATTTCACATACATAGGTATATCACATTTGAGGTTTTAATAATATAATTTTAGTCGATTTCATCCAATAATTGATGTTTAATTCTTTCGCAACATTTTGAATATAAAGTTTTACCAACAAATGAAGGTTTCCCCGGCTTTGATTATTGCAAGTTGCAGGAGTATACAATATTCGGGTACACCCGAACTTAGCCCTTCCTTACTTGTTAAAACACTTTTCTTTACGTTATAGTAAAAGCCATACTTAACCTTACATATACTTATAAATAGTTATATAAGGGTGATTCGCTTCAAGGCTCCCTACTTTTTTAAAGAAAAAAACACAGAAAGTTCAAATTTAATAGGGAATAGGGAATGTTCGAAAGAACATTCTGTGGCACTTATTTTTTGAAGATTATCTCTTTCACATGATGGTCCATCCGTTGAGTCCAATTTTCGATCACTCTTTCGAGCATTTCGACTGGTAACTGGCGAATGACACGCGTGATGTTTTGCTCCAAGACCTGAATCGAATCGAGATTGTTCGCACATACTTTAGTCTTTACATATCCCCACAGGAAAAAGTCTAACGGTGTGATATCACACGATCTTGGTGGCCAATCGACCGGTCTAAAACGCGAAAATATCTGCTACCGAAGTGTTCTCTTAATAAATACATTAAGTGGTGCGATGTGCGGGAAGTGGCGCCGTCTTGTTGAAATCACATCAGCAATCGCTGAGATCACGACGTTCAATTTCAGGCATCAAAGGCAGGCTCGACGTGAAATTCGCATACGTCAGTCCGAGTTGCTGCGAACGGCGCCGAATCGACAAACCACGGTATCCTGTACATTCTCAGCTATGGCCGCTATATTTTCTTCACTGCGTGCTGGATGATTCGGTCGAATATTCTTTATAGAACGTTAGTTTTCGTAATAAAGTTGTTCAGGCGTAAGTCTTTCCATGATGAAATGCAAAACAATACTAAACAAAAGTAACATAACAGCTTGACATGACTCACGCGTGATCTGTCGAGAAAAGGCTATTGATAAATGTAACTCTGCTTGAATCCCCTGTTACTTATTATATACATATATACAAAAAGGGTCGGTTGCTTCAAGAAAATTATTCGAAACGCTTTATATTATATTATGAACCGAAAGTGGAAACACGTGGCCGAAAGAGAGGAATGTCACCAAAAATTATAGCACGCTTAACCAGACTATGCAAAGCAAAGCCATTTACACCAGCAGCGGCCACTGAATTTGACTGTTACTGTAGAAGCAGTCTACGAGAGAACAAAGTAAATGCTCACAGCCCTAGGAAAGTGCCGCTACTCACTACAAAACCTGTAGCAAAGCGCATGTAGTTTGCCACTTAGAATGGTTAATTTCGACAATGCACCAGAATAATTATCCAAAGCATACCATCAAAAAGGCGCATAAGTAGTTCCAGGACAATCGAGTAGGCTTGATGGACACAATCGCCAGATCTGAACCCAATTGAAAATCTTTGGATCGATTTAAAGAAAGATGTGTTTAATTGTCAGCCAAAAAACAATACTGAGCTATAGGCTGCTAGGAACGCTATTCCCTTGGAAAGATGTCTGAAACTTGTTTACTCCATGGCAACACGATGTACCGCTGGTATTTCCAACAAAGGATATGCAATGTTAGGTATTACAACAAAGTTTTTTTTATGTAAAATTTAAATACTATAAATTGAATACATGTTTTTGTTATACAGCTTCATCATTTTCCTTTATTTCATAAAAATCGAGTGGAGGTGCTATTTTTTTGATCGAGTGAGTTTCTTGTAGTTGATAGTTAATATATCGCAACTTTTCTATAAGGTATTAAATACTAATTTTACTAAGTGATTAATAATCATGTTTGTTGTACTGAGTTTATATAAAAAGTAACGACTGGACAGTTAAACAGTTCCCGCAGCTGTACTTATATGTACATATACATATATAGTATCCACATATGTACATATGAAAACATTGCCTACGCAATTAACAAAGTGGTAATTATATGATAAGATTATAATAAACAAGTTCAATGCCTTATTATACTCTCGCAACATGCTGGTGAGGCTTTGATTGGTTTTAACTCTTTATACTCTAACCAGGGTGTATTAAGTTTGCCAAGGTATTTGTAACACCCAAAAGGAAACGTGGGAGACTATGTAAAGTATATGTATGTATATAAATGAACAGCCAGATGAGCTTTTTTATTTGACAAATATTTGAAATAATTCGCCTAACTTTTGCTTATAACAATTAAATCTAGTTGAGATACATGGATTAGGAAAGAGAGAAGATTTGATTTGACTAAAAGCATATGTACTTGATACATTCCGTAGGGAAAATTCCATTCCCTATATAACGTTTGTTTATGATCTAAACTACACACCATCTAGCACACCATCGTTATTATCGAATAACGTCAGTTAAATTAAATTTAATGAAAAGTATGATACGGTAGGTTTACATGTGGCTTAATTCAAAACGTGGACAATAGGCGGGTAAATACTTAACTGCTTTTGAATTAACCCAAAATTCAGTGAAGGGTTATCCGTTTGCAGTTTATTAGAAAAAAAACGTTTTTCGTGGTTTTTTAAAGGAATTTATCTTAATAAATAGATCAAAACAATTTACAGAATTAAATGATTAAAATTAAACTTACAGATCATTCTACTTAAAATTATTTCAAATCGAATAGATAAATACCGGTAATGACTGAAGGAGTAGTCAAAATTTTGATTAAAAAATCAAAATTAAAATTAAAAATCTTCGCTTATTGCCGGACTACTATATCTAGGAATGTCGTGTAAAAATTTCAAGGCGATCGGTAAAGCAGTTTCGGAGAAATTTTCCTCATCGAAACTAAGTAAAAAACGTTACACTAAGTTCAAAAATTCTTAAAAATACAGTCATATCTCAGAAACTATTTAGCGGATCTTATTTAAACTATTGGAAAATATTTTCAAATATATATGCAATAAATATTCATATGTATAAGCAAAAAAAAAATCGATTTATTTTGAAATTCACAAGTTAATATAAGTATTTTCGATATCTCAAGCGATAGAAATCAATTGAAGAGACAACAGGGTGATTCAAAAATAATAATATTTAAGAAAAAATTTATTTAATGGCAAATAAAAATATGGAATTTAGAAAAAATTGAATTAATAAAAATAAATTATTCAATATTCGGATTCATAATATTAGCATTATTATTATTATTTTGGTAACTAGCTACCCTACCTTTTGGAACAGTATATCGTTTGTATTTATAAGGTATTTCAATCGGATTATCAATGGTGATAAAGTTCCACTTATCTTGGCTGGCCATTTCAACATCAACTTCGCTGATAAAATTTCTGAGCGGTTGAGAACTTTTCTTTCGGAAAATTTGAATTTGAAAATGAATAATGATCCACAAGAATCCACAACAAAATATGGGACCATTATTGACGCGATATTTTCCAGATATTTAGTCTCAAACTTATGTTTCTTATTTCAGTTACCATTAACCTGAATAACCTACAAGTATTGTAAGATAATAAAAATATTTTAAACAATATTAACTTCCAATTTATTTAATAAAAGAAAACAATTTTTTTTTCTTATCGGTCACCACGCTTCAAAAGTGTAAATTGAATTAATATCAAAGAAAAAATAATAATGCATAATAAATAAATAAACAATCATAATTCCATAAGTTGATAAAAAATGATATGTAATAACTTTACCGTGACTATCCTCGAGTGCCACACGTTCTTTTATATTTTTTTTTATTTACTTGAATAAAAATGTTTTAGAATATATTTGAATTTTATTCAATCGCCATAACATCCTCTTTAAATCGTTTGTAAGTGCATCGCAGTATTGAATTTGACTCTATCAGATAAGGCATTACTACTAACACTTTATTTCAATATTCCTGTTCTATGCTGAATTTTGTTGAAGTTGAATGTATCTGCAGAGTTCGGTAAATCTTTGTCCATTCTATATATCGTGGAACGGAGCTGTTTCTTAAAGATCATATTATATATTGTCGATATAATAGTTTGTATAAGAGCTTAGAACAATTTCAGCAGTATAGCCGTCTCTTTTTTGGTTTACCTACGAATAACACAGAATTGAGTATATCGATAGTATGTGGTTGCACTAAATAATATTACTCTTTATTTAAAAAGCTGTTTTTTAGGATTTAACTTAATAGCCCGCATTAAGCTTTTAATATAATATAATGGCGTTTTTTTCCACCATGTCGCTATATAACAACCTGGATTACCGTAACTTTAAAAATTAAGATATTTGGTTGAAAATTGGTACACATTCCCTAAAACAAATGTAAGAACGAGTTCGATGATGGGTGCAATTGGACCACTGCCACGCCCACAATATGCCATTAATAGAAGACCTATAATGATCAACAACTAAGCCGTAAATTAAGATACAGAACTTAAGTTTGACACAACGAATCACATAAAGTACTTGTGGTACACAAGTATACTTATGGTTTGCAAATCTCTAAGAAGTGGGAATGGCCCCGCCCCTTAATAAGTTTAATTTATATATCTTCCAAGCTAATAAACCTATATCAACCTAATTTGCATAGGACAAATTTTTTCAATCCTTCTTACGATAGTGTCAAAATGGGTGAAATCAGGTGATAACCCTGCCCACTTCCCATATAACGGTTTTGTTAAAACGTGCGATAAAAAAGTGCGCTAAATCAATAACTAAACACCTCATTTCAACTACATTTTTGCACCAATAGTGCCTTTGAGGTGTGCCACCTTATGACCAAAAATTGCCCATCTCGAGAAAACTGTTCAAGCCTCCAGATAACGAATATGTGAACCCCAGTTCTATTTGCTAACATTTTATTGAAAGTAGCGGTCAATCTGTAAGATTGATTATGGAAATTTGAAAGGAATCCATTTCTGATTATAGTATGTCTGTACTTTAAAAAAAGGTTGAATTGGATCAATTATTCCCTTAACCCCCATATACCTAATAAAAATGTTCGGTTACACCCGAACTTAGCCCATTCTTACTTTTTGTTAGCAGTAATGCAACAAATCTAAATTATTTATATGCATATATACCTAAATATATAGGTATATATTAAATATATATAAAAGCATATGCATTTCCGCACTGTATGCATGCATATATTATACTATACATATATATGTACAGACAAACGAGTAGTAGAAAAATGCGAAATGTTTATAGGTATGTACGTAAAAATAGGTATTATACAACTTAAAATACATATATGTATGTACCTACATAAGCAATGTTGGTATGACTAATGAATTGAAATAGATATACTTGTATGTATGTATGTTACAGCTAATTGGTGGTCAAACACGCATTTCCTACGAAATATAAACATTGTGCACCAACTGGCTAAATGAAAGGCACATATCGGTTATTTAAAAATGACTCCTAATAAAGGTTTATAATATAGGTTAATGTGTTTATGCAACTGAGTAGCATTTACAAAATGTGGCGAAAGAATACCTAACTAAGAAAACAAGTAAGCAAGGTTAAGTTCGGGTGGAACCGAACATTTCATACTCTTGTTTTCAAAGTGGTCGTGAGGACATAAATGAGAAATGAGCCGAAACCCAAAAAATCGCGCCTGGAGAAGTCAAAAGAGAAGACAATGCTAATTTGTTTTTATGATTCCAAGGGTATTGTCCACAAAGAATTTGTTCCACCCGGCCAAAACGTTAATACGGTATTCTACTTTGGAGTTTTGAAGCGGTTGATGCGCCGTATTCGACGTGCAAAAAGCTGTATTAAAGCAGAAGGAGACTATTTTGAATAAAATGAATTGATTTTGCCGATAAAACCATTTGTTCTGTATTTTTTTTAAAGTCCTGTTTACTTTGGAACGCACCTTGTAGAAAAGGATTTTTTCTGAATTTCATTAAGATTTATTTCATATTGACTGATAGATGCGGGATAAAGTAAACTGAAGGTTCGAAAAGATTTATGTTAGGTATATGGGGGCTAAGGAAAAGGAAGACCTGCTTTTACCCATTTTTGTCACAAGTTATAGTGCGATTGCGACCATTTGTGAACGTAAGTAGCCACGCCCACTTTTAAAACGTTATTACCCACAGATTTCCCTGGTTACTGCATTCTCCTGTACCAAATTACAGTTTTGCATCTTAATTTGCGGCTTAGTTATGCAACTTTAAAAATTTCGTTTAATGACGTTTTTTGGGCGTGGCAATGGTCGGATTCCGCCAATTTGCTATACCGAGCTCCCTTGGGTGCTAAGGAATATGTGCACAAAGTTTCATCGATATATCTCAATTTTTGCTCACGTTATCACTTGCTCGGGCAGACGGACGGACAGACAGTCACTTGGATTTCAACTCGTCTCGTCATCCCCATCATTTATACGCATATAATATGAAATCTATCTCGATTAGTTTTAGGTGATACAAACAACCGTTAGTTGAACAAAATTATTATACTCTGTAGCAACATGTTATGTTATGTTATTATTTTGTTCGATGAACACCGAAATATACATTGACACACCAATGTAAACGAAAAGCTAAGTTTGCATATTTATATATATTATATATGTATGTATGTATAGCATTCTTATTTATTTGCAAGTTGTACTACCATTTCTTAATGAAAGACGACCAGAACAAGCCATATAGTAGCCTCTACGCAACCGTAACCAAATTGAAATTATAGAAAGCGTACTGTCTTTGGCTACGGAGAAGATAATCGTCTTTTTAGAAATATTATGAAAAACTGCCTCATTGTTTAGTATACAGAATGGTTGAATCTAAGCCCACTGAAGACCATGTGCCTTTTGTGTTTTAGAAGACTTAAAGTGTGGATATCGTTAAGGAAAATATTTGGAAAACATTTATGAAAATTAAGTTTCAAAATTCGTATTCTTTAAATTATTTGTAATAACACCTTTTATGAAACAATACTTGCTTTCGTAATTTTTTTATTGTGAATTATCTTTCAAGAATTAACAATGAATATTAATGAATTTATATTATAAAACTAGAACTTTATCAAATTGTATCAAAACAGTGCATTTTTTAAAGTTGAGAATTAAGAAATGAAGAACACAACTAAATTCATACATACATATGTACGTAAAAAGAAATCCGAGTAAAAAACCGTCTCGTGGATTGTCGGCAACCGTTAGTAATAATCATTCCTATATATTTAGAACTATAAAGTGTTTTGTAAACTTTGGTATATATTAATTAATATTTAAAATGAAATTAAAAAAAGACTCATTGCAAATTTTAAGAGAGCTATTAATGAATGTATTTTAATGAATTTGTATGTACATTATTCTGACCATTGAGAGCCAGACCCTGAGAGAATAATTAAATTATGATTATAAATATGCGAATAAAATAAATTTTTCAAAAATATATAGTTTAGATAAGGAAATTAGTTGTTGATTAAGTTTAAATACACGTATTTAATTATGGCGTTTAAAATAATACTAAGATAATGTGAACAAATATTATTATATTAAAATCTTTGATTCAACTTTGACCTACAAACAACAACCAGATTTCTGATATACTTGTACCATACCATCATCACCAGTGAGTTAAATAGAAACCATTGAATAACCGCGGCCTTGCGAGTGGCGAAACACTAACACCCCATAAAAAACTAGGCTTTTTTTTACTTTGTTCGACGTATCTAAACAATGTAAATGTTGATTTCACAGCAATGCCCCACCAGCGGGCGTGAAATCCAAACGCTCACTTCAGTGCGCCTCAATGGCTGGAAATACTAATATATTTACTATGTATAATATTTACATCACAATCGTCTAGCTGTAGCTTATTAGTTGCTTTATAATTTTTGGTTGCTTATACTGAATTAAGTTCGGTACGGTCGCACAAACTTTTAAATATGCTTTATGTAAAGATACAAAGCTGTATATGCTTAAGCATTTACTACGTAATACATACCGATATTTTATATGGTCGCACTAAAAACGAATCTGATTTGTTTCACTTGTTACCTTATATAATATAATGATATTATATATGCTATGCTCTGTAAATTGGCGAGCTGGGTGTCATAGAACTGTCAGAAATACAAAATTAAACAGACCTTTAGCTACAAATTTGAATGTGCGTACACAAATTTAAAAACGGCTGTAAAAGGCTTGTGGTTCTTAAAAAAGTTTTTACGTGTCAAAATTACCGTTATGGACTCCGCATAACCTTAGCCCCCCCCCCCCCTGAAACAAAATTAAATTTAATAAACTTGTATCAAACAGGATTTCAACTTATGACATATCTAATACATAATACGCAACACCAGCCCCTATTACTGTTTTCAACTCAACTTCATTTTGGTTTAAATTTTGAAATTCGGTATTATCGATATTATCTCGATCTGTAAAAAAAAGTTTCGGTTGAAATGTTGTCAAATTTCAACTTTTGTGGTATTACCGTTTTCAATTCTGTGCCAGTGATGTTGACCAGAATATCAAAAAACTACCGTTGCTACCAAGCATTACTACGGTTATTTAGGAAAAATATTAATAGAAAATATATAGCGGGTAAACAAAGAATTTTACATACAATTTTAAACCATTTCTATCTGTTATTTTGAACAAATGCATAGAAAAATTAGGGTGAAACATTTGTTGAGATCGTGTAGAAAAACTTCGAAACTGAACAAGGAAGCAGTAAAAATAAAATGGAAATGTTTTTTCATTTCATTTAGCAAAAAAACAAAATGTTTACTTATCGTCGAGTGATTTTACCAAATTTGCAATTTATTGTAAAAACGTCTGATGAAAATACATTTTAAATTTTTTTGTTTTTTCTTTCGTCCAATATCTAGTTTATGCTCTTAATTAAACCATGTATTTTTTTTTGTTTTGATGATCCCCTAAGAAGTTCTGCTGTCAACGCAGAGGCACCTTTTTTCCGAGGGACTGCCGAAAATGACTGATCGCAATGGCCGAGTTTCGAATATTTTTCTTTGAAAAATTCACAAAATCCTTTTATGTATTTTTGGAATAATAAAAAATTATACTAAAATATTTCATTTGTTATATCGAAAAAAAATTTTGAAAATAGGTCATGTTTTGCACGAGGAAACCCATGTAACCTCTAAAATGAAAAAAAAAAAACTTATGAATCTTCAGCAACCATTACTTAAATCCATTTAAATGTCAATAAAGCATTGCGTTAGGATGTTCCAATGGATTTGAATGATCTTAAAAGCTTTTTCGTAAATGCAGCATACCAGTTTTGGCTCCGAAATTTCCGTCATAGTATTATAAATCAAAACTAATGTCCATTTAACCATAATAATTATTCACCTTTTCATGAGCAATAACTGCATTAAATTGTTTATATTTTTCGTGTAAAAATTTTTAGCTTCTAAGTTATCTATAAAATTTTAATTGTTTAGGTTGGCAACACCAAATTTTACTTCAATTCAACCATGTGGAGTTGAAAACCGTTATAGAGGTAATTATTAGTAACATGAAAATGCGCGAAAAGATTTTACAAAATTTGTTCCATTAAATCAGCGTTTCTACGTACCTAATATATTATTCTCTTTTGCATCCTCACAGCGGCCAACCACTCGAATAATACCGCGCCCCGCAATCGGTGAGCAGGTCACTATGCCTCCCATGCGGGCTATGTGTGGCGGCACGCGTGGATCGTCAGTTATCTGCACACTGTCACCGTTAATATCATTGCCAGTGGCAACTCTGTTAGTGTTATTGTTATTATTATTGTTATTTCCGCCGCCGTTGCTGTTGCCACTGTTGTTGGCAATATTGGTGATATCGTTACCGAAAGGACGCATTTTCTTGTATATTTTTTAACAACACTATTCGGGATTTTATTATTACACAAAATATGTATGCAATAGAGACAGTTGCAACACTGTGTTGGTTTCGAAGTTATTGCTACGTTAACTTTATGGGTCTTTCACCCGTGCTGTGGGCACTTATATACACTCTGCAGCTGCCACTACGTTTTATGGAGTTCACTGTTTATATTTTCTACCTTATTTTTAATTTCTTGTCTATGTTTTGATTATTACATATATTGTTTTTTTAATCATCCAATCAAAGAAGTTCAGAATAATTGTGTACATATATATGTATATGTTATAATGATTTTGTATTTGCCTTTAACACTTTCGATTTCAATAAATAATTATTAATAATTTCAAAAACGCTAAATCTTAACTTTACGTATGTCTTCCGTTTTTCAAATGGTTGAAAAGCTCCGCCATCAGCTGTTTTTATACCACGGAAGAAGAAAGAATAATTGCGTCGAACGAAATCAAAACAAAAATAAAAAAACTAATAATTTCTATAGCCACGTTTTCGTACTTACGTATGTGGGTAGGATGTACATGTAAATAGGCACAGTCTATGGCAATCACAACACAGGTCGAGAGATATCAGAGAGTACCATGTACTCCCTCTAGCACTTATATCTACAAACAAACAAGAGAAAATTATACTCGAGAAAAAGATATGCAGTGGGGCACCAGTTTAACGAACATTGCGTTGATGTCGATCAAGACGAGTAAGGAAAAATTAATTTTTAATAACAACCTTTAATTTTCTGGCGTAGATTTCTCTGGGGGAAGATATTGATATGGTGTAGGACTTCCTTCTTAATGACAGTTCATTCTAATATATTAGTTGGAAAATTTAAAACTTATTGGTATTAGAATGTTTAATTCTATATAAGTTTTGAAACGTTACTCCTAACTAGATATTTAATAAAATATTTATTCAAATGGCAAATTATTAAACAAGAATGATTCCAAAGTTTGACTTTGTTCTAATATTCTATCAGGCTTATTACGGTCTATACAGACATCGAGTTAAATTGAAGCAAGAAAGTATACGGATACCTCATTAAAGTGGTACAACTTCTATCTTCAATGCTGCCAACTTTTGTTTTGCATATTTTAGCTAATTTTTACTATTGTGAATGGTTCAAATCAGAAATAAAATGACTCTTATTATTTCTTTTTTTCTTGTATTTTTAAAACATACAGCAGTGTTGCACCACAAGCGCTGCCGGTTTGTTTGAGCATATGGTATAGTATGTTCAATTCGCTAGAAAGTAACGCTTGGAGAATCGAAGACAGTTTATTAACTTAAAAACAATACGGGTGACGACAAATATTCGTCGTACTCGGCTACGCCGTCGGTGATTAGAACACACGAGTGTGTATGAAGATGAACACAATACGCGACGGCGGCGAATTTCCACCACCATGAAGATTTTTGAGATAGAGCTATTTCTAATTTTATCGCCGACCGCGGCGGCAAAAACGGCTTCACCATATCAAAGAAAGAATATTTTAAGAAAATGTCTGCGTTGGCAATATTAAGATTGCATATGTTTGGCTTCGTCATTTATTGTGATATTTTTGAGCGCGGAATACACACTAGCTGCGACGAAAATCGTCCGTATTGTGTTTTACACGGCGGCAACACTCGGCCAAAATTCGTCCAACGAATATTCGTCGTCGCCCGTGTTGTGTTTAAGCTAAATAATAGTCGAGGAACGATCGCTATCGATCCACCAAGTGTTCATTTGAACGGGTAATTACTGTACAGCATAGTGCGTATTAACCCATTTATTTATAAACATTTGGTTTTGTATAGTTTACATATGTATGTATATGTATGTACATATGTATATCTGTTTAAATCCCGCTATCTACATACGTAAAAATTATAAAGAAAGAGCATCGAACGAAAATCAAAACAAAACCGAAATAATTTTAAAACAAAATTTAAAAGAATATTGTCCAAATAAAAAAAGTCACGAGTCAACGAATTGTTTTTATGGATGTATACACTCCACTTATTACGCATTTTCTTCAATTCTTATAATCGGAGTACGATTCTCTTGCACTGCCAGAGATAGCTTAGTGCAATTTTGTGATTTTCAACCTTTTTAATCAAAATATATAACCTCATTCCAAACCATCAAAAGCTTTGGAGTCTATTAAAAATTAATAATTTTAAATTATTTTCAAAGTATTTTAAATGTGGAAGCTTAAACCTCTTTTATAGTGTGATGGACTGTAAACCAGACCCTAAGTGAGCCTCGTAATTTTAATAGACTCTGTGAATACTGCAAAAAAACCAATTGGATAACCAGGCAGTATATATATCTGGTTCTAATATCTTGAGAGATCTACAAGGAAGAAGAAATAAAACTTATCGAGTATAATTATAATTACAAAACAAAATCCGTTATAAATAACCATGTGCTATGTATATAATGAACGCACCGATTACAACAATTTCATCTCGTTAATTATGTTTGATTGAGAAAAAATTAAAAAATTTGTGGCTGTCGTACGAATGAATAAAGAATAAAGCTTTGTTAACAATTGGTATGAAACTTTGATAGTTCGTTTTGTTTAGCTGTTTTTTATTGGGTCGAATTGGGCAGCTTAATTTAAGTTTACTAGTTTTAAAAATATTATATTCCACATATTATTATAACATAAAGTATCAAATTTGTTCCATATATTTTAACAGCTCTATTACTATACATCTTATTATAATTTATATATTGTTGCTTATTGTCTTCAATTTAAAAGCACTTAAATTTCGTCTACTTTCTTTCTTATAAAATTTAGTTTTTTATAAATCTAGCAATTTTCTCAGAATCTTTTATCTGTATAAGCTTAATTACTTAATAGTGCGTTAATGTCAATGAATCAAACTAAATTTAGATTGAGGAATTGGCAAGTGGTTTAACGATAAAAAAATTAAATGAAGTTTTGGTGAAGAGCTAATTATAAATATACGTACGAGTGTTTTAGTAAATGCACATAGTAAAATGCAAAGAGAGAAATTTCGAGCTGCATACATGTACAAGTATGTGCTACTGTTAGTTAACGATAAATCTGTCTTTAAGGGAAACACTTTGAATAAATGAACTTATGTGGTTGGAATATATCTTATGTAGACTAATCCTGTATATTATTTAGATATAATATCTATATTTTTTACTATGTATAAAGGATGCAAAGGCATTGTTCCAATATATCACTAATCTACTTCAAAGTCGTAATTTTTCCAAGGATTTATTGAACTCTTCTCCATTGTTCCATTGCACTTTGTGACAGCTTCATCTGCGGAAATATTTAAGAACTTACAAAGAAACCGAAATGCTGGCAACTTGCCCAATGTTCACACATGCACACATTATAATATGTATATGTACTTTTGCAATGTCCGCAAGGCTTTTCTGAATGTGCGACTGATTTTCCACTTACGGCGTAAATTTTACCTATAAATATGAATACATATATACATATATAGAGCAAAAACAATATTTCCATCATACAATGACTCGGTCATTCGTGTTTTCGTGCCCATGTTGATATATTTTTATTTTGGTAGTAATTATTTTTATTTGCAAATGAATTTTCATTTGTGCTCTCTGCGTGACCGTAACAGATTCCAAATTACAGAATATATATACATATACATATATATATGTGTGTGAGTGGGTCTCGCAAATAATTTCATTTAAAGCTTAACCCTAGGTTTGTTAGTCCCAAAATTTGATGAAAAATTTTATAAGCTTATGTTAATTTAAGTAATGCAACAACTATGAAATAATAGAGACGTGAAGTTTGACAATCTTTCAATGATATTTATTTTTGTTAAAAACTTTATAAGCTTATAAGTCTTTAAAATGTGACAATGAAGTAAAACATGTGTTGCTAATAATTTATTTCTTTTAACAAAACATATATTACGCTTCCGAAGAAGTTTATTAGCAACTTATATATATTTCTTAGACATCTTATTCGTATATACTTAATGGAAACACAACTCCTTCTTATTGTTAATTTTACAGTTTATAGTAGAACATGGTAATGCAGACACACAAATAAAAATGAGAATATGAAGTAAACGCAGCGTTTTAAAGAATTAATTAAATATTAAAAAGCATTGATGTTTATTATTTGGAGTAAGTGTACTAATGTGATTTTTAATTTTCATGTTAACAATGCGGCAGGTTTTTGGTAAAATTTCTTGTATTGAGTAATCTTTTCTTTTTTTCCAACACGATTGTGGAGATATTTCACATTGCACCGCCATGCTTTAATTTCAATAAAATTGCTGATGATATAGTTGACAATATTAAAGTCTTTTTTGTTCATTAAATAAAAAATATACACCAAACAGTTATGGAATTTGTTTCAAGCGTAAAAGCCTTTTTGGAGACTACAAGCATTTGGTGTTCCATGATCAATCAATGCATACTTTTAGGCGGCGGTAAAGGAATATATTTTGAATGCAAATCTAAATTTTGCAGCTACACCCTGTGTATTTAGAGAGAGTGAATTTTATTATACATAACTTAAAAGTGGTGTGCAATTTCGCATTGTACAAGGTATCAGCAACTGAATATCAAACTTTCATAGAAATAACTGTAGATATTTCTTGGATTATTTTAAAGTCTTTTGTATTTTCATTACTATGAAATTATGACATTGCTCCATAGTTTGTAAGTATATTCGATAGCTCTGATTTTGAGATATTTTGTTCAGTTTTGAATGTATTATTCATACCTAGCTCCTATGTAGCTAGCTGTTAGGATAGGAGCTTTTCAATTAAAACTTCATCACTAATTCTAAAAGCGCACAAATAAAATGTTTGCACTATATGAAAATGTAAAAGATATATAATAATCTTGCCCTTATTAATGTGCATAAAAAAATTATTCCCTATTACTCAACCTTAAGTCATCTATGGTATATCTAATATATAACAAAACTTCCATTATGAAAATACAGCTTAATTTCGCAACAAATAAGTTACAGTAAAGTAAATATTTATAAATGCTTAGCTTCTTATATATTTTTATTTGTGTGGTTGGAAAAGTTAAGCGAGCAAAATTTGCATCCATTAGAGATTGGATAAAGCCTGGGCGCCACACATCGACCTTGAAATTTTCATATAAACTTGTAGGCATTGTATAGGCAATAGTTTATTAGTAGTAGTTTGGTATGAGTAATTAGTTTTATTTATTTTCTATAAACCGCAACCCGTTTAGTTTATATATTTTGATATACTAAATAAATCTGAGTTTCGTTTTTTATATTTAATTGAATGTTACTCATAAGCACCTACCCAGCTGCATAACTCCTTATATGTAAAACTTTAAGGTACTGCCTGTAATCGCCAATCAATCCACAATTTGGCGTATCAATAGTTATTTCAAAATATTTAAATGCATGAGCAGTAGGTTTCTAACTTTTGTCCGTATAGTTAAGAGAATAAGAAGCGCCATATATGACATATTGAAAAGATTTTGCAGAGTAAATGGTAGAATGTAGCCATGTTCATGTCATATATGAGGAAATAATAAACAGTTGCGTTTCTAAATAGATTACTGGCACCTTCTAAGCACGTTTGACAACTGTCGTCAAATTAATTGGAGAGTTAGTATGTACACTTGTGTGGGGCGTAGCAGTTAAAAGGATCGCTTATGATAAAAAATGCAGTAACATTACATCTTAATAAGCAGACTTAAATTATGTTACATCGAAATATGGCAGCTTCCACACATAATAATTGCAACTACATACGAACAAATAAGTGTGCACCGAATTTATAAAATTCTAGCCAAGTCCTCTTTGTGTACCTACATAGACATACACGTACATATTATATATATCGAAGTATATAAAACATTTTCTTGGTCTTTAAACAACTTTTACTCACAAAAATACTGTTAGGTTCAATATGCATAAGATGTACAAGAATGTGAGATTTAGATATAATATGCGTTGAAAGACGTTCTTGTGCAGACAAATGTATATAAAATTACATATTCATATAATTTGCTATTTGAAACTATCAAAAAAATGTAATTGGGAGTATTATATTTTAGCGCTACACTAAAATGCCACTATTAATACTTCAGGATTCAGATCAGCATTTTTATGTGTTCCCGAAATTTTTCTACACTTATTTATTTTTTATAAACTTAAAATTTTGATTCCATTCAACGCAGCTCAAAGCCTTGGGCGTGCTGCAATCCAGTACACAGATACAACATAATTACACTGAGCGCTTGGACACGGTCCTCCGACTTTCCTAGTGTTGTACTACTCGCGTCAATATTATCCCTCTTCGACGCGTCCACAGACGCCAAGCTAGAATAAAGAGACGTTTCGCTGTCTAAAGCCAATCGAAGTTTGCTAAGCTACACGAAAATGAAAGAAGTTGATATTGTACAATATCATTAGCACTTTTCTTTTCAGATAATAGTTTATCTATCGGTTGCTTGTAACAGCGCTAAGAAAACTCGGAAATGCAAGATATTTAATACGCATAATATTCGTATATATAAAACATTAGTCACTTACTGTTGTTACAAGCGAACATGTAGATATTATAGTCCAACATTTAGACTTGATGATGAACTGCATGTTATTGAGCTTACCAATGAATTGATTTTCTCAATGCGTTCAGCAGTAGACAATTCGCTATAAAGATTTTTGCTAGCATTTTTAGCTAAAGTCATAACATCTTCATCTTTCAGGATGCCGATTATTGGCTCACTAATAGATCTAATCTCTTCGATACTCAGAGCTGTTACCTCTGATGGTATAGCTTCCAAACGTTTTGTAACTACATCGAAAGTAATAAAAGGACTACAAGCCAGCGAGGATTTACTAAAATTGTATAAAGGTATGTATTTTTATATAGAAATTACTGAGTTATTCAACTAATTTATTTGTAAATGTACTTAATTTGTTATATGCATTTTTTTCTACTCACCGAGATGGCGATCTTTGTGGACTGGGCGGTAAACTTTTCGCCATTGTGGCTAAATTAGCACTTGATCCACCGCCACTACTCCCAGCCAATGCGGACACAATGCCAGGTATAGCAAGATTATTCGCTGAATTAACACGCTTTATGCCTTGAGCTAATAGTCCTGTCAGACTTGAACGATGAACCTCGAGAACTGGCGTTGGTGGCAATTTAGCGGACATTGCTTCTGCCGACTCTTCGCCCGATATTAATAGCATGGCCTCTTCGCCTTCAGAAGCATCGCAAGTATCTGCATCGGTAACAGTGAACTCTGGAGTTGTGCTAGTTATGGACGGTTGTCGCAGCACATTGGAGCAATCAACAGGACCACAAACTGTGGCATTTTGACATTTCGATATACACTTCTTGTGGCAACACATGGCGCACTCACTACATTGAACCGCATCTTTCAGCCAGATTTTTTTGCCACAGAAATCGCACTGGGTTGCACGTTGAAAATGGGTGCGCACAAAACTGTGCGAACGCAACTGACTCGAAGTTGTTTGGTTAATCAATGTAAGTGAACTGGAACTTGGCGTGATCCGCAACGAATTTGTATCATAAACACCACTATCGTTATCCATTTTTTCATCAGCGTAGTTATTTCTTTGAAAGGAATATCTTTTTGCGAAAAAGTTTAAATATGAATTAAGGTGAGTCTCACTTACTTGCTCTTGGACTTAGAAACCTGTTTGGTTAGTGGCTCGCTAGGTTGCAGATTGGGGTTACCTTCCCAGGTAAAAGCGAAAAGCACATCTCCAAAACACAAGTCAGGTATAAAGCCAGATTGGCTGGAAAGTTTATGCGTCTTCCTGCGAAAAGGAGTTGAAGTAATTTAATTAAATAATTTTGAGCTTTCACAAAAATATTGCATACAAATCTTGCGGGATTGGTGGACTTAGTTCATATATCTTCCAGCACTGGACTAAGCTTGTTTCGCAACACTCAGCTAAAATCTGACCCACTGGTATGTTTACATAGCCTAACAATAAACCATCACCGGCACTTTTTGAATACACGCCTATATTCAAATAACGCGACTTTGCTTCCAACTTGAAGCAGCTCAAATCATCTATATGTATGAGACGATTTATACTGCGATCTACGGTTGAGTGCTGATAATAATGCTCCACTTCACCTACCGTGTCAATCAACACTTTTGGCGAACCCTTCGTCTTATCCTCCGATTTTAATGACTGTTTGTTTTTCAGCTTATGTTCCTCTTCTATTTCTTTGTTATGCTCATTAAGCTCACGGCTGATGGTCTTTTTCAGTGCTTTCGTTATAAGTTTACTTTTCTTTGGGGAATTAGTTGGAGTATTACCAAGACTAGATTCGCTAGAAGAACCTTTGTCACCTGTACTTTGGCGGGTAGATGCTTGTCTACCGGCTAACTCATTGTGCTCAGTTGGCGTCTTGCCCACACTATAGCCCATATGAGCATCCCCCAAATCTTCATATAATTCGAGATCCTCCAAAATTGCATCATTTCTTATGATACCTGGTATAACACGCTCGATGCGTAAGCGATAAGCTGAAGTTTGCAAACTTTTGAATATCTTCGCCACTTGTTGGATGGACTGCACCCGCTTGCCCTCAATTGCAATTAGCATGTCACCTGGACGTAGGTCGGATTTGCATGCGGGCGTGTTGGGCAAAACCGCTTCAATTTCCACGCATTGTTCAGTATTTTGCTTAAAAAGTATGCCGATCTGTTGATTTTTCGCCTTATGTATCTCGACGTCAATCAAAACTATCACATTGCGATTATCCTTCTGGCGTATCTCGACAAATGCAAGCGAAGCTAAAGTCAATGTACAATAAACTTCTGTTGTAACTTCCGTACACATGAGTCGTGATATTTCGAACATTCGGACTTCTAGCGTCCCATTTGGTTGTATATCTCCATCAGCATCTTCTTCGGGTGTTTTGTGGAAAAATGGCTTGTAACGTAGTTTATAATTTGGAAGCGTGTGCTTTCGTCGCACTGCTTTCCGTATTTGGTTCGAAATAAGACTGGTGATGTTCGATTGCATTTGACGACCTTGATATTTGGATTCGATCGCCAAATCAAGTTCTGGATCACCCAGAAAGCTCAGCGACCAGTGAGTGTATGGCTGACGGGTAAATTGTAGTCGCGCCAAGCCAGACAATTGTTTCACTAAAATAATTGAAATTAATAATTAGTAGAACAAAGATATGTATAAAATCATTTAATTTACCAATTAAGGTGAGGGATCCCTTTTTACCTAAAACCATATCGGCATCGATGGATGTTCGAAAATTTCCATTATAATGAATTTCAAGTAATATATCGAGATTCTCAATACGATCGCCGGTATCGTTCAGTTCAATGCTGTGTACGCGTAATGTTCTAATCTCAGGAAACTGATCACCAAGCTCCAGTTCTTTTATCTATAAATAAAATTACTTCCATTATAGTGAAGCTCTCTTCATTGCCAATTTTTCATTGCTATTTATTTAAAAAAACTGGAAAATATAATTCACATCGACTATAAGCAAATTTCTATATTTGTGAAATTCTTTGGACCATATGGATCTTTTGCCCTTTTCAAACTTGTCTAAGCACTGAAACGAATTCAAAAGATAGCTATGCTGACGTAGCTTGGGAACCAAGTAAATTGGAGGTATCGTGGTTTTTTTTTTTTTTTTTGTATAGGTAATGATTGTTGTCAACTCACCGTCAACTTATCAAACAATTTGCCGGTTGTAGTTTTTGCCAATAGCTCATCAAGTTCTAATGACAATTTGCGGTAGAACCATTTCCGCACGCGACTCGAGTTTTTCAGTTCATGGAAAAGGAATTGCATCACAAAGTTAATTGACATTAATGGTGCTGCTTCGGTAGCACTTACAGTATGCGTGTGCCCGGCCACCGACGATGTTGGTGGCGATAGATTTATGGCATGTGCAGTTTGCTGAATTGTCTGAAATGTTCAATAATATTGCATATGCAAGTGCGAAATATTCCTGTTTACTTTTTGAGTTTTGGAGTTTTTTGGCTTACCGTTGGCAATGAGTACTTCGTGTTGATATCCTTTTGTTCCGCGCTCTCTTCAGGAAGTACAGAAAATCGTAAGTAAAGATAATATTGCAACAAAAGAACTAAAACAGCTCCTATGACGGTAAATACAAGGCTGAGCAACAACAACATCGATAATGGTATATCCATTGTAATATAGAATATTTTTTATACAATTAAAGATAAAATATAACGCACAAAAAACACAAAGCGATGTCGGAGTAAAACACTTTTATTTAAATAATTAATAATAAAGTTTAAACAATTTATTCTCCACTATTCTAAGTTGACCAATCGGTTAATATTTTAGCTTATTAAACAATTTGCAAATGTGTATATATTTCCAACAAAATGTATTTCATGATGACTTCTGCTTCGTACGAGTAACACGCGAGTTCTGAGTATATTTTGAGGGATGTGTTTCTCTCATTGCTCTCTCGTTACTTGTGGTAAATTATTGTACAGAGAACTTACAACGAAATCAATAATGATACACTCAGAGTTTCGTTCTCAATAAAAAATCTGTTTATTAAACAATTTTTGGGGTTGTTTTATTTTAACCGGTCGCAAGTTGTTTTAAAAGTGTATTACAGCTTTGTTGGTTCAGTAAATATTAGCAAGGACTTGACAAAGACAATATTTATACATACATATACTCATACACGTATAGATGGGTGTGTAAAGAAATCACAATCATATTTGGTATCTAATAAATTGGCCGATATATACAGTTTAAATCGACTTAAAGAAGCTAGCATATATTCGGTAACTGGGGACTTGAAAATTGATGTCCCGATTTTTATCGTTTTTCGCAAAGCAATATTCGTAAAAAGTTTTTTCTAATGGATCTATTGGAGCTTCTATAACATATGAAATGTAAGTGCGGTTGTGATTCGATCTCGTGCATTCTCACACCGTAACATTGGATCGTTCCCGTAATCCTTATATGCGGAATGGAAGTTGTTATCATCTGATATCATTCATTTGCACACAGCGTGAGGAGATGGTAGAAAGACTTACCTTCAGTAAGTTTGATACCTTTATTTGTAGCTTAGTTATAGCACTACATAGGCTTTGCTTAAGGGTATTTTCTGGCCGTGGCTATGGTCTGATTCCGCCCGTCTATTATAAGTATCTATTGTACGGACAGACGAACGGATAAACCGACAGTCATCAGGAATTCAACTCCACTCGTCAATCTGATCATTTATACAAGTATATACCATACATAACTCTGTATCTAACTCGATTAGATTTACTTGCTACTAACACCCGTTAGGTGAACGAAATTTTTAACTCTGTAACAACATGTTGCGAGAGTATCAACTAAGTTTCATTGCTTTTTTCATATTACTTTATATTAATATTAAAATCAACGTAATTAACTCAAACGAGATGTATATGATATAAGCCAAAGAGGCTTAATATAATATAGGTATATATCTATATTAAAATCCAAACCGCGTTATGTTTACGAACACTTAACTACATTCATTATACATGTTTCAGAAAGCTATCCACATTGTCAGTTTTAGGCCAAAAAATCCTCCTTATATTCCGTAGATTTTTGAATGGAAATTGTCAACCATTGCGAATGGTTTTGATAACAGGAAATTCGATATAATTCTCATTCAAAATATAATATAAATTTGCAACACAAATAAAAAAATCGATCGATCAAACATTAGTTGAAATATCAGATTTCACCTAAAGCACACGCAGCCAGGTGTATCATCCTTATAGTAAGATTTAATGCTTCTGACATAATTTGTTAAACAGTTTTCGCAATTTTAGTCGTATGTACCATGCCTTTAGAAATCCAAAATTACTTAAAAGTTCGGTCGCCACCAGAATTGGTCGAGTATGTAAGATATTTGTAACTGTTGTATAGCACAATCTTTTTAACTATGATCCCTTGTACCAAATTCAAGAGAATATCCAATTTCGTGAAGATATCTTGTAAAATAAACAATGTTTCTTTCTTGTAAAATTTTAGTTCACTTAACGGTTGTTAGTAACACCTATTTGTATACTGTTTTCCATAGTGTCCATAAAAGCAATAATTGAGTATAAGTTTAAGGATCACAACGATACTTAATATATCTGTTACATGGAATTTTGCAGAGCATGGGTGGCGCAGAAAACGGTATTTTTCGAAAAAAAATAAACAAGATACTTAAATCCTTTAAAGGAAATGGGAAGTTGAGCTATAATAGTGATTTATTATTATTCATTTGTAACACTAAGATATCATTCCAGAATTCTAAGTATATATTTGCATCACTGTAGAGACAGTTTCACAAAATTTATAGTAGATTTAGCTCTTAAACGATTTTCCATGTTTTTATACTTTTGCAACCTAACGGTTGTTTGTATCACCTAAAATTAATTGAGTTAGATATAGGGTTATATATATATAAATGATCAGGGTGAAGAGACGAGTTGAAATCCGGGTGACTGTCTGTCCGTCTGACCGTCCGTCCGTGCAAGCCGTAACTTGAGTAAAATGAGATATCTTTATGAAACTTGGTAGACATGTTTCTTGGTACCGTGAGACGGTTGGTATTGCAGATGGGCATAATCGGACCACTGCCCCGCCCACAAAACGCCATTAACCAAAAACAAATAAATTGCCATAACTAAGCTCCGCAATAAGATACAAGACTGTTATTTGGTACACAGGATCACATTAGGGAGGGGCATCTGCAGTTGAATTTTTTTTTTTAAAGTTGGCGTGGTCCCGCCTCTAATAGACTTAATGAGTATATCTCCTAAACCGCTAATGTTATATTAACAAAATTCACTGGAAGCAAATTTTTTTAGAACCTCTATTGACGGTGTGAAAATAGTTGAAATCGGGTGGCAACTCCGCCCACTCCCCATATAACGGTACTGTTAAAAACTACTAAAAGCGCGATAAATCAAGCACTAAACACGCCAGAGACATTTAGAGAATTTTATCTCTGCGATGGTATGAGATGACTTTATAGGAACCGCGTTCAAAATTAGACAGTGGGCGTGGCACAGCCCGCTTTTAGGTGAAAACCCATATCTTGAGATCTGCTTAACCAATTTCAACAAAATTCGGTACATAACGTTATTTTCATATTTCTATGTTATAGTGCGAAAATGGGCGAAATCGGGCTACAACCACGCCTATTTCCCATATAACACCATTTTCAATTCCATCTGATTCTTTCACTTTCCACAATGCATATCAAGCAACAATGATTATATCGGGGTAAAACTTTGCCTGAATAATACGTTTAAAGTATGCCACCTTGTGACCAAAAATTGTCTAAATCGAACCAAAACTGTTCAAGCCCCTAAGTACTAAATATGTGGACCACAGTGCCTATAGTTGACCTTCTACCGAAAACATCAGCCAATCCACAAAGAAATTTCAAACGAGTATACCATTTGACTTTGCGAGAGTATAAAATGTTCGATTACATCCGAACTTAGCCCTTCCTTACTTGTTTAATCTTAGTTTAAGCCATGATACCTATTACTTTCATCAAAATTGAGATATTTTGTTGAAACTTGACACACTTATGAAACTCCAAACGCCAAGGGTATTTAATAAATAGCCAGAATCGGAACTCCGACATTCAGAAGGCTAGTAACAGGCCCACAAGGGTAAGGGGAATATGTGTGAATAATGTATAATCATCGGTAAAAAATCTAATACAAAACAAAATTTTGTTTATTTTCGTACTGAAAATCTTGAAGCGTTACTAACGCATATTGCGTTTATACAGTTGAGGAAATGTTTGTATACTCTACATATAAATTTTCTAAGCCTAATTATGAGCTCAGATGGATGGAACGCGCACCCAGTTTTTGCCTAATAATTGTAAACAAATTTGAGTAAATAAAAAATGGTTATGCAAATACGCATAGCAGTGCGTGCCAGCGAATTTTAGTGTGGTCGCCTACTATATAAGCCCTTAATTCTAAAGTGTTCAACAGTAGACTTTCATTTCTACGAGTTGAATCGTTAACTTCTTTCAAAATGAAACATTATTTTATATTATTCCTTGCCTTAGCAGCATGCCTGGCATATGTACAGGCGCAAAACGCAACTACTACAAATACCACTGCCACCGCAGCTCCTAGTAATGCAACCACGGTACCCGCAGCTGGTAGCACCACCAATACAACAACAGTAGCGAGCACTTCAACTACAAGGAGGAGAACTACCAGAAGAAGAAGAAGAACCACACGAAGAAGAAGAACAACCACACGAAGAAGAAGAACCACCCGAAGAATCAGGATCATTAGAACAACAAGGCGTGGAAATGGAGGTAGTGGAGTTAACGGCGGCAATGGCGGCGGACGTGTTGTCAGAAGACGTGTAGTTGTAGGCTAAATATATTATATAATGTAAACCACATCCTAAGCAAAGTACAATTTAAAATGCAAATATACCATAAATAATCGGATAAAATATTAATTTAATTAAAATCTAGGGAGTCCCATTATCGAAAGTTTAAGCAAATTATACTTTGTAAAAATATATATAGATATATTAAGAATGAAATATGCACTGTGAACTCTGTATTGTGTCCTACTCCCATATCACATCACTTTATGAAACCCAGTACTTTAAGAATGCTCAACAACGCGCCTCGGTTGATGGGTGTGGCGTTGACTCCACCGCAGCAAGATCATAGAAGCGACAGTATTCTGGGGAATGGTTATATGTTTGAACCTTTTCAAAATAGTTACCCTGCCGTCTTTTTTCTTTCCGGGACTATTCTTACTAAGGGATAATTACATCTCTCTGTGATATTTTCTCTATTTACTCCCTGAGAGTTTGGATCATGATTCCACTGCCTCTGCACCAATTCCTTCTGCTGTTTTTGATACGTCGGTATTCGACTGAAATGTGCTATTTCTCAGGTACTTATTTAGAGCGAAGTCCTCCCAATTTCATTTAATGCCTATTCAGAAGGGCCAATCGATCAAACGATTATATATACTAAAATTGGTCGTTGGGCGTGGCACCAACCACTTTTAGATGAAGTCACATATGTCGGGACCTGCTCGACCGATTTAAACCAAATTCATTACATTAAATTCTTTTATACTACATACTTCCTATATAATACAATTTTAAGTTCCATCTGATTCATTCACATTCCAGTATACAAATAAAACACCATAAGTGAATATGAGGACTCCAGTGTCCTTGCCGAAACTATCGTCCAATGTACATATGTGATAAGTATACAATTGGAATTCGGAGATAATCCTTTCCTGTATATATGTCAAAAATGAGTTGAATCAGGTCAATACTTCTCTTAGCCCCCAGGTAGGGGGAGGTAAATTGCTCGGCTATACGAGGTAGTGCGGAGGGTAAATGATAGGGTTTTTAGAAAGTGTGAAAGTTTTATGGTTAGAAAAATCAAGTGATGAACGCGTGAGTTAGTCTGGAAGAGGGGGACTGTCAGACGATTGAGACGAAAATTGCAACGCGCTCGACGGTACAATTTTGACAGGCTGTCCCAGGTTAGGTATGAATTTAGTTTTGCGATTAGGGAGTATAAGAAAATGTTGGACAAAAAAGAGGAGTGGACGAATTTTGTAGGAGAAAATAGAAATGACCCTTGGGGTCAGGTCTATAAGATCTGCCGGGGTCGTTAAGTGCGACGCATTTTGAGGAGCGATTGGAGCCTTCGACGCCGCTGTTCGCACCATATATCGTGATTTATTTGTGGCTTGTTCCACTTATGAAGTCGCAATATGGTGGGAATCAGCAATGACGGTTTCGGGTCGTCGAAAATTGCTCTCAGTGCAAAGTTGCATGATTATTGTATGATTGCCTGTATGACGCACCGTTTCAATGGATGCGATGCAGGTTTTGTTAGGTGTACCCCCTCTTGACCTGATTGTCATAGAGCGAGCTGTTGCAATCAGGTTAAGAAAGGGCTTGAGTGTGTCATTGCTGCGGAATGGTTGGATTTCTGGACTGTTGCGACAATAGTCTTGACGATCGGGTGACTTATGAGTACATCGTCTCGGATGTTAGGTTTGTTGAGGGTTAATAAGGAATAATTGTTTGCACTTCATCTTCACTTGTTTGCGGAGTGCCCGATGTACTCGGATATTAGGGATCTCGGTGGTATGGGGATTAGCTGGACTGACGGACGTTTAGATGTTAGTGGTCCGATCTCCAGTAGGACGGAATACCGAACAGTTAGGGTCGTATGCGCGTGAATTGTTTGTCAGTTGAATGTGGAGTTACATTGCAACCGGGTGCCGGACCCAAAGTACGGCAGAGGTTTTAGATAGGCCTCGAACCCTACCAAGGTGGTTAGTGTGTCCATTCCACACTACCAATCAGTTCTGAAAAATTTCTGGCATTTTAGGAGTAAAACTGTAGTCAGCAGGTACCCACGTTAAACACACCGGACGTTGTATGCTAAAGGTGCACCTCAATCGGGACGCGCCCATCCAGATTTGCGGAACAATGCGCCTACGTGCTGAACCCTTAACTATTGTATATCGTGAGGCAAAGTTTAGTCATTCGGCTCGTCAGTCACGCCTTTCAGACCTATCTCTCTTTCATCCTTCTACTTTTACTCCGTTTCCTTATAAGTTCTTGCAGAACTATCCCGGATCATATTCTCACTCGATCCCACACCATGTAACACACTATGTTATTTGGCGCCGCTATTAGCTTCTCCAAATTTGCTCTCTCATTTCCATACCTCGGGTAGGAAAAGAAGATGTGCAGCGCGTTTTCTCCGCTACTGTTCTGTCATTATGGCCGTATTCTCTGAAACAACCATGCCCCATCATAAACTGCGTCAAGCAGAAATTTCTTTCTTCATGTTTCCTCTCTACCACACCTGCACGCTTCCAATAAGCCTGTCTAATCTTGCCTTTGTTGCTGCGTACCATCGTTTCTGCCATTCATTGATGCTTTTTTGCCATTCGTCTTTCCGCTCCACAACCGTAAGTCGTCTTCCTATACTCTTGGAGCCGTCGTAAACTCTTTTGATGTCTATGGTCATTATGTCCGCTGGTATGATAGCCGCTATGATCCCAGCTGCCTCGTAAGATAATGTCTTCTTCTAATAGAAGTGTCGCATGATTTGCTAGTGTGTCTCCGCCTGTCGATCTGCATCTTCCACGCAACTCATATTTCCGTCTACCAAAGGTTTAAAAAGTTCGTCGTCTAAGTTTTCGGCCTTCCATACTTTCGTTTGTACTGGTTATGCAAGCGTTCTCTTTCGATTTGGGTGCTGGGTGCCCGATTTCAAGCATAATAGCTTGATGGTCACTAATGAGTGTAGAGGTCACACACATGCCAGCTTGTTGTCCATCGAAAAGGAACATACTCAGTGGTAGTACAGGTAAGCAATTAAAAAATCTAAACGCTTGTTAAAATATAATATATAACTGTTGCATTTTGCTTTCAACAGGCAGTCGTAGACAGGGACATGAAATTTACAGATGTCTTCGTAGGCTACCCCGACCGTTGTCATGATGCTAGTATTTGGAAAAGTAGACTGGTAAGAGGAGCAATCACTAATAACTTAATAAGATTTCCTCCTGAATGCCACCTATTAGGAGATACAGCATATTCTTTGGAAATGTTTATATGGGTACCGTATGCGGATAATAGTTTTTTAACGGCAGAGCAGTTGAAGTACAACAATATTCACAGCTCTACGAGAGTTTCCGTAAAACAAGCTTTTAGAATATTAAACATAATTTATTTGGCGGTGTCTTTCGTTTCAGATGTATTTCATCTTGTAGCCTCTTTGGTGTCGCTCCCGTAGTTTTTTACAATGTGCTCCATTTAAGCATTTGCGTGCCATTTTTCGCATTATTTCGATCAGCTTCTTGATGGCATCTCCTAATTCAGACACACAGTCTCCACGAGGTTGTACCGCTTTCATCAGAGGCGTGGTATCGCACACCGCTGGTGACGACGACCTCGCTCTCGCTGGTTTTTCAATAACAAGGGTGTTGAATGGGCATGGACGTAGTTGACGTCCTCTGGAAAGGGTTTGTCTCTTGCATCCTGCGATTTCCATCACTCAGATTCCTTGTGCAGCTACTCGCAATAATACCAATACTATTTGCCTAAATTTTGTTGCAGTTTCCTGAGGCCTGTTAATCCTGTAATATCAAGAATGTGTGCATACATAAATACATGTGTACGTTAGGGTGGAGCGAAAAAATTTGTTTTTTTTTTCTTAGCCATTGTAGATTAAAAAAAATATCACATTCCCTGGTTGAGAATGTTAACAACAAAAATGGCCTAACTTATACAAATTCCCTTCTGCTAAAAATCAAAACAATGTTTATATTATATATCAAGGAGTGAATTCCCTACTTGTGAGGTGAATTTTCCTGTTGAAATTTTACAAAGGTTCGTTATCGAACCTGTACCTTCTCGTTCCTTTATGGGGTTATATACAGTTAGAAGGCCGAAAAAAAGCGAACTTTCCAGAAGATTTTCTGAGAAAACTTTTAAATCTATTGATCCAAAAATGTATACACATATTATGATATCTTTTAACTATATTTTAAGACTTAATACTAGTAAAAATATTTATTTGGAAAAGAGCTACAGTTTATCTCAGGGAGCTCCTCTTAAAAGAGACGTTTTTCGGAGACCACTATGTCTCTGAACTGGATCATCTGAAATTAAAAAACCAAACAGATTTCGTTAAAGTAATGTTAAATCTAGTAATTAATCGAAAGAATAAGCATAATACAATTTTTGACACAATGGCGGTTTCTAAAAAAAAAAACGATTTTTCACCGAAATTTCAGATTAAATTGTTTATAAAATCAAAAGTATTTATCGGAGAGGAAAAGGCGTGGTCCCGCCTCTAATAGGTTTAATGTACATATCCCATATAACACCATTTTTAATTCCATCTGATTCTCCACTATGCATATCAAGCAACAATGATTATATCGGGATAAAACTTTGCGTGAATAATACGTTTAAAGTGTGGCACCTTGTAACCAAAAATTGTCTAAATCGAACCAAAACTGTTCAAGCCCCTAAGTACTAAATATGTGGACCCCAGTGCCTATAGTTGACCTTCTACCGAAAATATGAGCCAATCCACAAAGAAATCTCAAACGAGTATACCATTTGACTTTGCGAGAGTATAAAATGTTCGGTTACATCCGAACTTAGCCCTTCCTTACTTGTTTATTTATACTAACACTTTTCTTTTCTATTCGTACACCTGTTAAAATATATTTTATCGAAATGCTTTTTTGAACTGCTCATGCGTTTTAAACATCAAGTCAGTTTTTAAGCTGATGTCTCAAGTACCTGCAGACTTGGATACAGTATCTTGAGCGATATAAGAGTTGGCTCCAATGCGACAAAAGAGTTTCTTTTCCGAAGTGGTATTATTGAGGAACTTTCGACTCTTCAAAACCTTTCAGTTTGCAAAGGAGAACACACGTTTACTCTTATTTAATGTACGTATCTCCTTAACCACTTAAGTTATAATAACCAAATCTTTTTGGCGCCCCTACTGACAGTGATGAAAATGGATTAGATCGGATTATAATACCGGCCACACCCCATATTGCGGTTTTTAAAAACCATGTGATAAACCGATTAATAAATGAGTCCGAGACATTTAATTTCACACCCGAGATTTATAGGAGAAGGACGATGTTTGCACAAAAAGGGCGCTTAAAATGTGCCACCTTATGACCAGACTCCAGTTCCTACGGCGAACATATAATCGAAAATATTGGTCAATCTGTGAGATATATTATTAAAATTTTGTGCAAATCCTTTCCTGATAACTGATAACGGATATGCTGATAGAGGCTGTATGCCAAAAATAGATTAAATCGGATGAATAATTTCCTTAGCCCCCATATATTTAATATAAAGATTTTCGCACTTCCAGTTGACTTTATATCGGCAAATATGTGAATTATCTTAATGGAATTGGGAGAGTATTTTTTTTCCAATAACTGGTGAAAACTTCTCTAGCCCTTTTTAATTAATATCGGGATTTTCAAATATCCGGTTTACTTTACTCCATATATTGGTGATGGCTTGTGAGGTACCTTAACCTTTATGTTAGTAACCAACTTTACCGACGTCTTTTAGCAACCACGATCTGAGTATTAAAAATTTTGTTTATTTTATAAAAAAAAAATATTAATAGTCAGTGACAATTTAAAGAAAAAAAATAGCAACGTAGAATCGGGTATGACATCTGAAACCTATTTCGATAGAGGATAGAGAAAGAAAACTCAAGGTTATTTCTTTGTTTTCTATCGCGCTCTAGATTCGAGCATTTTTAGTATGTAACAGATTTTTGGTGGGATCAGACGTGTTTCATTTGGTGTTCTCTTGACAGTGAAAAATAAAGCTATGGAACAATTATTGAGAGCTGTCTATGCTCGGTAAGTAAACGTTACATATATTTAACATTTGTAAATATTTTAATTACAATTTTGTGTAATATAATTATTTAAGACGTACATCACATAATATTTAATTTATTAGGTTAAGTGCACCCGAAAGTAATGAGTACTTGAGGAAACTAGTAGGGTTTCTGATAGCGATGACGAAGACTGGACTCCAGCAAATAGAGCTAGACATCAAAATCAACAAGGTAATTCAGTGCGTGACGAACCAGAAGATACAGAAGAAATCGCTGAAGAGAATTCAGCAGTAGAAGAAGAAGTTGAGAGTAGCGAGGATGATGACAATGAAGTAGAAACAGCTGAGCCTGAAGGTAGTAAAATATATGTTCTTGCAATGATTAAATTTAAATTCTTTTTCTTAAATAATTAATTAATGTGGTTACTATTATTTTAGGAAGAGCTCAAGAACCATCTGGGAGTTTTATTGCCAAAGATAAAACAGTGTGGAACGAAATTCCACCAACTCAGCATCAGACCGCAGCTCATAATGCCAGTGGAGTGGGCCCCATCGTAGTACGGAAACGCTGTCAATTAGCGAGACTTTCAAATTGATTTGTGCTGGAGCAAATAATTCGAATACAGATCAATTTGACATGTGGCACTCCAATTCTTATCCGCTGTATCGTGCGACGATGGAATTGACGAGATTTCATAATATTCTGCGTTTTTTGCGATTCGACGATGGTAATACTCGAAGTGATCGTAAAAAAGAAGACAAGACAGCTCCAATTCGTGATGTGTGCACAATGTTGAATTCAAATTTAGCTCAGATGTACAAACCAATAGCTAACTTGACGATTGATGAACAGCTTTATCCATACCGGGGCCGAACTGGATTTACTCAATATATTCCATCGAAACCAGCTAAGTATGGTATAAAGATCTAGTGGATTTGTGATGCAGGAAACGCATATCCTTTGCAACGGATTATGTACACTGGTAAAACAGATAATACTTGAGAAAAAAATCAGGGTGAAAGAGTAGTGAAAGAATTGGCGGCTCCATACCGAGGTAGTGGTAGAAACATCTGCATGGATAACTTTTTTACTACTGTACATGTTGCTAAACATTTGTTGTCGTGAAATATTACCATTGTTGGCACGCTAAAAAAGAATAACCCTTACATCTCTACTGTTATGGGAGCGAATAAGACACGGGAGCAGTATTCGACAGTTTTCAAGAAAAGGTTACTATGTGTTCCTACGTTCCTTAAAAAAATTAAGCTGTCTTTTTGATATCTACAATGCATTCAGAAATAATAAATTTGTATAATAAAAACAAGTAAGGAAGGGCTAAATTCGGATGTAACCGAACATTTTATACTCTCGCAAAGTCAAATGGCATACTCGTTTGAGATTTCTTTGTGGATTGACTGATATTTTCGGTAGAAGGTCAACTATAGGCACTGGGGTTCACATATTTAGTACTTTGGGGCTTGAACAGTTATGGTTCGATTTAGACAATTTTTGGTCACAAGGTGACATACTTTAAACATATTATTCACGCAAAGTTTTACCCCGATATAATCATTGTTGCTTGATATGCATAGTGGAGAATCAGATGGAAATTAAAATGGTGTTATATGGGAAATAGACGTGGTTGTAGTCCGATTTCGCCCATTTTCGCACTATGACATAGAAACCGATTTTGGTTAAAATCGGTGAAATGAAATGGTGCCACGCCCACTGTCCAATTTTGAACGCGGTTCCTATAAAGTCATCTCATACCATCCCAGAGATAAAATTTAATGTCTCTGGCGTGTTTAGTGCTTGATTTATAGCGCTTTTAGTAGTTTTAACAGTACGTTATATGGGGAGTGGGCGGAGTTGCCACCCGATATCAACTATTTTCACACCGTCAATAGAGGTTCTAAAAAAATTTGCTTCCAGTGAATTTTGTTAATATAACATTAGCGGTTTAGGAGATATGCACATTAAACCTATTAGAGGCGGGACCACGCCTACTTTTAAAAAAAATTTTAACTGCAGATGCCCCTCCCTAATGTGATCCTGTGTACCAAATAACAGTCTTTTATCTTATTGCGGAGCTTAGTTATGGTAATTTATTTGTTTTTGATTAAGGGCGTTTTGTGGGCGTGGCAGTGGTCCGATTACGCCCATCTGCAATACCAACCGACTCACGGTACCCAGAAACATGTCTACCAAGTTTTATAAAGATATCTCAATTTTTACTCAAGTTACAGCTTGCACGGACGGACAGACAGACAGTCGGACGGAGGGACAGACGGACAGTCACCCGGATTTCAACTCGTCTCTTCATCCTGATCATTTATATACATATTATATATCCCTATATCTAACTCGATTAGTTTTAGGTGATACAAACAACCGTTAGGTGAACAAAACTATTATACTCTGTAGCAACAGGTTGCGAGAGTATAAAAATAAATCAATTGAATGAACTCACAAATAGCTTTCTTTTAAGTTAAAAAACGACGATTTGAGAGCTTAAAATGAAATATTGAACTTTATTTTAAGCTACTCACTCAAATAAACCGCGGTGGGTACCTAACATAAGGGTTAATGAAACTCAGAGCATCTTTTTTTGATAAAAAGTTTTAATTTTTAATTCGATTTTAATTAGTTCAATCGTTAAATTTATACACTAAGTCAAGTTGATGCATCATGTTCATGTGATGTTGCATATGAAATTGCTAATTATGACTTTTCTTATTCTAACTAGAAAATGAACAGTATCATATTCCTTTCCAAAAACCGAACTGTTGGGTTGGAAGTGTCTCAGTGTTTTCAACAAAAACTGTAAATTTTTCTTTGACAACCTTTTCCAGTAATTTTCTGATGGAAGGGAGTAAACTTATCGGTCAGTAAAAATATGAATACTCTATGGGTTTATTAGGCTTTTTATTGTTTTCAGTTTACAATATACAATACACATGAAGTTATCAGAACAAAAATTTGCTCACATTATGAAGGACCCAGGTACCAAAGACCATATATATGTACCTCAGTGCACATAAGTGATTTTTTTCCGAACATATCCATCAATCTGTGAGTTTTAGAAATAGAGTGAGAATATTTTTGTGATACCATCATGCCCTTGTGCCAAAACGGGTCAAAGCGGGCCAATACTTCCCTTAGCCCTAATTACCAAATATAAATTTTTTTGAACTTGCCGTTGTCCTAATACCGCATCTTTCAGTCATTATGAAGGAAATCTTCCTGAAATTCAGAAAAATCTCTTTCTAATAATAGCGTGTCATTTTGCCTAAAATAGATGAAATCAGGAGAAGAAGAAGGAGAAGTATTACTCCTAGTCCCCATATATCTAATATACGGATTCTTAAATGTCGACTTGACTTCATACCTTCTATATTGGTCAATCTGTGAGGTTTCTTAAGAAAATTCAGAGAGCCTCTATTTCTGATAATTATATGTCGCAATAATTCCTCTCTTAAACACGGTATATTTCCTGCAATATGGAAACAGTCATTTATAATCCCTTTGCATAAAAGTGGATTTAGATCCAACATTGAAAACTATAGAGGTATCGCAAAACTATCAGTTATACCTAAACTTTTTGAAGCTATCATCACTGACCATATAACCTTTTCGATTTCTCCGTTAATTTCCTCATCTCAGCATGGATTTCGTAAAGGGAATTCGACTATAACAAACTTACTTGATTTTGTAAACCACGTATCATTGGGTTTTAGGGAACATAAGCATACGGATGTTATATACACAGACTTTAGCAAAGCTTTCGATAAAGTAAATCTCTCGATTCTCATACATAAACTTGATCTGCTGGGCTTTCAGCCAAGATTCCTTCAATGGGTATCTTCCTATCTTTATAATAGAACACAACGAGTGATATTTGAGGATACACCTTCAGATACAATTAATGTTTCTTCAGGTGTTTCGCAAGGTAGTCATCTTGGCCCGATTCTGTTCTTGTTGTTTATTAACGATATCTCTTCAGTAATAGAATTCTCAAAAATTTTATTATACGCTGACGACGTAAAGCTTTTTAAATCATATACTTCAACTGAGGAAAGGTGTCTGTTGCAAACAGACTTAAACAATTTGGTTGCATGGTGTGATAGAAATGATTTGCCATTGAATCTCAATAAATGTAAGATGATGTGCTTTTCCCGTAGATCTGTGCACCCCTCTTCTTATGTAATAAAACACCATATTCTAGAGCAAGTTTTTAACTATGTTGATTTGGGAGTTAATATTGACCCTAAGTATGAAATTAAGCTTCATATTGATACCATGGTCTTGAAAGCAAAAGCTGTCCTCAGTTTTGTTAAACGTTGGTCTAAAGAATTTAGAGATCCGTATATTACTAAAACACTTTATACAACTTTGGTTAGACCTATATTGGAATATGGCTCTGTGGTATGGAACGCTAGCTACCAAATCCATTCTGACAAGTTAGAGTTGGTTCAAAAACAATTTTTACTTTTCGCCTTAGCGCATTTCCGATGGGATTCTGTGGAAAGTCTACCTCCATACACTAGTCGTTTAAAACTTATTAATCTACCTACACTTTCTAGTCGTAGGGAAATGCTTGGCATAATATTCTTAGTGAAACTTTTGAATGGAACTATTTGCAGTTCTTTTCTCCTGTCTGAAATTAAATTTAATATCCCGGTTCGATTTTCGAAGCAGTTTAGACCTTGACTGCTAAAATCCTGTAGATCAAATTTTGAACTAAACGAGCCATTCCGCCGTATATCTCATGATTTTAATTCTCATTCCAGCACATTTGACTTATCTGACTCACTTTTCTAAATTAAAAAGACTTTATTGTTTTCTCTTAATACATGAAAATTATTTTATTGTAACTTTAGATATTATATTGTAACTTTAGATCTTAGCTGTTGAAATTTTTGTTTCTGTAGCTGAGCAGTTTTAGATCTCAACACTTAAAAAACTCTCTTGCCTTTTCTGACTCGGCTAATTCCTCACGTATGCGGATTGCGCCCCTCGCGTCGGTTGGGCGGGAGGAGGGTAATCGTTGGGTTATTATTATTATTATAACAAAACTGGATACAATCGGGTCAAAATATACCTTATATAAGAAAATTGATAAGACTTATATAAGAGTTTCAAACACTAGAAGGTATTTCACCGGCTTTGATCCTGGCAAGTTGTGAGACTATAGAATTATGAACTAAGCTCTTCCTTACTTGTTAGCTCTTAAGTTATTTAATATTATTGTATATAATAACTGCTGCATTAAGTGGCGAGATGAAATTAGCGACATCAGCTTTAGTAGTAGAAAAACTCAAATGAACAGATGAAGTGTGATGTGTTGTATCTCCTAAAACTAATCGAGATAGATCATACACATATATATAATATAAATAAATATATGATTAGAATGACAGGACGAGTTGAATTCCTATGAAACGCCAATTATCGCAAGCCTATAATGGGCATGGACAAGCCCTAAATATGTGTATAATACATATGTATCTCTTAAATCATTAAAGCTAAACTTAACAAATTCACTGAGGACGCACCTTTTTGTCACTTCTATGACAATGTGATAATGGGTAAAATCGGATTATAACTGTAATCGCCCATATAACGGTTATATTGAAAACTAGTAAAAGGGCAATAACTCGATAAATAAATGAGTTAGAGGCATTAAATTTTACGCTCAAGATGGTACAGGAAAGGCAAATTAGAAAACCAATTCAGAAGCAGAACCTTAAATCTGTATACTCGACTCAACTCAACTGAATACTATGAAGCCGTTTCAACTGATATCGGGATGCATCCATTTGTAGTTAGAGTACTTAAAGAAGTAAGAAGACTTCAACTAAAGCTTCGCAACTTTTTCATTAGGCGATCGGTAATTACTGTAATTATATCTCTTAGTATCCAATTACAGTCACCTATTGAGGATCTTGCAGAAACAATGCGATTAGAATAAGACGCTTCAAAAGAAATTTAATTAATGTGGCAAAACTCAAACTTTCATTTGATCTTCGAACACGTTGAAGAAGTGTGTACTGAACTAGATACAGAAATCAAGGTATCACGATATAGTATTGTCCAAATGTATCGTTTTAATCTCAAAACGAAAGACCCCGAAGAAACTTTAACTTTGCATTTTAAATTCCTTTCTCGACACGTACATTTATTGCTCACTTGAAGAGCTAGACTACAAATTACTTTTGGATAACTTTTGTGTTTTGATTCCAAATTACCATTTTTTTGAAGGAAAAACTGAAAAACAAGGTTTCTTGATTTCTTGACATTTCTTGACAAAGTGATCGAATAATAGAAAAAAAATGTATTCATGGAGGCTACGATGTGCAAGCAGCGAACTTTAGCAAACATTCCCGAAACACTCTCGACTCGATGCAAATAAAACATCTCTCGCAAATGTATTTAAGATTTTACGTATACCCGCGGTTTTGCCCGTGTCAATAGCAACGCCTGAACGAAGTTTTCCAAGAGAAACTCTACGGTCTAGCATCCATGAATGTTCACAGAGACATAGTAGATGTTTCAGTTGACGCAGCTTTGGATACATTTTTGCAAAAAAGCGATAAAAATATGACAAGAAATCTTAATATTGTTGTTTATTCGTTTTCGTGGAATCGATATACTTGGTCCCGCCAGAAGTACTGTTACAAATTCAGGTCTTTATAAAAATGAAACTAATATACATTTTTTAATCGGAGAGTAGCCATGCTTACCTCCCATACCAAAGTCATGTTTTAAACTACTTGTCCGATAATTCCATCACAGGGTGATTCAAAATTAATATACAATTACCATTTTTGAATGACAAATAAAAATATGGAATTTAATAAAAGCTTAATTAATAACGAATAAATTTTTCAATATTCGGAGTCATAATATTAGTAACATTATTACTATTTTGGTAAATAGCTACCCCACCTTTTGGAACAGTATATCGTTTGAATTGAACAAAACAATTGAAATTAGGTATTTCAATCGAATTATCAATGGTTATAAATTTCCACTTATCTTGGCTGGCCATTTCAACATCAACTTCGCTGATAAAATATCAGAGCGGTTGACAATTTTTCTTTCGGAAAATTTGAATTTGAAAATGAATAATGATCCACAAGAATCTACAACAAAATATGAGACCACCATTGACGCGGTATTTTCCAGATATTTAGAGGATATCAAGTCTCAAACTTATGTTTCTTATTTCAGTTACTATAAATCTGTAGTGTCAATCAGAGATAAGGAGATGCCAATCTCATCTTTCAAAAATTGTAAATATAAATTTATAGTTATTATAATTTTAAATTATAAATAAAAATTATAAAAAACATTTATTAATTGAGAGCTAATACATTTATCAAGTATTAAAAGTTCAAAAATCAATTGTTTTAATATATTACAAAATCTCAAAAAAGAGTTCAAATAGTTTCTGTATATGTTTAACGGATACATGTATAATAATATTTAATACTAATAAATGTTGGATATTTTAATTTGATTTGATCTGGGTACAATGGAAAATGTTATAAAAACGCTAATTTTAAGGCGCTCTCACACTGGAATAAGTTGGGCATCCCTTCATCAATGATAAATACGCCTGAATTACCTACATGTATTGTAAGATAATAAAATACATTTTCAACAATATTAATTTTAAATTTATTCAATTAAAGAAAATATTGTGTTTACTTATCGGTCACCACGCCTAAAAAGTGTTAACTTGAATTAATATGATTGAAAAAAGACTGAATATAAAATAAATAAACAATTATAATTGCATAAGTTGATAAAAAATGCTTGCAATAGCTTTACCGCGGAAATCGAGTGCCACACGTATCTTTTTTTTATACCCTGAACGGGGTATATTAAGTTTGCCACGAAGTTTGTAACACCCAGAAGGAAACGTCGGAGACCTTATAAAATATATACATAAATGACTACCGTGACGAGCTGAGTTGATTTAGCCATGTCCGTCCGTCTGTATATATGCAAACTAGTCCCTCAGTTTTTAAGCTATCGGTCTAAAACTTTGCACCTGTCCTTTTCTCACTAAGAAGCTGCTCATTTGTCGGAACGGCCGATATCGGACCACTTTAGCATATAGCTGCCATACAAACTCAACAATCGGAATTAAGTACTTGTATGGGAAACTTTTTTATTTGACGAGGTGTTTTCACAAAATTTGGAATGGATTATTATTTAAGGCAAAAATGTAATCTCCGAAGAAATTGTATAGATCGGATTACTAGAGTATATAGCTGCCATACAAACTGAACGATCGGAATCAAGTGCTTGCATGGAAAATTTTATCATTTGACGAGATATGTTTACGAAATTTGGCATGGGTTATTGTCTAAGGCAAAAATGTAATATCCGAAGAAATTGTATAGATCGGATCACTATAGTTTATAGCTGCTGATCGGCTGAACGATCGGAATCAAGTGCTTGCATGGGAAACGTTTTCATTTGACAAGATATGTTTACAAACTTTGGTATGGGTTATAGTCTAAGGTAATAATGAAATTTCCGCAAAAATTGTTCAGTTCGGACACTATAGTATATAGTTAGCCATACAAACTGACCGATCTAAATAAATTTTTGTATGAAGGTAAGTAGAAAATAATGTTAAGAATGTATACATAAGAGCAAGGAACAAAAATATTGTTTAGTTACCCATAAAATAAATAAATCCGTAATTTTTCAAGATATATTCTTATTTATTAATAATAATAGAGAACTAACTATGTAAACATAATTATCCCGTTTTAAAACCCAAATTAACTGCTGTTTAAGTACAAAACAAAACATAGGAAATAAACATAGTTCCAAGAACAGGTAGAAAGTATAACCTAGGTAAAAAACAGGTTTTGCATCTTTTGTAATTAACAACATTCGGATCACTTTAGTTTACGCGAGCAGGTTAAATTTTCAACAACGCAAACAACTTTCAAAACCAGCGAAACAAAATCCTTTTTTAAATAATACGCATTCTTTTAATTATATTATTATTACTTAATTTATTAATATTTTATTATATTTTTTATTTGTATAATTTTTTTTTAAATAATTTATGAAAATGCCAAGTGTATCTAGGCAATCGCAGGAACAAAGACGTCGCTCTGCATCGAAGCCGACGACAATATAGTCAAAATTTGGAAATTAATAGACGGAGGAACGCTGACTATATTGCAGAACTACGCAGCTCAAATTTGGAGTATCGCAATGAGGAAAGAACTCGTGACAGTTTTGCACATTCCACTAGACGACAGAACCAACTTCACAGAGCTACAGAACAGGAGCGTGACACGATCAGTCATTCAAATAGACGTTTGATTTCGGAATATAGAGCTGATGAGCAGGTACGCAACACCGCAGAACACTCAAACAGACGAATGAATCCTGAATATAGGACAGCGGAGCAGGAGCGTGACACAGTAGGACATTCGAACAGGCGCTTGAATCCGGAATATAGAGCTGAAAAGCAGGATCGCAACACCGCAGAACACTCAATTAGACGAATGAATCCTGAATACAGAGCAGCGGAGCAGGAGCGAGACACAGTAGGACATTAAAACAGACGAATGAATCCTGAATATAGGACAGCGGAGCAGGAGCGCGAGTTATGTGTACACTATCACCCCAACCAGACACCACACAGCAAAATATTGTAAATTGGTCAAAATAAAAGATTAAAGAAAAACAAGTAAACATTACTAGAACAAAAGAAACAAGTAGAGATAAAGAAGAAAAGAAAATAATGCAAATGCATACAAACATGTTTTGGTTCTTATGTTTGACTGTAAGGAAAACCCAGACATTATCGGGTAAACCACACAATCATGTTTGTTTGCATCCAATAGAAAATTAGATTATATTTAACAAATATTGCATTTCCTCCAATAATAAGAAGATAGAAAAACTAAGAAATAGATTAAGAAAATTGTAATCACTTTAGTAGTTATATAAGCAGAAAATAATTAGAAAAGAAAAAGAGAATAAAATATAATGTCACAGAAGTAACATTGTCGGCATTTTTTATTTTCTCCTCCGCTCGAAGAACCAAAACTCGCGACACAATGGAACGTTCTGTGCGGCACCAGAATCCAATAATAAGAGAAGAAGAAAGGCAGCGAGATGCAGCATTGAGGAGAAGTCGTCGAGAAGATCCAATTAGAAGACGTCGTGAGCAAATTTTAATTTAGAAAAAGCGTCGAGCTGCCAATATTTTTGATATGTACGCATTGTTGATAAAGAAAGGACCCACAGAAATATGCGGGTGTCATCAAAATTTCCGTCTTCGAACCAAAAGTACAACTTTTGCAACACATGCTATCGGATTGTTAGGAAAGGCAAGATACCAAATATATGTCTCTCGGAAGGATTGGAGTTTCCGGATATTCCGGAACGCCTTCAGGATTTAACGTGTCTGGAGGAAAGACTGATATCACCGAGGATCCCATTTATGCGCATCATCTCCCTAGGATATGAACGACAATGTGCTATTCGTGGAGCAGTGGTGAATATTCCGATTTCTGTTGTAGAGACAGTCACCATGCTGCCACGAAGATTTGACAACAGCCATATTATTCAAGTGCACTTGAAACGTCGATTGGAATATGAGCAAAATTTTATGACGGAGACAGAGACGGAGATTTTGGAGGCACTAAACTATCTGCTGCCATTTATTGCGCCCGTCAGGAAAATGTACCACTTGAAATGGAAGAAGAATTAAATCCAGGTGGTCAGGAGACTTTAATGGACAATAAACCCGTTGAAAATATATCCATTGAACGGATTGCAATGGCACCAGGACAAGGTAGATGCTCCAGGGACGTTACAACCGACGACTATGCTGGTTGTCGTATCCAACGATTTACTGCGGAAAGAAGAGGGCATCCACAACAACTTATAGCAAAATTGCACGATCTGAAATTCGACGCTATGATGGGCGTTGTGTGCGCGTGGACGTGATCCTGTATATTTATAAGTTCTACGAGTTAGAGCGCATTAAAAATGCAATTTCCATTTGCCTGCGTAAAAAGTCTGGATGAAGGAATATAACTGTTGCAAATGTGAGGGATGAAAATTTTGTCAGCAACCTTATCCAGAATGATGATGGCTATCATGTACTCAAAGGACTTCAATCCTCACCTGCACATTGGGAGGCTGAAAAGAAAAAAGTTTTAGCCATGATCCGTCAGTTTGGTTTGCCAACATTTTTTATTACAATGTCTGCTGCAGAAACAAAATGGCCTGAGCTGTTGGACATATTGAAAAAACTGGTAGATAAAGTAGATATTTCGGAAGGGGAAGCTACTGCTCTATCAAGCTCTGTAAAGGCGAGGCTGATAAGGACAGATACCCTTACATGTTCCAGGTATTTAGACAATCGATTCCGCCAAATGCTAAATGCTACAAAACGGACTGTTTGGAGAGCATTTAGTAGTCCGTTACTATTACAGAATTGAATTCCAGCATAGGAGATCACCACATTGTCATGGCATGTACTGGCTAAGTGACGCACCACAATTGGAAAGTGATGGAATCATCAACACAAATGAAGTTGAAACATTCATCGACCGACACATCACAACCGATGGATATGATTTGGACTTACAGGAATTCATTCAGTATCAAAAACACTGACATGGTCGAGCTTGCCTAAGAGACCTACATGGAAAACAAGTGTGCCGATTCAACATGCCATATCCGCCGATGCCACGGACAGAAATACTTTTCCCTTTGAAGAATGAGGAAGGTATTAAGCAACACAACGTTCAATTCCAAAAAATACAGGAACTATTACCTCTAACGGATCTCCCGGAGGAAGAAATAACACGGTTGAACTGCTTAGAAAATTTTTTGACGGATGAGCGAATCAACACTGATTATGAAGGATACAAGCTTGCTCTCCGCTCATCTTTAAAAAAGCAACACATTTTCCTAAAGAGAAAATTTTCGGTCTTCTAAATGCCTATAATAAAAATATCCTTAAATTGCATAGAGCAAATATGGATATTCAATTCATTCTGGACGCATACGCTTGCTGCAGCTATATCATTAATTATATAAATAAATATGGACTTAGGTAGAGAGAGTGTTAGTGGAAGGTTGTCTGAAAAATCTATCCTAATTACTAAAAATAATTTAATAATAAAAGAGTCCTTATGAATTAAAATTTTACAGTCTACATAATCTGAGAATTAGTGGAGCTTTTTCTGATAATTCAAGAAAGCCAACAAGGCGTAAAATCTAAGACTTAAAGTGAAAAAGAAAGAAACTTACCACACAAAAGGTTAGGTTTTTAAGCAGTAAACCACAGCTGAACAATATAGGTAAAACAGATACATAACAGCTATGGGTAATCCAGAGGTCACAAAAACACCCAGCCGCACGGCGGGAAACTCAAAACAAAACGCCACAGGCATTAAACAAACAACGAAAATCGACATGTACACAATAAACACTGGAAGTACGAGTTAGGCTGGAACTAACAAAAATGATGCCACAGGTATTGAAAAATCGCTCAATGTAATCATGGGAGAACTACAGAAAATAAATGACAACATGGCGAAAAATAAAGAAGAAATTAAAACGGAGTTTAAAAAGAAATTGATGAGCTGAAGAAAAACATTGAGGACAAAGATAAAAAGTGGGAGGCAGAAAAAAACCTCTTGTGGGAATACATTGACCTGATGGAAGATAAAATTAAAAAATTGACAGAAGGTGTACCGGAAAAACAATCGGAAGACGAAAACAATCAATTGAAAGAGGAAAAAGAAATAATTCAACAGCAGAATTATCGCCGAAATTGAGAAAATGGAGCAGCAGAGCAAAAACAGCTGAAGATTGAGAAGAAAAACAACATCGTCATTAAAGGTCTAATAGACACAGATGATGATCCGAAGCGAACGACTAGTTTATAGAAGAAAAGTTTAGAGTGAAGGTGGATGCTGCGGACATGTGGCTACAAGGTAAAAATAAAAAGCTGGTGATTGTGAAACTGAAAAAATGGGAAACCAAAGAGGAAATCATGAAGAATAAAAAAGTGCTAGTAAATACGAAGATTTTCATAGAAAACGATATAAGAAAAAATAAAAATAAGAAAAAACAATCATACTGTTAAAGTAAGATATAGAAAAATGTGTGTCGGAAAATGGCTCTTGTGGCAACAAATAAAAAGTAATATAGAAAAGGGGGATTTTTAATAGACAGGGCCAATAAAACGGGAGGCGATGAGTTCAAAGTGGTGTTTTGGAATGTTGCAGGCTTAGGTAAAAAAAATGCAGATTTTTGAAGTTTTCTTAGACAATATGATGTAATCGGTTTAACTGAAACATGGGTAGAAAGTAAGGGATGGGAAAAATTAGCTAAAAGACTCCCAAAAGAGTACGAGTGGAAGTGTAAAGCAGCGAAAAGAGAAAAAAAGAAAGGGAGAGCTAGTGGTGGTATAATAACTGGGGTAAGAAAAGACATTGTAGTTGAAGATAATAATTTTGAGTTTGTTGTCAAAATTGGGGATGATAAGTGGGTATTATGGACAGTCTACAATCAAGGTAAAATTAAAAAATTGCTAAAAAACATATGTGAGGAATCAGAACAGGGGAAAATAATGGTAGGTGGTGATCTCAATGCAAGAACAGGTCACAAAGGTAGCTTATACGCAGGACCCGAAGAAGAGGATATACAAAGACAATCAAAAGACAACAAGTGCAACGCAGAAGGTGAGCTACTAATTAGTATTATAGAAGAAAAAGGATGGTATGTGCTGAATGGAAACACAAATGGTGATGAAGACGGAAGTTTCACATTTCTTGCCGAATCAGGACAGTCTGTGATTGACTACGTAATAATAGGTTTGAAGACTTAGTACAGGTAAAAGAATTTAGAGTGTTGTATAGAGTTGAATCAAACCACATGCCCATAATGTGTAAATTGAAGAGTAAACTAGCCCACAAAAGCAAAAAAGAATCAACAGAATCTGGAGAAAAAATAGTATGGGATGATGACAGTAAAACGAAATTCCAACTAGCTACTATAAATAATGTATTCAGTGAAGATGCTACCATTCATAAAAACTGGAAAGAATTGAAAGAAGTTATCAACAAAAATATGTGTAAGAAAACATGGAAAAGAAAGATAGGTGAAATTTAGCCGAAAAAATGGTGGGATAAAGAATGCAAGAGTAAGAAAAGAAAGGTCAAAATTAAGTTAATAAAATGGAGGCACGGCCAAGCAACAAAAGAAGATTACTTGAAAGAAAGAAAAGAGTTCCGAAAACTATGCTTTGAAAAAGAAAGTAAAATGAAAGAAAACGAGATTGCAGAAATAAAAAACGCAAATACTGAAAAGAAGGTGTGGCAGTACATCAATAAATATAGGAAGTCTAGGTCAGAAATTAGCAAAGACATCCCCATGGAAAAATGGTGTAAACATTTTACACTCGTGCTGAATGGAGAACAAGCAAATACGGTAGGCGACTGGAATAGAGAAGAAGACAAAGATGAAGAAAAGGAATAAGATTTAACAGATGAGGAAATAACAAAGCAAATAAGAAAACTAAAGAGGAAAAAAGCTACTGGTGAAGATGGTATTCCAAATGAAGCATGGGTCTTTGCACAAGGTAATACCCAAAAAGAAATATGCAACCTAATAAAAAGGATATGGCATGGAGAAGGAATACCTGAAGACTGGAAAATTGGGCTAGTTGCGCCACTGCACAAGAAAGGCGATAAAGAAACCGTGTAAAACTACAGAGGCATTGCACTTTTGAACACGGCGTATAAGATCTACGCAATGATTCTGAATGGTAGATTATTAAACGACATCGACGGGAAAAGAATCCTTCCAGACACTCAAGGTGGTTTTCGAAAGGGCAGAGGAACCATCGACAACATCTACATATTAAGACACGCAGTTGAGAAAGAACTTGCTAAGGAAAAGGGGAAACTCTTTGCTTTTTTCGTAGACTTAAAAGCTGCTTTTGACTGTGTTGACAGGAAAGTGCTCTGGAGCGCAATGGAGAAAAGTGAAGTAAGGCATGGTCTAATCCAAATAGTCAAAGAGCTGGACAAAGAAACCAAATGCAAAATAAGAGTAGATGGTAGGCGATCGGAGGAATTCTGGACAAAGGATGGAGTAAGACAAGGATGCCCCTTAAGTTCTCCACTCTTCATAATTTTAATAGCTGATCTGGGAAAGAAACTAAGTAAAGGATAAACCGGCGGGGTTGTCATAAGAAAAGATAAAATTTGGAGCCTGGAATATGCTGACGACGTAGTGCTGCTCGCGACCAGTGAAGGTCTTCTCGGTAAGAGAAGAAAAACTGACTGGTTCTGGAAAGGAAGACAGCTGGAAGAAGTAAATGAATTCATCTATTTGGGGTACCTCTTCAAGAGTAGCGGAAAAAATAGAGCTCATATCAAAGAAAGAGTCAAAAAGGCTGTTATAGTGATGAAACATACTTGGAGTATAGGTGAGCGTCTTTTCAAGAAAGACTATCCAAGGAGAATAAAAATGTTCGACAGCCTTGTAATCAGTATAATGGCATATGGAGCCGAAATATGGGGGTAGGAAGATGTTGAAGAGATGGAAAAAATTCAGAAGAAGTACCTTAAGTGGGCACTGAGATTAGAAAAATGTACACCGGACTCCATTTTGCAGGAAGAGACTAAACGAGAAAAGCTAAGACTAAAATTCGCAAAACTGGCTGTTAATTACGAAAGCAAAATTATGGAAAAAGAAAGCCTGGTCAAAGAGTGCCTGGTGAAAAGATGCAGAGGAAGAGGAGGTAAGGAAAGCCTGAACTACAGAACGAAGTTTTTAAATGAATGTGGACTCAGTCAAGAAGAAAGTGATGCAAAAAAAGACGCTGGTAGGTCAGTTGGAGATGAAGTCAAAACGCGAGGGTTGGCTGTACAAAGGTAGCTTGAGTGCAACAAAATCGAAAAGCTGAGGTACCACTAAAGATACTCATCTATATACTCAGGCGAAGTCCCAGAATACTTAAAAATTAGCGAAGATTACGCGTTAATTGCAAAAGCAAGATGTGGAACGTTAGAAGGCGCAAATAAAAAATGGGCTGACGACAAAGTAAAAGTATGTTGGTGGTGTGGTACAGGCAAAGATTCAATAGATCACTGGAGACAAGAATGCAAAGAAAGCTCAAAGAACCGTATTATCAACGGAGGAAATCCTGAGCGTTGAAGGTGAGAAGGCAGCAGTATCCTGGTTGAAAGAAATTGCAAAAAAAAAAGAAGTGGAATAGATACGGCCAATGCAATTTAAAAATTTAAATTAAAGTTTTAAAGACTTTCCAAAAAATATTATTGAAAGATTACTTAGTGATTCAAAATGTAATTTATAGACTTAACGATTTAAAGATTTTTCAAATTAATAGTTCTAACCATGTATCTAATATTAATATGCAAAAGTTAATAACTAATAATTAATAGTTAATAATAATAGAATATAAGGTATAATGTATCTAAGTCCTGTTTCTAGGCCCTGGTGGCTGAAATAAATAAATAATTAAATAATAATTAAAATTATAAATAAATCCAATAGAGGAGTGTCAACACTACTGAGACAAGCCATGGAAGAAATAAACGCAGGGAGTTTCTCCATTAAAAGAAAATTGCAGCACATCGGAAACAAATTTGTAAACGGATCGAAAATATCGGTTCAAGAAGCAGCTTATAATATTTTGGGACTGCATCTATCAGAAGCCAGTAATGGGGAAATATTTATAAATACATCACATCCCAACAACCGAGTAAGGATGATAAAGCCCAGACATGAACTAAATGCTTTACAGGAGGACTCTACGGATATATATGTGCCGAGTGTGCTGGAGCACTACTCTCAAAGGCCCGATCGATTGGAAGAACTATGCTTAGCAGATTTTACAGCATGGTTCAGATTTTGGATGGATCAGGATTTTTAAGGAAAAGGAAGCAAGCCCTTATTCTTCGCTGGAAACGTTTTAGCGTTGAAAGTTCAAGAGCCGATTTCTTCAGAGAAACAGCCGTGATGTTTCACCCATGGATGAGGAAACAGACCTATTGAATAATGACGTCGAGAGTGTTTGCAATGCACCCAAGGAGCAAATTGAGCAGAATAAGCTTAAATATGACACATTTTCATCGAACGAACTTGAACTAATTTTGGAAAACCTTTATGTTACAGCGGAAGATCGAGCTGCCTCACAACTTTTAGATCCTGAATTCAGCGCTCTAGCCGTTCCAGAGCAAATCAGCAACAGGAGACATTAATGTTTTCCAAGAGCACAACAATACAGAGGAAGAGGCGGTTCGATTAATTAAACTCCCACCTTTAATATTAGAAGACGATTTACTGGCAATGGTGCAGGCGGTGCTGGAGTGGGCAAGAGTAGGCTTATAACCACTATAACCCCGAAACAGCCAAGGTATTACTCTGCTCACCCACTATCAAAGCAGCATTTGGAATTGGAGGCCTAACTCTTTATTCGGTTTTTTCACTTCCCGTCAACCAGTCTTTCGGCGATCTTCGGCCACTGAATAGTGACACATTAAACACTATTCATGCCAATCTCATAGATATTAGGCTTATTATAATTGACGAAATTTCAATGGTTGGAGCAAATATGTTTGCATATTTAGATTGTAGACTAAAGCAAATTTTCAGGAGCATCGCTTACTTTGGAGGCATACCAATTATCGTGTTTGGTGACTTAAAGCAGCTGCTGCCAGTAGGAGATCGAATGGTCCTTACAGTACAATTACAGAAACACCGCTTTGGGATCAATTTCGGTACTTTGAGCTCACTGAAATAATGCGCCAGTGTGAAGATCAAGCATTTGCCATCGCTTTAAATAACATGGCAGAGGGAAATATGACACACGCTGACATCTAATTAATCAAAAGCAGGGAAAAGACCTCTAATGAGATACCGAACGAAGCCATCCATCTATTTTATTCAAATGCTGGAGCAAATGATTTCAATGTAACTAAAATGGCGAACACGATGACCGAGGAATTCATTTCGACTGCGAAGGATACAATTAAGTCAAGTTCCCTAACAGAACGCAGCAGGGCAAACATTTTAGAAGCTGTGAAGTCTTTTAAGCCATCGGAAACGCAAGGAATGCTTTATACATTAGAGTTCAAGACTTCGATCAAATATATGGTGACAGTCAACATAAGCATAAGTGATGGTATCGTCAATGGTGCTACGGGGGAACTAATGCAGGTTGATTCCGAATCATATGGATCTGAAAGTTCAGTGGTGCGACTATGGATAAAATTCGCAGAATCAAGAGTTGGAAGCTTTGCACGATTCAAGCAGACTCACAGTCGCATTGCAGATTGGACACCAATCATGAGCGTGGTCCGATCATTCCAATACAAGCGAAATGAGCAAATAACGTAGACAGTTCCCGTCATTCCAGCTGAAGCCATCACGATACATAAAAGCCAAGGTGGAACATACACACAAGTTGCTGTTCATCTAGAGGGTAGAGTAAACAGATCAGCATTATTTGTAGGATGTAGCAGAGCCACAAGTGCCAATGGATTATATATAATCGAGACAAATTTACCCCCGAACCCATTTCGACCGCAGGATCCAATTAAAACTCAACTTAATAGGTTCAAGATAGAAGGAGCATTGACGACATTCTGCAGATTTTTGGCTGAAAAATCGGAACAACGCCTGGATATTTATTATCAAAATGTAAGGAGCCTAAACAAGCATATTAAAAATATCAGATCAGACAAGTTGATTTGTTCTGCTGATATTCTGTGCTTTGCTGAGACCTGGGCCTTACCTCAAGAAGAATTCCCAATAGAAGGCTACAATGTTATTGCTCGCCTTGATGGAGAAACAAGGTCATCCCGATGATACCCTGCCAACGTTTTATAATATACTACAACCAAGATAGGTGCCCAGGTCTATCAGAAGGGTGTATAGGAACCCCCGCTATAGACTTCCGGAATTTAGAAACCAAGTAGAAAATAATATCCTTCAGACAACTGAACGGTGCAATGGACCGTCAGTAGTCCTTGGTGACTTTAACATATGTCGCCTAACAGCAACTGACGATTTGGAGGCTGGATTACAACAGTTAGGATTTCAATCTTCATTGGCTAAGGTCGCCACAACAAAACAGGAAACAGATACAATAGATTGGGTAAGGACAAACATGGATCCTGCAATGACCTCATGTATCACATATGAAACACCATATAGTGATCATGACGGAATATTTTTAAGCTTTAGAAAATAGTTATATTATATATATAGATATATGTTATATTCAATATTATTAAATATAAGTTTGTATTATAATATAAAGTGTAAGTCATAGATGTCATTATTGTAACTTACATATTATATAAAAAAGTATTATAAAATAATAAATATTAGTATATGTTATATATTTTCTATAAATATAATAATTTGTTTTTGTTTTCCATAAATTTAGTATGAATAAAAATCCATCAGCTTAAAAAAATAAAATTTATGTAAATGATTTTCTAGCATTGATTCGAATAGAAGATTCTTTATATTAAACAACCTGGTTAAAAAGAAAATGTTTTCAGTTGGATGCATACCGTTGGCCGGTTACGTTTTCAAATGTAGTCATACATATAGTAGTTACTAAACGAAATGCACCTGTGAAGGGTATTATAGCTTTGGCGCAGCCGAAGTTAACGTTTTTTCTTGTTTTGTGTTCTTAGAGGCAAACTATTGGAGACGTATTTTTATATCCTGATCAGGGTATATTAAGTTTGCCACGAAGTTTGTAACACCATAAAATATATACATAAATGATCAGCATGATGAGCTGAGTTGATTTAGCCATGTCCGTCTGTCTGTATATATACAAACTAGTTCCTCAGTTTTTAAGCTATTGATCTAAAATTTTGCACCTGTCCTTTTCTCACAAAGAAGCTGCTCATTTGTCGGAACCGCATATAGTTGCCATACAAACTCAACAATCAGAATCAAGAATTTGTATTGAAAACTCTTTTATTTGACGAGGTATCTTCACGAAATTTGGCACGAATTGTTATTTAAGGCAACAATGTAATCTCCGAAGAAATTATTCAGATCGGATGATTACAGCATATAACTGCCATTTTAACTGAACGATCGGAGTAAAGTGCTTGCATGGAAGATTTGTTTATTTGACGAGGTATCTTCACGAAATTAGGCACGATCAGATCACTATATCATATAGCTACCATACAAATTGAACGTTCGGAATCAAGTTCTTGTAAGGGGCCTTTGTATTTGTGAAGGCTATTATAGCTTCGGTGCAACCGAAGTTAACGTTTTTTCTTGTTTTATTTCGTTACAATTTGGAAACTTTTGGAGTTTTGACTTTTAGACTCTCAGTTACTAATTTATAAATTTCGGAACGGGCAGTATAAAATTGTTATTTCGACAAATCGAACTTTGTCTTTCTGTGAGCTTTCTTCCACGCGTGTAGCGCGAGAAGTAACGACATGAGGTATCAAACATGCTTCGCAGTGATCAAGTATGAACAATCGCACGCTCAGAGTACGGCTAAAGATTAAAAATTTATTGTGGACGGAGTTTTTAACGGCTTATTCTTAATTTTATACAGTCGTGATCGTAATGTATATTTGTCAATCAAAAAAAACTGAATAAGAATAGTTAGTTTTGTGAAAAACTAACTTATGTGCAAAGAAATTTGTTTAACAGTAATTTTTAATTATCTTTTATCACTTACAGTCAAATAAAAAAGTATTAACAACAAAAAAATATGTATTTCAGTTCGAAAAAATATTATTTATACATTAACTATACATTTTCCGCAACCATACTTTTTACATTTTTGACAAATATTATTTGTTTTGTTATTGTGACAAAGACGTATTTGACAAATCAAATTTTTCGTTTGGTAGAATCTGTTGTATTTGAAGAGGTTGCAGTTCATACTTGTGGGTATTTCTGTTGTGATGAATGTTTCTCTCTTTCAGTTGTGGAACTGTTTTCGTTCTTTTTCTATTCCGGTCACTTCTTTATAAAGGATCCAAGCATTTATTGCAGCCAAATCTGAAATGTTAAAAAATATTTGGACGGGACATCTACGAGAACTAGACTTCACCCTATATTTTTTGGCCATTTAAACTGTCAAATCAACTCCAAATTTTGTTTTATTATAAAACTGAAAAAAAAAAGTTTTTTTCGTCAATAATTTCGTCGCTAATGCCATGCTCGTAAAAAAGTCGTCGATCGTGACAATTTTCCAAATCCTATATATGGTTCGACAAGTTTCAGAACAACATATTCGGTTAGAAGCGTTGACGGTAGTCGTTGTTCATCTTTCCCCAAGTAAGCAAAACCATTTCACACGTACTTGCTTGTAACGTCTGATGCAAGCCAGAATTTGATGACAAATTTATTCGGTTTATTAGGCATAAATTGAATAAACTTGCACTTAGCTTTTGTAAGAAATAATTGTTCGTCAACTGTTATGATTTGCCCTGGTTGATAGCAAGTTTAACTGTTTTTAATAAACTTGTCCCATATTTTCGAAACCAAGGCAAATTTATTTGTTTGAATGCGTGAACTTATTTCAGTCCGTTTGTCAAAACGAATAAATCGTAGAATTTGCTTGAACTTATCTCGGGACATAGTTTTTCTGAAAAATTCGGTACCCCACTTGACTGACCATAAATAACTTAGTTTTAAATTTTTTGCCTCGTAGGCTCCACGAATATATTAAATGCCAATAAATGCACTATTTTCGGCAGTGTAGTTGTTCAATCGTAATCCAAAATTCGGCGGGCTTCTTCTTCTGTGCACCTTTTTTGATGATAATATAATCATTTGCCATAACGTTTCTTCTTCCGTAGACTGTTGGCCCTATCACACCTTGAAAATACACGAAGATGGTAGATTTCCGGGAATACCCCCTACATCAAATTTCGACCACACAGTACCATCTGAAGCTGTTTCGATCTCTTCAGAGGTATTTTCAGTTTCTTTATCTGAACTAGCACCCTACGCCTTTTTCTGGGCACATTGATGAGATCTTCATTTTCATAGTTCGTGATCGCCTCTTGATCGCTCTCTTCGGCATCAGATGTCTCACTTTGTATATGATCCGGTTCATCTTGAGATGATAGTTCCCGTCTCGCTGCATTTGATTCTATTGCATGTCTAAACACTTTTCACCTATCTCTCTTAGCGTTTCTAATAGTTCTCTTCTGTTGGACATTTATTTTATGAACTTAGGGCGCGAAAGAATCAACCGAACAACGTGTTAGAATGACTGGCAGTGCGGTTACGTTACAGCGCGTTCAAAGGGAACAAAGCGCGTAGCCAGGCCTGGCATAAAGATTCGAATAACAAGTACGACATTTTATCATGAACTTGTATGTTATCATGTTATTCCAATCCAGAGCCAAACTGGTCTTTTCCAAGCACTCAAAATGACTGCTTTTTGGCAATATAGGTATAGCACACATATATATATACCGGAAGTGAAGGAGTCGGTGGTTGTAACAACAATGAATAATTAACCTATTTATTTGTTGTAGAAAAAGTCACAAAATTATATGAAGCTGTGTCATTATTTAAATAATAATTTTTTTAAATTAAAATTCAAAAGCAGTCCAAATGACTTGCTTAGGCAATCTAGTGTTAAGAAAATTTACCTTATGTTCATAAAAGAGAAACCGACAAAATTCAACGTATATCTCATTGGAAAACTAAAAAAAATCGTAATGAAAAGGCTAGTTATTTTTATAATGAAATACTTTTCTTCGTATACGCAAATAGTCCGGTCAATTTACACATGCAAGGTTACAAAAATTCATAAGAAGCCTAAACTCGGCAAAATTGCTCAAAACATATTTATCAAAGAAATCTCAAAAGTCCTCATCGTTTCGGTGTGTGCAAAAAAATTGACACGATCGCAAAGGTAAAAAAATGAGTTTTTCGCGATATTCAGCAAAACCGTGAGTTTTGAGATTGTTGATCCCAAAGATTTCTACAAAAATGTATCAAACGTTTTTCCCTAAGAGCCACCATTTTGGAAATATAACACTTTAAAAAGTTGGATAATTTGCACACATTTCCACGTCACTGTAGTACAAATGATAATGCATATACAGTCAATCCCCGTTAAGTATCACAACGAGAGATGCAGATTTTTTCGCGGTACTTAAAAGGGAAATGCAATTAGAAGAAAGTTAAAACAAGTAAAAACGTGAATAAAAAAAAATATGCAGTTTTTAAGCAAAACTAAATGCTAATTAAAAAGCAAAAAAGTGTAAAAAATAAAATTTTGCATTATACGCAATTCAATATGAGATCATATGGTTTACAAACTGAAGGGTATTATAGCTTGGTGCAACCGAAGTTAACGATTTTTCTTGTTTAATCTTTATTATTGCATGTAAATGCATATGTTTGTGTGTATGAATTGTCTCGACATATTCTATGATAAACATGTTCAAAGATATTGCCGAAAGAAAGAAATTATTATTTAAAATTAGTTTACGCAAATAAATATATAAATGCATGTTTAAAGATATTTGAACACCGATAGTCACCAAAAAAGGCTATGTTGCCTATTTGGTGGGATTTAAAAGGTGTTTGAGCTTTGGCCCGACAAGACCACGATTAACTTTGAAGTGTATTGTGATCAGCTGGACAAATTGAGTGATGCAGCAAAGGTCAGAATTGGTCAATAGAAAAGGTGTTCCACCTCAGATGTGCGACCACACCCACCATATTCTCCAGACTTGGCACTTTGGGACTATTACTTGTTTGGGTCTCTGCAGTATATTTTGGGCGGGAGAACTTTCACCTCAAATCAGGACGTCAAAAACCACTTGGACCAATCACTCCCTGACCCGAAAGATGGCAAAAGTTTTAGATCAAAATGGAGAATATATAAATTCGTAAAATGTTTTACACAATAAAAAAATCGTGTTTAAATTGCACTAAAAAAGAAGAAATTCCTTAGTGAACGTCCCAATAAATAATTTTAAATATAACGTTGCTCCAAGCATTTTATGACTATTAGGGAATCGAATATTTAAACAGAACAACGATCCTAAACGCAAGTACAAAATTGTTAATGAGCTTCTCTCTTATATTGAACACCAAAAACTCTGGATCACCAGCCACAGTCCTGATACCTTAGTCCTATCAAGCATCTGTAGGAGCACCTTGGCCGAAAAATCAGGAAGCGGAACATTTTCAGCAAGGACGACCTAAAAAATTTGGTTGAAAAACGTTGGTATAATTGCTGTTTACTTATTATTGACGATCACAGTATCTTCATAGAAGGTATCTTATTAAAACGAAGCAAAAATATTCCAATTCGGTTGCGACTGATTTTTGATATATTATTGTACTTAAAAGCCATTGGCAAACAATAGGATTAAACGAGCTTATTTGTTAACTTAGATTCGTTCAAAGATATTTTTTATTACCTTTCGTATGCCATGCAATAAGATTTTCAATGAACTTCAAAGTAAGTAAAATTATAATATTTATTTATTCTTCATATATGGTATGTTAGTAATAATAGTTTAAGAAAATTTTGTTGCTGTTAACCACTCTGATATGCTTGCCCTCTTATGCGTTGACGCCTTTGCCTTCTTCGTTATCTTCTTCTACGGGCACGCCTGCGGGCTTGAAGCTGCATGCTTCTTGCCGCACGTCTTCTTCTTTGCAGCTTGTATTCTTCGTCTTCTCCTTTTCGCAGCAGCATTACTGGTACTAAAATTTGTTGATGAAGAAGCTGTTGTTAGGGAAGTGGCACATCGTTGTTAAGGCTGTAGCCGTTGTACTCCCATCAATTGGAATGGTAGAGCTTTCATATTTTATTCGCCTTTAGTAAAAGCTCGGCAGGTTGCTTTTTTGTTAGGCAGATATCGACTGTGCTGTTAGTATGGTTTAGTGAGCCGTAAATAGTAAAGTTGATCTTATTTTTCTGTATGGTCTCTTGAGTTAGTTATTGTAGTTAGTGTTATTGTCTTAGTGTATTGTAAATCATTATGATTAGGATTTCCTCCTAAAACTTGACAAATATTTGAAAAATATCATTCCATTTTATGCAAACAAATAATGTAAGTAAACTAAATAAAAACATGTTTTTGGTACTTTTACGCACTTGATCTTCAAAATATACGATACTACTGTTACTGTTATATATTATGTACCATAGTACTAAGTTCAAATCCGTTGTATTTATTCAGATGCTTGTGTTTGAGGATATTTACGTCCCTAATGTTTTTCAATGTAATATAGTTTTGTATCGGACCATGAGTTTTTAAGTCCAGATATCGAATATGTGGATCATTATAGGTACATCAGAAAAAGATTTTCTCCGATTTTTTTAAAATATACCTAACGGTTTTACCAATATATTCGGTTAAAAGTCAGCCATAAGCATCGGGGTCCATATATTCGGTATCATGTAGCTTGAAGAGGCCTTTTGAACTTGAGATGGCCTGGATTGAGTTTTATCCCGATAAATTCATTGGTGCTTGATATATATTTTGTAATGTGAAAGTATTAGTTGAAATTGTTAATTGTGATATAGGAGAAGTAGGCGTGGCTATAAAGTCATGGCGTAACATCTAGGCTGTGAAATTTAATACTCTTGTATGTATTAAGTGAGTTATCGTACTTTAAGTAGTCCCATAAAAACTAGAGTTGTTTTTTTTTTTGAACGAATACCCTCTTTATTTGTTTTAATTATGTTAAAACAATTAAAATCTGAATTTGGTGTAGATAGAACTACGATAATCTCTGCCGAGTTGCATCGAAACTTCTCAATACTTGCTTACTACAGCCGACAGGCTCGACTTTCCGATATACGTGTTATAATTAATATTTCTTATACATTAAACACATACTTTTCATTCGATCAACATGCCAACGTAAATTACGCAGTTTTCAAGAAATAAGCAATTAAAACCTCTTTCTAATAAACAAGTTTTAGTAGTGTTATTCTAAGTTATATTATAAGTTAATTAACTGTAAAGGAATGTGAAAATCTCAGTATTCGCGAGTGCATTATATATCGGGAATAAGCTCGTATTACTTATTTTCCTAATAGTAAAAGTGTAAAGAAACTTGTGATTTTATATCAAATTTGGAAGGATTTGCAAAAAAAATTCACAAACAACCCAAGACGACAGCGACAAGAGTTTGTCAGGAACTTAGACAATTTGTTTGAGTACGAGTACGCCGCTACGATTTTTGCAACGATAACTGGAGCCAGGGTAACTTAGATGGAGTAGACAACAAAAAAGGATCGATAAAGAGGTGAGGCCTATTGACAAAAGGAAACGGCGATATAAATTATCGTAGAGTCAACCCCATCGATATCATCATATGATCCTATACAAGAAGACTCATCTAAGTCAAATTCAGAAATAATATCGTTGCAAGAAGACTGGTAAATTAGGCTGAGTGCTTACAACTCTAAAAATCAATGCGGAAAGACTTCATCCAAAACTAGTAGCGGTGCTAGACATGTGCCACTTCCATACAATACCTATGAATTTCCTATCCGTAAGTCAGTGTTTGCCCCCAACCTTATACCGAACTTTTCAACGGAAATTTGAATAATAATATTTATTACGTATTAATAGTAATATGTTTCGGAAATATTCGTGTTTTATTAACTAAATAAGTTCGAACTTCCAAACCAGTGGCCACTTAAGCCTTACCACTGATGTTTTCAAATTAATTGGCACTTCAATTGAATGTAACGCTATTTTTCAATACAAATTTAAATTTTCAGTCTGATCTAACCAATTGGGGTTTTACGTTGGGAAAAGAACGAGTGCCGGTTCGCGAGATACAAAGAAAAGTGGGATGCAGCCATCCAAGAGTAATAAATTTACTGAAGAAAAAAAAACCAGGACGATCATTTGGAACATTCGAGTAGGATTGAAAGAAGGAGGAAGACGTTGTTCAGGACAGTTAATATTATTCATAGAATTAGTTTGAAACATCGCTTCAGGAACTCCATACAAATAAGAAAGGACCTGGAAGAGCAACATCAAGTAGCAATTAGTTCAAGAACTTTTCGCTATAATACCCTTCAATTTGTAAACTATATGATCTCATATTGCATTGCGTATTATACAAAATTTTATTTTTTGCCCTTTTTTGCAGAAGGAAACGTCGGGGACCCTATAAAATATAATACATAAATTTAGCCATGTCCGTTAGTCTGTATATACAAACTAGCTCCTCTGTTTTTATGCTATCGATCTGATATTTTACACCTATTCTTTTTTCACTCAGAAGCTGTTCATTTGTCGGAACGGCCGATATCGGACCCCTATAGCATATAGCTGCCATACAAACTGAACAATCGGAAGCAAGTCCTTGTATGGGAAACTCTCTTATTTGACGAGGTATCTTCAGGAAATTTGGCATAATTATTTTCTAAGGCAATAATGCAATCTTCGAAGAAATTTTATAGATCGGATGATTATAGCATATAGCTGCCATACAAACTGAATAAGGTGCTGGCATGGAAAATTTTTTCGTTTGACGAGGTATATTCACGAAATTAAATCGGAATCAAGTTCTTGTAAGGAACCTTTATATATGTGAAGGGTATTATAGCTTCGATGCAACCGAAGTTAACAATTTTTCTTGTTTTTTGCTTAACTTGGTACATCTGGCGTGAGAACACATACAAAGTTATGTCATTCTATCAATTAATTCTTTGCTTACATACCAATTGAAGTTGACGCTTCAGAGTATTTTTTTAATATGGAAAATAAAATTTAATATCGCGCAGTGATGAAATTCTTTGTTTTAAAAGGTTTAAATAGAAAGTAAAGTAATGAACAATTGTTTGAAGTGTATAAGTGGTCCTCACTTGAAAAACGCACCGTTGAATTTTGGGCTGGTGAATTCGAATAGTACGAATGGTCGTACTAGGCTTGAAGACGATCCACGCGAAGGACGAAGAAAAACCGCTACCACGTCAGAAATAATTGTGGGTCATAGTCGACTGAATCTGTTGTTCAGCTGCAAAGCAGGTAAAGTCACAACGATCAGCGAAGAAGGTTATGGCATCAGTTTTTTGGGATACAAAAGGAATTTGGTTGATCGATTATCCGCAGAAAGGCAAATAACTCTAAATATTGTTGCAGCCTTTTGGATCAGCTGGATGAAATTCGTGAGGAAAGACTGGTTGGCAACACAAAAAAAAAATGTTTCATCAAGACAATGCAGCTGCTCACAAAGGTGTTTTAACAATGACAAAATTCAACGAATTTAAGTACGCATTGCTTGAGCATCCAACGTATTTACTAGATTTGGCTCCAAGCGAGTACTACTTCTTAAGAAATCTGAAACAATTCCTTCGTGCAAAGGGTTTTTCTTCGAATGAAGAAGCTATTACAGCTTTAGACGTGTATTTGGCAGAGCTTCCGGAAAGTCATTATAGGGTTAGCATAAAATTATTGGAGGATCATTGGAATAAGTGTATTGAAGTTAAGGGAGATTATATTGAATAAAAAATATATTTCGTACCAAAAACAGGATTTTTACATTTCGAGCGCAGAAACTTTTAAACCAACCTGTACACTTCTGCCAACGCCTTTTCCTATCCTCGGAGCACTTCTGAAATGCGCTTTTCAGTATGGCCATCAGCTTTTCGCTTCGACTCTGACTTGATCTCATCAATTGTGGGAAAACGTTTTCCTTTCATTCGTTTCTTAAGTTTTGGGAATAGGAAAAAGTGGCAGGGAGTCAAACAAACTGGTGGAACAAACTTCGCTGCCACACGTTTCATACCAAAAACATTCGAGAAAATTGAAGGGCATGATCAGATTGATATGCCAACATCCTCTGCAACTTTTCTAATGTTTTTTTTTTTTTGTTGACGTGGTCGCACCTCCAGCATGGTCATCGTCATCAACATCATTCTCCCTCTGTAAAGCGCTTGTACAACTCATAAACACTTTTTTGAGACAAAATGGACTTAACGAATGCCACAGTCAACATTTCAAGTGCCTTGGGGCACTTAATTCCATTTTTATGGCAAAATTTTATACATATTCTTTGATCCATTTCTTTCAAATCGAAACACAAAAAAGGTGAGTAACCTTTTATGTTGTCAAAAACAAACTACTAATTGAAATTGGCTCCTAATGCAAGCACATGATAAACATGCGTATGCACAAAATATCGATAACCGAATGTACACAGCCTGTTAAGAATCAAAATTCACCTTTTCCTTTGAACACACCTCGTATGTTAACATATTATGTTCGGTATCAAGTCGGCACGGGTTGTCATGATTTAATCGCGACTTAATTTTCGGGAAAAAAATCTTGCCTTATAGCTTGGGATACCCTAAGATGTGGTTATCGTCCGATTTCACTTATCTTTTAGCTGTCGGAGTAAGTGTCTAAACATTTTAACATAAACGAATTTGGCGGTTAGAGCTCTAGTGAATTGGTAGATATTTAAAACTTCTCCCACTTTCACGATTTATCGTAAAAAATTATAGTGTTCTTTTTTAGCTTAGTTATGACGCTTTATAAAATTTCGATTAATAAAGATTTGTGGTTGGGGCTATCTACAATACCAACCTTCTCATAGTGCCGGATAACACGATGTCAAGTTTCTTCAAGATATCTCAATTTGTATACCCTGGCAGGGTATAACTTTCGTTGTTGATTTACGTGAGTACCTGCCGGCGACGGCCTTACCTCACGGTGTTCCAAAACACTGCGTATCAATACAATGCGTTGATAAGCGCCCCAAACAATACGAGCTAGTTGCAAGTATTTATTTGGATACCAGTGGCAGTGTGTCTGGGTCCACACTACCATCTTGGTATAATTCGAGGCCGAACTAAAACCTCTTCCGTTTTCGGGTACGGAGCCCAGTTGCTTTTTCAACTTTATTTTAGAACTGAAAAAACAGTTATGCTGAATTTTCAGTTCTTCCTGCATTTAGGTTTCAACCACAGCCACCACGAATCTCCCCAAAGGGGCCATAACCCAATGAGCAGATTGGACCGAAGTCCAAGGGTTCATTATCAAATGTCTTTTTATTTGCTTTTTCATTTAAAGTCTTCAAGCTGAGTATTATAGCACTAGTTCTGACATACTATGCTGATATTACTGAGCAAGGTACATAATAACAGTCATAGTGCATTTGGCTTTTAGTCGCCTTTTACGACAGGCATGCCTTACCGCGGGTAAATTCTTACCCCTACCCGCAGGGGGAACCCTGAGCAGGGTATATAAAGTTTGCCACGAAGTTTGTAAAACCACGAAGGAAACGTCGGAGACCCTATAAAATATATACATATATGATCAGCATGATGAGCTGATTTGATTTAGCCATGTCCTTCTATCTGTCTGTCTATCTGTATATATACGAACTAGTCCCACAGTTTTTAAGCTATCGATCTGAAATTCTGCACCTGTCCCTTCCTCACTAAGAAGCTGCTCATTGGTCGAAACGGCCGATATCGGACCACTGTAGCATGTAGCTGGCATACAAATTGAACTGTCGGAATCAAGTTCTTCTAAGGAACCTTTGTATTTGTGAAGGGTATTATAGGTTCAGTGCAACCGAAGTTAACTTTTTTTCTTGTTACCCAAGCTTTAGCTTTTTATTATTTTTTGAGACTATCCAAATATTTGATATCTCTGACATTCCATGTTTTCCAAATATAATGCAAACTGTAATCCAATGGATTTAATTCTGGATTTAGAGACACTCAATCATATGCAGCTATGAAACCTGGTATTTGCTTTTAAGCCACTGATGTTAGTACATTTCTGCCCCACTTTTTGCCTCTATTTCACAGAAAGGAAGTGGTGGCACACCTTTGCAGAAGACTTTCACTAAAGCATTACAGCAACTGGACGTTAAACACTTGAATTAAAATTTGTTCGTAGATTTTGTCGATTTGCTTATTAAAAACTTCTTCAACTGTGAACATTTTTTATCTGTATTCAAATGCTGTATGATGTTGATAATCACGTCAGTTGTAATTCCGAGTTAGATAACGAAATTTTGAACTATTGTACTGTAGCCAAATTATTAACGGAAAACTGCGCAGGTAAGGTTAGGGCATGCATAATGGCTAAGAAAAACCTTATTTTTTTCATGTTACATAACTATAGTAACCAGTTCCTATGATTCCTCATTCCAACCTGAGAAAAAAGAGAACCTAGACATCCTCGTTAAACAGTTCACGAAATCTTACCGACAGACATGAGAGGTGGCTTGTCCAATAACACGTAGTAGGGGAAGAATTAGGCCCCCATGGTGGTCACACAAACTTAAGAACTTACAAAAAGACTACAAGAAGCAATTTAATCTAGCTAAACATACCCAAAGAGGACACGAGTGGGCTAGCTATTACAACCTTCTACGGTCATACAAAAAAAGAGAAAGGAAAGCAAAAAAGAAATCGTGGACACTTTTGCGTAATGTATCGTGAATATATACGGTGGAAGCTTCTACTTAGGAAGAGAATGGCACAGTCGGTGTATTGGATACCTTTAGAACTCAGACAGTATCCAGTGAAGAATCTTTAGGCCTACTAAAGGAAAATAATCGACATAATTATGGAGTTAGGTATATATAAATGATCAGGATGACGAGACAAGTTCAAATCTGAGTGACTGTCTACCTGTCCGTCTGTGCAAACGATAACTTGAGTAAAAGTTAAGATATCTTAATGAAACTTCGTACACGTGTTCCTTGGCAAAAAAAAAACCGAGTTCGAAAAAAATAGGGGTGGCCCGCCCTTTAATAGGCTTAATGTAAGTATCTCCTAAACCACTAAAGCTACAATAACCAAATTTGCTAAAGGCAAATCCTATAAGAAGCGCCTATATAATGGTTCTGTTAAAAACTGCTAAAAGCGCGAAGAATCAATAACTAAATGCATCAGATACATTAAATTTTACACCCAAGATGATACAAGAGGGCTTTAGATGAGTAAATATCAAATTAAGACAATGGGCGTGGCACCTTCCCCGTATCTCCCATATGCGTACTACGTAACGCTATTTGCAAGAGTATGAAATGTTCGGTTACACCCGAACTTAGCTCTTCCTAACTTTTTTTGGTTTACTTTAGCTTTTTACATGATTTTATTCTATTTACAAGATTCCAAATTTTTTGGACTTACATTTTATTTGTCATATTTAAATTTTACGAAATATTTTCATTCCAAAAATTTAGGGGAATTCCCTCTTTGTGGATACAAGCAAGTTTACTAGTCTTTCCTCATTCCTCTTAAAAACGTTGGAATACTTCTTGACAGCTTCTACAATAGTCGTTGTATGGTACACCTAGCCTACTGGCATGTCTTCCAATTAGATAGTGACCTGTTAGTACTCCTATCAGAGTTCTAATATCATTCCTTTTAAATTTTAGTAGTCGGTTTGTGCGACTCACGCTCCATTCCTGCCACGTTAGTCTGCTGGTGGAGCAGGCTATTGATTGTCTCCACCGAGACTCTGCTATATTTATAGCATGTTCCCTAATTAAGTGTTTGCAAGTTGCCAGAGGCATAAAAATGTCCTCTTTTTCAAGGGTTAGTTGCAAAGTGGTACCTGTGCTGGCTAGTTCATCTGCTTTACAGTTACCAGGGATATCACTATGTCCTGGAACCCATTGCAGGTTTATTGTGAAGTAGGATGTCAGATCCTCTAATAGGTCAAGAAATTCTTTCACAAGCTTAGATGGAACCATTGGAGACTTGAGTGTCCGTGGTTTGGGTAGGAACGGGAATATACTGAGTATCCTAGAATGCCCCTTGTTGCATGCGACTAGTTGGAAGGATTCCCTCAGTCTGAGAGCTGACTTTGCTGCCACTTGCTTACAGAACAGGTCTGTTGGCAGTAAATGTAGTATGACGTTTAGAGCCTGGCTTGGGTTGTTCTAAGAGCTTCACTAATGCATATACTAGCTGCTCTTTGTATACTTTCCATACCCTTTACCGCGTACTTCTTTTCCATTATTGGCCACCATACCAATATACCGTATGTCATGATTGGTCTGACAACTGCTATATAGAGCCTATAAGTTACCCGAGGCGTTGGTCCCCATTTGGGGCTCACCATCCTTTTACAGGTGTAGAGTGCTGTGGCTGCCTTCTTCACCCTAGCAACCAAGTTTTGTTTCCATGAAAGGTTCCTGTCTAAGATTAGTCCCAGGTAGCTTGCCTTATCTCCAATTGTTAGTCTGCAACCATTTATTATTGGCGCCGTAACTTCTGGAGCATTATGTTTTCTGGTGAACAATACGAGCTCTGTCTTACCAGCATTTAAATTTCATCTGCCCAGCGATTTATATCGTCCAATATCGTTTGCATAAGGTTTGCGAGAGTATTCGGGAATTTGCCTCTGACCGATACTGACACATCGTCAGCGTAGGCCACAACATGTTCCCCCTTCTTTTCTAGATCCATCAGCAACTTATTCATTGTCAGGACCCAGAGAAGTGGGGATAACACGCCTCCTTGAGGTGTACCTCTTTGGACAGATCTGCACATCGTTGACGCTCCCATCGTTGAAATTATTGACCTGCTCGTGAGCATCTGTTCAATTAATTTCCTGAGAGGTTCAGAGATGTCCAGATCCTTAAGCGCACTCAGTATGGCCCTAGGCTGGATATTATTGAAGGCTCCTTCTATGTCTAAGAAGGCAAATAGAGTGTATTCTTTAACTTCCAGAGATTTTTCAATGTCCGCCACCACAGAGCTTAGTGCTGTTTCTGTGGATTTTCCTTTAGAATACGCGTGCTGCGAACCAGCCAACTTTCATGGTTTCAGTTTATTTCTTATATGTAATTCTATTAGTCTTTACAGGATTTTTAGAAGGAAAGAGGAGAGGCTAATTGGCCTGAAGTCCTTTGGACTTGTATGCGAGCTTTTGCCTGCCGTTGGTATGTACATATATTACCTTGACGTCCAAAGTGAAGGGATATAGTTTAATTGCAGCGCCCCCATAAGAATGGTAATTAGCCAATCCATTATGTAATTCTGCGACTGCTGTAATTAAGCCGGGAATAGACCGTCTGATCCCGGCGACTTGAAGGGCTTATAGCTATTTATTGCCCAGCGTACGTTGCTTTCTGACACTCTGTTTATAAGAGTGGAGTCTATTTCCGCTCCCCTGTCTTGAGTATATTCAGCAGTATGGCTTTCAGAGCTGCCTGGGAAGTGGGTATCCATTAGTAGTCCCAGGGACTCTTCACTGGATACCGTCCAACTTCGGTCTGGCTTCTGAAAATTACCGATACTATGCACCGATTGTGCCATTATTTTCCTAAGTCGAGACGCTTCCGCTGTGTTCTCGATATCAATACCAAAAGATTTCCATGAATTTCTTTTTGCTCTCCTAACTGCCTTTTTGTATGACCTAAGGAGGTTGTAGTAATAATCCCAGTCTGACTCGCCTTGGCTAAATTGAACTGCTTTCTGCATTCTTTCTGTAGCTTTTTAAGTTCCAGAGACCACCAGGGGGGCCTAATTCTACCCCTACTTCGTGTTATTGGACAAGCCACTTCTAATGCTTGTCGGCACGATTCCGTGAGTCAATTAACGAGGATATCTAGAAACTCCTCGCTATTGGGCTGAAGCGGTAGAATCATAGGGATACGTTTTTCCTGCTCTTGCATGTGCACCTGCCAGTTCGGTTTCCTATGATTCCTGAATTAATGCTTCTATCGGCCCTTTCCTCTATTGTACATTCAGTATATCGGTGATCCGAAAAGGAATGTTCTTCGAGAACCCTCCATTGGGTTACCCTGTCAAATAGTTCTTCCGACACAAGTGTGATATCCAGCACTTCTTGTCGGTTTCTTGTAATAAACGTTGGCGTGCTTTTATTATTACACACCAGTAACTTAGTGCCTAGTAGGTAATTAAAGAGACACTCACCTCTGTTATTGACATCTGTGCTGCCCCAGACTGTTGCTGCGCGTTTGAGTCGCATCCAAGTATAATCATGCACTTGGATGCCTCGCTATCACGTACCACCTCTTTTACCATCAGAGGTGGCACCAGCTCTTGCTCGTATGGCATATAGCACGACACCAGCCGGTAACTGCTTGTACCCGTTTCCCAGCTTACTGCTGCTGTGTCGTTGTTGCTGTAATTATGTAATTTAAAAACATTAAGGTTTTTCTTTGCCATTATGCAGGCTCTGATTTTACCTTCACAATTAGCCATAAATAACTTATAGCTCGGTGTCCTCAGTCCGCAAATACGCCCTCCATTAACCCATGGCTCCCGAATGAGGACAAATTCAGGCTGTTCCATTGCGACGCGGTTAATTAGGGCTGCTGAAGCTAGTTTGTGGTGAAAATTAATTTGTAGAAGACGCATTAACTATTGTTATATCTGCGTCTTCCTGAGAGTCGCTTAAAAACTCTCTCTCAGTATACAAGTTTGAGAGTCTGGCAGCAAGCTCAGACCCGGAAGAAGAACACTCACCTTGCTCTGTACTTTCCGCGTCGCTCGAGGACTCCATAGGATCTTCCTCTACTTCGCATATCTCTTTCTCCGATGCCAGATGGTCTGCAGCATCGGCGTCCGACTGTAGCAGCGGTTCGATGGATTCTTTCGTTAATAACAGCAGAATCTGCATCGTGGCCCTTTTGGTCTCCACGCCAGATTCTGCTACGTTGTCCTCAAATGTCTTTACGTATTAGTTGCAATTAAGTTGCGGCGTGTCGTCTCTCCACACACATTGCCTTTGCCGGGTCCTGAATGCTAAATGCAGGCCACTCTCTGGCAGATGCACTTCCAGCAGCAGCCCCTTTGGCATCTCCCCCTCTACCCCTGTTTTGCTGCCGTGTTTTGCTTTGGCTACAGGGTTTGGGTAAGGCTGCCTCCGGCGCTACTGCTTTCTTGGGACCAGCTCTAGCTTCTGTCCCTTTTTTCGTGCTTGTCTTATTCTCGGGACCAAGCTTCGCTCCTGTCCTCTTAGTAGTCGCAGAGCTCGCTCCAAACACTGCTCTTTTTATGGAGCAACTTGCTTTCTCCGGTTTTTTTGTGGAGATCCGGGCTCCCTTGTAATTTTAAATTATTGTTCTGGCCGGACTGTTACCAGCTCGTCTCCGCTTGCGTCGTGAATCTGTGGTATCTATTACCAGTCGGCACCCTCGGGAAGGGTTCAGTGGGGATTTTTGCCAACCATTTGACGAGGTATCTTCACGAAATTAGACACGAGTTCTTGCTTAAGGCAACAAATTACTCTCCGCAGAAATTGGTCAGATCATATAGCTGCCATACAAATTGAACGTTCGGAATCAAGATCATGTAAGGGGCCTTTGTATTTGTGAAGGGTATTATAGCTTCGGTGCAACCGAAGTTAACGTTTTTCTTGTTTTGTTTTATAATTGTATATAAAGTATTTGAAAATATACAGTTTTTAATCAATTTTAAATTTTTAAATGCTTATTTACTTCGTAACCAAAATAACTTTCGCCTATCTTGGTATCGACTTTTTCTTTTTCACTAATCTGTAATTTTTTTTATTTGGCAATGGAGTAATTAATTGAATTTTAGTGTGAAAGAAGGTCCTTGGTTTCGAAATGTAATTGCGAATATTTTTGTTTAATTTTTTTATACTACTACTCTTACTTTTGTCAATTTTAATTTATAACAATCAATTTCGTTTTTTTTTTGTTCAATTTCTTCCTTAGTTAACATACTTGGATGTACCATATTGTATTAAACTGCCCCTATATTGTCTTGCATTTCTTGAACTTTATTTGCTATGAACTTTAGTTTGCTCCTTTGGTCAGTATACAAAATTTTATTTCAATTCTATTTTATGTTTATTTTGTTTAGAGTTTCTAGATTTTTTTGCAGAATCTACAAGCGATTTTGAATTCTTCAGTTACTATACTATAATCTACATTTATTTTTTACCATCTGATTCTATAGTCTTTTTTAATAGGTTTAATGATCTATTGAAATGTTCATTAATTACTATTTGTTAATTTAATTATGACCATTTCTTCAATAATTTTCAAATGGTCCGCTACTACTAATACTTTATTATCTATTACTTCGTTGAAACACTGGGGTAGAACAAAAATTACGTAATAAAAAATTATTATCCCCATCAAATGCTCTTAAACATTAAATGCATTATCGTCTTTCTCGTTAGGGTTTTGTATATTTGCCAATTTCATTGGTCTTTTTATATTTGCCGGATGAACATTTTGTAGTGGATTAGTTCGGTAATATGGTTGATCTTTATGCTGAATTTTTTTGTAGTTTTTAATTGGCCCTGTTTTTCTGTTTTCCATAAATCCTTCCCTGTTTTGATTTAACCTGGCTATTGTAGTTTGTTTAACCACATTTATTCTATCTTGTAATATGGATGGACAAATGTTTTCTTTGGCGTTCCTTGGAGAACATTTGATAGTTGGATGATACCTATCGTTATAGTTGCATATAGCAATTTGCATTCTCATTTCTATTGAAAGACTAGGGTTCTCAATTCCTGTTAGTTTTTCCAACAAGGTTGAGTGAGGTCTCTCAATATCTGCATTTTCTGTGTGACTATTTGGTTTTGTGTGATGGACTACTATATTTTCGGCATTTAAATATTGTACTAATTGTTCTGCTCAAAATTCATTATCCATAACTTTTTGGTCCTCCAGTTTCTATCTGTTATTCTGTAAGCTGATTGTTGATATGGAATATGTCTGTGTACATATATCAATTATCTCATTTTTATTTGTTGGAGTTTCAGTTAGATGAAATTTTGGTTTAATTTGTTTTCTATCGTATTTGATTTGTTGGCATTTATGGCAGTTTTTTATTATCAATTGTATTTCTTCCTTGAATTTCGGTTAATATATTTTAACTTTTAATGTATTATAGGTTTCATTTATGCCACTATACATATATACATATTCTTCTTCTATTTCTGAGGCTTTTTTTTGAGCATTTTACAAATTTTAAACCTATAGTTTCATCAAACTTTCAATGTATAATTTCTGTATTTTATGATAATCTGCTTCAGACATTTCTGAAAATATTAACACTATTCCGCTTTCTTTTATACATTTTGTTATCCTTGTTCTCTTCTTCTTTATCCGTTGGGTTTATTTCAATTATTTTTCTTCCATGCAGTCTTTGCATCTGAGCTTTTGGGCTATGGGTCAATATAATTTGATTTTTGTATTTATTAACAACAGCTACAACACAATTTATTCCATTTACGTATTCTATTTCAAAGTTTTATTCCTGCAATTGCAATAACCACCTCTGATGTCGTTGCGTAAATTCCTTTCCATTGGACAATGATCTGTTATTATTTTAACTTTATTGCCATATAAATAAAAAATTTTGCAAAGTGTTGCTGATTTTTATCAATAAACTTTTAACTAGGTGCTGTACGAAGACTTTATTGAAACACTGTATATGGTCGAGTATATGGGATTGAAAAAATTACTGCTAAAAATTCTTTGTCCGTAGTCGAGTATTTTTGCTCGTGATTATTTAGTGTTCTTGAAATGTAACACACTGGTTGATCATGCGGTGAAACTACTGCTAAAATGGCATAGTCACTAGCATCAGTTGTGATACTGAATTCTTTATCATACTTTGCAAATTTTAGAATTGGGTGAGATGAAATTAGTGCTTTTTAGTTCTCAAAGCTTTCAATATATTGTGGTTCTTTCGCATTTATTTTATTGCCTTTTTTTAACATAGAATAAGCTATTTTTGAATAATCTTTCATGAATTTTCTGTAATATCCTGTTTCTCAGTATTTGGTATCAGTAGTTTTTGTAAAGTCGTTTAAAGTATTTCAACATGTGATCAAAAATTGTCTAAATCGACTCAAAACTGTATAACCCCCTAGGTACTGAATATGTGGGCTCCAGTGCCTATAGTTGACTTCTTACCGAAAATATCGGTCAATTTGTAAAATATATTATTTAAATTCATATAATAAAATAAATAAATGAAACTCTCGATAATAGCAGGAAAATCTCAGGAATCACTTTGTTTTTATTTTATTACGTTTACTGTTAGGTTGTTGACTTCCAATGCATTTATTAAAAATAATTATTAAATTAAATTTTTTGTAGTTTGAAATCACAACATTAGATTCTGCTTTTACTTTAACTACTTTTGTTTCTTTTGTTTTTTGTTTGCGAACTGGAACGAGGAACGTCGATTGCACCAATTACTTATTTGATTCTTGTTAATACGTAGTTCAATTTTGTTTGAATAAAAAAACTACTAAAAAGTATCGTTCTGAGTGGTTTACCGTCTAGTTTATTATTAATTTTTTTACTTATAATAAAATTACATTTTGATTAATTTGCTTGGAGCCGTTGTGCTGACGGGAAATTGAAGTGTAAAATGAAATATTTACTTCGAAATTGTTTCGACTTCGAATTGCTTCAAGTCATAGTTTTCGTTCTTCAGGTTCTCCATTTCCGCTTTTACTTGCAACGGAAAGTAATTGTGTTCATTAAATGTTGCAAGTGTTTGTAAATGCCTTCAACTTTCTTTGTTGCTACTTGTATTAATAAGATAATAAGTAAACAATTTCTCGATTTTGAAAAGATTTCAGTTAATCAAAATATATTTTCCACTGTTCATGAACAAAAATGAACCAGAGCTTCGATAGTGGATTACTGAAAAAATTGCGAATACATCTGACTTTTTTGAGGGGTGAAGGAAAGTCATCGAAATACGTTGTCAAAGGTTGGAACATTCAAATGATTTTTCCCAAAGTTTCTCAAAAGCCAGTTATTACGCTTCATTTTTTGTTCTTGAATACAAAAATTTTTTCATTTGAAAACAGGTTTGAAATATTTTGGCTACGCAGTTTGATCTATCAAATAGGAAATAAAAGGAAAAAAATATGCGGTAAGACGAATGGAAAGCAGCTAGTACAAGTATATGCATCAGTGGAGCTCTTAGGACAACACTTTCCAGGCACAAAATGTCATTTTACACTTACCGCCAACAGACTTGATCAATAAGAAACTGGTAACGAAATCAGCTCTTAGACTCCCTATTAGTCGTCAGTAATAAGGGGCACTTTATGATACTCAGTAAGTTCCCGTTTCTACCCATTACCACCGATTTTTGAAATCCCATAGAATTGAGTTTAAATTCGGTCCGCAATATCGCAACACCACAGTATTGAGACAAAGGGCTACTAATTATTGTTATAAATTCATTCGTTTTTTCTGATTGCTCTATATTTCATAGAGAATTATTATACACGGTCTGGACTTTCCAAAATAAATTTATATATAAAATATTTGGTTAGGATGAAAGTAATTGTTACATATATTTGTTATATTATTAAATGCAATACAATTTTATTTATTTATTTTTTATATGTTTCGACATTCCAGTTACTTCAACAGATCCATTTTTTTAGGGGAATTCCGTACAATAAGATGGCGGCAAGTAAACAATCCTGTCAAAGTTGCAATAAAATAATTAGAGAAAATACTAGTAGCATCGGCTGTTATCTTTGTAAAAAGTGGTATCACAAGAAGTGTAGTAGCTTAAGTGAAAAATAATTTAAAGATTATCTCGCAGAGTTTCGTAATAAAGGTTTTACAACTTGGAATTGCTCGACATGCAAGTTAGAGGTTAGTATTATTGAGTCGGATGACGAATTCGTAGTGGACGAGGGACAACACACAGCTTTGTCGCCTAGTACCGATGTAATTGAATGTATATTCATTAAATATCTAGCACCATCATCGAATTTCATGGAAAAAAATAATAAAGCAGCCCAGCAGCAGAAGCTAATGGGTAAAAGGATCGACAAAATTGAAAAGCAACTAGATTCAATCAGTAATTTCAATGGGGATCCCAACTTTATAATTTCGGAACTGAACGAGAGTAAGAAACGTGAAACTGAGGTTGTTATTTTTAATGTACCGGAATCTAAAAAACCAGCAGGATTAGATCGGCGTAACGACGACACGAAGAAGGCTGCAGCGTTATTTCCAAAAGATCTGTCAAACAAGATTCCAGACATCAAACTCCGTCGTCTTGGCAAGCCAGTGCAGGGCAAGACCCGTCCAGTATTACTATACACACCATCCCCAGCAATTGCTAGGGAAGTCATGAAGGTTAATCCAGCTGGTGACACGGGCATTAAATTCAAGCCTAGCTTTACATGCGCACAGCAGCAGCATCTTAATACGCTCATAACAGAGCTCAATGAGCTAATCAAAGATAGTGATAACAGAAAGACAGTCAAATATATCAACGGAGTGCCCAAATTGTTGATAAACCGGCATTTCACGCGCCAAAAGAAAAAAATAAAGAAATGTAAGATAACAATAAAATATCAAAAAATGAGAGGTTTAAGAACAAAATTATATCAATTTATAACTTCTTCAGCTTGCTTCAATGAAGATATAATTTGCGCTAGTGAAACCTGGTTACATTCTTTGATATCGGATGGTGAAATAATTGACAATAGTTTTATGTTATTTAGGAAAGATAGAGATAGCAACACAAGTGATCGTAAACGTGGAGGTGGTGTCCTAATAGCGGTTAAGGGTGAAATATCGGCAGAACAGTTAGAAACAGAAGACAATAATATAGAACATATATTTATTAAAGTTAAATGTACGGAAGGCGACTTAGTAATAGGTTGTATTTATCTACTCCACTATCACCATTGGATGTTTACATTAATCATACCATATGTACACACGAGAGACCCACTTAACAACAGATGAGGTGTACAGTCACTTCAAGATCGACAGTTTGTTTAATCGTCGTCAAGCTGCTGATTTAACTTTTTTTACAATCCACGGCCAGATACACTGTCCGGAGACCAGAAATCAATTTGAATTCATTGAGTCCAGACCAGAGCTCCGTACGAGAAGGTTGTTAACCACAATAAAAACAACCAAAAACTACATTTACCACAGACCAAAGAACAGGATAGCTAACACGGTCAATGAATATACAGCAGACATCGCCTTTTTTTTTGCCAGAGTTCTGTCAAGTTTCAACTCTAACGTCAAAAAAATAATATTAACCAGCTAGCACTCATATTGTCTGTTGTTCACTAATTATATTTATTAACCTCTCTGTTATCTCATATACTTCCATTAAAATACTAAATTCTATCAACTTATATAGCGCATTATAACATAAATATTAGTAATTTAAATCATTGTCGCAATCAAACAAAATTTATAAAATTTTATGTACACTGCCGATTATCGTTTCTTTCTAATAAATAAATAAATATTGCCTTCCCTTCCAGAGAAGAGTGCGAAAGGTGTAAAGTGGACAAGGGCAGGGATAAGGATAAGTTACATATACCAAACTAGATAATCGAGTGGGAAGTGGTGTTTTTTACATAAAAATAGAGGTAGACGGAAGGTGATTTGGCTTCCATCTACCAGACTACTGCATTGTCTTCCAAACAGAGATCCCAGCAATTAAAGTAAGCATTCTTGTTATGACAAGAAGTGTGCTCACAAAAAGGAACATATTTATATACAAGTATATACAAAAAGCCAGCCGACTTTGAAATCATTAAAGTATTTTAGGGTTTCCTTAAAGTTTGTGAAGGAATGCCTTGTTCTCTTAGTTGATCTAAAGTCAATGGTTTCCAAGTCATAGTGATATCCCTGGCAACTGTAAAGCAAATGAACTATCCAGAACAGGTACTACCCTACAATTACATTCCGGAAAAGAGACAAGCATGTTATAAATATAGCTGAGTCTCCGTGAAGTCAATCCCTTACTTGCTCAACGAGCAGGCAAACGTCACATGAATGAAATATTAACAAGTAAGGAAGGGCTAAGTTCGGATGAAACCGAACATTTTATACTCTCGCAAAGTCAAACCGTATACTCGTTTGAGATTTCTTTATATATTTTGATTGATTTACATAGTGGAAAATGAAAGAATCAGATGGAATTTAAAATTGTGTTATATGGGAAATAGGCGTGGTTGTAGTTCGATTACGCTCATTTTCGCACTATAACATAAAATTTTAGGAAGAATGTTATGTGTGGAATTCGGTGAAAATCGGTTAAGCAGATCCCCAGATATGGATTTTCACCTAAAAGTGGGCGGTGCCAAGCCCACTATCTAATTTTGAACGCGATTCCTATAAAGTCATCTGATACCATTCCAGAGATAAAACAGAATGTCTTTGGCGTGTTTTATGCTTGATTTATCGCGCTTTTAGTAGTTTTTAACAGTACCGTTATATGGGAAGTGGGCGGAGTTGCCACCTGATTTCACCCATTTTCACACTGTGGATAGAGGTACTAAGTCTCAGTGAAGTTTGTTATTAAAGCTTTAGCGGTTTAGGAGATATGCACATTAAATCTATAAGTAGGCGGAACCCCACCCACTTTTGAAAAAAATTTTAACTGCAGATGCTCCTCACTAATGTGATCCTGTATACCAAATAACAGTCCTGTATCTTATTGTGTAGCTTAGTTATGGCAATTTATTTGTTTTTGATTAATGGTGTTTTGTGGGCGTGGCAGTGGTCCGATTACGTCCATCTGCCATACCAACCGTCGTACGGTACCAAGAAACATGTTTAACAAGTTTCATAAAGATATCTCAAATTTTACTGAAGTTACAGATTGCAAAGACGGACGGACAGACACTCACCCGGATTTCAACTCGTCTCTTCATCCTGATCATTTATATATACATAACCCTATAAATAACTCGATTAGTTTTCGGTGATACAAACAACCGTTAGGTGAACAAAACTATTATTCTCTGTAGCAACAAGTTGCGAGAGTATAACAAGGTTTAGAAATACTAAAAACACGTTTTTGGTATTTAATTCCAGACTTTGATGGCCGGTACCAAATTACAGATATGTATTTCAATTTGTGCCTTAGTTATACGTTTTTTGCTTAACTGAATTTTAGAGGCGTGGCAAAGGTGCGATTCAGCGCATCTGCAATGAAAACTTCCGTAGGGTGCTAAAGACCACGTGTACCGAGTTGCAACGCGATTGATTTTCTCAAGCAAGCAAACTTATATATCAAAATATGAATTGGAGTCAAATATATGGTCACAAGTGGAAACTGATACGGAAATAAAACTTTGTTTGTGTTAAAATACGGGAAAATGTAGCTTTTGTTTGTCAGTAAAAACTAAATATCAATATTTATTGTCTTAACATTATCTGATATAATACTATATTATTACAAAATTTATTCGCTCATAAAGAATGTGTAAAACTAGCCTCCTTACAAGTTGCATCCCTCATCAGTTTCCACTTGTGGCCATATAATTTACTCTAATTTATATTTTCATCAATATGTTTGCAACCGATTTGAAAAATTACATTACCAGTTATACTATGATTGCATATTATAACAATTTTCTCGTTTTAAACCGATTTTATGTGGAGCAGTGCATTTACTAAAAATGGGGCAAGAGCCTTTTACTTTCGTTATTAAAAATATCCATTCGACTGAACACCTATTGAAGTATTTCAAAAGAGGATTGAGACCAACCATTGAATAAAATTAATATTTCTCCACCCTCTATCACCACTAGCCAAAATTTCAGAATCTGTAACACAATTTTTCGCCGAAGGCAGTACATCATCTTTCAATTAAGTTTATACGTTTTCAATGCATATGGTTTTTATTTTACCAAATATTTCAAATTTATTGTATATTAGTTTATAAAGACTATTAGTATAATAATAACCCAACGATTACCCTCCTCCCGCCCAACCGACGCGAGGGGCGCAATCCGCACACGTGCGGAATTAGCCGAGTCAGAAAAGGCAAGAGAGTTTTTTAAGTGTTGAGATCTGAAACTGCTCAGCTAGAGAAACAAAAATTTCATCAGCTAAGATTTATAGTTACAATATAATAAATTGTTACATTTTCATTTATTAAGAGAAAACAATAAAGTCGTTTTAATTTTGTAAATCCATATTAAAAATCATGACATATACGGCGGAATGGCTCTTTTAGTTCAAAATTTGATCTACAGGATTTTAACAGTAAAGGTCTAAACTGCTTCGAAGAGCGAATCGGGATATTAAATTTAATTTCAGACAGGAAAAAAGAACTGCAAACTGTTCCATTCAAGATTTTCACTAAAAATATTATGCCAAGCATTTCCCTACGACTAGAGATTATAGGTAGATTAATAAGTTTTAAACGACTAGTGTATGGAGGTAGACTTACCCTAGCATCCCATCGGAAATGCGCTAAGGCGAAAAGTAAAAATTGTTTTGGAACCAACTCTATCTTGTCAGAATGGATTTGGTAGTTAGGGTTCCATACAACAGAGCCATATTCCAATATAGGTCTAACCAAAGTTGTATAAAGAGTTTTAGTATCGGATCTCTAAATTCTTTAGACCAACGTTTAACAAAACTGAGGACAGCTTTTGCTTTCAAGACCATGGTGTCAATATGAAGACAAAAATTAAGCTAAGGATCCATATTAACTCCCAAATCAACATACAGTTTTCAACGTTAAAAACTTGCTCCAGAATATGGTGTTTTATTACATAAGAAGAGGGGTGCACAGATCTACGGGAAAAGCACATCGTCTTACATTTATTCAGATTCAATGCAAATCATTTCTATCACACCATGCAACCATATTGTTTAAGTCTGTTTGCAACAGACACCTTTCCTCAGTTGAAGTGTATGATTTAAAAAGCTTTACGTCGTCAGCGTATAATAAAACTTTTGAGAATTCAATTACTGAAGAGATATCGCTAATAAGCAACAAGAACAGAATCCGGCCAAGATGACTACAAAAAGGAAGCTACCCATTAAAGAAATCTTGGCTGAAAGTCCAGCAGATCAAGTTTATGTATGAGAATCGATATATTTACTTTATCGAAAGCTTTGCTAAAGTCGGTGTATATAACATCCGTATGCTTATGTTCCCTAAAACCCAATGATACAAGGTTTACAAATTCAAGCAAGTTTGTTAGAGTCGAGTTCCCTTTACAAAATCCATGCTGAGATGGGGAAATTAACGGAAAAATTGAAAAGGTTATATGGTCAGTGATGATAGCTTCAAAAAGTTTAGGTATAACTGATAGTTTTGCGATACCTCTATAGTTTTCAATGTTGGATCTAAATCCACTTTTATGCAAAGGAATTATAAATGACTGTTTCCATATTGAAGGAAATATACCGTGTTTAAGAGAGGAATTAAATATCCTTGTCAAAGGCTCGCCTACCCGAGTAGTAAATAGTAGTAATTTGAGTAAAGATAAAAGTATTGATAAAGCTTCGTGAAAATGTTCCCTGGAACTCTAAGAAGGTTGCTATTAGAAGTAGACAAAATCGAATTATTTCCACATTATCAAATGACGATAATTGGAAAACTACAAAGCGCTATAACTAGATCACAATTCGCGTAGACTTTGTAGCGTATACCGAGTATGTCGGCCATAAGATATTTTAGCAAAATTAATAGATACTCGTATACTAAAGTTTTGTGTCGAAAATGGGTAAAATCGGTTCATAAATTACCTCAGCCAGCCTCCATACAATATACACGTTGGTTGAAAAGTTTCGGTGCTCGAAATGAAAAAATACTGTTTATCTCTAAAATACCCGTCTATGGCTGTAATACCTTCTTCGTTCGACGAAAAACTATTATATATTTACTATAACTAAGTAGTACTCGCTGGGAGCCAAGTCTGGTAAATACGGTGGATGCTCAAGCAATTCGTTCTTTAATTCGTTAAATTTTGTCATTGTTAAAACACCTTTGTGAGCAGCTACATTGTCTTGATTAAAAATAATTTTTTGTTGCGCTGCAAACTAGGTCTCTTCTCATGAATTTTTTCATCCAGCTGATCCAAAAGGCTGCAATAATATTCAGAATTGGTTGTTTTACCTTTCTTTTGTGACTTCACCTGTTTTAGAGCTGAACAACCAGCTTCAGTCCACTGTAAGCGTTCTTGTTTCAATTTAGAATCATGGTGTTAGATTCAAGTCTCATCCACAGTTATAAAACGGCGTAAGAAATCGGTTTAATTTTGATTAAAACGCTCCAATGCTGTGAAGTTTGTTTTCGATCCAGTTTTTGCTGAATTGTTAACGTGCGCGGCACTAACTTTCCAAACAGCTTTTTCTTCACTTCACTTCTTTTAATTGTTCATACATTTCCCTTGGTTTTAAACTTTTCATAACAAAGAATCTAATCACTGCGCGATATTCAACTTTTGAATGAACGCGTTATATTTTTTTTTTATAGAAAAATTTATTTTATTTTACATAATTAATTGTTTTTAAAAATTATTGACCGTAAGTGACCTCCATTCTCTGCCACGCATGTGCAACACCTAAGTAGAAAATTTTTCATTGCGGCCTAAAGGGTAGAAGTCGGGATTGTCTCAATTATCCATTTAATGGACTGCTTCAGTTCAGTCAGATTTCTGGGTTTTGTTTTGTACACCTCTTGCTTGACATAACCCCATAAAAAAGTCTGGTGCAGTCAGGTCAGGTGAGCTTTGGGGGCCAACAGAAAGTGCAGTCCTTTGATTTTAATTTGTTTTAAAATTTTCGTTGGAGCTCCGCAATACTATTGAAAATTATACGGCTTCGGCGTAGTTCTAGGTTAAAAAACTCATTCAACATCTTTAAATAACGGTTTACATTGACAGTTACTGTTCATATGGATCTCGATGGTAGGGTCACATAACAAATCGTGAAAGATATAGAGTTATATACGAGTTGTAATCTAGATTACTGTCTGTTATTATTATTAAATATTACAGTGGCGGGTCCACAGGGGGTTCTGAGCGTCAAAATGTACATATCTAACAAACCACTGAAGCTAGATAAACAAAACTTCTAGCTCTTGGCAAGTTTTTTTTATTTTTATTTCTAGGATTTTGTCATATCAAAATTGCTGAAATTAGGCGATACATACAAGAGTTATGTTGAAAACTACTGAAAGTGCTATAACTCACTAAATAGGTGCGTCAGAATCCATAAATTTGACATGCTACTTTATACGGAAGGGCCTTATAAAAGCCGGTATCAAAATTGAACAAAGTGCCTTGCACCGCCCATCTTTAGACACAATTCGGGCAATAACTTTTAAAGCCACCAGATACCGAATATGTAGATCCCAGTGCCAATGGCTGAATTTTTACCGAAAAGATCAGCCAATCTGTGAAATATTATATATTATTCAAATACCAACTGTCTTCGACTATCTCTCTTATTGGGCGAACGTGGTTGCTTGACTACGGTTATTTTTCTGTGCCTTTCGCTTTGTTTTCGTATTTCATCTTGCATATAAGGGCACGTGCTTTTAACATGCTTTGATTTTACGGTTACTCGCGTTGCTAGTGAACAAAAACAGTATTAGCGGACATTTTGTTTATTATGACCCTAGGACCTCTTAACCTTGGGAAAATAGGTATGCTTTGCTTGCCTCTAGCCCCAACTCCAAAAGAAAAAACTTACCTACAAACCTTTTGAAAATTTTTCAGAACTACCCCAAATTAAAAAATATTGCTCTAAGTCTGATATAATCTCTTGCTTTGCTGTGAAAGAAAAGCTTAGAATCAATAAGTAAGGAAATTCTATCTATCACTGAATTGCCAGACGGTAATCTACTTTTACTTACGTAAAAATCGAGAAATCGCTGACAAATTTCTAACAACAAAGAAATTACATAGTGATATTATGATATTACTGTGAAATTGCATAACAATTTTAATTACCCTAGAAGAAGAAATTATCGATAATTTAAAAGATCAGGACGTTACCTCAGTCTATAAATTCACTAAAAGTCTGGAAGGCAAACGAAAACCTAGTGGAATGGTTCTCTTTTCACTCGACCGCGCTCAATACGGGTTAGAGCCTATTTCCCAAACCCCATGCAAAAGTTGCCAGTTTCTAGACCACACAACTAAACGCTGCCACAACAATCCAGCTTGCGACACATGCAATTTCCCTCCTCGTCTCCCCTCGCCATGTAACCGCACCTTTTGTGAAAATTGCTCAAGCGATCATCCTTAGCCTTCACGCTCTTGTCCTAAATACCTACAATCCAAAAATATTTTAAAAATAAAAAACAAGTAAGGAAGGGGCTAAGTTCGGGTGGAACCGAACATTTTATACTCTTGAAACTTGCAAGGATCACAGCAAATGAAATACCCTCAGATTTTAGGAAAACTGAGGATCGCAATTCCTTATTTTAGGGATATAAGGTTTGGACCAAAGTCTAAACCAATTTAATTCATTTTCCCACACAATTTTTAAGAAAACTTGTTCATTTAAGGTGGAAAGTCGGAAATTATTATACAGGCTATATTGGGGACAGACAAAGGGATGGGCTGATCGAGTTAATTTTGACATTGCTGAGGTATACTTGAGATCATATTTTCAAGCAATTTTATAAATATATAACTCACACATTGAACGATATGTTCGGCATAAAGTTTGTTATAATAACGGAAATCAATATACATATGTATGTAGTTTTTGGGAGTTGGTTTATTCGTAGACAAAATTCGCATATATTCGGCATTAAACTATAGTTATATATTTATATACATATATATTATGTATATATTTAATATTATAAATATTATATGTTAAACTATAGCTTATAAATGTCGCTCATTATCGGCAAATTCTCTTTTGGTGTCGCTCTGTGCAATTAGGCGAGCAAAAAGAGTACAGAAACTCGAGTCTAATTTTTCCACATTCCTTTTCACAAAATTTTTGCAAATGTTTTGTGCGGTTCGGCTGCGAAACACTTAGAGCGTGTTACATAGTTCATTTTTATGTATGTTATATGTTTTCATATTAATTAAACAAGAGGAGAGTAGTTGAAATTTAGTTTCGAAAGTTTTGTATGTTAATTCTTCGATTTATTTAGATAGATATGACGAAAAAAATAAAATAGTCAAAAGACCAAATTGAAAAGTTGATACAATTGGTGGAATCTAACGAATGTATTTACAATGTAAGATATTCGATGCATTTGGATCGAAATGCTAAAGCTCAGGCTTTCAAAAAAATATGTCAAGATTTAGAAATACCGAATTTAAATGTTTTTGAGATAAAAAAAAATGGAAAACCTTAGGTTGCAATATTTGCGAGAAATTCGTGAATTGCGCACTTGCAAAAAAGATGGATCTGGAGTGGATGACATTTTTACACAAGTAATGAGCGGACAATCAAAATACGAGGTAATACTTTTAATTAATTTGATTTATTTCATATTTGTATTAATACAAACCAATATTATACTCAAGATAAATATATTTTTATGTCCATTTGTAGACTATTGATAGCAGCTATAAAGCACGAAGAAGCACGAAGAAAACGGTGAAAAGAAAATGCATTTAAACAAGTAAGGAAGGGCTAAGTTCGAAAGTAACCGAACATTTTATACTCTCGCAAAGTCAAATGGTATACTCGTTTGAGATTTCTTTGTGGATTGACTGATATTTTCGGTAGAAGGTCAACTATAGGCACTGGGGTCCACATATTTAGTACTTAGGGGTTTGAACAGTTTTGGTTCGATTTAAACAATTTTTAGCCGCAAGGTGGCATACTTTAAACGTATTATTCACGCAAAGTTTTACCCCGATATAATCATTGTTGCCTGATTTGCATAGTGGAAAGTGAAAGAATCAGATGGAATTGAAAATGGTGTTACATGGGAAGTAGGCGTGGTTGTAGTCCGATTTCGCCCATTTTCGCACTATGACATAGAAACATGAAAAGAACGTTATGCACCGAATTTGGTTGAAATCGGTTGAGCAGATCTCAAGATATTTGTTTTCACCTAAAAGTGGGCTGTGCCACGCCCACTGACTAATTTTTAACGCGGTTCCTATAAAGCCAATTCATACCATCTCAGAGATAAAAGTAAATGTCTCTGGCGTGTTTAGTGCTTGATTTATCGGACTTTTGGTAGTTTTTAACAGTACCGTTATATGGGGAGTGGGCGGTGTTGCCACCCGATTTCAACTATTTTCACACCGTCAATAGAAGTGCTAAAAACATTTGCTTCCAATGAATTTGGTTATTATACCATTAGCGGTTTAGGAGATATGCACATTAAACCTATTAGAGGCGGGACCACGCCTACTTTTAAAAAAAACTTTTAACTGCAGATGCCCCTCCCTAATGTGATCCGGTGTACCAAATAACAGTCTTGTATCTTATTGCGGAGCTTAGTTATGGCAAGTTATTTGGTTTTGATTAATGGCGTTTTGTGGGCGTGGCAGTGGTCCGTTTACGCCCATCTGCAATACCAACCGTCTCACGGTACAATGAAACATGTGTACCAAGTTTCATAAAGATATCTCAATTTTTACTCAAGTTACAGCTTGCACAGACGGACGGACAGACGGACGGACGGACAGACAGTCACCCGGATTTCAACTCGTCTCTTCATCCTGATCATTTATATATATATAACTCTATATCTAACTCGATTAGTTTTAGGTGATACAAACAACCGTTAGGTGAACAAAACTATTATACTCTGTAGCAACAGGTTGCGAGAGTATAAAAACTGAAGAAAGACGTATATAATTTAAGGAACGTATGAAAGAAATGCGCAATATATCATTTAGTTGGTTGGGGAATTTAGTAACTACTAAAATGGGAGAGATAATTTAATTAATTAAGTGACTTATGCGACGATTGGTACAACAATCAAAGAATGCGTCGTCATCACGCGCCCCTCCCAGTGATATTCTTCAGAATGTCGTAAGTGGTGTTTTCGACGAAAGTGATTTCGTTGTTTAAAAAATGTGATGAATTTAAATAGTCTGAAGTGTTAATTTTACACATAATATACATATAGGTATAACATATATAGGCATAATTAATATTTACTAGAAATTTTTAGAAAAATTTTATCTAGAAAAATGTGTGTGTGCCTCGCCCACAATAAACCGGTTTGGTATAAATCTACAAGTAACCAATCCTAAGATTTTCACTAATACACACGCAAAAATATCCCACTTGGTACGGGTTGCCTCGAAAATTCTACTACTAAAATCACACTTGGTACGGGTTGCCAACCAATATTCTACTACTAAAACGTCCAAATGACAGAAATCTGCTATAGTGTGTTGCCGTGTTATGTTTTAAAATTTATAATTTTAAGAATGTTTTTATTCCATATTCAAACATTTTTCGGTTGTTTTAATTCCTAAAGATTAAATTTACATAGTATTATTTAAATTATTATTTATTGTATTGAAATATTATTATGTTTCCAATTTTATCTTTTTAAACTTACATGTTTATGTTTTTGTGAGTGAAAATTCTTTGTCTGTTGAATATTTAAATCCCTAGTTTACCGGTTTAGTCCTGGGGAACCGAACACCAAAAAAAGATCGGTAACGCGCCTATATTGCAACCTCAGAGGTGGTAAGAAAAAGCAATAAATATATAATAATCTTTTGTTTCGAAAATATTCTTGAAAGTTTTCATTATTATTTCCATTTCAAATACATGTTCATTACCAAATTGTTAAACTACATCCTTTTATTTAAAACTCTGTGTCAAAGAAAGGCATATTCGATCAGGTGAACACGGCTGTTTCACACACATGAAAAAAAAAAAAAAACAGCTGAATCTTTGGCTACTTGTAGGCTTATACAATGATTGAAACTACAAAAGAAAAAACACTCTTAACCTAACGTTTCCTCAAACAAAAACAAACTGAACTAAAATGAGCATAGACGGCTTTTACTAACAGACTCTTTTGACCCTCGTTTTCGGCAAATTCTCTTTTGGTGTCGCTCTGTGTATTCACACGGACAAACAGAGTCCAGCAACCTGAGTCTAGTTTTTCTACATTCCTTTTCACAAAATTTTCGTTAATATTTGTGCGGTTCGACTGCACAACACTTAGAGCGTGTTGTATATTTCATTTGTATGTTGAGATGATGGTCACACATTTTGCTTGCAATGAATTACCATGAATATGGTAGAACAATATGCATAATACCTATCCGCTTAATAGTTTCAAAGAAATACTTAAGACGGGGATTCCCTAACCAAACAGAATGTATTGAATATCCGCTACTAATATTTTCAAGGCCAAATTTATAACAGGAATTTCCTAATTTTTAAGTATTAAAAATTCATAATTTCTTTACTCCATAATCTATATCTTAATTTTCTCCTTATTTACAATTTTTCAAAATATTTCTATTATTCTATGCATACATATTTGCATATTACATACAAAAAATAGATAACAGAATTCAAATTTGTGAACAAATTCATTTGAAACCAAGCGCTCTTGCAACCGTTCAAAGAATTTGAAATTGAAAAGGAATGCTGAAAAGGGTGGCAGCGAGCTGTTACGAACAAGAACACAAAACGTGCCACCCGATCACGAGTGGCACGGTCCCTTCGTCTTTCCTCGTCGTCCCCTCGCCCACAATAAACCGGTTTGGGTTACAAAAGAGTCTGTGTGTAAAAGCCGACATACCACTCATCCCAAATAAATCCATAACCGATTCTCTTACCAACCAAGCTGATTCTCCCTCTACAGATAAATTTGTTCTCTCTCCTTCTATGAATGCTAGAAACAGTCACCAACGTTCCGCATTTAACAAAATTTGTCAAAAGTTATGGCCGTAGTGGCAACGCAGAAATCAGTTGTTCTTTTTGGTTTTCATTTCAGCACTGTTGCCATTACTTATTTAATGTGGATGGTTTTGCACACATTTAGCTTTTTAGTTATAATATTTAATAAAACTAAAATCAAACTATTAACAAGTAGGGAAGGGATAATTTCGGATGTAACCAAACATGTTTTACTCTCGCAATGTGAAATGGTATACTCGTTTGAGACTTCTTTATTATATTTCAGATGGAATTTAAAATGGTGTTATATGGGAAATGGGCGTGCTTGCAGTTCGATTTCGCCCATTATCGCATTATCAAATAGATATATAAGAAGAGTGATACAAGTATGTACCGAATTTGGTTGATATCGGTTAAGCACATCCCAAGATATGGGTTTTCACCTAAAAGTGGGCGGTGCCATGCCCTTGGCATTGGTCCGACTACGGCCATCTACAATACCAATCGTCTTACGGTACCCAGTTTTATAAAGATATCTCAATTTTTACTCAAGTTACAGCTTACACAGACGGACGGACAGACGAACGGACGGACTGACAGTCACCCGGATTTCAACTCGTCTCTTCATCATGATCATTTATATATGCATAACCCTATAGTTAGTTTTAAGTGATACAAGCAAACGCTAGGTGAACAAAACTATTATACCCTGTAGCAACATATTGCGAGAGTATAAAAATAGTCTATATACAATATTTATAATGATTGAATATGACTGTGATTTTGAGTTAGTTCAAGAATATTTCAAATGTATTCAAGTCATATTCAAGTTTATTTTTTTATTTACTACAAAAGATCGAGACTGGCAACCCTGCGTTGCAAGAGTGCAATAAGCTGACTCGTTTCTACGGGAAAAATCCAATTTTTGCGGATATGCTACCTTACGGTCTGTAGAAGCGGTGGTAAGTGTTCACTTACATTGTGCTCTCTAAAGAGAGGTCATATCAGCTGATTCGGTCTACGGGATTGCGTCGGTGACTGTTTTCAGTATTAGTGCACAAACAGTCACCGACATTCCTCCCTTCCGTACTTACCGCTCGTATCAAACCAAATTTGTCAAAAGTTATGCCCGTAGTTGTTCATTTGTATATACGATTTTTACACATTTAGTTTTTTAGTTATAATTTTTCATAATATAAAAGCTCAAAACTAAAAACCAACTATTAAAAATAGTTTGCCTATTTACAAATAATTTTTGAGTTATTTTAAGAATATTTCAAATATATTCAAGTTCATTTTTAAATTACTACAAAATATCGAGATTGGCAACCCTGCGTCTCAGCTCACTCGTTTCTCCGGAAAAAATCCTAATTTTCGCGGATCTTTTCGGTGACCGCTTGTGCCATTACTCTGGCAACATCTCTCCTCACGTAATAATCACATCTGACAATGAATATCAATAAATCTCATAATTCCTTCTCACTTTTTTTATCTTTTCTTATATTGCTAAAGGGGCATCTCAATAGGCAATTAAATATTGCTAAAAATCTGAATTGCTAGCAACATTGCCCATGGAGAATGCATATTGCTAATGTTTAGCAATTAATGTCTAAATACATTCTTGGCGTACATTGCTAGCAATGAACTGTCATTTTATTGGTTTGACAGAGCTGTTTTCATTTGCACGCAAATTTTAAGGAGGCAACATGTACCTGCATTGCTTCGGTGGCATAATGGCAGCAAAGATAAAATGCCAAGTTTTTATGTTTTGTTGCGTAAACTGCAATTTAGCTAAGTAATACTCAAAACATAGATTTTAACATAACATGGATTATAGTAATTAAATACATGCTGTGGGAGTCTGCCCCCGCAATCCCATCAAGTGGCGCCCATGCGGGTATTACAGCTGCAACAACCACCACCTACACGTACCTCCCTCACCCCCAGGATCACGTTGGACACCCGCGACAAACCCGAATCCTACAATTTAACTGCAACGGACTCCAGAGCAAGATCGAGGAGATAGTTGCATATATGAGCTGGGAACGTGTATCGGTCCAAGAAACCAAGCTAAACAGCAGCTCAGATCTTCTGAGTTGTGCAGGTTTCCAAAACGTTGAAACGTAAGGATCGCGAGCGAGATAATAGTGGAGGCCTAGCCTTCATATTGCACAACACCGTGCAATATCGTTTAATCGATGGTGACATCGACCGCAGGGACACTACCCTTAAATGTCAGGGTATAGCTGTCCGGTCAGGCGATGTCGAGCTCGAGATATTTAACATATACATCGCCCCAGTTACATGTTGCCCAACAAGATATCACCCGAACCTAGGTGCGCTGCTTCGTGGTGAAAACCGTTTGGTGCTAGGCGACTTTAACGCGCATCACGATCTTTGGAATTCCTGCCTGTCAAACGATCGTAAGGGGATGCAGCTGGCGGAACAGATTGACGATTCGACATTCTGCACAATGAATGACGAAGCCTCCACCAGAATTATGGGCACCTGTAATAGCTCGCCCGATATTGCCATCGCTAGCGGTGGTCTGATAAATAGCATAACCTGGCGACCTATGCTAACCCTTGCATCAGACCTTCTGCCCATAATTATCTCGATCGAGAAACCTCGCGACTTTATTTCTGTGGACAACCGCAAATTCATTAACTTTAATAAAGCTAACTGGGTCGGCTTCACAGAATTTACTGAGAGTACCTTCAACGCACTATCCATTCCTACGGACGTCATCGTTGGCGAGCGTCAATTCCGCAAGGTTATCGCTGCTGCTACCGCTCGCTTCATACCCAGCCGTAGCAGCTGTATTAGCAAACGAGCGCGACACCTTACGCCATGCCGATCTCTGTGATCCCCGAATAAGGGATCTCAATTTGGAGATTCGGCAAATGGTAAACCAACATAAGCGGACAAAATGGGTGGATCACCTGAAGTCCTGTAATCTCTCCACCGGTGTGGGTAAGTTTTGGAATACTGTCAAGGCCTTGTCTAATCCGAGGAGACATGACGACCGGGTTGAAATTCAATTCGATGGCCATGCCTCCTCGGACCCGAAGAAGTGCGCGAGCTATTTTAGCCGGCAGTTTACACTGCACCCTTCGACCGACAAGGCCAAACGATGTGTTACCCGACGGCTGCGCAAAATGCCAAAAGACTGCGCACCACTTACTTTCACCGATGGGGAGGTTCAGAATGTCAAAAAGGCGAAATCGTCTAAATCCATTGGCCGGGACGGAATAAGCATGCTGATGCTAAAACATCTAGGCTCAACGGGAGTAAACTATCTCACCAAGGTCCTCAACTTTTCGATGTCCACTCTTCAAATACGCGATGTGTGGAAAGTCGGAAGAGTGGTCCCACTACTGAAACCTGGGAAACCCGCCAACAAAGGGAAGTCTTATCGCCCGATAACTCTCCTTTCCCCAGTAGTGAAGACACTGGAGGCCTTGTTACTCCCGTCCGGATAGTTCATGGCCTGAACCGGAAGCCACCCTGCGAGAGGACGATCCTCGTAACGTTGGACTTGTTAAAAGCTTTTGACACAGTCAATCACACAACGCTACTTGAGGACCTAGAACAATCAACGCTCCCTCCAGGGCTGAAGCGGTGGACTATGAACTACCTGAGCGGTCGGCATTCATCCTTACTGTTTCGAGGTCAAAACTCCAAACTTAGGAAAATTAAACTGGGGGTTCCGCAGGGCGGTGTCCTCTCCCCACTACTGTTTAATTTCTATATTTCGAAACTCCCCCAGCCACCAGCGGGAATTTCAGTGACCTCGTACGCTGATGAATGCACGATATTGACGTCGGGCAATGAAATCGATGGCATGTGCTCAAAAGTAAACAGCTACCTCTCCGATCTTTCTCGCTTCTTTCTCCGATCTTTCTCGCTTCTGCACAGCAACCATCTTCACAAATTGGACGAAGGAGTACAGACTGGACCTTAACATTTCAGTCGATGGCATAAAAATTCCCACAGTAAATAACCCTAAAATTTTAGGCGTCACATTGGACAGTCTGTGCTCCTTCACTATTCACACGACCGCGATAACTGCCAAAGTACAGAGCCGCAACAAAATCCTCAAGTCGCTTGCCGGCAGCTATTGGGAAAAAGACAAAGAAACGTTGTTGGCAACTTGCAAGGCAATCGGCCGGCCGGTCCTAAACTACGCATCTCCAATTTGGTCGCCTGAATGTAGTGCAACGCAGACGAGGAAGCTTCAGACTTGTCAAAATACTGCACTCCGGACTATCACGGGGTGCCTCTTGATGTCCCCAATTGAACACCTACATAGTGAGGCCTTCATGCTTCCGGTTAAGGAACATAATGAGCTCCTTTCCAAGCAGTTTCTGCTGGGGTGTTTTTGCAGAAATTACCCCTGCAGTCGGCCGCTTGAAGCGGAACCGCCTCCTAGGAACATCAAGAGGTCATTCCTTGATTACGTCGACGACATCAGACAGTACGCCGACCGGACTTCGGACGCAACGAATTACAGACAAGCACAAGCCATTTACAGTGGAGCCATTAACACCTTCATCGACTCCCTCTCAGTGAATGGCGTACTAGGAGTCAAACCACCACCTATAGCAGACGTAGAGCTCGAGTTGCCCCGCGAAACCAGAGTGACCATCGCGCAACTTCGTTCTGGATATTGTAGCAGGTTAAACTCCTACTTATCCAGAATAGACCCCGACATACCAAACACATGTCCTGCATGCAATGAGGCCCCGCATGATACTAACCACCACTTTGCATGCCCAATCAACCCAACTCATCTAACACCCTTTTCCCTATGGTCCGACCCCGTCGAAACAGCCCGTTTCTTAGGCCTCCCGTTAGATGACCTCGACGACAACCAAACTATCACTTACCATCCAAGCGGGAACTAGATAACCGTTACAACAACAACGGCTCTCCGACGCATTTGTCTACACATAATTCGTTCACGAATGTAGACGTGATCCTTTGATCTTCTGCTATCGCCCCCAAACTTAACAGCCAAACCCTAACTGATTTACATAATAGTGTTAATTTTTTCATTATAACTCACCTTTCAACCCCCTTATCCAACAAAAATTCGGCGGAGTCCAAATTTCTGTCGACATTTCAACAATTCTGCGAAAGTTAATTTGCTGTCCATCCCCCTGTCGATAATATAAATAAAGAGACAGCTACGATTACCACTATAACTAAAACCGATTACCACTATAAAAAAAAGCTTCAAAAGTCATGTGACTTATTGGTCTACCGAGCTATCAAAACTCAGAAAGAAAAACAATCACTCTATCCAAAAAAGGCAGTGCAGTTTTCGTAAAAATATTAAATAAGCTAAGAGGGCTTGTCTACAAAAACATACTGAAGCTATCACTCCGTGAGCAAATCCCAAATTAAATTGTAGAACAATATTTTATGTCAAGGTGTCTACCCCCAAAGCTGAAAATATGCAGTGGTAGTAGCCAGTCCTAAATCCAATAATATTTCTACAGATGTACTTGGTTCAAGACCTATGTATATCAGTCCTCTGCTGCATGTTTGCATTAAACAAGTAAGGAAGGGCTAAGTTCGGATGTAACCGAACATTTTATTCTCTCGCAAAGTCAAATAGTATACTCGTTTGAGATATCTTTGTGGATTGACTGATATTTTTGGTAGAAGGTCAACTATAGGCACTGGGGTCCACATATTTAGTACTTTGGGGCTTGAGCAGTTTTGGTTCGATTTAGACAATTTTTGGCCACAAGGTGGCATACTTTAATCGCATTATTCACGCAAAGTTTTACCCCGATATAATCATTGTTGCTCGATATGCATAGTGGAAAGTGAAAGAATAGAGGGGAATAGGCGTGGTTGTATTCCGATTTCGCCCATTTTCTTACTGTAACATAGAAATATGAAAAGAACGTTATGCACCGAATTCGGTTGAAATCGGTTAAGCAAATCCCAAAATATGGGTTTTCACCTAAAAGTGGGCTGTGCCACGCCTACTGTCTAATTTTGAATGCGGTTCCTATAAAGTCATCTGATACCATTCCAGAGATAAAATTTAATGTCTCTGGCGTGTTTATTGCTTGATTTATCGCGCTTGTAGTAGTTTTTAACAGTACCGTTATATGGGGAGTGGGCGGGCTTGTCACCCGATTTCACCCATTTTCACACCGTAAATAGAGACGCTAAAACCATTTGTTTCCAGGGAATTTTGTTATTATAACATTAGCGGTTTAGGAGATATGCACATTAAACCTATTAGGGGTCCCGCCCACTTTAAAAAAAAACTTTTAACTGCAGATGCCACTCCCTAATGTGATCCTTTGTACCAAATAACAGTCTTGTATCTTATTGCGGAGCTTAGTTATGGCAATTTATTTGTTTTTGATTAATGGCGTTTTGTGGGCGTGGCAGTGGTCCGATTACGCCAATCTGCAATACCAACCGTCTCACGGTACCAAGAAACATGTCTACCAAGTTTCATCAAGATATCTCAATTTTTACTCAAGTTAGAGCTTGCACGGACGGACAGACGGACGGACGGACAGACAGTCACCCGGATTTCAACTCGTCTCTTCATCCTGATCATTTATATATATATATAACCCTATATCTAACTCGATTAGTTTTAGGTGATACAAACAACCGTTAGGTGAACAAAACTATTATACTCTGTAGCAACAGGTTGCGAGAGTATAAAAATAACCTTTTCAGCCCAAACCAAGTGGCATTTTAAGAAGGGCAAGGGACAACTTTACTTCGAAGACTTCGCCAAAACTGCCTTATTGAAAAAGAATCACGCATGGTTGGGATTTCGAAAAAGCTTTCGACAGAGTCGGTTCACGAGTTATTTAATGATAGCTTGAGAAGTGGCAAATTGGTGAAAAAATACTTAATTTAGTAAAGTCTTTCCTAATTAATCGTAAAATCACGTCGAAAATCAATAACACTTTCTGGAATACGCACAATAACATATGTACAACGGAATCTCGCAAGGATCAGCATTATCTGTTATACGATTTATAATCGCATTTAACGAAATCAGTGCGATCATTTCTAAACATAAACAACCTAAATAATGTAAAACAAATTTCTTAAACATTCTAATTGAAATTTCAATTTGGGTCAATTGTTCAGGTGCGAATATCGCTATAAACAATTGTAAATTATTCCATATTTGCAAAAAACACAAATGTATTAACTTCAATCTGCTGTATAATAATGTAAATAAAACTAGATTTAAATTTCTAGGTTTAATATTCGATAAGATACTTACCTTTAAGGAGCATTGTACACATCTTCGTAAGCAACTAGCTTCTTGACGTAAGTAAGTATTTATCATGCAAACATTGTTTAATACAAGTACATATCGCATATTTGATCTATATCACAAGAGCTTTAATTTTATCTATGGTAAGATAGGTTATGGTCTCTATATCTACGACAATTGCGCAAAAAGCAATATAAAGCAAATCTTTGCACCATATCATGCAGCTGTTAGAAGAAATATTCGATCATTTCCAATATCACCAATAAAATTTATCTTAACGGAAGCTGGACTCCCATCCATCGAGGAAAGAATAAAACACACCTCGTAAAAGGTTATTATAATACTACTATTGTGCAATAGCAACCTCCAATATTGCTTCCACTATATCTAGAAAATATCTACAGATCTAGGCATTGCATCTGTACCCGTAGAAAAATCTATTTCATTCATGGTTACTTAAAAAACTTTGTTCGAGCTACAACTTCAAAAACCTCAAAAGAAGAACACTAATCCCAGGGAATACCAAAGTTTGTTCAAAGAATTGATCGTACAACACTACGTAGATTGAAAACGTTTTTACAGTCGCTTCCAAGGCCAACTTCTACACGTCTTTGCTATTGTTGATAACTTTGGAAATACGATAAAAGCTGGACAGTTACCCAACTACTGCTCAGTATACACCGCAGAGGCAGCAGCCACATATAATGCATTACATTTAGCACAACATTATACGTAGATAGCAAGTCAACAATCTCAGCTTTACTAAATACATCCAACAAGTCTTACCTCATTTCACAAATTAGAAACATACAAATTGGTAACATAAACATAAAAATTATGTGGATCCCTAGACACACTGACATTACCGAAAATGAATGGGCCGATCAAAACACCAAACTGGCTGCAACACAGCCATTTATTGTCTACGACTACATCGAAAAAATGGATATATTCTGTTTAATTGGTTCACCGCAAAAATCCATAAAAGTTAATGCTTTGAAAAATGTGTAATATTCCTACGCTATCTGCAATCAGGACGGAATAAAGCTGTTTACCCACTCTCAGGCCGTTGCCATGACATCAAGGCCTTTGTTCGCCTTCGTCTCGGTCATACGCCATTTACCCATTCTCATCTATTACATGGAAACAGAATTCCTCTTTGCCCATATTGAAACTCGACAACCTTATCGAAAATACATCTACTGGATGAATGCCCTAACTTCAACTTCCTTCCATTTCTACTTTTTTTTTGTAACATTTATTTTTTGTTGTATAAAAACATATTGCTTGTTAATACTTATTATGTGGATGATATAATTTTTATTACTTAAGACTATATAATTAAAGACGCTAGTTGAAAGCCTCTGAAGTTAGTATTCCGTTTAATGTAACAATAATATTTGTCTTACTATTTTACATATAATAAATAATTAAATAACTATTTAAATACGAACCTGATAAAATCGAGTCATTACTATTAGTAGTGCCCAAAGATCTAATATATATAAGAATTTTATACTTCCGGTTGGCTGTAAACCATATACATCGGTCAATTTGAATAACACATAATATTCTAAAGTTTAATGCCGAAAATGTGTGAAATCAGTTTACTAATTACCCTAGCTCCAATATATTACATGTAAATATTATTATTAGACTCTATTCAGAATATACCGGTGAATGTGAATGAACCCAAAATTACGTGGAAACAAGTTCTTGAGTATACTTGATGAATGTCAAAATTTAATGCAATCAGTCTAGACTTAGATGACCATTCGTCCCAGGTTGGCCGTCCCAGGCTTTAAAATTAAAAAAGAAAACAATTAAGCAAGTCCTAAGTTCGGGTGTAAGTGAACATTTTATACTCTCGCAACTTGTAAGGATCAAAGCCGCGAAATTACTTCAGGTGTTTTCAAAATGTTATATTATATAATATTAAAGGAAGTATTGATCCGATTCAACCCATTTTTGACACAAAAACATACTATTATCAAGAGTTTTATTTATTTATTCTATTATATGTATTTCAATTATATATCTTACACATTGATCGATATTTTCGGTAAAAAGTCAAATATAGGCGTTGGGGTCCACATATTCAGTACCTAGGGGCTTGAACAGTTTTGGATCGATTTATACATAGAAATATGAAAATATACCGAATTTGGTTGAAATCGTTAAAATGGGTCGTGCCACGCCCACTGTCTAATTTTGAACGCGGTTTCTTTAAAGACATCTCATACCATCCAAGACATAAAATTTAATGTCTCTGGCGTGTTTAGTGCTTGATTTATCGCGCTTTTAGTAGTTTTTAACAGTACCGTTATATGGGGAGTGGTCGGGGTTGTCACCCGATTTCACCCATTTTTTCACTGTCGATAGAGGTGCTAAGTCTCAGTGAATTTTGTTATTACAGCTTTAGTGGTTTAAGAGATATGCACATTAAATCTATAAGGGGGCGGGACCACGCCAACTTTTAAAAATTTTTTTAACTGCAGATGCCCCTCCCTAATGTGATCCTGTGTATCAAATAACAGTCTTGTATCTTATTCTGGAGCATAGTTATGGCAATTTATTTGTTTTTGATTAATGGCGTTTTGTGGGCGTGGCAGTGGTCTGTGGTCAAGAAACATATGTACCAAGTTTCATAAAGATATCTCAATTTTTACTCAAGTTACAGCTTGCACAGATGGACGGACAGACAGTCACCCGGATTTCAACTCGTCTCTTCATCCCGATATTTATATATATTATATTTATTTATCCCTATATCTAACTCGATTAGTTTTAGGTGATACAAACAACCGTTAGGTGAACAAAACTATAAAAGTCACCGTTACAGATTTTGCCATTACAAATATGGTCACCTAATTCTAGACCCTCCGCTATTCAGATGCACCCAACAGAGCTTACGCTTATTTTCTTACGAATGGCAAAGGAGACAATTTCCGGCTGTACATTCAGTTAGATACTTCTTCCGCTTTTTATCATTTTAAAATGTTTATAACCAATGCATCCATCAAAAGTGGTGGTACCAATTTCATACCTTACTTGTTTTTGTTGTTTCGCAAAGAAAGGAATTTTCAACTGTGCTGTTATTAAGATGTGGATGTTCTTAATCAGAGTTAAGCTGCTCACACTTTACTAAAAGTTATCACGATGTTATTATTAATTCTGTTAGTTGTTGTGAGTTTTTCAAGGAAATTTTGTTGTTAGCAGTTTTGTGTTTAGTGTTTGTAAATTGTGAGATCATTAGAGTTTCCTCATAAAAATTTACAAAAATATGCAGACTGTATGTATACCCAATCTTAGAGTTTTGCTCTGTTATAGACGGAAACAAATTTTTATTATTTATGGACCATCGGTTGGTGAAACAATTCAATCGAAGATAGTTTCTCTATTTGACTGTTTGTTTATGTGGATTTTCTGTTTACATTGATTGTTTAAGGGGAACTCAGAAGATAATATACATTTTCGTTAATTTTTTACTATTATACAGGGTACGGTACTCGAAGTGTAACTGATTAAAAATACCATGAATTCGGTTTGGATAGTTATTCTTATTTACTTCAAAGTACAGAATGAGTGAAAATAACCAAAAATTCAGAATCAATTCGATATAGGATATATTGGAGGCATTAATTTTTGCCATTACTCAGGTATACTTTAGAACTTATTTTCAAGCAATTTTATAAATATAAACATATATGTATGATATATGGAATAAAGTCAGACGGACGTTTTAAAATCATGAATATCAGTTATATGGGCCTTAGTTCTTTCCCGATTTTATCCATTTTAGGCAAAAACATACAATATTATTAGAAAACCATGCTCTCTCAATGTCATTAAAATAACTAGCACATTGTCTGATATATGAAGGTGTGGTATAAAGTCAATTGAAAGTTCGAAAATCTTTATATTAGGTTTATGGGGTTAAGGGAAGGGTTCATTTTTTTATTTTTGTCACAAAGGTATAATATTGTCGAAGAAACATTTTCTTCAAATTTCAATAATATAGCTCACGGATTGGCCGATATTTCCTTCTCTGGGGTCCACATATGTGTCGGTATGTGGAGGCTTGAACAGTTACGGTGCGGTTTAGAAAATTTTTAAACTCGCGATGGCATACCTCAAAGGCACTATTTGTGTAAAGTTTTATCCGAATACATTCATTGGTACTTGATTTGTGAACTGGAAAATAAAAGAATCATATGGAATTTAAAATTATGCTATGACGTATGTATCGATTTCACTTAAATGTGGGCGTTGAAACGCCTGTCGTCTAATTTTGACCCGGCTCCTATAAAGCACTCTTGTACCATCCTGGCTGTAAATTTTAATGTCTCTGAAGCATTTAGTTATAGATTAATATCTCTTTAAATAACTTTTAACAAAACCGTTATAGAGGAAGAGGACGATGTTTTAATCCGATTTCATTTGGAGCTGAGGAGATATGTACATTAAACCTATTAGAGGCCGGGGTCACGACTAGGTTTTCAAAATTTTTAGCTCGCAAGAATCCCTTGCTACCGCCATCCCCTGTACCAAATTACAGTTTTATATCTTAATTAAGTGCTTAGTTATGATATTTTATAAGCTTGCAATTAATGGCGTTTTGTGGGCGTGGCAATGGAATTCGTTCTTTTTTTTGTTTTGAAAGGGAACACGTGTACAAAGTTTCATGACGATATCTCACTTTGTACTCAAGTTAAATCTTGCACGGACAGGCGGACGGACAGACACTCACCCGGATTTCTACTCGGCTCGTCATCCTGATTAATGAAGGCATAAATTTCTAATCACATTGTATATATTTCTAATCAGTACAAATATATTCAATACGTACCTTTATGTCATGTTTCTAAAATCTACATTATACTGTTATGGCTCCTAGTTTGATTTGAAATCATTGCTTTAAAACTGACATGGTATAAAAATAAGCTAAAAATCTGTATACAAATTTATACACAATTTACCATATTGGGAGCACACCACTTTATTTGTACGTTAATAGGCAACATGGTACCTAAACTTTAGTATAGCAGTCACCACTTTCACGAATGTTTAAAATAAAAATGCGCACTTCATTTGGTTGTACAACTAAGTTTAACTTTTTTGCAATAAAATTAGATAAAACATAATTTTACGAGTACTCTATATATGTATATAGGCACATATTGACTTAAACTCCCAACACCAACTAAACATGCGTGTGTACAAGTGCCTGCGTGCACATGTTCAGTTTTATCAGTTCTAGGATGCATGTAATTTGATAGAATGCCTAGGGATAAGTAAACATACGTATAAGTGCCTGCCTGCACATCAAATTAGAATATAAGAAATACCAAACGAAAAATAAAAGGTGAGTCTAAATGAAGATCTGAGAAAAGAAGCTAGTTTCTTCTATTTAGTCCAATATCAGTCATCCAGGATCGATACAAGAGTATCAACTGATAACAAAACTGGCGACGAGGATAAAAAAATAAATAAATGAGTCGAAACAATAACAGCAGCAGCAACAATAACATCAACAACAGCATCAAAACAGCAATTACGACAAAAACACCAACAGTGGAAACAATAAAAGCAACAGCAATAATAACATCAACAGAACTAAATAAGAGTAAGAAAAGAAATAAAAACAAGTAAGGAAGGGTAACCGAACATTTTATACTCTCGCAAAGTCAAATGGTTAACTCGTTTGAGATTTCTTTGTGGATTGATTGATATTTTTGGTAGAAGGTCAACTATAGGCACTGGGGTCCACATATTTAGTACTTAGGGGCTTGAACAGTTTTGGTTCGATTTAGAAAATTTTTGGTCACAAGGTGGCATACTTTAAACGTATTATTCACGCAAAGTTTTACCCCCGTATAATCATTGTTGCTTGATATGCATAGTGGAAAGTGAAAGAATAGAGGGAAATAGGCGTGGTTGTATTCCGACTTCGCCCATTTTCGTACTATAACATAGAAATATGAAAAGAACGTTATGCACCGATTTCGGTTGAAATCGGTTAAGCAAATCCCAAGATATAGGTTTTCACCTAAGAGTGGGCGGTGCCACGCCCGCTGACTAATTTTGAATGCGGTTCCTATAAAGTCATCTGATACCATTCCAGAGATAAAATTTAATGTTTCTGGCGTGTTTAGTGCTTGGTTTATCGCGCTTTTAGTATTTTTTCACAGTACTCTTATATGGGGAGTGGGCGGGCTTGTCACCCGATTTCACCCATTTTCACACCGTAAATAGAGATGCTAAAACCATTTGTTTCCAGGGAATTTTGTTATTATAACATTAGCGGTTTAGGAGATATGCACATTAAACCTATTAGGGGTCCCGCCCACTTTAAAAAAAAACTTTTAACTGCAGATGCCACTCCCTAATGTGATCCTTTGTACCAAATAACAGTCTTGTATCTTATTGCGGAGCTTAGTTATGGCAATTTATTTGTTTTTGATTAATGGCGTTTTGTGGGTGTGGCGGTGGTCCGATTACGCCCATCTGCAATACCAACCGTCTCACGGTACCCAGAAACATGTCTACCAAGTTTCATAAAGGTATCTCAATTTTTACTCAAGTTACAGCTTGCACGGACGGACAGACGGACAGATGGACGGACAGACAGCCACCCGGATTTCAACTCGTCTCTTCATCCTGATCATTTATATATATTTAACCCTATATCCAACTCGATTAGTTTTAGGTGATACATACAACCGTTAGGTGAACAAAACTATTATACTCTGTAGCAACAGGTTGCGAGAGTATAAAAAAGAAAATAAAATAAACACACAAGATTTCCAGAATAAATATTATATATAAGGAATCATAGAGTTAGCAAAGCACAACCAAGATACAAGAAAATTTTAAAGAAGAGGGAAATCATTTAATATCTACAGATTCAAAATTTAAAAAGCATACAAGACTCAAGTCAAACGAAAATTTAAATTTCAGGATCATAATTGCGAAAACTCCTATACCTAATAGGCAATATTTTGAAATGATAGGAGAACAGAAATATGCAATTACAATAGGAAATAAAATATATAAATACAGAAGGGATACATTTCAAAAATCTGAAAAAAATTAACATTTGTCCGTTCAACCAATGTAAATTTGAATATAATAACGAAACAATAATCGATGATATCGAAGACGATACAATCCTAATTGAAAATGCATATAAAATTGAAATGAAACAAAACTGCGCCAATATAGAAATTATACTTGAAAGAAATGCACTAATATATTTTTATAATTGTAAAATTGAGATCCGAACACTACAAAACAATAAAATTATCGTAGAGGAAAAATATTTTTACACTGAAAAAGAAACCGATGTATTACAGTTTGAATAAGTAATATATTTCTCACAAATAATAATAAACCAAGATAAAAATATAAACAAACTGGAAGAATAAACACTAGATAGAAATATAGGTTATAGCATAAGCACACTAACAATACTATTAATAGTAATAGGAATGTTGATAATAGGTATAATATATAATAAAAATAAGAAAAATGAAAATACAAATGTAAACGTGGAATTGCTAATTCAATAAATTGGCCCATTATTAAGTTCAAAACATGAACAAAATAAAACAGAAACCACAAACACACATACATACAAATATAATCATAAATAGAAATAGTAAGAAAAACTTTCGAACACTCCTGAATGACTCACAAAAAAAATAAAAAAAAATCATTGAACGGAGACTATTGAATCTAGGGGTGGAGGAGTCACATATTGACATAAACTCCCAACACCAACTAAACATATGTACAAGCGCCTGCGTGCACATGTTCAGTTTTATCATATTGTTGTATGTGTGGTGTGTTGATGCAAACAATTGTGGTTATCTATGATGTTCTCAGATCTCTATGATATACTTGTATATATACTACTGCAGTATACTTAACCAACCTGTAACCAAAATTTCTATTTAATAAGAGTATACCAATTATGATGAAGTTCCTTCCTTCAAACAAAGATACTACATCACGCAAAAGAGCAAATGGCACCGAAGCTATAATACTCTTCACAGGTGTAATTTTTATAGCATGAAAAGGCATAAAAAAGTCTTAAGTCCAGTTTGAATGAGACCTATATTCTATGTGTACAATATGTACAATATATTAAGAGATTGTAGTGATTAATTGTATAATAATCCTTGCCAAATTTCGTTAGCTATTTTGTCAAATAAAAAAGGTTTCTGTACAAGGAATTTATATTGATCATTCATTTTCTAAGCAGCTATTTTTAGTAATGGTCCAATATCGGCAGTTCCAACAAATGAGCAGCTTCTTGGATTGAAAAAGACGTGTGCTAAATTTCAGATTGATGTTTCAAAAGCTAAGGGTCTAGTTCGCGTATATATAGGAGGACAGACCGACGAACATGGCTAAACCGACTCCGCTCGCCACGCTGATTATTTATACATATACTTTATAGGACCACTAAAGCATATCGTACCACTAAAGTATATAGCTGCCATACAAACTGAACAAGTAAAAACCAAGGTATTACGGATAAGACTTCGTCCACCGTCTATACCGGCTACATTCGTTGTCAGCACTAAACCATTATTATTATGGTCAAGAAAATACATTGACCAAAATAAAGGGGTTAAAGTCAGCTGGTAAGTGGCAAATAACATGTCGGGTGTTTTTGTACTGTATCCATGCAATTTTATAAGAAAAACTCACACACTGACCAACATATTTGGCTTAAAGTTGACTAGAATAACGAAAATCAAAAATTGCTCTTCCACATCGCAACGCACCAGCTCACATCTTCGTTATTGTCATTACGAAACTGGTCATGCTAGGCTATGTTCTCGATATTAGTCCCTCTGCGATGTCTCTTTGTTTCCAAACTTAGAATAATAGCTCGCCACACTAAAATTTGAGTGGAATAAGGAGGTTATCGCCGCCACGCAGGTCGACATTGCATACCTACACAAAACATATTTTTCTGATGAATTAAAGAAGTGGAAGTATCTCAGAGTCAAATGTATCTTAACGCTTGATAGTAGTTTTATGGAGAAATAAATAAACACTCCAAAAGCATGATTTATAACATAATTCTTAAACTCAGCTGTTGGAGGTTAATTTTGTTTCTATAGCTGAGCAGTTTTATATATCCACGCTTAAAAAATCGATTGCCTAGGAGGAGAGTAAAACGATTACTCTATTATTATGTTAGTGTTTTTCACTTATTTCATTCCATATGTGTATTTTGATTACGTATGATTTTTCGTTTATTATGTTTAAAAATGCTTCTCACAAGTACTGCTGCTAGAGACTTACAAGTGGTGGCTTAAAACTGTAGTTTTTTATGAGGTATTAAATCGTTGTAAAAGTGGATGGTGCAGATTCATAGCCTAGTTTTCCTTATATAAACATATAAAATCATCCTTATCACAGAATTTCACGTTTCTGGCGTTATTGCAGAGAGGGTGCGAACTGGCGGCGTTAAGTATACATTATACCTACATTTATATCAAAATGCTATTTATTATTCCGCATTGTATGCATTTTAATTAATTAAGTTTCGGTATACATTTTGTATTCATGACATAAATATTTAGCCTTAGATAATCCTACGTCCTCTGACAACACGTCTACCGCCATTGCCGACGTTAACTGCAATACCGCCATTTGCACGCCGTGTTCTTCTGGTGATCCTGATTCTTCGGGTGGTTCTTCTTCAAACTCTCCTCCGAGTAGTTGTTGTGATTGCTGTTGTTGTTGTGGTAATATTACAAGGAGCTGCGTTTGTATGGTAGTTGTTTCGTAGTAGTGTGGTCTTGCGCCTGTATATATGCTAAACATGCTGCTATGGCAAGGAATAATATAAAGTAAGGTTTAATTTTGATAGAAGTTAACAATTCAGTCCGTAAAAAAGAATGTCTACTGCTGAAGCGTATTTGCATAGTTGCCTTGCAAATTTTGTTGTTTATAGTAATTTCTTTTCATCTTTCGAAGCGGAAAATAACTGTTAAAATATTTAACATATATCGCTTTTGAAATGCTCATGCGTTTTAAGTAGTAGGTTAATTTTTAAGCCGATATTTCATATACCTGCAGATTTGGATACAGTATATTGAGCTTTATAATAGTTCGCTTTAATGCGACAAAATAGTTTCTTTTCCGAAATGTTAATGTTGGGGTACTTTCGAGTCTGCAAAAACAATAAGTTTTAATCGCCCCTAAATACCGAACGTGAGGACATCATTGTCCATAGATGACTTTTTCCGAAAAGATCTGTTAATACTTCACCTATCGCCCATATACTAAACATAAGGATTTTCATACTACCAGTTGACTTTATGTCGCATATATCGACCAATATGTGAGACATCTTAGCAAACGTTAGTGGTCGGATAATAATAGATAGGCTATAGTTTGGTGGAAAAATAGGTGATATCGATCCACAAAGGACAGCAGTACCGATATGCTGTTATTTATTAAAATTTATTATATATTAGTTTATTTTGTTGACTAACGTGAGTAAGTGAATTCACACGCAACATTTTTATACTCTCGAAACATGTTGAACAGAATGTAATGGTTTTGTTCACTTAACGTTGTAACATTGTTTTGTAATACCTAAAACTTTTCGAGACAGATATACAATTATGTATTTTAAAATGATCAATATGACGAGACGAGATGAAATCCGGATGTCTGTTCATTAATCGAAAACCTATAAAGTGCCATAACTAAGTTCCTAATAAGATACAATACTACTATTTGGTGCAACGAATTGAATTTATGTGTACATCATAATCTATAATATAATTTCATTAGATACCAAATATGATTGTCATTTATTTACGATTCGTTGAATGGAAAGTTGTTATAAAACACATGAAAGTATTTCACCGGATTTGATGCAAATTACAAAGGTATAAAATATTTGGTGACACTCACACATAGCGCTTCCTTGCTTGTTTCTGATAACAAATATCTAATTTTTAGCTTCCGCGTCTATCGTATCGTCTGGATCCGGCCACAGAAATTTTTTCTATCCTAGACTTCCTGAAAATGGTTGCACGAAAGAAATCACCGAGGCTGAGGCAAAAGGCTATGGTATTACAAAAACTTTCTCTAAAAGTTAGACGAACGCTTCTCGGGTTTTCTTTAAAACGTCCCGAGCTTATAGACATGTTTGGTGCTAGTGTTTGTATTATATAAGAACTAGTGTAGAGTTGTAATAAAAACTACAAAGTTTTTTTCTTTAGATCGTCATTTATTTGAAAAAAAAATGTCTCATTTAATTGGTTGGATTTTTCTATTTTTGTTAATAATTAGAATATAATTGTTTATAACAACATTAACTAAATTTGTATCTCTTCAATCTTATTTTATTTTATAAACTTCATTTTATCAATGCTTTGCTGGATTCATAATATTAAATTCAATGATTACTATGATTAGTACTCGTATGCATGTGAAACTTTTATTTACCTTTATGGATAGTTATTCTTGTACGCAGAGGTGTGAGGAAATAGTATTATTTGTGGCGGTATTTAATGCCACTATTAAACATTGTTGTTAACAATCTCATTTAAACTCATGACCTTCAACCTTGAAGATTGCTACTGTGAACTAAATTTTAAACTTGAAATTGCGACGTCTTCAACAAGCTTCCAATAGACTTTCGTATATACACTTTGTGTATTCTATAATCGCTTATATCACTTCACAAACCCCAAAGGTTAAATGGTCATTTACAAAATTGGTAAAATGCATTTGAAATACTTTGATTTATTAAATATTTGACTGCGATTATATGAAAAAGGAAAGGAAAATGGTATGAGATTTTTCAAAAACTGAATTTGCGAAGTAAAATTTTTGACTCACTCTTTTAAACAAAGCGACTAGGTTTGAAGCTTTTCTTAACTGGCGCATTTTCTGTATTTATGTATATACCTACGTATATACATATGTAAACAGGCATGTATCATTGTTATAAGTTTTATTAATTTCTGATTCTTATATACGAAGTGAATGGCATATAAAAGCGTAAGATAATGAAGCCCTTAGGGTATGGTATGTATTCATCTATTATATATTTATATATGTATATGTAAGAAGGTAGTTTGGAGTTAAAAAAAAATACATATGTTATTCATCAACATACTGTAACAGCTTCGATATCTGGATTTCTTATGAACTCTTTGTAGTAGGAATATTTTCATAGAAAGTATTTATGGAATATGCAATTACAAGAGCAACACTATTGACATCATTAAATAATCCACATCCAGCTTAATGAAAATATAGTCTTTAGGATTCGAATGTGAAACAGCTGTAAAACTTACTTGCATTATAACAAGCTGACATATCAGACTATACATTTTGTGGAACTATACGATTTTCGTTAAATATGTATAAGATACCAACTATTGAGATCTGTACATCTAGAGCACATTTTTGATGAAATAATTCAATGTATTGTATACAATAACTATTTCACTAAACCTTTGTGTTTTCTATAAAGCAGTTATGGCTTATGTCTTATGCCCAAAAATGATATTTCCCATTTTGAATTTTTTGTGTATTGTATTGTAATATCAACCCGCAGCATAATTTATGGTAACAGAATGGCATTTCACGTATTCTTTTATATACTTATGCATAAATTTATCTATTAAAGCTTCAAATTCTTTTTAAATTATCATTTGAATAATTTTAACAGGATTTTTCCATCTTTATTTAGTTACCATTTATATATAATATTTAAAATAAAGATAATTGCAATATCCGATGTGTCAGCAACATGTTGCAAGTGGTGGTTACATTAAAAACTATCGTGAAATTTCAAAGTTAATTAAAAAATAAATTTGTTAATCTTAATCGATAAATTTTGAAGCGACTTTAAATTTGTTTTAAAATTAGGGATGTTGATATTAAAAAAATAGTACTCGTATTTTATGCCATCATTGCGGCAATCTAATTCAACGAACAGCTAAACTTTCATTGTAGTTCAGGGCATAAGTGTCATTATCTCTATTTCTATCATTTTTGATTTATATCGAAAAACGGAACGGACTTAAATTGGGAATTATACTTCTAATGGAACAAAGAGATTACCTGTAAGAATCTAAAAACAATCTGCCGTAATATTTCAATAAAATTCATATAAAATACTGCGTACTCGAATATTGATAGCGTCAGAATATCACATTAATTATATTATAATATACATATAATAATGAAATATAATACAGATACAAAGTCTGATCATAAATTATTTCAAACCTACACTCTACCACACTAAAAACATAATATTAATACTTCAATAATAAAGAGAAAGTTTAATATAAATAATTATTATTTGTCCATCTGATGGAACATAACTTTAAGTATTATAGAGATTTAGCTGACAATAATAATCTGGGTATGATTGCCACAAACTGTTCTGGAATTGGCAATGGAACTATATGGTATAAGCAATTGTCCTGTGGAATATATGAATGTGCCAAGGTGGTTGATTAAAAACCTTTTGGCGTTAAATTCTACATTAAAATATTGAAATGCGATAGCATTGTTAAAGCTCATAAAACAAAAAGGAAATATAACATATTTTTTGGATGTGTTCTTTAAAACTTTTCAAACTGATGTGCCATTCTTAGGTTATGAGAACATGACGCTCATCTCTCGAAATTGTTTTAGCTTAAAATGTTTATTAAATACCAGAATTTTTCGATGAAATGCCATAAAGGCGGGCGGAAATTATTTGTTTGTAATATCGTTGTGTCTTCTTTGAACTACAAAAGCGAAATTTTCTTATGCAAGAGTTATAAAAATCCAGAAGTTTAAATCGATTCTTAACTCAAAATTATATACACTTGAAAATTTGTAATAACGTATGGTAGTTGAAAGTGCAATACGTAAATATATATATACTATGTTTTTAACATCTGAATTAATTTTCAATTAACAAAATATAGATTAATTGATGATAATGAAAACAGCCAAGCTGGCTGGAATCAGTAATTTGTTATATAAGGCTCATTGTGCCACTAGATCGTGCTGAAATTAACTGTGGAACTGCTTTCTCCGTCTTTGGTAGCGAATATTGGCATGTTTTTGATATCGTGGAATCTATTCAATATATGATTCTTCATTCAAAATTTGGTTCCAGAATTGGTAAAATCAATATATTGATGACGCTGAATAAATGAAAACAAACGTTTTGAAAGTCTTCAAGTGCAATCCTAGGAACTCTTTAAAGTAGACATTCTCAATATTAGACTACATAAAGAACATTTTTATAAAAACAAGCGACGCTATTTACATAAATATTTATATATTATATGACCATATATATCATACCAAATAATAATAGATTGATTGAAGTAAAGTAAAGAAAAAGTTGAATAACGGATATATAATCACATGATTTGAAAAAGATTTCAAGGACAACGAGATAAACTTTGGTTGTAATGGCAGGGGTTTGATAAATGATTTCTGTTTTTTAAATCGGAGTATGTATGTATGTATTCACTGCGCAGTTTTTATCTTTAAAATGTTTTTTTTTTTATTTCTATTTGCTTTTATTTTATGCAATTTGATTTTACTTTTTCAGCATGAAAGGAGTGCAGATTTTTTCCATTTCAACGCCATAATTTAAATATCTAAAAATAAAATTTAAATTTTCAGTTACGTTTAATTTACAATTGTAAAAGTTGGCTTGGTTTTACGTAAATTTATAATTATTTTATGTTCTTATTATTATTATCATTATATTTTGTTTCTTTGGTTTATCATTTTTTTGAATTCCTAATAATAAAAAGTAATGATTACTTTCATTTGCTCATATCATGATTCTTCTTTGCTTTTTTAATAAAGTATAATAAAATTTATTGAAGGCAGGTGTTATATTGTTATTATATCCATAAATACAATATAGTATTAATCATTAAATATTTATCATTTGAATTTTTTATTTTAAATTTTTTCTTATATAGATAAGTTCAATTTATGCCTTAATCGCGCTAATTTGTATTAATATTTTATTTGTTTTCTTTTTGCTCAATATTAAACACTATTTTATCTGCACTATATTTTACGTTTTTCTTTTTTTTTTTATATTAATACAAGTAAGGGCAAGTTGTTATTTTTTGGTTAGTTTTTTTTTTAGTTTTTTATTTGTTTTTGGTTTTTATTAAGTTTTAGGTTTCATATAAAATATTTTATACGACTAGCTCAGTATTTTACGTTCATGTTTATATCTCACACGCAGGCAATTTATTCTCAAGGAATAAAGTATTAATTCAAAAATTTACATATTTTTTATTTTTTATTATTCCATTATTTAAAGTACAATATCTAACGTTATTTACGAAATATTTATTTTTAGCAATATATGTTTTCATTAATCTAGTGAATTAGTTTTTTTTATGTTATTTCTTACAATATAGCTATGTATTATTTTCAGTATTGCATATTTACCTATCGTTCGCGTATTACCTAAGGAACAGATCAAGATACTTCGATTTGGTTTCATTTTTCCATTATTTATAGTATGTTTGTAATTATATTTTTACGTTAATAATTTGTATGTGGGTATGCATGTGTGGATACGATTATGAATGTTTGTGGCTTTATTACTGATAAACGTTTTCTTTCCTTTTTTGTTGTTGTACAGTTTTTTGTAATAAAAACTGATTGAGGTGGATACTTTGATGATTTATAAAACAAAGAATCGTACTCTTATTTATAAAAAAAATTGAAAAGTTAACTAGCTCAATTACAGTTATGAGATTATCAAAGTTTTAACACATGCGAGATCATTATGCTATGTGTGGCATTGGTAATCTTATTAGAATATAATAAAAAAGTAATGGAAATTATTTTTGTATTTAATTTTATAATTGTCTAAAAATTAAGATTAGTTAACAAATACAATTTTTTAACAAAGATTTTTTAAATTACTTGTGGCAGATAATTAGTGTGCATGTCAAATTGCTAAAAACCCACAAAACTTATAGCGATATTTCTATTTAAATGCATACTACTACATTTACCCAAGTGGAAAAATAGTATATGGAAAAGCAACCAAAATTACTTGGCGCTTTAAATTATTGTTGCAAACTGTTAAACAATTTTCATTAAAAATCTTCAATGCCGTTAATATGATTTGAAGAATAATTTTTCTAAAGTGAGAAATTATATATTTTTGATCGTTTCTTTCAACATAAAATAGAATTTGGTTTCAAGATCGTACTGCCCAAGACCAGGGCTTACCTATTCTAACCAACATCAAACGATTTTCCTAATATCGATTGTCCTCGACAGGTAATGTCAATTCTCCGAGCATAGCACTGTCGACAAAAGTTTTTTTAAATCAATTAGTAGTTCGAAACTGGTATGTCTCACCTTTTATTAATAAGGCGCACACCAAAATTCCACTGCCTTCGATTGAAGAGAATGTTAATAAAATAAAAATAAATAAAAAAATTATAAAACGACATCGCTACAACATGTGTTGTGATTTGAACGGATATAAGGGCTACTTCATATAAATAGTCACAAAAAGAGAATTATTTTGCAATATTCATTGTAAAAAACGTAATTTTATAGACATTGATAAATGAAACCCTTAAACCCACCGGATGTTGCAAATAGAATTTTTACGAGGAATATATGTATTTCTGAAATCGTGTTAAAATTTTTATGGAACTTGGGGAACATATTAGTTCTCGAAATATTGTTAAATATAATAGTAAATTTTATTCTGGAAACATACTTGTTTAATGTCTCAAAATTAAACTCATAAGTGCCAATGGAAAGGCACGAAAATTACAAAAAATTACGTCTTTACTAGATTTTTGTTTAGTTAGTATTTTTTAAAGTAACCGAAGTTATTAAAAATATTAATTTACATATGAGAACTAAAAAAACTGTACATATGGATGTTTCCACCTTTTAATTACGTTTAATGTTACACATGGCTTTGTTAGTTTTTTGTTTATCTGTTTCTACTCTTTGGGAATTCATAATTTATTTGTGCGCTGTTTCGTCCACCGTATTTTGAATTTGTAATTTTATTTAAATATATTTTATTTTTGTATATGCCTATTATGTTAATACATTTAGCTTATTTTTAGGTAAATTTTTACATGTTCCGATTTCGCGATTATTTACAAAATATTATGAATCAGACATTTCCACACTAACTACGTATGTTCGAGATTTTGGAATTTTTTAAATTAATATTTCTTTTCGACCAATATCGTTTGATGTGTTGTTGCACAAAACAAATATGGTATGTTTGTTTGTGTTAAGGTGTGCAACGGTACAGTGTTTGCGGGCGTGTAGGTGTATGTAGATGTGTGTGTATGTATTGCATTCGATTTTGCTGGCTACACTTGTGGAGAAAATAATGGACTTCTAGCATTCGTCTACATTCAGTCTTGAATGGAATGCTTAAGAATTGTGCTTGACACATGTTTTTATTGATCTTTATATGATTATATATGCTCTTATTGACATCAGCAGATTTTAACTTAAAACAATAAAGCACCTATGTACATAATTATAATACTTTCCAGTTGTCGATAAGTATTGAGGTACACATTCTAAATCATGTCGATTGTATCAAAACTATAAAAATTTTCTCAATTTTCTCTGCTAATATGAAATCTGATGGCCCTTGGTGCTCCTCGCGCTTCATATTTCTCTCAATTCCAGAAAATCAATTTTGACACCAAAGAAAAGAGCGGTTCAACAATTCACACGTATAGCTAAAAAATTGTGAACCACAATTCTTAGTCATTTATTTATACCGAATATATGAACGTATGAAACCCATTGAACGCATACGAAAACTAGGTAAAATAGTGTTATTTGATTATGAACTCGTGGATGGACTCGGTTGGTATATTTGTCCCTCAGTAAATGCCTGATTATGTCGCACTGGTTAGATATTTATGAGATCCTTAGTTCAAATCCCGCCATAAAAATATTCTTTCCATAGTTATAATATTCCCAAATGCAATATTATATACATACATTTTTATCACAATGCGAACATAAGTGTTTATTGCTTCGAAAATGCTTTGATCATGCCACCATACATGTGTGGATAGTCACTTCACGAGACTACAGACGAAGTTTCGGCCATTTCCTATCAATGTTATTTTATCAGAGTGCTTCAGTGCATTTGTACTGGTCAGAATCTAGTTACGGGTCACTTGTAAAAAATGCATTAGTGTCGTGTTATGTAGCCATTTTCGTGAGTGGTATGTTTTTAAAAATGTGAGTGTCTATAATTTGCCTGCTTTTCCGTATTCATACTTCAAGTTTTGTATTTTTTCTCATAAAATGCATTTCAAAAACTTGTTACTCTAAACTTTGCTTGGCTTCAATGTAAAAATCGATTAATATATTTCATAATTTTTATTTGCTTCGTGCATGATTACATAAGTGTATGTATGCATAGTGGTAAGTATATATATGTATGCTTTATGTGTATTTTCTTTTTATAATGTGTGTTAAAATTACAATATATTGCGTTTCTACAAGTTCACTTTATGCTATGGTGATTTTGGCTACCTACGGTATACACATATGTATGTATGTATATATGTGTATATTATTATGGGTACAAGTATGTATGTGTGAATATAGTAGCTCCAAATATTCAAACCAAAAATATACACTAATTAAAATTTGCTATTTCCTACATTTCCCCCATTCGCTATACAAATCCTCAAGGAGTTTTAGGCAAATTAGACTATGATTTACGCTTTTGGCCCCATTTCCCTTGCCATTTAATAAATTTGGAGTATGTTGCATGTATGTATATGGGTGTTTACCTGTGTATGTGTGTTTTAGTTGTATTTGTATTTATATTTATTACTATTTTCGCTAAATCTATTGAATAAAATCATTTCGCTTCAAGCTAATCCATTTTATAACTAACACTAAAATATATGTAAACGACGAAAGAAGTCTTTTTGTCTTACATCAATGTGTATGCAAATGTGTATAAATGAATGCTTGATTATTTATATGATAATGTAATATGTCCATATTTGTTATTTAAAGCTACCAACAGAGTTTAATGCGTATTTAAAAGTCTCTTAACAAATTCTTAAACAAATGTGTATGTATGTATGTAATATACAATTAATAATTTTAAAGTATATACCTATGTGTTTGTATGTATTTGTGTGCAGTAGTTGCTGTAATGCTTTGGACCAAACTTCAACAGAAACAAGGCAGTACCTATGCATCCATATATGCATATTTATTTATACATACACACATAACTATATATATACATTCATGTATAAATTATGTTTATGCAAATTCTGAAATATTTTTACTATGAAATAGAGGAAATAAAATGTTTTTAAATGATATTTGTTACGCCTAACTCGAAAAAATTGGCTTCTTGGTGATGTAAATATTTGAATACTCCTATGTAGTATGTAATGTGTATCGTGTTATGTATACACTTATACAATTCATCAACTAACTGCTATTGTAGTCACAATCTATTTTAATGTCTATATTGCCGTACTTGATTTAACTGAATATTTTACTTATGTGTTCCTATGTATTTGTCGACTTCTACAGCGTATGATACAAATGATGTTCAGGTTGTGTTGTTGCTGTCGTCGTGGGCTGTTGTTGCAAATACGTTGTTAACGGCGTGTGTGGTTCACTCACTGCATACTGCGTATGCTGTTGATTTGGTTGGAAAAGCTCGTGATCAGAGTATATTCGCGTGGTTGCTATATCACATTCTGGTGCCGTCTCTGGATGTGGTAGAACCAATGAAAGCTGTCTGTAGGCGACGCTTAAACGTTTGTGCTCGGCCTGATCCACATCTAAGCCACAAATTGCGGGTTCCGTTGCGGCTCTGGCACCCATTTGTAAAAGTATAGCAACATCCGGTTCGGTGTCATCGTTAAAATTAACAACAGCCGCAGTGGCAGTATTTATGAAAGTGGTTTCTAATATATCGGTATCGGATGCAGTTGTGAAGTGTTGCAGCGGTATTGTATCAAAATTATGGTCTAAATCCGGTGCAGATAGTGATGGAAATATGGCTTGATGCTATACCCAGATCTGTTCCCTTCGATTACGCAATCGCAATCAAAGCCTTTGCTAGCACCAGTCCTCCTCGTCCGAATCAGAATGTCGTGCGTGTAAGCCACCTTTTGGCTTATAGCCATTTAGAACGGGTGACGGCAGTACACGACCCGTTCTGCCCATAGCGAGCGCTTGTTCAAACGACAGCGGCGCTATGTATTCCAGTCTAAAATAAAAGTTTACCCATTATTAAAGATGTAATATAAATGTAAATAAAGCAGAGAAAAATCCATGCTTAAGGTTTCAACAAAGACACTGTACAACAAAAAAAAAAAACCAATACTCGAATAAAATAAAGGACGACTCCGCTAGTATGTGAGGTTTACAGGTTTTGGAATGTCGGTACGGCATATTTTCATACTGTACTATCGCCATGTATTCATGCACAGTTCTAATATGTTCATTCATAAAACGATTACCGATTGTGAGTCACGAAGGTTTTATCCCGACGAGTGCTTGTTAGAGAGAAAATCCTTACTCAATTTACTTGGAATCGCTTTACTTCATTATTTTCTAAAGTATCAAGTTTATATAATGACGCGTTTATTTCACAAAATATTTATCACACTGTGCTCATTCGCATAATGTCACTTGTTTTGAGCTTTAAATTATTTACTAACCTTTCTCTTTCGAAATCCCTTTGACGATCACGCTCTCTCTCATAGAGTTCACGTTCATGATCCCGATACTCATACCGCATATCGTAGTCACGAAGGTGATCTCGATATCGCTCCCGATCACGATCGCGTTCTCTACTGCTATACAGGTCGCGGTACATGGCGCGATCCCGCAGCAGATCACGGTGGTGTGGCAAAGAATGAACACTATGGGGTGTCGAGTGATGTGTCTTAAAATATAAAAATATTAGCTTTAATATGGAAAAACAAATATATTCATTAAAACTAAATGTGAAATATAATTATTTTCTCTTCTTCCGCTATTACTAGCCTCAGTATACCCGAATAAAATATTTAGCGCTGACCGATTATGAAGTGTTTGATTAATTTCAATTCATAATTTTTATACTCTTGCAACATGTTTTCACAGAGTATAATGGTTTTGTCCATCAAACGGTTGTTTGTATCATCTAAAACTAATCGAGGTTGAAATAGGGCTATATAGATATATATATATAAATGATCAGGATGATTAGACGAGTTGAATTCCGAGTAACTGTCTGTCCGTCCGTCCATCTCTGCAAGCGATAACTTGAGTAAGAACTGAGATATCTTGATGTAACTTGCTACATATGCTCCATCGCATTCGAGGAGGGTTGGTATCCCAGAAGGGTGGGATCGGACCATTGCCACGCCCGCAAAACGTCCTTAATCGAAACCTATAAAGTGTAATAAATAAGCTTCACAATAAGGTACAAGGCTGTTATTTAGTACAACGAACTGCATTAGGGAAGGGTATCTATGATGGAACATTTTTTTAAAAGTGGGCGTGGCCCTACCCACTCTTTGAAAATAGCCCACTCCTCATATAACGGTTTTTTTAAAAAGTACTAAAAGTGTGATAAATCCACAATTAAATGCGTCAGAGACGTTAAATTGTACGCATGAAATGATACGATAGAGCTTTATAAGACGTGGCACCGTCCACATTTAGGTAAAAACCCATGTCTCGGGACGTACTTGACCGATTTCAACCAAAAAACCAATCAGCGTATCCAAATAAGACTTTGCACGAATAGTACCTTTGAGGTGTGCCACCTTATGATCCGACCAAAACTATTTAGGCCCCTAAAAACCGAATATGTGGACAGATCCTATTGCAAACTTTTTATCGAACATATCGATCAATCCGTGAGGTATATTAAAGAAATTCAGAGAGAATCCTTTTCTGATAATGGTATGCCTGTATGTCAAAATAGGGTTAAAAAATTGAAAGAGCGTGGTTTTGTTATGACGGTGCATGTTTGTGCCTAAAATTTATAAAATTGCGTGATAACTTGCGATAGACCCCAAATAACTAATATCAGGACTCCGTCTTATATATTGGTAGCATCATGTTACGTACCTTAATGATACTCAGAGATCATCTTTTTTTTGGTAATATGTAGTAATGTCAAAAATAGATATAATCAATATCACGATATAATGATTTCCGACTTCCCACCTGTCTTTAAACCGTTCAGTTTGGTGAAAATGTGTGATATTTTAGTGAAATTAAATGGACAGAATTTATTTTCTTCAATTGAGTACTGAACATTTCTTAAGACATATCTGACGTATTATTTGAGGATGATTTTAATATAATTTTCGCTGACGCGAAATAAAAAATATTTATAAAACTAATCTAGTTTATGATTTATACTATAAGTTAAAAAGATACAAATTTGATTGTAACACATAAACCATTTCGTTGAAAAATTAAGTTTAATCCTTTCGTTATATTCCTTAATATAAAGTTTTGTTCGGTTAAATTCGAAATTAGCCCTTCCCTATTTGCTTAATTCAAAATGTCAACGAGAGAATTGCGTGAGCTACTTTTAATGAAATACAAAATGGACAAGGACTTTTGAAGAAGAGTTTTTTAAAGCTAAAAAAGCCTTTTATACTCTTATTGCCCTTAAGTCCGAGTTACATCTGGCACTGTAGTATTTTACAATTATATTCGTAGATAAATACCATACTAACAGAACAATTACCTAATTACTATCTTATGACTTACATGTGTTGGACTTGCGTTAAGTTTTGGAAAATTAATATTTGTTGGCTTCAGCTGTAGTGTTGATGGTTTACTTGGTGTCGGTGGTAGACGTCGACCCATGCCAGCACGTCGCGATGCTAACGTTGGGTAACTGTACTGAACATGAGTACCACCTAATACGAAATAATTGCATTAAAATAAAGTTTTGTAAATAATTAACTATATAAAAAAAAACTTTGAAGTCATAATGGTTTAGAAAATAGTTGTTCATATTGGAATTAGTCGCTTATGTTATGTAGTGTAGTTATGTCGTGTGGATAAAGAACCCAAAAGCATGGAATATGGAAATTACATCAAAGTGAAACATTTAGATATTTTATATTGTAGATAATTTACATATGAACGTTAAAAAAAAAAACCAAAAATTTCATAATGATATGAATGCAAAAACCAAATGTGCAAAGGCAAATGTTTTACCATAAAATCGGAACATGCATAAAATGTATCCTGGTGTGCCTTTGATATCGCATGAAAATATCATATGATTGCCAAACAAAATGGACACATGAATATGGCGAGGAAATAAGAAGTTTCGTATTTAATTTTTGTTACAAAAAACTTTTCCTTAGGAACTGGAAGTAATTTTAACTTTAACCGAGTAGAAAGTTTGCAAAGATAAGAGAATGCATACAACAATATCGCATCTGCGCATAAATTTTGTAATTTCTTGTTGTTTTTTCGAGAATGAACTTTGAATGAACACAATTAACTGTGATTTAATTATAATTTGTGTCAAAAACAAAACAAAACAAGAATCAGAAAAGAGATATTGATACTTTTTGAACATTAACTTGTCCCTGCACACTCTGATAGCTTAAGGGTCTTCATATTGAAAACTTGTATTAACAACACTCCCAAGAAGGTTGATAATCTTTTGGAATTCAGTAATTAGTTTTATTTAATGAAACCGCCATATAACTTTTATGAAAACTACGAAATGAAATTATATAAGTATTTAAAATATTCAAAAAATATTTGTCAATAACGAGTTAATATATATCAATAATTAATAACCACACTGACCACATCATTCATTCAGTCATAACCATATACATATATTTCTAAATATACAAACACATGTTTATAAGTAAAAGTTAATACAATGGTTTGGTACATATTATGTACATATGTATATATTGTAGAAATGTGTGTTAGTGCCGTTTCATTGGGATTCAAAAGAGTCTGATGTTTTTCAAAATTCCTTTTGGTGTCGCTCTGGGCATTCACACGGTCAAAAAGAGTCCAGCAACTCGAGTCTAGTTTTTCTGCATTCCTTTTCACAAAATTTTCGTAAATATTTATGCGGTTCGACTGCGCAACACTGCGTGCTGCGTATTTCATTTGTAAGTTGAGATGATGGTCACACATTTTGCTTGCAATGAATTATCATGAATATGGTAGAACAATATGCATAATACAAGTACCTACCCGCTAAATAGTTTCAAAGAAATACTAGAGATGGGAATTTCCTAATCCACAAAAATGTATTGAATATCCGCTACTAATATTTTCAAGGCCAAATTTATAATAGGAATTTCCTAATCTTTAAGTATTAAAAACTCATAATTTTACAACTCAATATTTACAATTTGTCATAATATTTCTATTATCTATGCATACGTATTTGCATATTACATAAAAAAATAGATAACAGAACTCAAATTTGCGATCGAATTCATTTGAAACCGAGCGCTCTTGCAACCATTCAAAGAATTTGAAAGTGAAAAGGAATGATGAAAAGGGTAGCAGCGAGCTGTTACGAACAAGAACACAAAGCGTGCCACCCGAACACGAGTGGCACGGTCCCTTCGTCTTTCCTCGTCGTCCCCTAACCCACAATAAACTGGTATGAGACTCTTTTGCGTCCCAATGTGAAACGGCACTTACAGGGTACAAAATTAAAATGTCATAGTATATTTCTTAATGGTTGCTGGTGTTAGGACGAGTATAATTACATATGCAAGTATCTGTATATGTATGTGAATGTAGTAGAATATCTATATGTTGTGTACTTTTGTTCATATAGTAAACATTTGCATATACAGTTATGTATTAACTATGTATAATTGGTGTTTTTAGGTGCTAGCTGTTAGTATGTATGCTACTTTATGCACGCATATGACGAGTAAAAACATGAAAGACTGTGGACAAACGCAACAGATGAGAAGATGCGATGAATGAGAGAACGGTTGTTAAATTATATTAATATGTGTAATATTTTTTTAGTTTTAAGTCATCAATTTTCTTTACTATTTGTTGTTTTAATGATTTTTCAAAAATTTTGAAATAAAACACATTATGTTTTTTGTTAATTTTTTTTTTTTGTACCCATATCAATCCCATAACCAAGTCTATCTCGTTCACGCATCTCCTGAAGTCGAGCGGGACTCGGCGAACGTGATCTTTGACATAGACTTGTTGTCCCATATGTGGGAAAAGGCAGTTCTGTACGCCTACTGCGCGAATAATGGCCACCATAACGAGAAGGCGAGGGCGAACGGGCCGGACTTGTCGATGCTGACCATGAACCTATACAACAACAATACACAGGGGTTTTGGTAGTATCAAATCTCATTTCATATCATTTACATTAAAATCATCGAAATAATAATATAAATACATTTGTTATAAATAATTGATAAATATATATGCACACTATACATATAAAAACTTTGAATGTAAATTATTGAGAAAATTGTATTAGCCATGAAAATAATAGTATATTTATATGTCTGAACGAAAACTCTAAAACATTAATAAATCAAGTAAGGAGAATAGTATTACATAAAAACTAGTGATGCTAGAAACTTAATGATTAATGTACGAATTTATCAATTTTGATCGTGTGTGTGTAAGATTTCTGCGCCAATGCTTTAGTTTATTATAGAAGTTTTAGAAATTTGGAAAATTATGGTAACTACTGTAAGAAACTTTGTATATACAGCTATGTATATTCTGAGTTGTTGTACATATGTATATTGTGTGTGATTTTGAAAATGATTTTGCAACAAATACCGCAGATCATCTAAGGTTTATTACATGCTTTTTTGGATGCTTTGGTATGAATTTGATGCGCATTATATAATCTTAATTAAATATTTAACAAAGAATTTATTCATGTATTATTCCAAATAATTGATTTGGTAATTTTTGAACTGAAATAAAGAATTCTAAATTTTCTTAAATTTTTAACTACCCGAATATTAACCTATAACCGTAAACCAGATTTATGTAACCGTTGAATTTTTATTAAGGTTTCGAGCATCACTTACAATACTACAGCTCCAGGTATACTTATATGTTACTTTTATATAACTTCAAAAGTATGTTTAGTAGGCAACGATTCTCAATAAAAATGGAATCCAATTTGCAAAAGAAGTCATTTTCACGGAAGTATTTAATAATAATATATGATATAAATAATGGCGATACATGCGGTGGATTTACTCATTGACTCGTTCATTGCGTATTTTTTATACGAACAAAATGGTAAATTAAATTTGCCATGAAGTTTGTAACACCCAAAAGGAAACGTCGCAGACTTTATAAATTATATGTAAGTACATACATATACATATATATGGGTCATTGCATCCAAAATTTAAATTCACATTTTTTTTCGTGTAAAACTGTTTTTTTTTTGTTCTTTGATACAAAATATTGTAAAAAATACGAAAAGTTTTCTAAATTTTAACGCTCGAAAATAGTATCTTTAAACATTTGGGTATTCGGTGAAAAGTATCTCATTGTAAATATAGCTGGCTCAATATATACGATTTTTTTTCAGTTTTCCAATACGTTGAATTTTTTCGACATATTTTTTATAAGCAAAGGAATATTTTTATGAACGAATATTTCTGTTTTTAAATTTGTTTATTTATTGTAGTTTTTTTTATTGACACATTACATTAGGATTTTCAGTCACGTCTGTATAAATTTGAGAATGGGCCGTTAAAACCTTCATCCACAATAAATTTTTAATCTTCAACATCTGCACACCGGTCGCGCAATTGTTCGTACTTGATCACTGCGAAGCATGTTTGATCACGCATGCCGCTACACACTTGAACATAAAGATCACTGCCTTAGGGGCAAACGGGAGGGACAAAGTTGGAAAATTTGTCAAAATCACAATTTTTATTTGGAAATAAAAGAATTCTTGTCCCATATTTTTACTCAAAAAAATAAATAAATAAATGTGTTGAACGAAAACAATTTTAAATGTACATTTAAGATGGAATGACTCATATACATATGTATAAATGTTCAGCGGGACGAGCTGAGTCAATTTAGCCATGCCCGTCTGTCTGTCTGTAAATACGCGAACTAGTCGATTATTATCCAAGGCAACGGTACAATTTCCGAAGAAATCGAATTACTTTACAATAGCATATAGCTTCTTTAAAAAATTAACGATTAAAATAAAGTTCTTGTAAGAAACTTTAACCTGTAAAGGACATTATAGCTTCGGTGCAACTGAAGTTAACGTTTTTTCTTGTTTTTTATACCCTGAACAGGGTATATTAAGTTTGCCACGAAGTTTGTTACACCAAGAAGGAAATGTCGGAGAACCTATAACATATATACATACATAAATGATCAGCATGATGAGCTGAGTTGATTTAGCCAAGTCTGTCTGTATATATGCAAACTAGTCCCTCAGTTTTTTAACTATCTATATATATCTGAAATTTCACACCTATTCTTTTTTCACTAAGAAGGGTATTATAGCTTCAGTGCAACCGAAGTTAACGTTTTTTCTTGTTTGTTTTAAATATTGATACAATTTTCAAATTAAACGACATTTGATTTTCAAAATCATCTATGACTTCATAATAGAAAAATTATTAAGAAATGATACTACACTTAGCACAAATAGCGCCATGACAACTGGAAATTAAAAAAAATCGAAAATGCCTCATACTATGTTATCTAATGTTCTCCTTATTGGCTTTACATCTTATATAATGTGTTTTTATATATTAATGATAAATATGGGTCTCTCTTGAAGGTAAAGAGTGGTGTTGAACACATTTTTTTTCAACAATTCATCCCCATAATCATCCCCGGGATCCGGTTTTCTCTCTACAACCCTGCGCCGAGATAAATCCTAGTGAAATATTTTATTCCTACTCATTTATACGTTGATCACTTATAGATTAATTGGGGTAATCGATATTTTTAATTTGAATCAATAAGTGCTAACTTTCGAAATTGTTTATGGTTTTTGTTCTAGCCAATTTTGAAAATAAATATGAATATGAATTTACATATTTGTGAGTACGGGTTTTAAATTGCAGATGAGGTGTATTTGAACTGATATAATTACTTGGATTATGTATTATATATTTGATATTGTGTCATAGGTATGGGTGAGTTTCTATCTGTACTACAATGTACCATAAATGTGTAGTAAACAAATATTTATTTAAGCATTTTCAGAGTAGTTTTTTATTTCAAAAACAGATAACATGCTTTTTCTGACAAAAAAAATTTGCAAATGGCAAATATTTTATCTGATTACTTCCTTAATATATAAAAGTACTAAACAAATTTTATTCCACTCGTCTGGGAAATATCCGGTTATGATAGAGTTTAACATACAATTTACAATATAAAATCAGAAATTTTATTTTATTATTATAGATTGAAGCACGTTTGGTCCACCATCAGCTAAAAATGAGCAATTTTAAACTAATATGGGCTTCAAAGTTTTTTTTGACTTTTATGTTCATTTCGAGTTTTTAAGATACAATTACATTTTTTCCCGGACTTTTTAGAGAAGACAAAAATGAATAGGTATCACGGCAGGAAACCGTTTCTCAACACTTTCAAGTTTAGATTTGAAGTACTTGAGCCGTATTAAAGAACGTTTTTTTTTTAATATCTACGAAAATAAAGTGAGCTGTTCGTTTAAATACACGTGAAAATATTAACAATGTGTATTTACTGGTCAAGTAACTTCTAAGTGTGTTTTAATATACATACATTCATATATTTTCTTTTAAAGTATCAAGGATTAAAATTTTTGTCAATACTTGTAATACAAAGTCATCTATCATAACACAAATAACTTCCATTATAATTGAACTACAAAAATTTGTTACACAGTTATATGATTGTGTATGAACATACATAATATATAAATAATATTCTAGAATGATAGCTGTAAGCTAACTGTAAGCTAACTGTATTTAAAAAACGTGTTATCCAAAGTGTATATTAACGGAATATTTTAAACATAATAACACAAACAAAATAGAATAAAATTATAGATATTTTATTTGTATACCTCTTGGATAACGCGGATGTCCATATCCGTGCCTAGGATGACGGGTCTCCTTGACCATCTCTACAACATTAGATACGGTATCGGAGAACCCAATATCATGATGTATGTATTGATGGCCTCGCCGTCTAGGACTTGGAGATCTGGCCAATGGAGATCCGTTATGTCTAATTCAGTATAATCATTTGAATTATAAATAGTGTTATGTTTTTACTGAGTATTTTTTATATAGGCATTGGACATATTTGCAGATAGGTTGCTTTTAAAAATCGAGGATATTGCACTCACCTTAAACTTGGCGAACGGCGATGATGACCATTGTGATACGCGTGACCAGGATGTAAATGACCAGCATCGGCACCGGTTAAAGATTCCTGAGATGGATGTCTCGAGGCATCCTGAAGTTCCAGCATCTGATGGAAATTATCAAGATCGCAAATGTGAGTAAAATGTGACCAAAAATAGAAGCGATTTCTTCTACAACAGCTGATACAGAAATTACATTGGCAGGAAGGAATTACATATATAATACACAATTTATTTAAAGTTATATATTTAACTATGGTATATAAGCGAGAAAGTACATACATATGTACGTAGTCAGATATCTATATCTATATAGGTATATATATATATTGTAAACTATCTAAATAATTTTAACGTATATTTTAAAAAATGGGTACTCAATAAATTAAATGCGGGGTACAAATATGTATGTATATGTTTTTATAAGTGTTGTAACATATGCATGTAGCAGTTGTATAAATGAGTGTGCGCTACTTATAACAATATATCAATTACATTTGTTCGTTACTAAACGTTTCAATCATAGATTCGCTTCAAAACAGGCGATAACTTAATTATACTTTTGCAGCGCTAAATTTTGTCTATTTTCGATTGTGACACTATTCACTGTTTGCTCCTCTAACACTCTGTGCTATATTTAAAAATTAAACAACAAATAATGGTCGTCTAAAATTATTTAGAAAGTATGACCGCTCTAAATAAAAACTTAAAAGCGAACTAAAGATTTCCAATTCGTTATGGCATTGGAAGAACACACATCAATGGAGAAAAATGAAGGAATAAATGATTTGTAAGAACTTGTAAAAAGTTGCTTCAAACCTAGGAAAGTTCATGCAACTAGTTAATGTTAAGAACAAATAAAATGAAAAGGATTGCAAGACATTTGGAAGAATGCATTCGAAGGAATTCGCATTGCAATGTGCGTGTGTCATGTGGCGTGTTAGATGTGAATAATTAGAAATTAGGGCCTCTGTGTATTTGTGTGAATTACTTACCAAAAGGTTTGCTAAAAACAAATGCAAAATGCAAATGTTGTGCCGTAAACGACAATTACGCAATTATGTAGGTGAATCGGTGCACTTACAATAAAACATTACCCTTATTTTATTAATCGCATTCATACACTGTCAATCGAATTTGTGTAATTTTACCATTGTGTGCAGTTAACGGATGCAATTTAATGTAAAAGTGAGTTGTATTTTGCTGCGTGCGTTAAATGTTATATATGTATTTTTTCGAAATTTCGAAAAAAATATGAGAAAGTAACTTACTAATTTAACAAAAGATGTAAAATTTCATGTACTCTTAAAATTACGCTAACTAAAGTGAAATTGAATTGTAACTGAAATGCTTAGTATCCAATGCTATCAGAGTCTCTCTGCTGACAAATGAAGTCCTGTACTATCATAGTTGTATTACCGGGGTGTTTTGTTTTCGGCAGCAAAGATTTGTTTTGTGAGCTTTTTACTCGGATGCTTGAAAAGGCTTTTCCGATTTTGGTTTTCTATTGCCAAAAAATAATCACCGCACTCTTCCATCATTATAAATAAGAGTATCAGAAAGCGTGAGCTCTTATTGAGCTGCTGTTATGTGACGAAGCTCGTTAAATGGTATAAATAAAACTAAAAGGAAGGATCCAAAGGTTATATTTACAGACATTTAAAATAAGTTATTATGGCGGAAATATATGGAAAACGATGTCATAATATAATTCACATATGCAGTATTAACGATTTTAATCAGAGCAGAGAGGATGTAAAGTTAGCGCATACAGCACACACGAAAACTGCCTTACCTGCTTACAAAGCCACAATACATAAGATAAGCTCCACAAATGACATTAACAGCGATACTTTTAATTATACTAACCAAAAAGTATAGAATATTTAATCGTTGGTTTCTATGAATGCCGCCACTGAACATATTCACCGACTCACGCAATTTAATGTAGACAAAGTGTCTACCATATATAAAAAATAATCTTTTATCATTATAACATGTTGCACTCTTTGGATAACCAAAAATTACACTAACACAACTATTTAAGTAAAAAGTATTAGTAAAACGGACGATATCCATGACGATACCACTAGTTATATATACATATATGTTAGCTTTAGAACTCCTACTGAGTTGAAGTCCGCAAGCACCCTTCTTATCATGAGCATTCGATTGTTCATATACCTTTGTAATTATTCAATCTTAAATATTTTGTATTAATTATTGAAAAATTAACGTTCTCTACACATTTATACAGATTTTGCCAGTATCACAAAGTGACAGTTATTACAATAATTTTACTTTAAATATAAACACAATATCGAATTCTAAAATTCCACGATGTACGAACATATATACAAGAGTTAGACTTTTACCTTATGTCTATGTATTATGTCTATGGCCAAGTAGTATTTATGTATATACCATATATATTTAAGTACATAATTATGACAACAACTGTACACTAGGTATTAAAGAACTCGTATGTAGATTAAGTAAATAAATGGCAAAAGAAAATATGCACATATGTACCTATCTAGTATGTACATATATATGTACATGTGCATATTTATATACAGAAAGAAGTAGATGGCACACTTAGTCATAACATACATATATCCAAATACACAGTACGAGTATAGTTTAGTAAAAATTGAAATTTCTTTTACCACTGGAAGTGTGTCAAACTTATTCACCTTTTTGTTTCTGAAATTATTTAAAAATTGAGAGAAACAAAGAATGTATTTGAGCATATAAATACATATGTCGTATAATAGTACCAAGTGTAATATGCATTATTATGTTTAAGTGAAATGAATAGTGAATGAGAGGTGATTGATGCTTAGAGTTAGGGAGATGCATAGTGAGGGTAAAGGTTAAGTTAAATAAGCATCTTGGAATTCTAGTTTTCGAATACATATATTCTATAAAGAACCGATTCTTAAGTTGTTTCATCTCTACAATGATTTACATTTATGGTTATCAATAAATTGTTTGGTTCCTACTACTTTCTGCAAAAAGCTGAGCAAAAGTAAGAAAAGAACTAAATGGATACAGGGTATGTTTCACTTTGACATAAGAGATTATTTATTTGAGTACTTTTTTTGTCAAAACAAAATCTTAAGTAAACTTTTAAGCTTCTCAAAGTCTATGCTTTCTCTAATTGGCATTATTTGGAAAGATCTGCTCGATCTTTGCTCGACTAATTTTCAAAATAAATTACTTAAGTGGAGTATATATGGAAATATAACGCGTAGTGCGGTATCGCAAAACAATCCAGGAAGCTGTAATATTTGACGACCTATTGTGCCATCAAACCACATTCTTTAATATATTTGGTCTGATCAATGTTTTACCCTTTAAACTGGATTCTTAGTTGGTCTTAGTTAGTCTTCTTGTATTTAACCCTTTCAAAGAGATTTTTCAACTCTGCCCAACGACCTTATTTACTTGTCCAATGCTATAATAGGATTGGTAGGAATTAAACTCTGACGCTAGTTTTTTTTAGTCGATATAGATCTACAAGTAGAAAACAATAAAAATTTTCGTAATAAGTATGCTCTTAAACCACTTAGAATTCATCAGACCTCTAGCATTAAAATACTTTGCAGTCTAGCTTTATAGACCTCGATTGTTTTATAGAGCAACCTTTCTCTGTCTCTCGATTGTAGGTTATAACAATAATAACTTCATATGTACATCTATGCTAGATACAGACAGTCACACATAAATGTAAATATGCGTGTATAGTAAACAGAGTTATGGCTGAATCGGAGGAATTTATGATGAATAAGAGATGATAGGAGTGGATGCGTATGACTGTGTGAGTAACAACTATATTTTCAATTCAAATTAAATACACACTTATTTAAGCCCATATTGGATAAAAATTAATTTACCTAACAGAACGTTTTTTGATTGTAGTCCGGCGAGCCAGTGATGCCAAACTATTGTGTTCGGCATCACCGTTCAGGTGATGATGATTTGTGTTTGTTAATAAGTGCGTTTGTGAGTTGGCACCACCATCGCCATTGGCTTCGTAGCTAATTGAACCCTGGCGCGATCCGCCTTTATCGAGAGCCGCCATATCAAGCAGGCAGTTGAAGAACGATTGTTTCTATTTTTCGTATATTTTTTTGAACAGTTTTGCGAATTGTTACCAAAAGAGATACGTTGCCACCATGTTTCATTTTGTATATTCATACATTATTATTTTTATTTATATATATATTTTTCGGATATTCATGTGTAGTTATTTTGTGATTTATGGACGTAAAGTTCCGGGATGGATCCGAAGCATAAATGAATGTTTTGTTGTGTTTTTGGTACAGTGCGGTGCGGTGTGGCATTCCATGCGATTGGCAGCATTTTAGGTTGAGTTGTTGTTTGGTTGATTTACAAGTTTGTTCGCATTTTATACATATTACAATTTAAATTTTGTGATGAGTAATACGAGTATACAAATAGATTTGCGTGGTGACGTGTGTGGGTGAATTCGTTAAATTGGTGAAGTAGCAATAAGAAAAGTATTTTGAATTTTTTTGTTTTCATGATTAAAGGTATCAAAAAAGTAAATAAGATGAAAAATCATTAGGTTGCATTCAAAACAATAGTTTAAAGTATTTTTCAGATAAATATATAAATTCCTAGGCCTAAAAAGATAAAATGAGTATCGGACGTGAAAGTTTCTTCTGACTAGTTTTATTAGCTTTACACATAAATCATTGAACACAACTTTCTTTCAACTATTGCAAGCAATTATTTTTGTAAGTCATTATTTACAAAAATTGTTTTAGTTTTGTTTAAAAGAATATTATTTATGCATATGTACTAACTACATATATACTTTTTTATCCTTATGGATTTATGGTGAAATTTTAGATGGGAAAAACATGCTGATAGCACTAGAGCGCTGTTTAAGTATAAATTGGACTTAACTGTTTTCAAGTGTTTTCAGACAAACAATGTGAGTCACCAATAAGAAGAATATAGTTTCAAAAAACTAGAAAGTGCATGCTAAAATAAAGTGTTTAAGTATATAGATATTTTTTACATGCAACTATGAGTAAATTAAAGTTAAAAATAATACTAATTGTAAACGCAAACTATTTGAATTGAAACTAATTATAAATATAGGACATCTTTGCTGGATTCCTTGCATTGCTGAAAGCCCCAATCGGTTGCCAAATTGTTTTTACTTTGCTATAAGCAGTAGTTCTATATATTTTTTGAATCTAGCCTTGTTATTGTATATATGTATATGTAGTCAACTAATTAGCGAACCTGTGTATTAGTTATTGTTTTCGAATACATACATAGTACAATTATAAGTAGAGATTCTTAGTATAGAACAATTCGAAAAATATGTAGACCATAGCAATATCTAAAGAAAATATGTTTACTAATGAACTGAATTATAAATTCACAAATATAACTATTAGGTGTAATATATGACTGTAAAAATATACAGTAGATATTTATTTTAGATGCAACAAAATTAAATAATTTTTTGTACAAATTTTCAACATTTAGTAGTAAAAATTTGAAAGTCTTAGTAGAATCGAACATAATAAATATAAACAAGTAAGGAAGTTCTAAGTTCGGGTGTAACCGAACATTTTATACCCTCGCAACTTGTAAGGATCAAAGCCGGGAAATTACTTCAGGTGTTGGCAAAATGTTATATAATATTAAAGGAAGTATTGATCCGATTCAACCCATTTTTGACACGAAAACATACTATTATCAAGAGTTTCATTTATTTATTGTATTATATGTATTTCAATTATATATCTTACACATTGACCGATATTTTCGGTAATCCTGGGGTCCACATACTCAGTACCTAGAGGCTTAAAAGGTTTGGTTCGATTTAGACAATTTTTAGATACAAGGTGTCATACTTTAAATGCATTATTCACACAAAGTTTTACCCCGGTACAATCATTGTTGCTTGATTTGCATAGTGCAAAGTGAAAGAATCAAATGGAATTTAAAGTGGTGTTATATGGGAAATAGGCGTGGTTGTAATCCGATTTTGCCCTTTCGTACTATAACATGGGAATATGAGAAGAATGTTATGTACCGAATTTGGTTGAAATTAGTTAAGCAGATCCCAAGACATGGGTTTTCACTTAAAATTGGGAGGTGTCATGCCCACTGTCTAATTTTGAACGCGGTTCCTATATAGTCATCTCATCCCATCCCAGAAATAAAATTCATTGTCTCTGGCGTGCTTGATTTATCGCGCTTTTAGTAGTTTTCAACAGTACCGGTATATGGGGAGTGGGCGGAGTTGCCTCCCGATTTCACCATCTTCACGTTGTCGATAGAGGTGCTAAAAACATTTGTTCCCAGTGAATTTAGTTATTATAGTTTGAGCGGTTTAGGGAATATGCACATTAAACCTATCAGGGGCGAGACCACGGCCACTTTTGAAAAAAAATTTAACTGAAAATGCCCCACCCTAATGTGATCCTGTATACAAAATAACAGTCCTTTATCTTATTGTGTAGCTTAGTTATGGCAAGTTACGTATTTTTAGGTGAACAAAACTATTATACTCTATAGCAGCAGGTTGCGAGAGTATAAAAAAATTCATAATAATCACACGGTTCGAATATATTTCATTTGTTTTAATTAAACTTTATTTCTCAATAGAAAATTAATTTTTAAATATATTTATAGAGTGCAAGCTATAGAACGCTTTAGCGGTCCGATATTTTTTTATAATTTATATATATATGTATATGCTCGAAAACGGTCAAATTCTTTTTTTTAAATGGTTTTTAGCTTTCGTGGAGTAGAGTATGAACGACTTTCAAGGTTGCAACTAATTCTCATTTAAGAAAGATCCAATGAGATATGCTCACTTGATCAAAAGAAAGAAGTAAAATAATGGGGGTACATAACGCAACAAACGATCGTTTAACAATTCACAACGCAATATATTATTTGTATAGGCTTTAGGCTTAAAGTACACTTTGGGGTCGTAAAAATATTATTCAATTGGTAGAACACTGAAAAAAAATTCCTTGTTCAACCCATCGGACCATCACAAGTATTCCTTTCAAATTTTGGATTATGATCTCGTTTTTTTTTTACTTTGTTTCAGAATGCAATACCCAACTGACCTAACCTCTTAAAAAGATAACTCACTTGGCTTTGCAAACCAACTGTACAAGTTATATGTAATGACCAATTCCGGATTCTCTACCAAAAAGGTTACTTTCGTAACTTAATTTATCTGCTTTGGAAAGAATTTGAGTATAATATAGTTATATACACATATTAAAAAATATCAAAAATTTTTCTGTTTATTCAAAAAATACGAAATAGGTATATGTTGGTGATATATTTAAATATTTGGTCTTTAGTAGTGAGTAAAAGTAGAATCCTTTAAGTTTGTAAGAAATACTAAATATTGTGTTTGTATTAGTGTTATCTATTTATTATTGATGTGCATTCAAATGTGCTTGAAAATTTTTTTTAATTTCACACGCAAAATATCTATCTATATAAATATATACTTATATACATATATTTGTTGTTTTTTATTTGGCCGATTCGGTAAATAATAGTAAACCACAAATTTTGTAGTATTCAAAATTCAAAGTTTTCATTGTTTTGATTCCAGAACTTGAAAATATTTTGCGTTGAAACAGACTTTCCGAGCTAGGTATACATATGTGCAGATAATAATAAAGGGTATAAAATGAAAAAAAGTTTTGTATATACATATGTAGGAATGTACATTGCTTAAGGCAATTTATGCTTCCTTGATCATTTGTGTGTTTACTATACAAGTATGTGTATGGCCCGAGCACAGTCGCCACAAGTACGCAAGCAAAATGCAAGTGGAAGTTTTCTTGGTAAAGGGGACACGATTCAATTTAAGAAGCAGTTTAAAGTAAGAAGCGTAGCAGAATCTATTCGAAGAAATGTATATGCATATAAATATATAGATATTTTATTAAAGAGAACACTTTATTTTTAAAATGTAAAAAGGGGCAATTATTTATATATAATTTCTTAAGACATCGATTTTTGAGGTTGCTGGCATATATGCGTATAAGTATAGTAGGCTAAGTATGTAAGTGTTTACTAAGCATATAAATAATTAGCAAAACGTTTAGAAAAGGTATATTTTCAGTATGGCTACTTAGTATATATGCGGGAGTTATTCATATTGGGAAAACATATGTATATACACAAAGCTCTAAAAAATTCATAGTTCTATGAAGATGAAGAGACTTGAAAAGACCATTGGTCAATGTATGTACCGGCTGATCGTCGGCTGTTGGACTTGGTATGCGTTCTTCGTCATCAGTTTGGCGCTTTTTCCGCTGAATATTTGAAACGTAGTTTCAAAATTTAACATTTTTATTAATTCGATGAATATTGTGCACAAATTTTTCATACAGGAAAGAGTATTTGGGTGCGGCATATTTTGTATACGGTATCGATTGATTTCGCGATGTAAATTTTATGCGATAAAAGAACACATAAAACACAATTGCAGTATTAATTCAATGGTTAACTTCAAGTTCTAATTTATACGCTACTAATAACATACTAGAACAAAACTAAAAAATTTAAAACAGTTTTGAAAACAGAATACTTTTCGACAAATAAATATTTACAAATAACTTTACCTATTCAATTATAACGCGAAAATTATTGTAATTTTCTTAAATTATTCAACTTAATTATTTTTAACGAATAGTTCCCATGTAAGTTACTAGAAAATCAGATAATATTATATACATATAAAGTAATTCTACAAATAGTAGTTTTTATTTTACTTGTAACGCTGTGCATTATAAAAAATATTTCGGTAAATTACTTTGCTATGGTCATTAAGTACAGAAATAACATACATTATACGGAATAATAATAACGAAACCTAAAGAATTGGGTTATCTGCAGAAGTGTATTAAAAGAACAACCAACCCTACTATTTGTAACGGAAACATTTCAAAATTCTTAACGGTTTAACGTAAAAACATATAATATTATATAAAATTGTTAGGCGTTGGAATTGTAAACTCTGAACTGAAAAATGCATATTTCTTGATGTATTTGTATATGTTAGTATATACCTCCTTCCAATTCTGCATTTTTAAAATGTGTTTACACATTTTACATACAAGTGAGTGAAAAGAAATGTTTTGCATTATACAATTATCGAAAATATATATATTTTTATGTTTTTTTATATTTTTTATGTTTTTACTTTGATATAACTAATTTTAATTGCCTTGATTGTTGATAATATACTAAATTTCAAATAGTGCATTTATTTTGTTCAATATATATTCACTACCTAACATAGTATATACATTGGGTGGCAAACGTCAACTGGTGACTTCAGAAGAAATACTTAATTATGTACATATCAAATTGTCGTTGGGTAAAGTGAAGTGCTCTTCAAATATCAAGATCCTCTAATTTCTTGTAAGATTTTTTTTTGTATATGTTATAACTGAATCGTTTAGTTCAATTAATTGAGTAATAACAGCTTTTGATAGGCTTCTTTTGTTTGAAATTAGTACTTGATAAAGTCGAAATACATACTTGTATGTATACTGACGAAAAGGGTGCGTCATATCTATGTCGATTTGTAAACATTGAATAGCTATAGAATAAACAACATGGATTTCTAATTTATTTTGTTCCAATAAATAAATGAACCGAGAGCATTAGAAATCATGTGTGTCCATCTCTTTTTGTTATCTGTAACAAGGAATTCTTATAAAAGATTAATATTTTGATTCGTAGTCTCATTTGACATGGCGGACAGTCTTATATAAAAAAGTATTTTCAAAATGTGCCAAATCAACACAAAAGATAGTAAATTTCGAAGTTTTTCGATGTTTAAGAACTAAGATAGAAGATTGAGAATCCTGTAATTCTTTTCATTTCCTCTATTTTGCGCACTTGACAAATAATCAATATAATTTATCAAAAAGTTTTTCAAGTAAAAAGCGCAGCGCTTTATTCCACACTGCCAGAACTCTTATTGTTTTTGGTTATCAGTAAGGAGACGACGGTTTCACGCGTCAAACGAAAATGTTGGATAAACGTATTATCACTTCATGAAATTCCTAACATCTCGTAAATTCCTTAAGTGGGTTCCAAGCCGTATTTTAGTAACTTCTTTCTTCGTCTAACAAAAACTATAAAAGTAAATTAACTTCCATTCTAGCAAATCGATTTCACAACTAGGCATAAAAAGTAAAACAAATGTTTTATGAATTGGTAAAAAGTACTGCCAAGTGTATTTGACATCTTGAAAATTCATCAAGAAAAGAGCTTTTTGAGTTACGACACAGAATAGAAAAATCTTGATAAATTGTCAATCTTGACAAATTAGAAATTTCTTCAATTTCTCAAGTGCACAAAATAGGGGTGTATATCTCAGGTTATTTCCTCTTTCTATTTACAAAGCTACCATAAAAAATAAACGCGCTCTTGATGATAAGATTTAGCTTTTACTGTAAATTCAAGCACAGACCATAGTTAGCAATTGATTAGTAAATATTTATTTATACGAAAATTGAAATCTTGAAGATGCGTAATATTATATGAAGATATTTTCTAAAAATATACTACATATATTTACACATTGGGGGCAAACGATCAATTGATATTCAAACAGCTCACACCTCCAACTTATTTTAGTTGAGAAATCTTACATATTTTATGTTCCTATAGAAAATAAACGTAATTCTAGAAAATAATCGAACCAATAATTTCAGAAATAAATTACATAAACAAAAAAAGTTTAAAAAATATGTTTGTAATTAATTTTGGGTCCTTGTTCAACCCATCGGACCATCACAAGTATTCCTTTCAAATTTTGGATTATGATCTCGTTTTTTTTTTACTTTGTTTCAGAATGCAATACCCAACTGACCTAACCTCTTAAAAAGATAACTCACTTGGCTTTGCAAACCAACTGTACAAGTTATATGTAATGACCAATTCCGGATTCTCTACCAAAAAGGTTACTTTCGTAACTTAATTTATCTGCTTTGGAAAGAATTTGAGTATAATATAGTTATATACACATATTAAAAAATATCAAAAATTTTTCTGTTTATTCAAAAAATACGAAATAGGTATATGTTGGTGATATATTTAAATATTTGGTCTTTAGTAGTGAGTAAAAGTAGAATCCTTTAAGTTTGTAAGAAATACTAAATATTGTGTTTGTATTAGTGTTATCTATTTATTATTGATGTGCATTCAAATGTGCTTGAAAATTTTTTTTAATTTCACACGCAAAATATCTATCTATATAAATATATACTTATATACATATATTTGTTGTTTTTTATTTGGCCGATTCGGTAAATAATAGTAAACCACAAATTTTGTAGTATTCAAAATTCAAAGTTTTCATTGTTTTGATTCCAGAACTTGAAAATATTTTGCGTTGAAACAGACTTTCCGAGCTAGGTATACATATGTGCAGATAATAATAAAGGGTATAAAATGAAAAAAAGTTTTGTATATACATATGTAGGAATGTACATTGCTTAAGGCAATTTATGCTTCCTTGATCATTTGTGTGTTTACTATACAAGTATGTGTATGGCCCGAGCACAGTCGCCACAAGTACGCAAGCAAAATGCAAGTGGAAGTTTTCTTGGTAAAGGGGACACGATTCAATTTAAGAAGCAGTTTAAAGTAAGAAGCGTAGCAGAATCTATTCGAAGAAATGTATATGCATATAAATATATAGATATTTTATTAAAGAGAACACTTTATTTTTAAAATGTAAAAAGGGGCAATTATTTATATATAATTTCTTAAGACATCGATTTTTGAGGTTGCTGGCATATATGCGTATAAGTATAGTAGGCTAAGTATGTAAGTGTTTACTAAGCATATAAATAATTAGCAAAACGTTTAGAAAAGGTATATTTTCAGTATGGCTACTTAGTATATATGCGGGAGTTATTCATATTGGGAAAACATATGTATATACACAAAGCTCTAAAAAATTCATAGTTCTATGAAGATGAAGAGACTTGAAAAGACCATTGGTCAATGTATGTACCGGCTGATCGTCGGCTGTTGGACTTGGTATGCGTTCTTCGTCATCAGTTTGGCGCTTTTTCCGCTGAATATTTGAAACGTAGTTTCAAAATTTAACATTTTTATTAATTCGATGAATATTGTGCACAAATTTTTCATACAGGAAAGAGTATTTGGGTGCGGCATATTTTGTATACGGTATCGATTGATTTCGCGATGTAAATTTTATGCGATAAAAGAACACATAAAACACAATTGCAGTATTAATTCAATGGTTAACTTCAAGTTCTAATTTATACGCTACTAATAACATACTAGAACAAAACTAAAAAATTTAAAACAGTTTTGAAAACAGAATACTTTTCGACAAATAAATATTTACAAATAACTTTACCTATTCAATTATAACGCGAAAATTATTGTAATTTTCTTAAATTATTCAACTTAATTATTTTTAACGAATAGTTCCCATGTAAGTTACTAGAAAATCAGATAATATTATATACATATAAAGTAATTCTACAAATAGTAGTTTTTATTTTACTTGTAACGCTGTGCATTATAAAAAATATTTCGGTAAATTACTTTGCTATGGTCATTAAGTACAGAAATAACATACATTATACGGAATAATAATAACGAAACCTAAAGAATTGGGTTATCTGCAGAAGTGTATTAAAAGAACAACCAACCCTACTATTTGTAACGGAAACATTTCAAAATTCTTAACGGTTTAACGTAAAAACATATAATATTATATAAAATTGTTAGGCGTTGGAATTGTAAACTCTGAACTGAAAAATGCATATTTCTTGATGTATTTGTATATGTTAGTATATACCTCCTTCCAATTCTGCATTTTTAAAATGTGTTTACACATTTTACATACAAGTGAGTGAAAAGAAATGTTTTGCATTATACAATTATCGAAAATATATATATTTTTATGTTTTTTTATATTTTTTATGTTTTTACTTTGATATAACTAATTTTAATTGCCTTGATTGTTGATAATATACTAAATTTCAAATAGTGCATTTATTTTGTTCAATATATATTCACTACCTAACATAGTATATACATTGGGTGGCAAACGTCAACTGGTGACTTCAGAAGAAATACTTAATTATGTACATATCAAATTGTCGTTGGGTAAAGTGAAGTGCTCTTCAAATATCAAGATCCTCTAATTTCTTGTAAGATTTTTTTTTGTATATGTTATAACTGAATCGTTTAGTTCAATTAATTGAGTAATAACAGCTTTTGATAGGCTTCTTTTGTTTGAAATTAGTACTTGATAAAGTCGAAATACATACTTGTATGTATACTGACGAAAAGGGTGCGTCATATCTATGTCGATTTGTAAACATTGAATAGCTATAGAATAAACAACATGGATTTCTAATTTATTTTGTTCCAATAAATAAATGAACCGAGAGCATTAGAAATCATGTGTGTCCATCTCTTTTTGTTATCTGTAACAAGGAATTCTTATAAAAGATTAATATTTTGATTCGTAGTCTCATTTGACATGGCGGACAGTCTTATATAAAAAAGTATTTTCAAAATGTGCCAAATCAACACAAAAGATAGTAAATTTCGAAGTTTTTCGATGTTTAAGAACTAAGATAGAAGATTGAGAATCCTGTAATTCTTTTCATTTCCTCTATTTTGCGCACTTGACAAATAATCAATATAATTTATCAAAAAGTTTTTCAAGTAAAAAGCGCAGCGCTTTATTCCACACTGCCAGAACTCTTATTGTTTTTGGTTATCAGTAAGGAGACGACGGTTTCACGCGTCAAACGAAAATGTTGGATAAACGTATTATCACTTCATGAAATTCCTAACATCTCGTAAATTCCTTAAGTGGGTTCCAAGCCGTATTTTAGTAACTTCTTTCTTCGTCTAACAAAAACTATAAAAGTAAATTAACTTCCATTCTAGCAAATCGATTTCACAACTAGGCATAAAAAGTAAAACAAATGTTTTATGAATTGGTAAAAAGTACTGCCAAGTGTATTTGACATCTTGAAAATTCATCAAGAAAAGAGCTTTTTGAGTTACGACACAGAATAGAAAAATCTTGATAAATTGTCAATCTTGACAAATTAGAAATTTCTTCAATTTCTCAAGTGCACAAAATAGGGGTGTATATCTCAGGTTATTTCCTCTTTCTATTTACAAAGCTACCATAAAAAATAAACGCGCTCTTGATGATAAGATTTAGCTTTTACTGTAAATTCAAGCACAGACCATAGTTAGCAATTGATTAGTAAATATTTATTTATACGAAAATTGAAATCTTGAAGATGCGTAATATTATATGAAGATATTTTCTAAAAATATACTACATATATTTACACATTGGGGGCAAACGATCAATTGATATTCAAACAGCTCACACCTCCAACTTATTTTAGTTGAGAAATCTTACATATTTTATGTTCCTATAGAAAATAAACGTAATTCTAGAAAATAATCGAACCAATAATTTCAGAAATAAATTACATAAACAAAAAAAGTTTAAAAAATATGTTTGTAATTAATTTTGGGTCAATGTTTAGTTTTTGTTTGTGATTTTTTTTGTGAATCTAAATATTTACAGTCGCTTAAAGTTAAACGGCCCTGAACATTTTCCTACTTACATAGTCTGTTAGGCGAAAATTGCATTTTTAATATATACCCCCGTGCCCTAATTGCTATTATATACGGATACATGTGTATAATATATTAGATATGCGAATTTCGAATTTTACCGGTTTTATAAAAAAAATATACATATCCTGTAATAAAATTAAATTTTGATTGCAATAACTTACCGGCATGCCGGAATCGATTTGTCCGAACCGCGTCGTACGCCACGACTCCAAAATCAAAAGACCGGCGTACACTTTTCCAACTGATAGCTTTCCTTTATTCAATTGGTCTATGGGTGGTACAAGCAAATCTAACATTTTCTTCGCTTGCAAAGGCCAAATATTCGTTATGGTTTCCCTAAGTTCCATATCCGCTTGATCCATTTCCTCCGCTGTAGGTACAGTACATGATTTAAGGAATTTATTAAAGCATATTTCGTACAAAATTATCCTTGAATTTTAATTAAAATAAAGAGATTTATCTGACAGAATACAAGATATCGTGACGTCAGTTTGGCAATAAAAACTTTTGAAATGTATTCTATAAAATTTTATATTATTAATATACTATCGGTACCATGTACTTATATTATATTATATGATCCATATGTCAGGTACCGATATCAGCATACAACTTGTATTCTCTCATTTGTGCAGAGGACTCACCAGATCGCATCTTAATGCTCAAATTTTCGCGTATCAACGCAAAAAGCGTCGTTGTAAATTGTACTCTCATTTCGTCATCTAACGGCATATTCATACGTATTAGTTTCTTATAGGCGAGGCGATTGGGACATTTGTTACCGAACCCCAACGGAGGATCCATATTTTTTAACATATCATACATTTCCGTATAATGTATTCTACCACTACGATTTCGTTTTCAATTTGTTATTTTTGTTTCAATTGACGTGATTTTTCAATTCAGTTTCGGTTTGAATGGATCAGTTTGATGTGTTTTGAATTCGTAAAAAGCATATAAGTAAGAAAAGTTATTAATTTCTTTGGAGTAACAATTTCGTTGTATTTTCAATACGAAAGTACGAAAGATTTACAAAATACTTGAAAACAGAAACGTATATCATATATACATTTTATGCTTACGACTACTAAGCGTTTAAAAATACAAGAGATATAAACAGCGAAATGTATTTCAAGAACAAATATTTATACAAACAAAAAATATAATAATTATGGCAGCTGCGAGTTAATTGCAAATAAGCATATTTGAAATGGCAATGAGCTTTGGTTTGCTAAGTGACCATCAGCGCCAAAAAGCTCCACATAGCGATGTGTATATATAAACCGAGGGTGAAAGCTTCGTCGAAAGCCGATAAGCCTTAATAAAAAAAGGATTAGCACCTCTATACTGCATATATTCTATGTTTTAGCAACTGAGCGTAAGTAACGAAATTCAATTTACTTAATAAAAAAATACTTTTAAAAATATATAGACTTAGAAATAAGTGTATACACAAAGTAGTAAGCTTTTTAGAAATATTTATTATAATATTAAAGTATACTATCATTACTTTTAGGTATTTTATGCATGTTTAGTGAAGGGTAATACTTCAGAATCTCTTGTTTGAAGTACATATATTTTTCTTTCTCACACAAATGCATAACAGTAAAGCCATTTGTCTCTGCACTTAATTTTCAATATGAAACAAATACGAACAAGTAATAATCATTTAATATAGAGTAAGGGCTTGCCCAAGCTCTGCAGTAGGCATGATTATTAAAAAAGGAATAAAACAAAATAACCTTGGGAGATGATATGCATATATATGAATTTTAATACAAAAGTTAATAACTATGTTTGTAAAAATTATTTAAATAAAACCACAAGTGAGTTCATGACTAATATGAGATTTTTCGGAAGTTCAAAACCTCAATTATTGTTTAACCTTTGGCGACATCACAGCGAAACGGTAAACATAGAATTTTGCAGTTATCAGAAGATTTATCTGTTGTATCAGAAAACTTTATTAGGAGTACTGCAAACAATTTGAACGACCCGATTACTTTCCTTTCGGATTTATCCTATGATGATCTTTAAGCACAACGTTATCGTATCGCTCAAAAACAGAACTCATAACAAAACTAAGTAAATTAAGTACTACTTACACGATTTACTTATGAGGTAAATAAATTCCAAGGATTTGACTTATAATAAGTTAGGTTATTAAAAATTGGTAAAGGCGGAAGGGAAACTTAAACTTATTATTACAGGGTTCACTTTTATACTTATAACGGCTTCAAGGAAAATGAGCCCACTTGGAAAGTAATAAATATAACATTTGGCACTTTTCTATTGCCTTTTCTTCGTGGAAAAACATAAAATTGAATTGTTTGAAAACCATTTTTCACCGATAATCTTGCAACCATATGGCAACTGAACTTAAACATTGAAGCCATCTTTTGTATGAAACTGAAATGTTTGGTACTTATTTAACAACATTTAGGTGCAGAGAAATACTCATATTAAAAAGTCGAAATAAGTTATGAATAATAACAAAATGACAGTGAGAATTGGTACAAAATTCGAAACTACAAAACATAACAAAAGTTAAGAAACACAGTAGTATCGTAAATAAATAAACGTACAAATATGTACTCTTTCAACAAATATATGTATGTTGGTTTAATCAATACTATTTTTTTTTATGTTATGAACAGAAGTTGTCAACTGTACACAAAAACAGTAAATGAAATATAGATAAATACACATAGATATATTAAATTGATAATTACGTCGCATTTGGATCATATTCAGCCCATATACGAACGAACTCGTCCAAATGATGGGCACCCAATATACTGGAGTCTCTTGTAAGATAATCAAAATTATCCATAATAACGGCAACGAATAAATTCAACATGAGGAATGAGCAAAAGAATATAAATGATACAAAATATGCATATGCCAGCGTTGACCCGCATGTTTCGTTGCCTTTGTCGGCCTCTTCATCGCATGGCCTCCCCTTAAGGCACGCCAGCATAATGTTCGGCCACGCCTCGCCAGTTGCACATCTATAAAGATTATTCCAAAAATATTAGCACTGTGCGCTATCTAAGTATATAACAAGAAATCGTCTATCAATCTACATACTTATAGTATGCTACAATACATTGTGGTTGTTTATACGACTAGAAAGATATATGTAGGTATTGCTATTAATATTCTAATTATATGCATAAAACAACAATAACTTTTATAAAATATATACATACAAAATGTTGTTTATTTATTTGATTTTTATTCCGTAATGAGTGTGTGTGTGGTCAACTGTTCTAATATTTAAAAAACTGCGGACTAAGTTCCAGCTGTGGCAATGAAAAAAATATACTTATATCCTTTTCCAATTTTCAATATCAGCAGTATCAAAATATCACATATGTTATTTAAGAGGGATTCTACTCTAGAAATAAAAAAAATCGTTTTTCTTTTCTTTATATTTTCAAAGTTTAACAATTCAAGAAAATGTTTACTAGAGAATTTTTCAAAATTCAAATTATTTTCGGAGATATAAAAATTATATCGGATATAGGTATACGGAGACGCGAAATTTTAAACACGTTTATATCGAAACTGTCGTTTTCAAAACGATACCAACGATTTCTTAGATCTTACTGGACCGATATACCTGAAATTTTAAGAAAGTCTTCTTTATAAATATGTCTATGTCCGAAACTAACCATATCACCAAATTTCGATTTTTACTATTTTTAAAAAATTTGAAACAGTCAAGTGTGTTTAAAAAATGTTTTTTTTTTCCAGGCAGTCACGCATTATTCTAGATTAAGAATATTTTATTTTAGTTGTAGTAGGAGGGTTGAAATCGTGCGTATGATCACGTGCCAATCTTTTGAGACCCCGCCCTTCATCAGCTGTTAACTAAAATTCATACTCTAGAATACCCCGTTAATTATGGAAATTGATAATTTTGTCATAGTATCCACATTTCTATACGATTTTTGTCTTCTATGTAATAGCTTCAATATTAAATTTAAAGAATTAAACTAAGCGCGCAGCTACTTATTCTGCTGGCTATATAACGTTGCTATATGTAATATAAGCCGTCTTCGATTCGCCATTTCTCAGCTCGCTTCAGCTCTCTTTGAAAAAAAGAAATACATGTAAAATCAACAACAAAGTTATCGAGTTGAATTCGTGCAAGAGAGTAAGCGGATACCTCATTAAAGTGGTCTAGTCGCTATCTTCAATGGTACCAAGTTTTGTTTTGCAAATCTTAGATCAGTTTTACTATTGTCAATGGTTCAAATGGCAAATGAAAATACAAATATATTACATCTTTCTAGTATTTTTAAAACAAAAGACTTAAAATCAATTATAATAATTTATAGAAAACCAAAATAAAGGGTTAAAACAACAATTAAAAAATTTCTCCACTAAGAAAGAATCAGAACACTTTTGCGCATGCGTCGTGAGACATTTTATCGCAGAGTTGGTGTGCTTTTAACACAGACTCTTTTGTAACCCAAACCGGTTTATTGTTGACGAGGGGACAACGAGGAAAGACGAAGGGACCGTGCCACTCGTATTTGGGTGGCACGCTTTGTGTTCTTGTTCGTAACAGCTCGCTGCTACCCTTTTCAGCATTCCTTTTCACTTTCAAATTCTTTGAACTGTTGCAAGAGCGCTCGGTTCCAAATGAATTCGTTCACAAATTCTGTTATCTATATTTTGTATGTAATATGCAAATATGTATGCATAGAATAATAGAAATATTTTGAAAAATTGTAAATAAGGAGAAAATTCAGATACCCAAAAATATTCAATTTTCATTTTTAATAACATATAGCGGTATTAAATGTAATATGTACCAGTAAACATAAAAGAATTCTAATCAAAATGGTAACTTTACTTTTTTATATTAACATAAAATATTAAGATGCTTTCATATTTATTTCTTTTAGCCGCAAAGGAGTTAGTTGGAATATTATTTTATTTAAGATGAGAATTGTAATTAATTCAAGGATGTTTTATAATAAATAGACAAAAATATGGAGTAAAGAAATTATGAATTCTTAATACTTAAATATTAGGAAATTCCTGTTATAAATTTGGCCTTGAAAATATTAGTAGCGGATATTCAATACATTCTGGGGGATTAGGGAATCCCCGTCTTAAGTATTTCTTTGAAACTATTAAGCGGATAGGTATTATGCATATTGTTCTACCATATTCATGGTAATTCATTGCAAGAAAAATGTGAGACCATCATCCCAACATACAAATGAAATATGTAACACGCTCTAAGTGTTGCGCAGTCGAACCGCACAAATATTTTCGAAAATTTAATGAAAAGGAATGACAGAAAACTCGATTTAAGTTGCTGGACTCTTTTTGCTCGTGTGAACGCACAGAGCGACACCAAAAGAAAATTTGCCAAAAATGAGGGTCAAAAGAGTCCCAATGTAAAAGCACACTTGCAAAACAAGTACTGTTCGTTTGTTTGAGCATCTGGCAGAGTTTGTTCGATTTGCTACTCTCCAACGCTTGGCGAATCGAAGACAACTATAATTAACTACCTGACTTTGAACGTAAATTTGGCGTAACTAGAGGTGTCTGTGTAAGCATTGCTTGGTATATTCTTTAGCTGTGTACAATATAAATAATGGTAATAAAATTTTGCATTATTAGTTAAAATATCATAAAGAAAATCCTGAAAGAGGGTAGCAAACAATGGTTGATAGGTCCTATATTTGGCGGATTTCAAGGTCCTTTCATAACAATGTGGACATTACGCCGTTTATTAAATCGTTGTGGATTCTTTCGAATTTTGTTTTTATTAATAATTATTCGTTAATTACACTATAAACTTTTATCTAATATATATGAGTGTACTTTCTTTAATTTTACTATTTATCGACTTTGTTTTGTGAGTTAATCAGTTCTGTCGGTATAAATATTATTACTAAATACACGTATAGCATACAACTATTAATTTTTAAATATGTCTGTATAAAATTTGTTTACTTGATGAAAACCACAACCAATGAACTTTACTTTTTTGTACCTGTGTAAATTTTGTGTGTGTTTTTAAGTATATTTGCTATTTATTGAATATAGTTAACAAACACCAGTGCAGTAAAATCTATTAACTGGGAACTGTAGGATTGAACTCTAAAAAATTGCAAGCACAAGAAAATAATAAATTTCTAAATGAGCATGTGTATAGAATGTCTATAAGTGTATTTATGTTGCTTTATTTTTGGCAAACAAATTGTCATACTTGATCAACTATTTTATATGAGTATAAAGAAAAATACAAAAAGCACAAATTTGAAAGAGTTAACAAATATTTGGACAAAATCCCAGTTGTTTTTGAATGATATATATAAAAGTTAAAAGCAATTGTTATCATTACAAGAAATTATATTTTATTTAATTAATTTATTAAGACCGTTAAATTTACTATTATAATTAATGTTAACTAATTATTCTTGAAATATTTAATTTAATTCCAAAAAACTTATAATTAAATTCAATCGAAAAATGTATGTTTCTCATCTTAAAATTTAATTCAAAAATAAATATTATTTTCAGAAACGATTAAATCTATGATAAAACTATTTGTTAAACTTGTCACAGCGATTATTAAATCTGGGTGATCAATAAAATCAGCAATTTAATTGAGGCGAGAGATTTTAAAAATTTCGGTAAAACTCTTAAAAATCCGAACAGATTCTATTCGATATCGAAATAATTTACACATCATCCTTAGATATCATTATCTTGGAATCTTTTATAATATAACCAATTTACTTTGATTTATTGTATTAAATTCCAAGCTGCTGACGAAAATAAAACTACAGTTTCTGAAGAGAGAAAATTGTGGTGTTCGCTATCATTAAGCTTCATAGCAGCATTATACAGTATGCCTCACCGTAAATAAGTTGGAGTTTGGTCAAAAGACACCGAATTTATATATACCGCATAGTAAAAGTCTGATGTAAAGTTTGATAGGTTAGATGCACTACAAGAATTCATCAGGCATTAATAACAACTGGCTGATTAATTTTGCTCTGACTCTGCAATGACTTTGATTTAACTGAGTAGGGTTGCAAAAAATTACAATAAATGAGAGAACGCTATCTTTCGAGCTTAAGGGAGCCTTTGAAAAAAGGAATATTCACTATAAATTCTATGATAATTGCTTACATAAAAAAACGGAATGTAAGATGCCATTTGACATTAAAAGTATATAAAAACTTACTTTAGAATACATAGGTATATAAAGACTATTGGAAATAAACCCTATCGAAATGAGCTCATTAATAGTAAACGGGGTATTATATTTTATACTGGGGGTATACAATTTATACTAATTTGTTCTTGAACAAATCTGCAAATAAAAATATTTCAATTTAAAAGTTTGATTTTTACCGAATTTATCTAAATAATCGCCATTATTTGTACGCTTTTGAATATTTCCAGGGATTTTGTCCACTCACTAAATGCCTTAGATGTAGGAACATACGTACGAGTATATGATATGTGGGTATAATATAGTTGCATTAATCCTTGAGATTATGTATTCACCTATCTATATCTATCTTTAACAATTTTAATAAGAAATCGTTCTAGTTTTTATAATTTCACATTGATTTTCATATATATCTGAAAGTATATATATAGTGTCGCTAGAAAATTTTAAGAGGCACTAAGAATTGTATAAAATTATTATTTTTTGTTTTGTTTATAATGTTCATTATATTTTTGTAATCGTTAAACGTTTAGAAAAAAGAGTCCAGCGAAACTAGATTTACATACCTGAATAGCAACATGACGCCTTGTATAAATGATTGGAAGTTGTTGTGCCTAGTAATGGTATTATCCATTGTATCTAGTTTGATATTCCCAAACACCTATGCATGTAGCGAATGTGATTTAATTTTAATAAAAAATCAGTTTTTGTTCTACTATTGTTTGTTTTTTTTTTTTTTGTAGAAGAAATGAAAAAAAGATGGTGATACATAAACTGGAAAATTATGAACAAACTCAAACTAAAAGAATTACATAACAAACAATCAATATAAGTACGAAAAAATACTCGAATTTTATTTAACTGTTATCGTTTTATTACTTCTTTAAATTTGGCAGTAAAAGAAATTATGTTTGGAATACAATTGGTTTGTCATGAAACTGTTTTATGTTCGTGTTTGTATGTTGGTCGACACTTTGTACGAAAACCAAATAATTAAGTAAAACGTTCTAAGCTTTCTACTGCATAAATCATGTATAGAAAACTGAAACTGCTTACAAATTACATTTTTAGTGGGGTTAGAAATACTTGAAACAGAAAACTGGGTAAAAGTGGGGATGTGAATATAGTAAGCACAAAATGTGTTTACGATCGTGACACAGCCCCGGTGAGAAATTCAAACAGCATTTAATTTCAACAATTACTACAAATATTCTTCGTGATTTTAGCAAATTATGTTGAAGGGTGGATTTGTACAAACATTATAAAGGTTTATGATTGTGATGGCGGTTTCTCCGTGTGTGTGAGTATGATAGAATTTCAGAGTGTATTAAATACCTCCATCGAACTTTCCAAACACTCTTGACAATGTGTTATACTACAGATATGTATGTATATTATATTTACTTTGCTTTTACAGTTAGTTTTAACGTTAGTTTAATGTTAAAAACAAATATTCATCTACTATTGTACGAAACGATTTTAACTTATTTGCAACACTTAATGGTTTTTGTTTCTAAATTATATGCTTCATATGTTTGTGGTAGTGTTTTTACAGCTTCCTAATCAATATATGTATTTATATACATAAAATGGAATGAACAGAACTTTTTCAAAAGTCGTTTTATAAATTTAAAACTGCATATAAATATTAGTTTAATGACATTCCTCAAACAACAACTCGATCAGAGTAACGAACAAATTAACTCTATTCGATATATATAAATATATATATGTATATATTTGTATACTTGTGTACTAGCTACTGTAAATACTAAACTAACCCCCAAAGGAATTTGTTTTGCAATGTATTTGTATGCATGGTCTAGTATATATGTATGTGAGAACTCTTGAATTATATATTGTAGGTTTTAAGTATGCAATAAAAATTACTGTTGTAATGTTTTTTTTTTTTATTTTCGTTCAAAACAACGCCAACACTATTCAAAAGAGCAACGGCAACAAATACAAATATCATATAGTATGTACTTATATGCAAATATTATAAATAGTAAATATTAGTTATACGAGTATATGTAATATATACGAATTTTTAAGTAACTTTACTTGTAAACAATATTACTTGTAATAAATAATTACTTTGTTTGGCAATACTTGTTTTAAGTCAACATTGTTTTTGTTTACCGAAAAAGCAGCATGATTCCACCGGAGAATGATTGAAAATTATTGTGACGGTTGAGTTGCGTATCCGGATCATATTTAATATTTCCAAAAACCTTTAAATTACGCACATTTAACCATTTCGTTTTCGGTTTAACGATTAATTCATTTTAGTTTTTTTTGTTTGGTTTTTGTTCGTCATATTTATTTGATTTGTATTTGCAATAATTGTTAGTAATTTGAGCGTTGACATATCATTTTCAGTTTGGTAATCGTTATTTAGTATTTGTACAATATATAAATATAAATATAACAAAAGATTATTAATCATGTTATCAGTATTGAGATGAAATCCTATGCTATAAAGATACTGCTAACTACTTGCTCTACTAGTTAATATGCACGCTCTCGATTTTTCATCAACATCATCAACCAATGGGACACTTGCACTACTTATGTTTTCGAAATCAATTATTTGTTGCCAATTTCAAACGCAGTTATGTCAGCGCTTCTATTTTAGTTGATGAAACTACCGAGTAACGCAAGAATAATAATATATTTAAAACGCTACGAGAATTTCCAAAATAATGGAAAAGGCTAGAATGATTTGTGGCTGGAAAAACAAAGGTTTTGTTAAGAGTTTTAAGAAAACTGCTTAAAGTATATCAATTAACCCAACAGCTAATTTTATTTATAACCACGTGTCAAAAGAATGTCAGTCAGGTAGGATGCAAATACTGCAGCATAATGTCTACACTTATACCCTTTAACCACAGAGCATTGAAAAAAAGTGAAGCGTTTTTCGAGTTCCGTTTTAAATTGCTGAGTTGAGTTTCTTATCAGTATGCTGGATAGTTTATATCTTAATCAATTATCAATAAGTATTTGCTACTAAAATTAAACTCATATTTTTAAAAATTAAAACTCAGCTGTCCGAAAATTGGTTTATGGGATATACAGTGAGTCATTTAAGTGTTAAAAATTTGAAACAAAATTTTAACAAGTAAGGTAAGTAAAAACTTTGACTTGTTCGGGTGTAACCTAACATTTTATAATCTCGCAAGTTGCAATGATCAAAGTCGGGTAAATACCTTTAGGTGTTGGCAAAACCGGACCAACGAACCGCGGTACAGACGGACGAACAGACAGTCGCTCGATATTCAACTCGTCTTGTCATCTTGATCATTTATATACCTATATGTACCTATATCTATTTCGATTGGGTTTAGGTGTTACAAACAACTGTTAGGGGAACAAAACTATTATACTCTGTATCAAGATGTTGCGAGAGTATAAAAAAGGTATATCGTGAATAATGAAAAAATATTTCTTTGAAAAAAAATTGTTTGCGCATACCAAAAAATGTTCGTTATATTTGGCATAGGCCACATGTGCAGCAAAGAAAATGAACCCAGTAGATACCCGTAAAATTAGTGCTTTATACTGAATCTACTTTTGAATTCTAGATCTAAGCTAAGATATACATTGCCTTTTATATTTCGGGATTTGGAAACCCTAGTGTTGCAATCTACCAACTCACAACTTTATAGTATAGTTTATTTTTGTTGTTATACATACTTAGAATGTTTTGACATACGAGCACTATTTGTGTTGTTTACAGTAAATTAAAATATTCATCTCGGCCAATAAATGGAATTATGTAAATCGCGAACATTTTCACTCGATTATTTTTTACAACTTTCGATGTGGATTAACTTAGCGTCGTCCAAAATCAGTTGTTGTTCCGGAAACTATTGATACTGTGCGCCAACTGATATTGCAAGATGGTCATATAGGCATTAGCGGGGCCAGCATATATTCGATATTGCATGAACATTTGACCGTAAAAAAAAAATTGTTGACGTTGGATCCCACACAATTTGTCAATGGCTCAAAAAACGGATCAATGGCTCAAGAAAAACAATAAAGCGGTTTTTGATGATTAATGTTTGTTTTTGTTCCCTTATCACGAAATATAAAAAACAACCCTCGTAGTAAGTCCCAGTTGGTCTGAATTCTTTTGAAATTTGGCAATTATTATTGGTAATACCATACTCATATGCTGAAATTAAACACGTGTTCCACGCAATGAAAGCAAAATTTTAAACAGTTCGACATTCACGTTGAAACTGCTGAAGAAATAGACTTTCAAATTATTTTGTAATATACGAGTACATTTTAAATGTATGGAGGCTAATTATTATATAGATTCTATTTTGTAATATTATAGTAATATATCAGTACGAATTATGTAACAAAATGTTATGATAATTAAGATTGATATTTAGTTGTGATCTTCAATATTATGTATTTTATATTGTTAAAAGCGTTATTACACTGAAAATTTTCCACGAAGTTTGTAACACCAAGAAGGAAACGTCGGAGACCCTATAAAATATATACATAAATGATCAGCAATATGAGCTGAGTTGATTTAGCCATGTCCGTCTGTCCGTCTGTCTGTATACAAGTATATACAATCTAGTAACTCAGTTTTTAAGCTATCGATCTTTAAGCTATCTGATCTATTTCTTACGAAGAAGCTGCTTATTTGTCAGGACGGCCGATATCGGACCACTATAGCATATAGCTTCCATATAAATTGAACGATCGAAATAATGTTCTTGTAAGGGGACTTTGTATTTGTGAAGGGTATTATAGCTTCGGTGCAACCGAAGTTAACGTTTTTTCTTGTCGTAGTTGTTAAATACGAAGGGTTTGAAATTTAATTTAAGAAAATTTAATTTGCTTGTTTGTGTTTTGTTCAAATACGATCTTTTTTCAAGTTTTTGCGCTTTTTGAAATTTAAAAGTGGGCCACTATGGCTCCGTGACTCAAATCTGTGACAGCAATGTAAATTTTATTTCGAATCTACTGTGTTTTTTAAATCTGCTCCGAGTGAGTGTTCACTTTTTCAGATTTTTTTACTCGAAGAAACTAAGGCATGCTATAAAGCCAAATGCCAACCACACAATCGAAATTTTGATACAAAAAATTTAATTTTCTTTAAAACGATACGAACTTTTCAGCCCACTTGTTATGTACATAGTTGCCTACGTCAGCGCTCTGCTCTTTCAACGCTTTTATAAATAAATAGTTTTGTAAATTAAAGCTATCAGGATTTTGTAATATGAGCTTTTACTTAAACTTAGTAAACTTTATTTTATAAACAAGAACAAATATTAGTAGAAAGTTGTAAGCAGTAGGGAATTCATGAAATTCCCATCGCGCCCCCTGATATTCGTTTTTTATAAATGAGTTATATAATATCTATTAACAAAACCTTTACTCAAACGTTTTTCTAAATCTACTTCAATAAAGGATGTATCCATAATCATTTAAAAACATGACGAAATGATGTCAGCTATTTCTTGCATTTTCACTAACCCACCACGTACGATATAAAAAATAAACTGATCTAACCACCCACATTGGTAATAAAAAAATGTACAAGTTATATGATTTATATTACGAAAATTTCAAATAAAAACAAAGTAAGAAAAAGAATCAGAAATTCAAAAAATTATACGCAAAAAATTTTATGAAATAGTCAAGTATTTTCAATAAATAAATAGAAATAATTTCTTAAAGGCGGTAAGTACTTTTTAGATTTTGTTGTTATGTTTTGATGATATTTCATGTTTTCATTTCACACTTACCTGCATTCCAATAATAGCATAAATAAAAAAGAGCATGGCTATTAACAAACAGACATATGGAAGTGCTTTGAACGATTGTACAAATGTCCACAACAGGATTCGTATCGTGTATCCTTGACGGAGTAATTTTATGAGACGCGCCGCACGAAATAAACGCAGGAAGCCAACGTTGATTGAGTTCGACTGTAAAATATATTTGGTCAAGAAATGAAAGAAACAAACAGAACACAATTAGCGAGCACTTTTTTCTGAATTTGTGTAACGTTTTTATTAGTCAGGCAGTGTGGTAGTTGTTCTTGGTAATTTTCTTCTTTTCAGCAAAATACTTTTATTATTATTTTTTGTTTTTAACTATATGAGGGGTTAGTTAAATACGTATTGATTTAAACTGATTTAGAAGTGGTAAAGGAGTTGTACGTACAAAATTTTGTAAAATTGTTAATCATACGTTCTTTAAGTAAAGGGGTTAATTTGGAATGCTAATAAAAAGGTGAAATAATGATCAAGACATTACGAGTAAAAGTTTCAAATTTTGACATAACTTAGATTAAAAAAAAATATATAATAATTTTAAAAATTTACACACCAATTACACGATATATTCGCTATTTAGAAGTAATGTAACAAAGTCAGTGTGAATATGATGTTAGTAGACATTCCCAAAAATAAATGTGTAGTCAGAATTTTGTAATTTTGTACAAATGCCAAATTCGCTCTTATTTATACATACGTTTATGAAAATATATATAAAAAAATACTTTCAGTAAAATAGAAAAAATCGCACACCGAATCTTTATATTTTCAAAATGCCAAATTATGCGAAAACTAAAGGAGCTATAGTATAAAAAGCCGATACGTAAAATATTACAACATAAGGAAAGTCGTGTTCTAGAATACCTAAGTGTGTCGTATGGGTGATATTAAACCAATTTGAAGGTCTGATTGTCACACTAATTCAATTTTTAAGTTACAGCCCGTTAATAGTATAATTTCCATACACGCAAACAGGCGGGTACAGTGCAATGTATTGCGTCTTTGACCAAAATATTTTACGCACAGACTTTCCGTGTCTACCATAGATTTGTATCTACTGTATACCCGCAGCTGCCAGCACACTTTTGACTGACTCCACATACATACATACGGCTAGGTGGGTATGGCTTAGTAGAGCAAGTATTTATGGTAGCACGAAACAGAATCCGTGACACGACGTGTACCGCCTCGCAGTGGCTTCTTTGGCGTCACTGCTGTGCGCATGCAACCCTGCGACTTTCAACCAGAAATCACTCTTATGTAATTTTGATTGCAAGTGACGTATAGCGCCATTGTTGCTGAGCTGCTTGCCTTGTGGTTTCTCTTAAAGCTGCTTAAATATACATATATATGTTCTTCAAATATTATTTTTTGTTTTAGGGCACTACATGTAGTAATAAATGATAGCAGTAGTGACAGTTTTAATATGCACACATTTAATGGAATTATACCTAAAATAATTTTTGTATAAAATAGTGCTACAATTGCTTTATACAATATTAGGAATATATAATATATGTACATTAATAGACTAGTTAGAAGTAGGGTTAGCATATACTGTATAAATAATTCAATACTATAAGGTTACTTAGCGAAATACAAAGTTTATAACGTTATTAAGCAGGATATTTACGATCTATACACAAAAAATTTCATAAATATAGCAGATCAGTTGAATTTATTATCAGGAGTTGTAGAATTACGAACAAACTGATAACCTAACTTCCTAAGAGATTTCAGTAAACAAATAATAACCATACAATTTAAAAGATTTTGAGAACTAAAGCTTTCTAAGTGACATTTATTAAAATCGGTACTTCAGTTAGTTGATAAAACACATGTGGACACTTAGAACCGAGAAGAGGCCAATAACATTATGAGCGTAAAAAGCAATTTAACTATGTATGTACATAACGGTATACATATCGTCAATTGAAATGCAAAATGTTGTAAAACAATTTATCGTATTTTATTCATTAAATATATATGTATATCAATTTAGAGGTTAATCAGGCGCTTCTGCATTTTATATGACGATAAGTTTCTATGCGAAATGGAAGTATAGTATATGCATAAGCAAATTTTTGTTGAAGTATCAAAACAAGTAAATGAAATTTATTACATCGTGAATCGAATACAAGGTGCTTTAGTGCAGAAATTTTCGATACAAGCCTTCCTACAAAAATTCCAAATCAATAATAAGTTTTTAACTGTTCTTGCTTGTATACCAGACGGCAATTTCTAACCTTCGTGTTACTGTGATGGATGAAAAAGTTGTTTTCATAAAAATGCCTCAGTTACTTGTAGGCACTATAAACGAGTAGATTCTTAACATTCGTTATGTTCTTTGGCAAGCGATTTTTTTCAATTCGAAAATATTTGCTTTTTTAACCATCATACCAAGATAATGTCGCTTGTATTGCTCGTTGTGTACGACAGTATGTTTTGCAGAGAAATAATGTCTTTCATAATTTTGCTTCCTGCAACAACCAGTACAAAATTTCTTCGAGAAGTAGTACACGACTCGTTTTGTCATATTTGAGGTGAATTTATTAAAATGTGTGGAACAAGTAAGGAAGAGTTAAGTTCGGATGTAATCGAACATTTCATACTCTTGAAAATACCTTCAGGTGTTGGCAAAACTTTATATTAAGAAATGCAGCGAAAAGATTGAACTTCATTGTTCGACGTAAACGGATTACAATCAAATTTTGTATCATTTAACGTATTTTGTCATTAAGTCATTGCCTCAGTAGTTTTATTACTATATTTTACTACTCGTACTATATAAATATAAACATATGTTTCGAAATCGTTAATATGAGTTATAATATATATAGCTAAGGCAAGTTTTCGCCCGGTTTCATCCATTTTAGGCGCAAAACTGCATTGTTATTAGAAAAACACGATTTCTCAATTTCATTAAAATAACGAGCACATTGGCCGGTATATGTGGTATAAAGTCAACTGGAAGTTTGAAAACCCTTATATTAGGTATATGAGGGCTAAGGGATGTATTGATCTGGTTCAACCTATCCCTCGAAATTCAATAATATATCACACAGATTGACCGATATGTTCGGAAAAAAGTCAGCCAGAGGTTTTGGGGTCCACATTTCCGGTAACTGGGCGCTTGAATAATCACGGTCCGATTTTGACACATTTTAGACATCAGATGGTATACCTTAAAGGAAATATTCGCGCTGATTTTTATCCGGATATATGGAATTATCCAGATGGAGTTTAAGGTTGTGTTATATGGGAAGTAGGCGTGGTTATGGTCTGATTTCGCTCATTTTCGCACTGTTACATGAAAGTGTCAAAATAATCTTGTAAATTTGGTTGAAATTGATGGAGTAGGCTCGGAGATACATATGTGATTTCATTTAAATGTGGGAGGTGCCATGCTCATTGTCCAATTTTGACATCTGCTCTTTTAAAGCCCTTATGTGTCATCTCGGATGTAAAATTGAATGTCTATTCTAGTAGTTTCTAACAAAACCCTTTATGGGGAGTAGACGTGGTTATCACTCGATTTCACCTATTTTCATGCTTTCGCAAGAGGTGCCCGTCATTATTGCTATTCGTTGTACTGAATAACAGTTTTTTATCTTAATTTGCAGCTTAGTTACGGCGAACGGACAGACAGTCACTTGGATTTCAACTCGTCTCGTCATTCTGATCATTTATATTTATATAAATTATAATTTTTAGGTGATGCAAACAACCGTTAGGTGAACAAAATTATTATACTCTGAAGCAACATGTTGCAAGAGATGATTCAAGTAAAAGTTTAAAGATTTGCAATGCATATCTTTGCACATCAATCTACTTGTGGAAAATCAGGGCAAAAAATTGGGTCCACATATGTCATTTAACTCTGGCAGATATATTCTGGATGCTGAGTTTATTTCCTCCTTTTTACAATAATTATTAACTATTGATTAGGTTATAATATGTTACGTTTTATTGTATGCTGGTACCGAGTCAGGTGTCATCTTTCAAATATTTGAAGAATTATTCCAAAGGCGAAAAGAAAAGGTGGAATCTTTGTATTAAAATCCTCAAATAAAAATATTATCGATTGTGATATTAAGAAGTTACTTAGTTAGTTACAATTGGGAGAAAAAATCCTGGAACAGTTTTAAGGCTGTAGTGCATGGCTTTCTTGGAAACCGTAGCGCTGACAATTATGACGAGCTGATCATTGACATGATTAAGAATCTCTTTATTATCGGATATAGAATTTATCTAAAGATGCTCATGTTGCATTCTCGTTCAAATAAATTTAAACATAATGTGGGAGCTTTTCAGAAGAACAAGGAGAACGCTTCCATCAAGATATATAAGAATTTGAGAGACGTTACCAAGGCAAATTAATTTCAACCAAGTTTGGTACATAAGATTATATTTACATTCGCATGTTACAGTGCAAAAATGTGCGAAATCGGATAAAAATCAAGCCTACTTCACTATAACACAACTTTAAATTCCATCGGATTTTTTCACTTTTCAGTATACAAATCAAACACTAATTAATGTATCGGGCAATGTGTGAGTTATCTCAGTGAAATTGAAAGAGCGTGTTTTTCTAATATCAGTGTATCGTTGTACGTAAGCTATGATCCTGGCATGTTGCAAGAGTATGAAATGCTCGGTTATATCCGAACTTAGCATTTTTCTTCTGGTTATTCTTATTCTTATTTTGAGGTATAAAGCAACAAAAATAAGGTATGTATAACCTGTGCGCAAAAGTGCTGTTGACCGGTGTAATGGCTGATGTACGAATTGAATTTTTCTGAAACCTTTGCTTTGAAGTATTGTATCTGTATTTCCATATTCTTGTTATTGTTTAAGTGTATTACAAACCAATAAAAAATAATCAAAAAGCCATCATAGCAAATTGCATGTTTTCTAAGCAAAACTATGCCAAGTTCAGGGTAATTGGATTACTATGGATCAAGATTATTTGAATAAAGTTGTATTTTAATGATTTAACTTTTATGGACTAAATTTACGCTATTTTACAAACGTGTTAGGTATGTGAGAGTTGGCAACTAGTGGTACATGTATATGTAAGAATAAATATCTTTTGGAAATAATTGTAATTTTTGTTGTTGTTTTTACTTACATCCTGGAAAACATGGAAACAAATTTGTATTACCATTGATTTTGAAGGTGTTTATCAATTAATTGGTATGCATTAGTAGCCCGATCAGTTTTTACAATTGATTAGATATGTACCGGTTTTGCATGACGTTGTAGTTGTTTTCGTTAATGTAGCAGATATTTGCATTTAATTATACATATATATTTTTTTTAAATTCACGAATTTTGCGATGCAATGTGTAGTTGATGTAGTTTTCGATATTTTTTTCATGTTTGTGTTGATGTTTATCATCCGTGTGCAAATTAGCATTCGCGTATGTGAGAGTAATTATATATGTTAGTTATGTATAGATATTTATATATATGTACGTTTTGCATTCAGAGAAAGATGCATTATTCGATTTTGAATTTAAGGTTGCCACAAAACATCATACACATAAAGTTTACAACGATTACAGTTGCGGTTGTAGTAATTAGGATGCATCATTGCAGCGGTTAGTATGAATTTGAATTACGATCGTTACGTGTACATATATTTTATATAAAAATATGATGGGTGTCATTGCGTTCCAAACATTTCGTGCATGTAGTAAACAGTTCAATTCAATTACAAAAGATTCATTACGAATTGTTTTGATTGGTTTTTAAATGGTGATAGATTCATACAGTATGGTTGTTATTGCAAAAAAAAAGAAGAAACAAATAGAAAAGTTGTCATTAATATTTGTAAAATGTTTGTAAAAGTTGCAGTTTTATCTTTAAAATACTTCTAATATTTTTATGTTTTTTTATTGTTTTTTTAAGTTAAACAAACAATTTGGTACGGTGGAACGCGTAAACAGTTAGACAATTATAGATGCACGCTAGGGTTCAACAAGCAATGCTTTATAGCAACCAAGCAAATGAATAACACATACATATGCAGATACGAACTACATATGATTGGGAATTAGGGCGATAAGTCGCATGAATGAGCGATATGACAATAATACCGCAAGGCTTTGAAAGACTCGATGCAATAAATGATACTGGAATGTAACAATGCATATGTTAATTCATATATGGTATATGACAAGTATGTTAACTACAATACAAGTGTTTAGTTTCAGTTCGAAATTAATAACTACTTATCTAAAGACATGACAAATAAACTTCTGATATAATTTGCATCAAATAACTCATATAGAGATAATACATATATATATTATATATATTCGTGGCCGAGAAAAGATACATTTCAAAAAGCTGGTAAAAAAGGCCACACTCTTCAAGCGAATGCACACACGTTCTAGAAATAGTTATTAAAAAGTCGGAATACGTTTTTGATTTCCACTGTTGTCTCTTTAGTGAATCAATATTTTTGAAAAATTTTAAAAAAGAAAAACTTAAGGAATAATAAAAAGAATTCTAAGATATCCTTTCTTTTGCAAAGAAGCGTCCAAACAGGAACAGCTTTTTTGGCGATGTTTTGAAGCTTTTGTAATAGTAAGGAGATTACGCTAAAACTATATTTCTCTAATATATTAATATGTTAATTTTATATTCGTACTTGTTTGTTTTTAAAATGTTATTGTAAATAATGAAAAAATCTCTATTCAGTTTCAAGCAATTCTTTATATAACTAAAACTCTTAATCCAAGGACATATAAAATAGATTTGTGAGTCTAGGCAATATGAAAATATTTAAGAGTGCTTATAATTGGTTTGCTGATTTTCGGATATATATATTTTTTGTGGTACAAGTCTATGTAATATATAGGTTACCAAATAAGTTTTAGATAATGCGTTCACCTTTAAACTATTCATCTTTCACTTCATTCACTTCGCTTTTCTAAATTGGAGTTATATTTAGCACGGAGCAATTATTTTGGTCCATAAAAAGTACATATTTGCGCATACATAGCAATATTTCTATGTATTGATGTGCTGTTATATGTTTAATATTCGGTATTGGCATTAACTATGATCTCTTTCAATAACTTTTTCTGATTAAATCAAAGTTCCTTGCGTCTACACTTACCAGATAGGTTTGTATAAACTGTCTTATAATCTGAAATTTATTTAAGAATCGATTAGTATTAGAAAACTACACTGTATTTGCAAAGCTGCGCAGAAATTCGAAACTCAGCAGTAAACAAGAACTTTTACGCAAACCATAATGAGCGGCGTTGTTGCAAAAACTGCGCCAAATACGAAGAGACTTGCAATGAGAAGAATTTGGATATACTTGATTCAATAATTGAGAGTACATGGCTTTGACTTTGAACTAAATTTTGTCCAACAGATTATAACTTGATACAATTTTTCTTCGATTTTAAACTTTAAGCTTTTGAAAACTTCTTGTTCTCAAAGATACTTCAGATTATTGAAAGAGCCTGTGATAAATACACATCGTTCAAAATTTGTCCGTTGTGTACAACTTGACGATAGTCAAGTGCTTGGTATGTGGATCTCGAAGCATTCTACCGTCGTCGGTACGCGAAACATTGTGGGACTTAGCTAGAGACCCTTGATAACAAAGTTTTTCTTCGCACACATATCTATTTAAACAAAAATTGTTTTTATGCATCTATCATAATAGATAAATTGTCTGATTTCTTCAGACACAACTCATTCCTGTTGAAGGTAACTTAAGCCTAGTTGCATTCTATAATCACATCTGCTCCTCCTATATACCGTACCTATATATTTTTATCCATTCGTCACTTACTTACCGGATTTACTTTTATTTTTATCTGTCCATGTTAACCGTATAATTATATATAAAGCTTTTCTCAAAAGCTGCAATCCAAAAACTTGTGTGCAATGCTTTAACATATGTTATGTACTTAACTAAGCTTTCAAGCTATTTATTTGTACATCACAAACTTCAAATTATCCTACACCCATAAGTTACATTACATTTTTAAGTCTCTCCTCCGATTTTTCTATTGTAATTTAGCATATATTTTCCTTAAAATTTTCGCAAAAACCTTACAGATGTATTTTTGTATACAATTTTTGTTAGGGCAAAGAACAGAATATCCTGAAATGTTTTTTCCTGTAACGAATGCTTCACACATTTTTCATATATGTACAGACACCATGCACAAAACATTATTGACAGTCAAGGCGAGACATTATTATCAATCTTTGATGGATAACATTTTTATGGATATAGATATTGAAAAGTTATAATTTTATCAGTGTATCTATTGGAAATACAGAGGATTTCATACACTAAGGGTGTGTGCCAAACGGTAGAAAAATTAAAATTCTGACAGATGAAATTTTGACATTTTACGTGGTGAATTCGAGTGAGGGAATTTTACCCAGCTCAGGAGCTATAAACATTTTTGACAACTTTATAAGTTTGTTATGTGATTACAGATATACATTCACAAAGACACGAATTTAAGGGAATCTTTGTATACAAAACATATATGTTATGAAATATGATATTTAACTCGTCGTAACTATGCATTAATTTATGTTATTATTTATTTTATTCAATACAAACTTATACTTTTCATAAGGATAGTTCTTGTTTTCTTTTGTATTTTTATTATTTAAGTAAGAAGTCAAGATAATAGTTCTGTGGTTGATTACCAGATCTAAGTATTTATATATTCGTAGAAGAATCGAAAAGCCATTTCAATTGACTAAAGATTGGATAAGCTGCGAGTTTCAATGGAAAAGTATGGTCCGCTTTAGAATATCTGCGTACATACCTTAAAAAACATCTCTCATTAATTTTTACAATTTACACTAAGATGTTATAAAGTATGCAAAGAAAATATATTTAATAAACTTGAAATCGATATTATGATTTCTAAAAGAAGCGCTTCATTGAAAAACATTCTAAAATTTCGGGAGTTTGTTTTTTCACATTTTTGAAGATAAACTTGCACAAATTTTATTGTATTAACGTGCTGGAAGATATACTTAAAGATGTAATTCTTAAATGAATATACATAAACTGTTTCTTCAAAGTATTTTTTCAAATATTAATTTGAAGATATAAGTACATATGTATGAACATATATCAAATGCAAATAGCCTAGTAGGACTAACACGTTGTCTAAAATTCTCAATTAGTATCAAATCTTCAAATTAATTCATTTTTATAGTCTCATTAATATTGTAATTAGCAAAATATTTTCCTTATTTATAATTTTATTCATTTTGCGAATATATTTAATAATTTGATTACCAGGACAAATATTCAAACGAGGCAATTGCGATTGTTTTGAATTTCAATTGTCAAAATTTTACTTTCCATTGGCACAGCAAAATGAAAAGCTTGTTTACAACATAGGAAATCTTTTACCCCAACTCAACACAGATAAAAATATTACCGTGTGGTACACAGCCCAAGTGCAAAACCGTTATCAGCTCTAAGTCAGTCACGTAAATATTCTGGGGAAGTATTTGGTCTTTAGTTTCGATACTCATTAGGATTATCTTGTAAAATTTTTACAACAAACTACATATATTGACTCCTGTCTGACTTCATCATGTCTAATGAAAAATATCTGCTTCCAGTTTAGAGGAGACAAAGTGAGTTATCCTAATTTGATGTAGTTTAATGTAACACGGTTATGGTAAATTTGATTTGCGCACATTGGAATAACGTACACTCAAATCATAAACGTATCAAATTCATACTTCCAATTAGTACCAAAACGCGCTATATAGCAAGTACTACTTTTATCACTTTCGTTTTTCTCAGGCATGTAGCTTTTTTTGATTTTAATAGTAAGTGAATTTTCTTCTTTCGTATACACAAATTGTTCTCGAATGGGTGTAGACTCTACCTACATATATAAGGTTTGCATAGCAAATTCAACGGAACTTAATTATATAATATTATTAAATCATGCCAGATAGCTATTAACTACTTATAATGAGCGTGAGAGTGTATAGTATTTTAACTTTATTTCAATGTACGAGTAAACAAAAATGCAACTAAAATAAAATAATCGACAAGAGATAGTGTAGGAAAAGGTGAAGGTATTAGTATAAGCGGTTTTAGTTGTACGTGGTGAGCTTTCAAAGTAACAATGAGGTGTTGGCTGAAAGCAGTTTGGCAGATGTTCAATTCATCTTTTCAACTACTCAAGAGTTTAAAAATTATTTGGTTTGCATGAAACTTTCAAGTGAGCGTGATTTGAAAAGCTAATTACAACAATTTTATTTAAACAAAAGAAAAAACAAAGTACTCCAAGTTGACATACAAATAGCAAAAAGCAACGAATAGTAACGAACTAATTGGCTGTAAGACAGTTGGACTTGTTATATTCAAAAGTTTTCATTAAAAAAAAAAATGTATTAACTATTTTATCTCAAGCAATAAATTCAATAAGCGAAGAACAGAAAGTGGTAAGCATTTTGAATAAACGAAAACTGCGGCAGACTTCGTATTCCATATCAAATTTCAATTTAATTTTATCTTTGCATTGTGTGCTTTCGTATAATTTTTTATATTTTTAAATTATGATAGAAAAACTAATTAGCGAATTGAAAATTTGAATACAAGAGAGAGAGAGAGAAAGCAACATAGTATGGAATGATACAAAACTAACGGCATTTCCCCATGGCTTTCGTTCAAGTTTTATACAAAAGTAGAAAACGTAAAGGTATATTGTTATTTTTGGCAAACATATTTTTAGTTTTTTATTTACTGATGAATATTGGAAAAATGAGACAATACTTTTCAGGACTACTTACAGTTGCTTCAGTTGCCTGTTACATTTGATTATCAATTGCGTTGTTGTGGTGTGATTGTGGTAGTGGCAATGGGTATGGTGGGCGTGGTGAAAACGGTGGCAATATAGTATCAATGGTTTAGGTGGTAGTGGTGGTGGTGGAGTTGTGGTTAGCATTATTTTGTGGTTGTAGAATTGTTGCAGCGACATTTAAGTGTGATGCAAAATTATTTGTAAGGTTTTTTGTTTTAAATTAAATGATGTTCATATAGTAAAACGAAGCGTTTGAAATTCCATTCGCATGTGGTATGCAAGTATCATTTTGTGGTGTCGAAAACAGTTGGTTTCCGGGTTTTGATTTTTATTCCAATTTTAAGTTTAGTTCGTATGGTTTTCAAGCAGGATGTTTATCATTTAATGGTGGTAATTTAAATCAAAAACCATTTGCGGTGACAAGTGACAGATATACGTGTATACATATATATTTGGTTGAATAATGGTAATGTTGTTTTGATAATGTTGGCGGTGGGAATGCGTGTTTTGTAAAGTCAAAATATAAAATTTCAAAAGTTTTTCAAATTAGTATAAGACAGATCATTGTAATGTATGTGTTTGTATTTACTATACTGACGACAATTATTTACGCAATTTTTATTCTTTTTAATGTAGTTTTCATAAGAATTATTAGCATGATTTGTATCCTGAAACATTATATTTTTCAATTAATTTTGTTTATTATTTTTTCACCAATTTAATTATTTAACAAATACTTGTTCCAAAAAGGCAAACATAAAGTGTGTTGATCGTTTAAAAGGGGAAATGAAATGGTTTTTGTAAATGTTTCGTTGTTTTGGTTCTACTTATAGCAAAAGTTTAGACTTAGAACTTTTCGTAGATAAACCCAAATATAGCATAAATTGTAGTTAAGCAAGTAGTTATTTAAGTAAGTTTGTATAGAAGTAAGTTGGAAATCTCAATAGTTACTTGTAAGAGCACTCCACAAATAAAAATATGAAAATAAAAGCAAAATATACACATAAAACTTGTAGAATAAGTTAGTTCTCGGATACTGTTTACGGTTTACATGTAATTAGAAATGTGAACAAATATTATTGTTTTAATTTGGTGTTTTTCTGTATAGAAATATTGGGATGCATTAGTGAAATTACAAACAATGTATAACTAAAATTAAATACAAACGAAGAGGGCCCTGTTAGTATATTGACAAAGGAAATTATTTAAGCCAAATGAAGAACGAAGCTCAACCGTCTGGCAAGTTAGAGAAAGGGGGCCGAAATGAGTGTTTAGCATGGAAGCAAACTGCGAACTCATTTAATTCCAGCCAGTGGTAATGGAATTGTGCCAAACATAAGCTAATTAAAAAGCTTTTAAAGAATAAACCAACTTTCCTTCTAAAACTCTCAACAAACACTACTTAATATTTGCATGAAATTTAATTCGGATGAAACCTGTATTTTCAATCACTAAAATTAGAATAAACGATAGAAAGTCTAGAACAAGTTTTTGTATTTAATTTTTGAGCACACAGTTTAAGTTTATTTTCACATATAAAATAAAGAAATGAAAGGACTAAGGACTTTGGCATTGTGGTTTCTCAATCTCAATTTTAATCCCAAAATCGGGATTAAAAAATAAAAATGTGATTCAAATGCAAATCAATTATTTTTTAATGCATCGTTTGAAACCCGTATTACTTTCAAGCCGTCACATATTGCACTAAAATTTAATGACGACCTAACAATGTAGCTCCACAATAAGCTAACGGGAATGACTTTTATTAGGAACAGTGAAGAACGCACTTATTTAGGCATTTAAAAACAAGAAATTTCCCAAGAAACTCGATTTACTCTCGAGTATTTCAATTGGCAGCGAATAGTTTTAAAGCGAAGGATTAGTAGCAATCAACACGTCAGGCTTACATCATTCTAAACTAAAAATTTATAAATACACATTTAAAGGAAATTAATTAAAGGCACGGCGGCAATAAAGCATATGTCGAAAGAGGACTTTTAACAATAAAAACACATGTAAAATTTTACAAATACAAAAACAATGTTATGGTTATCGTATTAGTGTAATAAGTGTTTTGTACTTACATCGTGCTGGTGTTGTAATTTTAGTTGTAGTTGTAGTAGATAAGTATTTGTAGAGGATAGTTGTTCAGATTAGGTTTTTATTGATTGATATTTGAATGTTGTTGTGATTGCAAATGTTGGTAGGTTTCAACGAATTGTTTGGTTTTATGTTTCGTTTGATGAAAGAGAATTTTTAAACGACAGCAAAAATTTTAAATTTAAAATACAAGAAGTTTTTAATAGTTTTAAGCATTTTTTGTTCGTTTTGAATAATACATATTTGTTTACACAGAGAAAAGGACAATATTTGTAGAAATATTCGTGTACGTGTGTATTTGGAGTTTTTAATTGGTTTCGATATGTCGTGTACATATTCGATGTTGTATGTTGGCAAATTTGTGAAATTTTTTGTGTTTTGGGGTTTATGTTTCGAAAATTAATTTTGAATGAAAAGTATTTTCAAGTAGGGTTTTTGTGTAATTTTTTAAAAGTTTTTTTGTTTAGTTTTTATGGGTCGCCATTTCGTATTTGGTTTCATTTTTGTGTAATGGTACATAAATAAAATGTGAAAAAGGAAAATTAAAAGATATATGATTATTAATTATCGCGGTGATTCATTGTAAAAATATATATACATAGTAATGTTATATACACATATGTATGTGTTAAATTGACTTAAGAATTATTGCAAGTGCTTGCTTAAAGAAAATACGTAAATTACGGCGTTGACTCAGATACGTAGAGAAAGTATTCCTACTGCAACTATGACGATTTACTTACGTTGACAACGCTTCGAATATTCAAAATATATGAAAATAATTTTTCATACTTAATTTTTAAAACATAGTAGATAGGCATCACCTTTCATTTAATCCTATATTATTACTTTATGTGTTTCATAATAAATTGCGTAGTTGCATAACACTTCGTAATTAAGAAACGTTAACACTCATTAATTGCGCGACTCATCAAACAAGAGTTTCAATAAGTTATTAGTTATACATTAAATTATATAATTATGGCTATACATATATGCATATTGCAGCGAGTGGTAGTAACTTAGAAACTACGCCATAACATGTCGCCCTAATGTGTTTGTTAATACTTCTCTTGCCATTAAATCTAACGTCAGAACACAATCATTCAATATGGCAGTTATAGTTAAAAGTTATTAAATAATATATGTATGTATATAGGCATATATAATTATAACTCTTGAAATGCATAACTTGCTTAACGACAATATTCAAAGCTAACATAGCATCCGTTTTCGAAATCGTAATTATTTACTATTTGTATGAATTATATTTTTCGACAATAGCTTGAAATATAACAACTTAAAATGCTAACAGTGCTAAGCATATTAATACGCTGCGTAAGTGTGTATATAATTGTGCAATAATTACCCCGAACTCCATCCAAAGCGCATCGACAATACTGCCTACAACGGTGATCAGATCGAAAATATTCCACGGATCCTTGAAGAAGTTCTGCAATGGAACGCAATTACTGTTAAACAAAGTGTGTTTTATAAAACAGTTAAAAAAACTTCATAAGCGCAAGTACAAACCACTTCACAAATATATGTAAGTGTGGTATGTATAAGCCCTAGCAATGGCTGAAATTTACAATGGCGGTTTTCCAAGTGTTGGAGCTCCTCATAATGGAAATGCTTCGACACGTACATACTTGTATTAGTTGTTGTTTTTTTTTTCTTTGTTTTATTTTTGACTTATTTAATACTAAGCAAATGCAGTAAATGCAGTATTGCTTACTCCATTAAACTGAATTAGGCGAATGCGCTACCTACCGTACATCCAAACGCTATTACTTTTACTATTGTCTCCAAAAAGAAGAATAATGTGAATACCAGATTCATGTAGGTCAATATATCACTATGAGTTGGCGGTGCATCATGAAACTACAGAAAAATATCATCAACAACATGATTTTTGTTTATTTTTTTTGGGAAAGGGAAAAGAAAAAATATGAGCATCTATGAATCAACTGTATAGGAGGATGATATAAAGTTTTTTACTAAAGAAATAATTAAACTGCCAAGCTTACATTTGGTTTCGTATAGAGGATGCGTATTTTTGAATAATATTGTCTTAGAACGTAAAGAGCTGCAATCAGTCTGAATATGACTAAAAATTAAAAAGGTTAAATTATTTATTTTTATATTTTATAATGCGTATTTCCAGATACAAAATCAAATGTAAGAAGACAGACTGAAACGCCTGAAGTAATTAATACTAAGACAAACTAATAAATCAACCAACAAATAATTAAGTGGGCTGCAGGCATTTTATAATTTGTTTTAAAGTATTTCTTTAGCTTTTTCTTAATGAAATTAAGATAAAACTGCTAAACTATGTTATGTAAACGTTGTTATACTATTCCAATATTTCTGATGGATTGTTCTTAAATTTTTCTTAACTTTGTGAAAAAACAGACCCAAATTCCGCAAAGATCTAATATATGTTATTGATATGTGTATAATCTAGTGTTTCAAGCTTAGTGTATTCTAAAAAAATAGAGCTATTTATTAGCTTATTATTTGGTACAAGCTTTTTATAAATTTTTTCATTTATGTTGGGAATGTGATTATACTCGTATGTGAATGTTTATTTGCAATGCAACACTACAGCAAAAGTCTGTATTTACTAAATACGTAAATGGTGCATACAAGAATTTTATATATAATCGGTTAAAGTACAAAAACATGGTTATAACAAATAAAAGAAATTCTGTACATATAATAAAAGAAAACAGATGTAAATGTAAATATACCTTTTACCTCAAAAATAATGGAGTACAGGAGACGAACTGTGTTTCTTTGTTCATTTTCTTTGATTCATGATGTCACTAAGTCCTAAACGAATTGCAATATGGTTATTCCTATTTTTATTATTACTGCCTTTGCCTTAATTTGCAAATATATTTTTGCTAGTTACTCCGAAGGCAAAAACTTTGGTCTGTGTTTCATTTTGAAATAATACTGTGAGTAAAACAAGCCATAATGAACTAGTATTTCTTAAATGGCTGCCTTAAATATAAATCCATAGAGAATTTTATTATCCACATATAGAAAAATCATACAATCAAAGTTTGTAACTTAGGTCAACTTGTATAGGGATGTTGTTAAGGGAAATTAATGGGGTAAAACTTGTTTGATTATCAAAAATGGAAATGGTCATAGACTTACCATTATTTACCCTTCAGCTCTTTTTGATAGAATTAAAGGATTGGTTTTTTTTTCCTTAAGAGAAACTCTGGGGAAAACATAAAATATATATATATTTTGAAACCAGGTTTTTTGAAATTATTGCAGTCTATACCGTAAATTGACAAGCTTTAACAAAGTATTAGTGGGTAATGAATCTGCAATAGTAGGTGGTTTAGAATCGGCAAACCTGGAGAGTGGTGAAACGAACAAAGATGCAATGGGTTGGGGTATTCAAATAGAGTCAGAAATTAAGCGGTTACACTATTACCCTATTCTCTATTATGTTAATTTGATCGAATCAAATCGAAAAAGGCTTGTTTTTGTGCACTTTTGGACACATGTACACATAATTATTTTTACATCTTGCTAAAAATTCTAAAAAATCCAAAAATGCTATTTCAGAAGAGATGAATGTAAATGTGTGCTTAATGTCGTGCATCACAATAACCAAAGCTTAATTTTGTATTCACATGCTTTTTGTTAGGAGTTATTAGCAGACTCAAGACAATAAATAGTACTAAAGAAAAATTATTAACATGCCATGGTGCCATATAAAGCTTACCTGTTCATGTTTTGGACCGGCTTATCTGAACTGCGATAAATAGTTTATAAAAATAATGAATCCTGCACGTGGATTACACACACTTTACATTGTAAATTTCAGCTGAATGCAAGCTTAAAGCGTCAATACTATGCTGAGAATAGTTTAATGGAACATTTACAACAATTTTTATATTTAATTCAGCTCCTACAGTGAAGAACTGTATCGCTGCTTATGGATACAAGAGCATTCGTGCAAACCACCTACCTTAACGCCAAATCCAATGATTTTCAGTACAGTCTCAACGCTGAACATCCCCGTGAATCCCATGTTGATATATTTAAGTGATTTCTCATACATTTCACCTTGGTTATGATACTGCAGAAATGTATTATTAGTTTTTTTTTATTGTTTAGTATAAGCAAAATGTGTAAACCAATGATTTCTAGTTTGAAATTTCCAAAAAATACGAAAATATAGAATATAAATTAAAATGAAGATGGCATGTTTAAACAGTAAGTAGATATTGACATAAACTTACAGAGAGTTGCATGATAATTATTTTATAATAGTGTAATAGTATTTATTTACATAATAACGTTCATGTAAAATCTAAAGAGCTCCCTAAACAAACCAAACTACCATTTTTTGTTATTTTACAGGCATTTACTATTTGAAGCTTTGTATTGTTTGAAAATAGCTTTTGGTCAAAATTTAATTTTATTATTCAACATCGATACCATTTTTATAGCACGTTTTATTTTCGGCGAACATTTTCTTGAGCTCTGAGGACAGGAAAAGTCTACTGAGAGCCAAATCCGGAAAACGCGGTGTATAGGAAAAGTATAAAAAGTTTGAGGTCGAAATTTTTACAGGGAAAAATTAAATTGTTATGCAAATAAAATTGGCTTTAAGTATTATAAATATTAAGGAATAACCAAAATTTAAAGACTCCGAAATATCAAAGTATCCGCTTTACGCATTTTTCTCAAGCTGAAAGAGAATTGGTGGATTTTCAAAATTGGCAAATCACAAAAAAACGGGTTTTTACCCACTATCGAATATACACACCTTATAATTTTTCATTCTTTAACAATCAATTCTCGCCCAATAAGTATATTTTTTATAAATTGGTATGCTCTTGCCATTTATGCGGCTAAAAATATGTTTTTTCTATAACTTGAATATCACAAAGTTATGGCACACTTATGAAATTGGCATTAAAAATGACAACACTAAAAGAGTTCACCATAATTACTTAAATATTTATAAAAAACTTTAAGGTAAATAAATTGAAACACGTCGGTGCAGTGATGAGTAAACAAAAACGACTGTAAGGAAACAAATTGTTTTTGAATTTATAAACTATTGTATTTCATTTTTACATGCAAAATTTACACAAACAAGTATTTAATGGTTTGCATTTATTGTTCAACACCAACACGCAGTTATGTAATAGTTTTTTTTTTCAAACTTCACTTTCAAACTGTTTGTTCATAAAAATCTTCTTCTCTTCTGTTTGTGTGTGCTCCTTGTAATGCAATGTAGACTGTATGTGTATTCGACAGCATTAATTGAGTACGAACTTAAGTACTCGTACCATTTATACCTGCATTTTTTATTAGATTAGCAAAACTAGATGCAATATATATTTTTTTGTTACGAAATTTACTTTATAATGTCAATCAACACTACCCATCAGCAAAAATAAGTAAAATTAATATCCCTAACGAAATACACAATGTTTATAACTATATAAGTAAGTTAATAAATTTCAAAGGGTACGAAATATATGTACATGCACTTCTACTTACCTTCATCATAAGCAGTAAAGTATTGAACACAATTAGCATCATTATAAAATATTCGAATGGCGTCGAGACTACAATGCGCCAGACTTTGTACTTGAACGTGTTTCGATTTTTGGGCATATATCGTTCGAGCGGCCGAGCGCCTATCGTGAAATCTATGCAGGATTTCTGTAATTACGAAACATTTTTAATCAGCAAATATTGTAATAAGTTTTGGAAGGAAATAGTACATTGGAGGCCACATATCATGCATTGATTTGTGAATTTTGCTACAAAAATAAATAATATAAATATATAAAAAATACAAGGAAGAATGTGATTCTTAATGTAAAGATGGGTTTGTAAATCATATACAATATGTACATATTCATAAAGAAGTACTCTTACATAATATATAGAACACAAATTGTTTATATTGTCCCTACGATTAGAACTATTATATAGCGAAATGTGATGTCAGTGTATACATACATATTAGTGCCGACAAGAGTTAATTGCTAAACTCGACTTGAATAACTGGGAATTTCTGAAATGAGGAGTACATTATCTGCCTACTCGATACCTTATATATTAACATTTTGGAATAATAGCTAAAATGTGTGGATATTTCTTAAATTATTAATAATAAATATTTACGAATGTGTTAAAATTTTCAATATTTTTATTTTTATAAATGAGTACTTTAAGTATACTTAATTATTTTTTATCAAAGTTATTCGGTTCAAAGTATTCTGTAATTTTTGTTTAAAAAAAATTAAATGCAAATCTGGTAAAATAATTCAATACCTATCCACACCTTAACCGAGGTATCACTTCTTAAAATTGCAAAGTGCTTATAGACTCAGGAAGAACAGAATGAGCCAGGTGTGCCACTAAAGCCATGATATAGCACGTGATTTCAACTCTATTTGTGAATTAATCGCTTTTTTAATTTTAAAAAAAAATAAAACATGAACACATGATATTCTTGACACGTGTGTTTATGAAAATAGAAGAAAAACTTAAACTTTATCTTATAGTTCACTTATAAATAAAGAAAAACTCAAATATTTCCCAAATTCCAAATTACCTTAATAGTTATAAAACACATGTTTGATAATGTGCACTTATAACGATCTATTTTTATTTTGGCAACGTTACTTTATTTCTATCTTTTGTTATTCCTTCTTTTGCATTTCATAACTTTTCGGATGACTAAGTTTACTATTTGCTTATCAAAATGCCGCGTAAAGAGGTCACATTAGTGAAATATAAAATAATTTAAAATTTTCATGTTAAAGAGAGAAAATCACATTCAGAAATATGTAAAATCTTGTACAGAAACCTATCCACTACTCAACATAATGTTGGTCGCAGTAAAACTTAGGGTCAGGTTGAAAATAATCCAAGAAGTGGTCGCCCGGCAAATCTCGATGATCGCAAAAAATCTTCAATAAGGTGAATAATTCAAAAAGACCCGTTTCAAACTGCGATTAAATTTTGTGGAGTTTTTAGCCAAACACTTCAAAAAGACGTGCCAGCAGAAACTAATCGCAGAATAATAAAAGAGAGAAAACTTGGCTCATATACACCAAGGGAAAAACCCATGTGTCGAAGAAAAATATACTCCCAACGACTTGAGTTTGCCAAAAAATATAAAAAGTATCCTGTAAGATTTCTGGTGCCAAGTAATATTTGCTGACGAGTCTAAATATATATAATATATTGAGGTAAGATGGACGTTACAAAGTTTTTCGGCGGCCTACAGATGCTTACAGCCCCAAATTCACATTGAAAACTGTTAAGCATGGAAGAAGAGATATGATGGTTTGGGGTTGTATGGAGTCTGCAGAGGTCGGAAGCATAGAATTTATTGAAGGTATGATGAACTATAAGATGTATATCCTTTTACTTTTTCCAAGATATGACCCAAAGCACACTACAGTAAAGAACTGGCTTTGATTATTGTATAATGTTCCACATCTGCTAAAACCGCTTCCGCAGAATCTGAATCTCAACCCCATTGATTAGTTTCATCAATGCCTACACGACTTATCGAAGTTATAATAATGAATGGATAACCCACTATTTATTAAAAATAATGTAACATTATTAATTATTGGTAAATTTACGAAATTGAAAAATTTATCACGAGTTTTGTGGAATCGAATTGGTAATCATTAAACTATTTCTTAATTTATAAGTAAACTATAAGAAAAAGCTTCAGCTTTCTCAACATGACTTTAGTGGCGCACTGTAATTCCATCGTCACTTTCGTTAAAAGACTAAATAATGTGTAATGTAATGCAAGAAAAAGATTCATGTAATATTTATGTTCTGAAATCCTGTTTAATTTCATTAGAACATGATATCCCTTACTAAGTAGTGATATAGCTGGCCAATACTGCATTGTGAAAGCTAGCGAATGTAGGATAACTAATTATAAGTCATTATTATAACTTAACGCAAGCGTGTCTACTTCTAAATATAAAATATGGTATTATAAGAATCGTAGAAATATAATATAATATTTTTTTAAAACTATAGTATTATTTGTTATTTTAAGTGATGTTTATGTTTTATGCATATCCAACCATGTAAGAGTGTTTGCAGCAGCTTTTAATTTTTGATATTTTAAATGCTTTGCAATACACGATCTGATATTATCAATTTCCGGTAAATGTACAACATTTATATATATTCATTAAAATTGACATATATTCTAGCTTCTGAAGGACTATCGGGTTGTAGTTCCAAAAAATGCTTTCGAGTGTTATTAGCTTCCAGTCCTAAAGCTATGTATAAAATTAAAAACGCTGTGGTAAAGCCCCGAAAGTTCGTAACAGAGATTAATTTGAATTATTATAGTGAAATGTGTCCCTAGTGGTGGCTAAGTAGTATTCAGGACTTTCGTATTTTTTAAATGTGAAAGCTGAAAATCGATTAGCGGTACTTTCTTTGTAATGAATATTTAGCATTTGTTTTATATATTAGTACTGGTACATCTAAATCACTGGCGTGAAATATTTAAATTTTGTGTGAATTTGGGAGTGGTGATGTGTACTGGATGTAGTGTCTTGTGACTATACTAATTACTAAACTATTCTATTGAATGAAGTTTGGTCTAAAAAGCGTTGTGTATAAAATCTAAGTTTTATATATACACTTTTAAAAGTTCATTGACACATTAAGCAGTTAAGTATGCACAACGTAAAATATATTTGAAGAAGTCTGTATTTGGATGATAACATACAAGAAACCAAATTGCGTTTTATTCACAACATTGACACTATGCTCTAGATTAAGGTGGCAACATTTGTAAACAAACTGCTTTACAACACACATATACGTAAATTATTTGGCTATTAAATTAGTTAATGTAGCTCACCTGGTTTTTATCAATTTCACCATCTTGTAACTCAGCCTCGCCTTGCTCTTGAAATGTTATGATAATCAAGGCCACGAATATATTCACGAAGAAGAATGGAAATACAATGAAATACACAATATAAAATATGGACATTTCGATCCGGAAATTTTGTATGGGACCCCTATCTTCATACGTGGCAGCCATTGAGTGTTGTAGAACTCTATTAAATTTTGAATATTTATTATAACAATTAATTGGCTATAATATTCAATATACAGTAAGGTGAATTGTAATAGTAATATATATATATGTATATGCATTATTCATCTAGTTACTAGCAATATTTCGAGCAAATAACTACTTATGACTATATATCTTCGCAGTATTCGATAATAATACATATTGTACAGTTAGTTTTCATAGAGTTTGCTTACTGTGGCCATCCTTCGCCAGTCTGTACAGCGAAAAGCGTCAGCATTGCCGCCGCTACGTTGTCGTAGTGAAAACTACGGGGTCGCCAAATGCGCTCCTCCTGCTTTGGAAGTAACTCGTCCTCCTCATATTTAAAATAGTAACCCCTTGATTGTTTTTTTTTATAAGAATTGGCGATGGAGTTGAAAAAGTAAATTTGCTCATTTTCTAAATTTTTTTAAATCAAAATTAAGTAAAAAGACTAAAAAACTCAAATAATTGGCAAACGCCTTAAATAACAAAACTGATCACAACTAACTGAGGATGTATAGTAACAATAAAAAGATGCAACAAAGGTGATAGTGAAAGTGAGAGTGAAAGCGATAGGTGAGAGTGGTAATGATAATGTTGAGAGTTACAGGAAAGCTTTGCTGTTTGGCGGAAGCACATTTTACCGCCGCTAAGCTGTTGCAAGGTAGTGTACAAAAAAGTTGTAACAATATGAGATAGTATAGTGAGATATGTAAATGTGATTTTGTATGTTTTCATATGTATGTGAATCGTTTGTCAGTTTTGTTTGCAAAGCATACACATACGGTTGATTAGAGGCAACCATTTTATTGAACAGGGAAAAATAAAGTCATTTAGGCGTAAAGAAATAGTAAATGTTACAAAATTGATATTAGCAACATAATAAAGTAGAAAATACTTAGTACAAAGTTATTAAAAGCTACCGCAATTAAACTACCTAGAAAGGAAAAAGAGATTCGTTTAGTCTACTTGGAAGTAATACGCTAGCAAATGTCTAGAAGCTCTCCTCCCTATTGCTCGTTAATGTTTTTATGAAGAAGAAGAAGATGTTTTAAATATATTTAAACAACAAAACACGTTAATGTCGGTTGCACCGAAGCAATAATACAAAAGATTCGGTACAAGAACTTGATTCCTATCGTTCAGTTTGTATGGCAACTATATGCTATATAGGCAAAGATATCTTGTAAAATGAAAAAGTTTCAATATACAAAGGCTTGATTTTGATGGATTAGTTTTGTATAGCAGCTATTTGCTATAGTGGTCGGATATCGGTGATTTCGACACATAAACAGTTTCTTGAGGTGAAAGGGGTCTAGAGACTAGTTTGCGTATATGCAGACGGACAAACGGACATGGCCAAATCAACTCAACTCGTCACTGATCATATACTTTTTAGGGTCTCAAACAATTCCTTTTGGTGTTATAAATGGAAGAATTGAAGGTAAGGGAATCTTGTTCTACTCCTAACATTTTGTTGAAAATATACGAAAACAGAACTAACAAAAATTTGTTTTCTTTTGTACATTACATTATTTACAAGTGTACCCAACAAAAAGAGACTTCGAACCTACGCATAAAGGAAAGTTATTTCTAGATAGAAAAAAGTTTCTATGTACGAGTATTTACAAATATTCTAATTTATAGATCTCTCTGAAACGCTAGCTTCCTAACCGTCTAAAAATAAGAAAAATATTGTGAAATTAAAATGTTAAAAAGCTATTTATTTTATAAACATTTGGAAATTATTTACAATTGAGACGAGTTAATGGAAATTTCCCTATTTTAAATATAGTTATTTATTTTTAACTTTTCGAATAACTCTATTAAATATTTGAAAAGTATATTTTTTATAAAAAGCTTTTGAGGTTGTTTGAACTACATTATAATCAAGCTGTTTATACTGTTGTGGTAGAGCGGCGATGTCGGCTACAAACACACACAGACGTAGAAACGTAAAAATATACTTTTCTTTTGAAAGTTCATTGCACACGAAGGCAAACAGTTAAAACAACAAGATATGAAAATTCTTTGTGTTTTATATTTGAGCGAGTGTATGTAAGATTAACAACAATAACACAAAAGAAAGTTAAAATACGGGAACGGTGTGTAAATGTATGTATGGGAACAATTGAGGAACACACGATTTAGATATTTAAAAAAAATTAACAGGTTAGAGTTATGTATGTATATCCAAAATATGTCAATTAAAAGGGATACATTTTTTTCCAAATTGAACGTGAACTCAACGGAAATGAACTGGCTACTGCATGGGACTACGAACAATAAAAAGCTTTTAGGCTTGAGATAATATTTTTTTTGCTAATATTATTATTTTTTCTCAGTTTTTTTTTTTTTAACTGGATCCTGTACGTTTATCAATGCTTTATTAGTGAGTGGGTGTATAACCAAATTCTTTGAGAAATCAGATTATAAGCGTTGAATTAAATTGAAGCCTAAAGTTAAGTCCTGATTTTTGGTTTGTTCATTAGCTTATTGGTTTATTGCAAACATGTGTTCATTGTATTAAAAGTGTATGCGTGTTCGAGCGTGTGTTTCATTTTGCTTTGCTGTGAGTTCTTGTTAAGCGCGTGCTACAACAATAATAATATTAAAGCTTATTAAGAAATCTTCTGGCAGTAATATGGACTCTTTGGTTAAAAGTTGAGTTGACCAATTTAATAAAATGAATTCTTGCACTTTTCCATCTGCTTTCGTTTCATCGTTTCCTGTCTGTTTTAAGTTTTCTTTCAATTATACCATTTTCCATAACAAAATGCAAAGAAATAATCAAAAGTTACACATTCGGATATAAGAAAAAATTTATGCAATTATGTATGTATTAAATATTTATGTATGACGCAATCTTCGACTTTACTTTTGAATTTTGTTTGATTTGAATCGCGTGAGGTGTGGTAAACATTTATGAGTAGTTATTGAAACAACTTCTGTTGGGGCAACCCCTTTTTTCGATTTTCTTTTCAATTTCCTCTCGTATATATTTCATTTGATTTTCTGCTTTGTCTCTTTTATCTCGGCTTTTGCACTTCTTTGCTTCTGTGATTGTGCTACGTTCGGTAGGCGTACAATCAAACAAACAAACAAGGCGGGAAACTTTAAAATGCTACTCTTACATTCTGTTTAATCTGTGCACGCTTTATTATAAAAAATGTGGTAAAAGTTATATTAAAAAATATTGATACTGGATTAAGTGAATTCAGGGGAAATATAAAAGTTCCAAAATTGCTCTCTTCGTGCCAATCGTGGTCACAAAGGTTGGCTCTTTTTACGCCGTTCTCCTTCACTCCTTATTCCGGTATAATGTGGGAAATTTTAACGGTTATTGCACATTTTGGAAATTCAGTGCTAATTGTATGCTTATATTGGTTTGTACAGTGTTTGCTTCCCTAGTGCATGTATGCCATTTCTCCATGTTTTGTGGTTCGGTATCTGTTTGGAAGGTATGCCCTGTACTAAATATATGATAATATGCCTGTTGACCAAACTCTGCCTGGGTTATCGTATTTTATTAAATTTACTTCCAAACCTTTATTTGTTACTAACTTGTATAAGCCTTTTATCGATTCTCGTAATATTTTATAATAAAGTATTGATAACTGCGTACTTAGCCTGGTACTTATCTCTAAATATACATAATGTATGTCAAGGCCCTAAAACGATCGAACAGGGGAGGTATCAAGAACAGTATTAGAAAGTAGTATTGCATTGATTCAATCCAATTTCGTAAATTATTAGGCAACCCTATTTTTTTCGGTACAACACAAATACCTTTTCGCAATTATTTAATTGCATATTTAAATAGCTCGATATGCCTCAACATACAGATCTTATTTAAAATATGGGATTCTTTTTTCTAAAATATAGAAAGAAAGGGTAAAATACCCTACTACATATACCGTATGCAAGGTTTCTGTAACTGCCATGAATGTTTACAAAAATAGTTCAACAGTTTTACAATGGATCAACACCCGTATGCAAATCTATCTAATAATTAATTGAAATTCATATATCACATACGTGTTTTGCTGATAGATATCTCAAATGTAGACACACTTATTGATCAGCCTTTAAAAAACTTGTTTATACATCTTTGTAAGTATGCTGTAAGTATTTGACCTAGCTGAGGATTACTTTCAAGGTCATTTCATCAAACCATTTTCAAGCGATCAATAGCTTAAAGTGATGCTATCTCTGCGAGTATATTTCGTGTTTTGATAACACATTATTTCCAAATGGGAAATCTGTCCCATTTTATTCAACGCTCAACTACTGGTTTGGTAAGTTCCATCGTACTGGTAACATCGCTTATATTTCATGTTGAGAAGTTGGTCACCACCTTTCTACAATTCACATCATAGTTTGGTGAACTTGAGAAGTTTTCGATAGTCATGTAATGTTGCCACTCTACTTTAGGTTAAGGTAAGAGCGTACCATAGAGCTGATCTTTAAACATGTTAATTTGTATACAGTTTTCTGGCTTTTTGGATTGAGTCAATGCAAAACGAATTTTTCGAAAATTCCATGACAAATACTTTCAAATTATGATGAAGATTGTATCATTCGTTGGTGAGTACTAGATCTAACGATATATTTAGCAATTATAACGTTTAAGCAATCTTCGAAAACTATTCGAACTCACTAAAATTAATTCCAAGACATATATAAAGTATATATTGAATATGGTATACAAAGTTTCAGTAAGGGTATTAGCAACGTAATAAAAGTAAAATGTAGTTTTTGAAAACCAATTAAATATGTCGGTGGAAGTAAAAATTGAACGCAACGGTTTACAGTTAAGTATAGAAATATCCAGCGATGCGTTCTAAGGTAACGCATTCATATCGCATATCATTTTTATCATAAATAGTTCGTATCCAAAAAACAGAGCTAAACAAGTTTTCTACAATAATTTCACTGACTAGATGGTTCTAGCTTTTTGTTAAATTAAAACATGAAAACTACATACATATTCAATTCAAAGACTGAAAACAATAGAGGATTAATAGAAAAAGCTGGAAACTAAATATAATATATTGTTCTATTTAATATATTATCTAAAGTATATATAGGGGAAAATATATCATTGAAAGGGGCATATGCACGAGTATAACTTTGTGTAGGTCAACATTTATATAAGTATGTATGTATATTCATGTCAGTATGACTGGTTGTAGAAATATTACAGAAAACATATATGTACATATATATTTGTATTGTACTAAAATGAATGAATAGTATATTTCTCTTTAAGTATGCGGAAACATTAAGAACATTTGTACGCACATTATAATGGAATCTACATCGACTGTAACACTATACTTAAAAAATATAAACGTCTAAAAATTGTAATAAAACAGATAAGTTGTTCAGTATAAGGAAAGTGAAGTTTTTAACTAAAAATTAAAAAAAAAAAAATTAATAAAATTGAAAAAAAATATAGAGTTTGTTTTACTTACTGGCACTCTTCGGAAGAATGTTTACTTTCGTCCGTACAATAAAAAAATTTTCCATTGAACAATTGTACACCAATTACGGAAAATATAAATTGAAATAATATGTACACGATTAGAATGTTAACAACATTTTTCAATGAATTCACTACGCAGTCGAAGACGGCTTTCAATTTTGGTACACGCTTGATGGTTTTCAATGGTCGCAGGACGCGCAGTACGCGCAACGATTTGATGGTTGATAAATTTTGTCCAGCGCTGCTACCGCTCATATCGAAACCGAAACTAACAGCAGCGCATACAACGACCACAGCATCCATAATATTCCAGAATTCTCTTAAATAGCTGCCTGGATGTAATATAACGCCTAAATCTACAATTTTTAGTAACATTTCTATTGTGAATACGCCGGTAAATGCATAATCGAAATAATTTAAGATTTCGTTTCGTGACGAATGCTCACGAACAGGATCTTCGGCTGCTAACGCTATCGATGACAATGAGATGACGATCATTATGAAAAAATCAAAATATCGCAAATTAACAACCCAATGTGCGCCGCGGCGTATACTAATTGGCGCAATTTTCCAAAATTCATTTATTTTTAAAATCCATTTCCCAAATGTTTTCGGTTTCATGTATGTTTTTTGTTGCGATTTTTTTTTTTTTTTTTTTTAAGGTATTTTGTTCGTTTGTAGGTCAACAGTTCATTAGTTGTTTGTTTAATTTTGATCAAATCGTTTTATATTAGTTTGCATAATTTTGTTGAATCCACATTTTCAAGATTTTGATGCATTTTGTGCAGTTTCCGAATTTGCGTTAAATTTGTTTTGCAGTGCGCAGCGTTAAGGAGGTGCAGTGAGGTATTCGGTAGTTTTTGGTATTGGTGATATATTTTCAGCGTTTGTTGGTAGTTTGTTTGTTGAGCATATGGATAGATGGTGGTGATTAATGTAATGGAAGCGATTTGCAATGCAAATGATGGCGTTTGATAATACAAAATGAAAATCAAAACGTTTGCGGAATTTAATGAAACGATAAAAGGAAAAATGTAAGAGAAAAGTTCATGAGTCAATATTATTTAGTCAGTTATTAGTGTGGGCATATGTAAAGACACATAGAAAAATATTACATATTGAAATAGAGTAGAGAGTTACATAAAATTATTAATTAATTTTAATGCTTATGATAATATTGTGTATTATTGTATTCTTAATTACTCTATTATATTTTACGTATGTATGTATATAATATATGGTAAATTTTTTAAATATTTTCAGAAAAATGTATTAAAATAATAACTTTTATGTAATTTTGCACCACTTACTAGCTAAAAACTCATTAATAAAAGAGAAATTCTGAAAAAAATGTATTACCCGCTTTAATTTTGAGTTTATCCAAATGTATGGCATTTTTTCGTACTGTTTTCTTTGTTTCTTTTTTTCAATTCGTAGAAACGAGAAGTACACCACACAAAAGTTTTTCTGAATGACTGCCTAGAGTTTGGTCAGGGTATTTTTCCATAAGTTTAGATGTTGAGAAAAATTTAGAAAAAAATACCGTTGGAGAGTGAGCTGACATAATATACTTTCAAACGATCCGCCCAGAGGGCGGATGATTCACTCCTGTGAGAGCTGTTAATATGCACCAGCTTTAAAATTGTTTAAGAATTTTTACAAGTTTATAATAGCAATGTCTTTCACTTCTTCCACAACAGCTGGCCAATAAGTTTGATTATTAATATATATATTATTATATATTTTGCTTATAGCCGATTGCAATATTGATACATGGATTATATTCGTCGTTGTCAATATATATTCAAAGGTTCGAAGCGTAATTTATTTTTGATTTGGACAATAAATATTTTACAAGGCCAGTATAAATAATTAAAAATATGAGCTTAAGAGTGGAAACTCATACCTTAGGGCCAGGTGAGGCTGTCGATAGCCCTGTTGTTGATAAGTAAATAATGGTTTTTCAGACAATATAGCTTAAATAAAATTTAAATAAAATAGCGACTTTGAATAAAATAATATATACTTTTATATGTAAGTAATAATAATAAAATTGTCTTATAAAAGTAACTTAACTATACTTACTACTAACACTTATTTAATAAATTTGCTTCGCTCTCCAAAATACAATAACAACACCTCTTTCAAACTGCTATTTCCATAGGCATGATGTGCCTACCCGCCCAGAATCTAAGTATTCTACACTCACGCATTCACTTTCACACAAACATTTAACTAAAACATGTAATTACGGGTTCGTTGGTGATAGTATAAACATAGATGAATATGGCAACATTGGTTTCGGACCCTCCGTCACTTCCTCTTCCTCCTTCTTTTCCTCTTCTTTCTTTTTACTTTTTGCCTTATTCGGTAAGCTTGCCCCGTCACCGTTCTCCCCGTGAACACCGTCTGCTTGAAGCGCCTCCATTTCTTTTTCAAGCTCCTGCAATTGCTTCTCCTTATCTTCCTCGACTTGCTCCTCTTCGGCAGCTGTCAATTCTTGGGCATTCGCTAAATTATCGACAGCGATAGCCAAGAATACGTTTAACAGTGTATAATTACCGAAGAGTACCAAAACGATAAAGTATCTGCAGCGATTCAGAAAGAATATATAATTTAAAATGTAGTATTGCCACATTCATAACTTTAACAAATGTGTAGATTTTAAAAATGTCGCGTACAGTAAGGTACAAGTCAGCGTAAAAAGCGTAGAAAATATAGTTGAAATGTAGAAACTGTGGTCATTAATTTTCTACTTGTATAAGTATTTTATAAATAATATATTATATATATAAATATTTCCACTAAATTATTTAAAATAAATAAAGAATTCGTTATTTCGATAACTAACCAAGAGATTATTAAAGTGTGATGTATTGTAAATGTGCAGAGGGTTGAGTAAAAGTAAAAAGTTTATGAATAGTTTAATGAGCTATTGTGTAATTAATGTAATGTACTTGGTGTAAACTTTTAAAATGCATGATAAATATTATGAGAAAATTAATAGGTATGATACCATATGTATATTGGTGCAGCAGCAAAACTGGATTATAACAAGAATTGTCTCTAAGCCAAACTTTTGCAAAGAGTATCAAAAATTAAGGAATAAAGATTACCCTACGTCCTAAACAAGAAGAACTGTCAAACATTCAAAGTAATTGTAAACAAAGATTTTCCCCTTCCTTCTTGCTGTTGTTGTAGCGGCAGATTTCCCCTTCCTTCGATTATGACGACAAAGGCATTTCAAGAAAAGTTAAGGGGATAAATTTACGCAATTGCCATATCTATCATTCTTGAGTAGTGCAAGAGGTAAAGCAAGCAGTCTTATGGCCAGTTCACATAGAACTTTTGCTTTGCTTTGCGTCAGACATTTGTTTGGACAGGAAAGTTAAATTTACGCTTTTGTATGAGTTCGATATGTTCACATAAAAAGTTTTCGGCGCGAAGCCAAGCAAAAAGTTGGGCAACCCTCAACTTTTTACTCTTTGCCAAGCAATCGTCGCCATTATTAGAGAGAAAAACTCAAAGCAAGGCTTTCATTGTGCCATCCCCATTGTTTTCTGCGCTTCGTTGTTTCAGTGTGAACTGTCACGTAAAGAGAGGAAAGTTATATGTGAATGGGCGTTTATTAATTCTACTTTCTCTGCTTAAGCTGGAAAACTTGGAAATTCAAAACTGGAAGTTATCCAAAATTCGTTTTTATTTAAATTAAACTTATCAAAATCGTGTTTGCTGCTGCCCCAAAACTCGGCTCATATCATATGGTTAGTATGTGACAGTGAGTACTCTCCTTTGTTCGTTAACGTTAAACACGCCAAAATTCCTGTTCTTTACATCACTGAAGACGTTTTCTTCGTATTTATTTTGTTAGTTCCTTAATTTAGTTTTTACAATATTATAGCTCAAATATACATAAAAGTATTCGTACAAGCCATATATAGGTATGTATTTTTACACTTTGCAAAGTAATAAACAAGTATGATGTTAGATGTTGGAGAAAGGAAGCTTACAAATGTAAATTAAGCAAAGCTTCGTTGGTGCTAGCACGAAGAAAAAATAAAAACAAAGATTATTTAAAGCGCATATACAAATTACATACAAAGTGCTTACATTGAGCTTTCGTAGGAACTCGATTAAAATCCCTCATATAATTTCATTTGATAGCAATACTATTTATAATTTTATGAATGTGCAATGCACTCAGATGAAAATATATTTCGTTCACAAATCTTCCTGACACTTTAAGTCATTTTAAATAATTTCATTTGGATATTAAATATTTAAACATACTTTTAGTTATAATGAACTCGGCGTGTTGTTCGAAGTTTATAAATAAAATTTTTAATCACATGTATTATATTTTTATCATTACATTTTTTTTTCTTATTGTAAACATATATAATATTATATAATATGCAAGTGAAATATGCCAGCGTTCACACAATTCTTCATTATTTATCAACGTAACCGAGAAGGCAATGAGGTTATCTTGGTCTTCAGACAAGTTCTTCAAAGCCAAGGCTGATCGATTATCATTTCTAACGGCATATTGAGCTACACATATCTAATTATCTAAGTGGAGTTGGAACAGCTAAACTAATTAATAACTGTAATTTTATATTTGTATAAAATTGATTTGACTTGATATATTTTTGACTAATATGGGAGTGGTAAATTTTTGACCGAAATTCTGATATTACATATAAAAACATCGCTATGTAGAAAAACAACAGTTTTTGTCGTTGGCGTAGAAGTGTAACACAATAGTGAGTTTGCGCGGCCCACTTTGTGTAGAGCTATTGCGTACATACATTTTCCTGAATTACATACCATATATGTATGTCTAGCAGATGCCTCAATATCATAAGAGTTTCACCTGTCTCGATTAACCTCATTTCACGATCATCCAAGATAATTTTGTGGACTTATTCGATGTTTTCGTTTTTACCTCGTTTGGCTGTACACTAAGGAATTTATTTTTTCGCCAAACATAGTGATTCACTAAAATACGGAATGCTTTCTATTCCGTTCATTACCGAAACTTGCGTCTCTCAGATTGTTTTATCTCACGAGGCAATTATCTGTCAGCTGTGAATTTTTTTCAAGATTGTTTCTTAATTATTAAATCTACTTACAATTAATTAGAAACATTAAATGGGGAGATAAAAAGTGCTATATCCACAGTCCACATGTTCTTATTCGAAGCATCTTGTTTGGACCTATGAAATAGAATTGTGTGAAAGCTGACATTTTGAGCACAATAGATAAATTTTTTTTTTGAAAAATATATTTAAACTTCTTTAGACATAAATATTGTATATAAATGTTCGTTAGTTCAGAGAGCATTAAAAAATCTGTGCAACTAAAATGTCATAAGCAAATAAAGGAAAGCAATTGCCGTATGCATAGCTTATAGGTAGTTATGAAAAGGCGTTAATATGGTGATATATTTTAGTGAGTAATTTTAAATAGTGCAGAGAAATTTATTTAATAGGCTTAGTATATTTTCGCTTCCGTCGTAATAGCATGCTCAATATCAACCAGAGTAAACTACACACACTTTAGCATTTATTTCAAATGTACAAACATTTTCTTGGTCTGATATGAATATTGTCGCTCAAACCCCAAAATCGTCTACAAGAGGCTATTGCTGTTTCATTTGGTATAGTTTGTACCATTCACTACTCTTGGCGAATCGAATTCATGGTCATTAAGTTTACGTTCACAAATCACAACCCTCCGTTATTAGAATTAGAATAGAAAAATTATAATTGAAAATTCCAATTTCTGTAGTTTGTTTAGTTGTTGCAATCGAGAATCCAGCTATTATTTTCTTTACGCAAAATAAATCTAAAAATAGAAATTTACTTATGTTATTCGCAATTCGCCAGCGCACTGATGGACTTATAAGTATTTGGCTAGTAGCTGTATGAAATTTGTTATGCGCGTAAAGTTTTTGGCTGTATCTGTTTAAAAGTAAAAGTAAGTAGCTGTAATGTCAAATAAATTTAGGCAAAATACTTTATCCTTTGAAACTAAAGTCTAAATCTTGGAATAGCCTGGCAAATATTCAAATTTGTGAGCACCGACAATGTCGAAACTTAGATACTTTTCGAAAAATATTGACCGTTTGACTGGCTAAGAATTAGGATATTATTTCTGGAGTACGACCTTCCAAATCATACCTACAATTTTGGGTATGGCCATTAAAAATAAGGTATTGTTTAAATTAAATAAGCATATACTTGAAATACTTAGCGAAACTAACAAAAGGTGTTAATTTCCAAACTTAGAATTCAGAATTATTTGTTTTGGCTATTTCGTGTGGTTTTTTTTTAACTATGATATAATTGATTATTTCAAAAAGATATTTGATATTTTTCTGGAAAATTCGGTATACCATAGGTGATTTAGACTCCATGAAACATATACTCTTCAATCCATTGGTCGTAACGTCCTTTAATAATTCTATCAATACCAAAGTTTTGCATCGCGATGCAAATGGTGCATGATATGTGACTTAAAATTATACAAATATATATTTATTTGTTTTGGTTAAATATAAGCCATTTTGAGCATGCTTTTACGAACAATAAAGTAGCCTCTTATTCTCAGTTTTGTTTTTCAACTGTTACTACCGATTTATTTAAAGAAATTAAAAAAGTGCGATGAAGTCTACTTCTAGTCAAAAAAAATTTTCTTTGGTATTTACTCCTTTGTGGGGTGAATTTTGTGAATGTTTCTACAAACATTGCAGTTTTGAAAATTGCAATCTTGTACAAACTTTCGAAAATTCAGCGCATTATACATACACAGGTGATTATAGCCCATCTTTTAAAGCTGTCGTTCAGCTTATAGTGATTGTACACATTAATGGTTCGACGTTCAATAACGGGCGACAAAAACAACAGTGCTTACAACACATGTGCAATTACAAATTCTCTTACTTATCTCTTAAGCACGAGATATAGTTTTCCTTACAGAATGATTGGCATATGATATAAATATAGTAACGTTTTTACCTGAGCGATTTTTCGGATATTATTATTGGACTTTTTATTTTTTTCTTCTTTTATCGGTACAGTTTTTCGTTTTGCGTAGCAATAATAATTTTGAAAGCTCGATATCCCACCGTATTGATAAATATCATTTCATTCGGTATTGACTAACACTTCCTTATAAACTAACATTTAGTAATACAATGAAGTATTAGTGAATACGTTTGCGTATTTGTGTATATTCGGGAGACTGAACTAATACCTACCAAAAAAACTGGAATATGTTCAATCTATTAGAGAACCCAATTTAATTAAACTTTTCAAGGATTATATTCTAATTAGAGTTTTAAATTGATAATCAGAATCACCATAGATTACTTCAATTTGTCTAGATTAAGTCAAATGTAAAAAAAAAATTTCAAAAGAGACGCAGGTGAAAATTAATTTACAAAATTTGCAGTGAGCTTAGATCGAAATTAATTGGATAGCTTATAGTCAAATGCAGACAAGTTTAGAAAAATTGCAAATAAATATTAAAACATATGGATACATATAAAACGAATATATGAATGATAACTGAAAACTTTCTCTTCTGCAATCTCGTAATCCTCAATAGTAAGATAAAGGATTAGAACAGCCAGCAATTGAAGGTAAAGGTTGAATTTGGATAAAACGAAAAATGAAGAAAACGTAACTAATGAACGAGTATACGAGGTTTTACTACTAGTCGTCTGCAGGAACAACTTACACAGAATAAATCATTCCTTTTTTATAGCCACCTTGTGATTTAATTCCCTGATACATGACTTCATTCCAATCTTCACCGGTTAGAATTTGAAAGACTGTAAGTAAGGCTATGGGGAATGTGTTGAAATTCGTTTCGGGGGTACCGCTTTTAAAACTAAATTGCCCGCCAAACAATTGCATGCCAAGTAGTGCAAATATTAGAATGAATAAGAAGAGCAGGAACAATAGTGAAATGATGGATCTCATCGAGTTCAACAACGAAATCACAAGATTTCGCAAGGACGACCAATATTTGGTCACTTTGAAGATACGAAGTAAACGTAGCGCTCGCAATACGGATAAACCGAATGAACCGCTTTTCACTTCGGACCATATAACTTCGAATATCGAACCACTAATGACGACACAATCGAATCGATTAAACGACGATTCGAAATAGGTGCGCGGTCCAAGCGCATACATTTTGATGAACATCTCCGACATGAATAGACCCAAAAACACATATTCAGCGTAATCTGAAATTAGAGAGAAAATAATGAATATTTATATATAATATATATGTATAATATTTGCAACGTAGTTTTATAAAATGAAATATATATAATTATCCCATCAACTGATGGGTGTATAAGGTTAAAAATTTCATTGTTTGCTTTTGTTACAAAATTAGTCTGTCCGCCCAACCGTTTACGAAAAATTATTTGACAACTCAAACTGAGCTTGTGATAAACATAATTCTACGCCATTTTATCGTTATATGTAAAGGGTCTACCAAAAAAAATGGCGTGATGTTAAAATGAAAAATGACACTCAAAAAAATTGGTTGTGTTTTTTTTTTATGCCACTTATGATTTGAACAAAATGTGCATTTAGGCTATACTTTCGGATATACCATAGTGCGCTGAATGTTGTCTTCGAGCTCCTCGAGCGTTCCTGGTCGATTGGCGAAAACTTTCGATTCAACATACCCCCAGAGAAAATAATCTAGAGTGACGGAAACTTTCGTAATTACTTACATAAAAAATCTGTTAAAAATTGTGGTTGATCATAGTGCTCTACTGCGACGCACATAGTGTTCAGGAATACGAGTACGATGACAAACCAATAGAACCATTGTGTTTTCACAGTGTGTCGTATCCAGAAGCGGAAGCGCTTTTCAGCCCGCCAAAAGCCCGTACAACTGCCTTGAGGTTTAGGGCGTGATTTTAGATATCCTGTTGTCGGAGTTGCAAAAAACGTTTGAATTAGTAAAATCCTTGAATTGTTTAAATCACATATTACATCGAAAGGGAATGATCATTTGTAATGGATACATGTAAATATATATGTACTTAGATAAAAAATGTAGAATCATGACTTTTTTTAGCAAAAATATACATCGTACTTCAAAAATAGATTAAAAATTCATAAGCATCTGCATATTTACTATGTATTATCTATATGTATTTATAAATGTTTGTAGGTAACCAGCCATTGACAGAAACTTTACGAAGGAGCTTTAATTCTGATATGTAAAGTGCATGGCCCAAGTTATTTCCAGGCAACAATGCAAAGTGTGTTAGGTGCCACATATAGTCTTAAAATATTATGCTATTTTAAAAGAGAGAGCTCTTTCGGAAATCTTTCTGAATAGATTGCTTGAAGCTAATTTAGTATTGCTTACTGATGTATTTCGATCAAAGATGAACAGCTCCCAGTATGATAAATGTAGTCAGATAACAAAGGCAGGGACACCGTTCACAGTGTAATCGATATGAGGTTGGTAATCCAATTAACAATTGTTTTAGAATTTTTGAATTGGTCACCTTTTGTTGCTACGATTAGAGGCTATTAGAATTTCCGTTGATGTCAAAGGGTCACAACCATCCATTTTTAAACACTATTAATTTATAATTCTGTATGGAGTTATATTGGCTGCGATTAAAGCGAAATATGGGATATTTATCTATTAAGGTTTTCCCTGATATAAGATTAATTACAGTTTCCCTACAACTTCGTATCTTGTTGTTGTTTATAGAATCAATTATGTGAAAGTGATGCTTCTTTTGGTATACTGAATTCTTGATAACTCCTTTTTGGGCTCTACAACCAATGTTTTTCAAAGACCTATTCGTAATTTCTTAATGAAAATACTTTTTAAATAGTTATGAGTATATATGAGTTTGCATAGCGTTCGCAAGCTAAGTGGATAAATGACAAATAGCTTACATTAAAAGCAGCTAAATATTTGTACGAGTATACTATAGTATTTTTGCATAGCTAAAATAAAAATTAACACATGAAAGGGTTAAACAGTAAATGAACTTGAACTTAAGTCAAACTGGTGACAGTGTTTGTATGGGAGTAAATGTGTAGACTTCTGATTTAAGCTGCTCTGCTTATTATTTTATTGATATTACCGAATGGAATTTAGCTGTGCATATTTTGCATTAAATGGTGTTGGAAAAGATTGCATTAGTTTGAAAATGTAAATTACTATTTTTTAGATGTTACATTTAATCTGCACTGAGTTCCCGCCTAGAATGAACAGGTTAATAAAAAAAATGCAATAAAAATTCATCTCCTAAATATTCCAATCATTGAAGGAATAATGAGCCCTTCACACAGCCTCCTAATCGATTCAATAACGACTATAATCATAATTGCATTGATGTTTAAATAAATAGAAAAGACAAATAGAATTTGTCATTAAACATGCATTTTTGAGCAATTTATTTACATTCCTATTAATAGAAATATATTGGGTATTCAAATTAAGTACTCTATTGAATTTAAATGATATACTATAACCCGAAATGCCTCAGATGTGCGACTATGCATGATATTGCTTTGTTGCTCTGTCGACGACGGCTAAATATAGAACGTAAAGGTGAAATCATTATATTATAGGTAGTATATCTTAAGAGAAAGAAGGCCAAAGATTCATGTTATGTTGACTTGTCTAAAATTATTTGTTAAAGAGGTTGTGTTTTATAAAATAAAGAATGAGGCTTTAGTCATTAATTTTTGGGTGCAACTTTTCGGCCCACTACTCACACATTTGAAAAATATTTATTAGTGCAGTTAGATAATGATTTGATAATATATGATTTATTATGCATGGGAAACTTGTTAAAAACATGACTTATAAACATTACATTTTTTTAAGAAAATAAATTTGCACTAAATGGAGTTGGGTGTTTACATATTATTTGAGTTTTTGATTAAGTGACTGGTGAGTTGTATATAAGCTGAAGAGATTTGGTATTGATTCGTGTGAAGAAAAATAAATTTTATTTTCATTTTACTTACACATTGGTTTTCATAATAATATTATGGATTTTTTGTATTTTTGTTGAGAAAAATAAGGAAATTAAAAAAAAATATATTTTCAGCATTAATTATATGTCAAATTATTATTTGCATATCGAATTATTAGTTAAGCAAAATAAATGAAAAACATAACGTAAAGAAGATATATAATGAAAAGATAGCGAAATTTCTAGAAGAACAGTACACTCAATTACTGAATGATTACGGGTGTTCAAAAAAAGATTAAAAACTATTTATCAAACCAATAAGTTAGTACTTAATATTATATTGAGAAGGGATGACACATTTGTACATATATAAACACTTCAAAATTATTAAATGGATTATTTACTAACTATACATTAAATTTACATATGTACATACATATACATTGCCTTATGCGGTATTTTAAAAAATAAAATAAAAACATTTGATGAAACAATCCAAAGAAAATCGTAAAAAAGAACGAAAACTTAACGTACAGAAACCTAATATTTAGATAATGCATTTTATTTAGAATCTATTGGATCATTTATATGTATGTACTGCAATAAACAAATGAGAACTAATAAGTAGTGTAGAGAATCTTAAATACGTACATATATTTTTAATAAAGGCGATTAACACTAAAATATATGAACGCTGGTGCGAAATATTCGACATAAGCCGAACTCTCTTCAATTCCGCCTGCTTCAGTACTCAACACTTAAACGCTTCCTCATAAAATACACACAATAGTCGCGATAAGCGAAGAAGTTGTCATGTTGCCTATCGAGAAAGACTTTCAAATTTTAAAGCACTAGATATTCTCGTATATTTCGCAAATATAACAAAAAAGGAAGCGCTAAGTTCGGGTGTAACCGAACATTTTATACTCTTACAACTTGTAAGGATCAAAGCCGGGGAAATAACTTTGGCTGTTGGCAAAATTTTATATTAAAGGAAGTATTGACCCGATTCAACTAATTTTTGACCCAGACATACTATTATCGAGAGTTTCATTTCTTTATTTTATTATATGAGTTTTAATTATATGTCTTACACATTGACCGATGACAGTTGAACAGTTTTGGTTCGATTTAAACAATTTTTGGTCATAAGATGGCACCCTTAAAGCGCATTATTCACGCAAAAATTTACCCCGATATAATCATTGTTGCTTGATTTGCATAGGGAAAGTAAAAAAATCAGATGAAATTTAAAATGGTGTTATATGGGAAACAGGCGTGGTTGTAATCCGATTTCACCCATTTTCGTACTATAACATAGAAATATGAGAAGAATGTTATGTACCGAATTTAGTTGAAATCGGTTTAGCAGATCCAAAGATATGGGTTGCCACCCAAAAGTGGGCGGTGCCACGCCCATAATATTTAATGTCTCTGGCGTGTTTAATGCGCTTTTAGTAGTTTTTAACAGTACCGTTATATGGGGAGTGGGAGGGGTTGTCATCCGATTTCAGCCATTTTCACACTGTCGATAGACGTGCTAAAAGCATTTGTTCTCAGAGAATTTAATTATTATAGTTTTAGCGGTCTATTAGGGGACGGGATCACGCCCACTTTAAAAAAAAGATTTTAAACTGCAGATGCCTGCAGTTATGAAAATTTATTTGTTTTTGATTATGGGCGTTTTGTGGGCGTGGCAGTGGTCCGATTCCGCCCATCTGCAATACCAATTGTCTTACGGTAACAAGAAACATGTGTACCAAGTTTCATAAAGATATCTCATTTTTTACTCAATTTACAGCTTGCACGGACGGGTGGACAGACGGACAGACAGTCACCCGGATTTCAACTCGTCTCTTCATCCTGATCATTTATATATACATAACCCTATATCTAACTAAATTAGTTTTAGGTAATACAAACAACCGTTAGATGAACAAAACTATTGTACTCTGTAACAACATGTTGCGAGAGTATAATTATTGGGGGCATAGCAATGAAAGGGCCTATTAAATAAAAATATACGTATGTACATATATACATATACATATGTAATATATGGAGTGAAGTCAGCCAGACGTTTTAAAATCGTGAATATCAGTTGTATGGGGACTAAGACATGTTTCCGCCCGATTTTAATCATTTTAAGCACAAAGATACAGTGTCATTAAAAAACACGAGTTCTCAATTTCATAAAAAAAACTAGCACATTGGCCGATATATGTGGTACAAAGTCAACTGGAAGCTCGAAAATTTGTTTATTAGATATATGGGGGCTAAGAGAAATATTGACCCGATTCAACTAGTTTTTGACACAAGGGTATATTATTATCTACAAAAAACATTTTCCCCGAATTTCAATAATATATCTCTCAGATTGATCCATATTTTCGGCAAGTCAGTCAGGCTCTGGAGTCTGGGGATTTTGACAATTTTATACCTGAGATGTCATACCTTAAAGGAAATATTCCAGCAAATTTGCATCCCAATATATTTATTAGTGCTTGATTTGTATACTGGAATGTGAGAAAATCAGATGGAATATAAAGTTTGGATTTCGCTCATCACGTTGTAACATGGAAATGTTAAAATAATCCCATATACCAAATTTGGTTAGAATTGGTCCAGCAGTTCCGGAGATATGGGATTTAACTTTAAGGTTGGCCTAAAATGGTGCCACGCCCATCGTCCAATTTTGACATCGACTCCTATTGAACCCCCCTGTACCATCCCGGATGTAAATATTAATGTCTCTGACGCATTTAATTATTGATTTATCACACTTTTACTAGTTTTTAACAAAACAGTTATATGGGGAGTGGGCGGGGTTATCATTCGATTTCATCCATTTTCATACTGTGTGTAAAAAGAGTCAAAAAAATTGATTCTGTGCAAATTTGGATCATATGACTCAAATGGTATAGGAAATACATCTATACATTACACTTATTAGGGCAGGCCACGCCCGCTCTTTACAAATTTTTCACCCATAGATACCCTTCCCAGTGCAATTCGTTGTACTGAATAATAGCCTGGTATCCCTTCTATAATACCTAATTATAATGAAACTAAGGAACATGTGTACCAAGTTTCTTCAAGATATCTTAGCTTTTACTCAAGTTACAGCTTGCACGGACGGACGGACAGATAGATAGTCAACCGGATTTCAACTCGTCTCGTCATCCTGGTCATTTATATATATAAACCCTAAGTCTACACGAAACCATAAATTTAAAACTTTTATAAGGCTCTAAGTTACTAAGAACTATTATTATTATAAAAAGTATAGTTAAAACTCTATGGTGAGTCTTCTTTGAATACTTTTGATTATATATGTATATATTTTTACATATTTAAATAAATATTTAAAACTAATACAGTTCTGATTTGTTTTCAGGTTTTTATCGAAGGGATTGCGGTTATGAATTAAAATAAAAAACTTGGATATTTATGTTTCAACTCTATGAGGACTAGAAAAAGTATGGTGAGTTAATACAGACCGAGTATATGTTTGTGTTGCACTGAATTTTCTAACGTAGATTGCCTTTTATATTTTGGGATTAGAGAACAACGACAAATTTTCGCTGAACATCGCTTTATAGTTTTTTAAAAATATGCGTTCTGAACGCATCAACCGCCTCTTCAGGTGTCGAAAAACGTCAACCTCTAAGTTTATTTTTTACGTACGGGAATGAAAAGAAGTCATTCGGTGCCAAGTCAGGTCTATATGGTGGATGACACAGCAAATCGATGTTTTGAGGGCATAAAAATGCAGTTGTCTTCCATCTTTGGCGGTTGGTTTTCTTGATTTATTAAAGACAACTGGCAAACAAATGGTTGTGTCTGTCCAGTTCATTTGCTTGGAAGTGCTACATGCACAAACAGCTTTTGTTGGATTCGTCTCATCTGGAAACCCCCATATAGTAGACTGCTGTTTACTTTCGAACTCATACGCATAAATTCATGATTCTTCCTCTATCACGATGCCATCGACGTGTTTCGAAGCACCGCTTTCGTATTTTTTAACATTTCTCTCAACCAATCGACACGAGCCTTTTTTTTTAAACGGTTGACAAATTGTGTGGGATTAAACATCAACAATTTTTTTTTACAGTCACATTTTCATGCAATATTGAATATATGCTGGTCCCGCTAATGTCTATAGTTGTCTCATTAAAACTGCTTTTGGACGACCTTCACGAAATTCATCTTGGAGTGATCTACGACCTCAATTGAATTTACTATACCATCGATAAACACTGGTCCTTGATGGAGCTTCATCGTCAAAAATTTAATTGAGTTCATCGATGCACTGTTGCTGAGTTAATGCACGTCAAAAGTTGTAAAAAATAATCACGCTAAAATGTTCGTAAGTTAATTATACTTTTTAACCGAGATGAATATTTTATGTTCCCGTAAACAAGGCAAATAGCGCTCGCGTGTCAAAACGTTCTGAGTATTTATAACATCAAAAATGTTAAACTTTACAATAAAGTCGGCAGAAATTTTCCACTGAACCCTCCCCGAGGGTGCCGACTGGTAATAGATACCACAGTTTCACGACGTAAGCGGGGACGAGCTGGTAACAGTCCGCCCCTGCCGTAGTTGTGAAGAATCTAGCTAAGGTCAGACTTCTTATCTGTGTGTTCAATGTTCCTCCATAGCACAGCATATAGATAAGGTGTCTTACCATGGTCGGGGGTAATATAAAGGGCTGGATCAAGGTGACATGCGACCCGTGCCGAGGATCAACCTAGCTGGGGGCCCTTAAATAGCCCAGTCTCAAACGGAGCTTACGGATACCTGGCGCCCTCCGTGATAAGATAGCCTTACTTGCATAGCGGGGGCTATGCGCAAGCGGACACACTTTCCCCTACACTCGTGGGACCATCTATGAACCTAAACACAAATAAACAAATTCAAAACAAAAATAAAAACAAAAATCGGAGAGAGCCCGGATCTCCAGAAAAAAAGATGGAGGGAGCTAGTTGCTCCCAAAAAAGAGCAGCGTTTGAAGCGAGCTCGGCAACAAGCATCAAGAGGACAGGAGCGAGGCTTGGTCCAGAAGATAAGGCAAGCACTAGTAAAGGGGCAGAAGCTAAAGCTGGCCCACAGAAAGTTGTAGCGCCGCAGGCAGCCAGACCCAAACCCTGCAGCCAAAACACGGCTGAGAAGCAGGGGGAGGGAGGAGATGCCAAAGGGGCTGCTGCTGGAAGTGCATCTGCCAGGGAGTGGCCTGCATTTAGTATTCAGAACCCGGCAAAGGCAAGGTATGCGGAGAGACGACGCGCCGCATACCTATTGAGGTTAGTGGAGGTGCAACCGCCAACCAAAGAGAAGCTAACCAAGGAGCTCCAGGCATCGATTGACTGCGCGAGAGCAGTCATACCCAACTTTAAGCTGGAACCTCCAGTAAAGGCAGCAAAGCGACAGAGGTCAGCTGACGCCCGCGAAATCATTTGCAGAGGTGACCCGGAACCGAATTATCATTGGCGTTCTGGATAAGGGGACCCCGAAGGAAGAATCCCCAGAGCCCAATGGAAATGGGTGTAGGCTGCGCTGACAAATGTGGCGCTGGAAGTGCTACTTAGCAATCCAGGTCCGAGAGTTATGCACAGATGCCGGCTGGTACAAGGGCCAGATTAAAATGATTGCTTGCGATGACGAGAGATCGGTCGCACTATACAAAGCTGCTATAACCAAGGTAGGGGAGGTATGCCCAGGCGCAAAACTGGTAGCAGAAGATAGAAAGGACATACCATCCAGACCGAGAGCAAAGGTATGGATCCCGGCTACACCATCACAGCCGGATGAGATTATGCAGCTCATAAGAGCCTACAACTCGAGTCTGCCCACGTAGGGATGGAATTTCATCAAGGCATTTGACGATAGTGTAGCAGAATCTGGCGTGGAGACCAAAAGGGCCACGATGCAGATTTTGCTGCTACTAACAAAGGAATCCATCGAACCGCTGGCGAGAACAGATACATAGAACAGCCTGAGTTTGTCCTCATTCAGGAGTCATGGGTTAATGGAGGGCGTATTTGCGAACTGGGGACACAGAGCTATAGGTTATTTATGGCTAATTGTCAAGGTAAAATCAGAGCCTGCATAATGGCAAAGAAAAACTTTTACGTTTTTATATTACATCATTCCAGCAACAACGACACAGTAACAGTAAGCTGGGAAACGAGCACATGTAGTTATCGGCTGGTGTCGAGCTGCATGCCATACGAGGAAGAGCTGGTGCCACCTCTGATGGTAAAAGAGGAGGTACGGGATAGCCAGGCATCCAAGTGCATGATTATACTTGGATGCGACTCAAACGCGCAGCACACAGTCTGGGGCAGCACAGATGTCAACGACAGAGGTGAGTGTCTTTTTAATTACCTACTAGGCACTAAGCTACTGTTGTGTAATAAGGGAAGTACACCAACGTTTATCACAAGAAACCGACAAGAGTACTGGATATCACGCTTGTGTCGGAAGTATTATTTGACAGGGATTACCCTGGAGAGTCCTCGAAGAACATTCCTTTTCGGATCACAGATATATTGAATGTATTTTAAAAGAAAGGGCTGATAAAGGCATTGACTTCAGGAATCATAGAAAATCGAACTGGCACCTGCACATGCAAGATCTGGAAAAACGTATCCCTACGATTCCGCCATTTCAGCCTAATAGTAAGGACGATATCGACATTGTTCGATTCACTGAATTTTGCCGGCAAGCATTAGAAGTGGTTTGTTCAATAACACATAGTAGGTGTAAACCTAGGACCCCCTTGTGGTCGCCCGAACTTAAAAAATTACAGAAAGAATGCAGAAAGCAGTTCAATTTAGCCAAACAACCCGAGACGAGATAGACTGGGATTATTATTACAACCTCCTTAGGTCATACAAAAAGGAAGTTAGGAGAGCAAAAAGAAATTGTTGGAAATCTATTTGTAATGATATCGAGAACACAGCGGAAGCGTCTCGACTTAGGAAAATAATGGCACAATCGGTGCATAGTATCGGTTATCTTTAGAAGCCAGACGGCAGTTGGACGATATCCAGTTAAGAGTCGCTGAGACTACTAATGGATACCCATATCCCAGGCAGTTCTGAAAGCCATACGGTTGGATATAATCAAGACAGTGGAGCAGAAATAGACTCGACTCTTATAAACACAGTGTCAGAAAGCAACGTACACTGGGCAATAAATAGCTTCAGGCCCTTCAAGTCACCGGGACCAGACAGTCTATTCCCGGCTCAATTACAGGAGTCGCAGAATTACATAATGGATTGGCTAGTTACCATTCTTAAGGGGGCGCTTCAATTAAACTATATCCCTTCGCTTTGGAAGGAAGTCAAGGTAATATGCATACCTAAGGCAGGTAAAAGCTCGCATACAAGTCCAAAGTACTTCAGACCAATTATTCCCTCCTCATTTCTTCTAAAAACGTTGGAAAAGCTAATAGAACTACATAAAAGAAACAAACTAAAACCAGATAAGTTGGCTGGTTCGCAGCATGCGTATTCTAAAGGAAAATCCACAGAAACAGCACTAAGCTCTGTGGTGGCGGACATTGAAAAATCTTTGGAAGTTCAAGAATACACTCTATTTGCCTTCTTAGATATAGAAGGAGCCTTCAATAACATCCAGCCTAGGGCTATGCTGAGTGCGCTTAAGGATCTGGACATCTCTGAACCTCTCAGAAAATTAATTGAACAGATGCTCATAATTTCAAAGCTGGGAGCGTCAACGATGTGCAGATCCGTCCAAAGTGGTACACCTCAAGGAGGCGTGTTATCCCCACTTCTCTGGATCCTGACAATGAATAAGTTGCTGTGGGATCTAGAAAAGAAGGGGGTACATGTTGTGGCCTACGCTGACGATGCGGCAGTATCGGTTAGAGGTAAATTCCCGAATACTTTCACAAACCTTATGCAAACGATCTCGGACGATATAAACCGTTGGGCTGTATCGTGCGGATTAAACCTAAATGCTGTTAAGACAGACCTAGTATTATTTACCAGGAAGCAATACACTCCAGTAGTTACGGCGCCATTATTAAATGGTTGCAAACTAGCAAGCTACCTAGGACTAATCTTAGACAGGAAGCTTACATGGAAACAAAACTTGGATGCTAGGGTGAAGAAGGCAGCCGCAGCACTCTACACCTGTAAAATATTATAATAGTGGGCCCCAAATGAGGGCTAACGCCTCGGATAGCTTATTGGCTCTATACAGCAGTTGTCAGACCAATCATGACTTACGGTATATTGGTATGGTGGCCAATAATGGATAAGAAATACGCGGTGAGGCGTATGGAAAGTACACAAAGAGCAGCCAGTATATGCCATAGTGGAGCTCTTAGAACAACGCCTAGCCAGGCACTAAACGTCATTCTACATTTATTGCCAACAGACCTATTCTGTAAACAAGTAGCAGCAAAAGCAGCTCTCAGACTAAGGGAGTCCTCCCAATCAGTCGCCTGCAACAATGGGCACTCTAGAATACTTAGTTTATTCCCGTTTCTACCCAAAACCACGGATTTCCGAAATCCAATAGAATTGAAGCAAAAGTCGGTTCACAATATTGCCTCCCCCCACCAGAGAGGAGTGGGAGATCCAAACTAGATAATCGAGTGGGAGGTGGTGTCTTCTCTGCAACTTTAGACATCAAAATCGCCTTCCGCTTACCAGACCACTGCAGTGTAGTAGCATATATATTTATACGGATAGCCAAGCGGCCTTGAAAACACTCAAGTCTCCTATAGTCTCTTCAAAGATAGTGAAAGAATGTCTTGATCTATTAGAGGATCTAACATCCTATTCCACGATAAACCTGCAATGGGTTCCAGGACATAGCGATATCCCTGGTAACTGCGAAGCAGATGAACTAGCCAGAACAGGTACCACTCTACAATCAACCCCTGAAAAAGAGGGTATATTTATGCCTCTGGCAACTGCAAATACTTTATCAGGGAACATGCTATAAATCTGGCGAAGTCTCGGTGGAGACAATCAATAACCTGCTCAACCAGCAGACTAACGTACTAAAATTCAAAAGAAATGACATAAGAACTCGGAAAGGAGTACTAACAGGTCACTGTCCAATTTGCAGACATGCCAGCAGGCTAGGCGTACCTTACAACGACTATTGTAGAAGCTGTCAGGAGGTAGAAGAAGAGAAGTCTGTAAAACATCTTCTATGCGAATGTAAAGCTCTATACAGGAAAAGAATCGCAACTATAGGTCGTAGGTTCCTTGACAACGTATCAGAAGTTACTAGTATAAAATTATTTATACTGATGAGCTTCATCAGGAGCACAGGTTGGTTCAGAGAGGAGACGATAGAGTGAGGGAACATTAGTCCCGGTGGTATCACAATGGGCTTCCTATAGGCCTAGGTACGTCGTTAGGCAGCCACTCAACCTACCTACCTACCTTACGATAAAGTTGTGAGTTGCCAGATTGCAACACTAAGGTTGCCAAATCCCGAAACATAAAAAGCAACCTACGTATAGACATGGGCATATCGCTCTAAACGCATTCTCCTTCCATGCTATCGAATCAAGATTAAAAATTAGCTATTAAACAAATTTATCGAACAATGGGTCAACAAAAGTAGGTATTTCATAAATATCGTGTTCTTAGTTGTTGAAATCACATTTGGAAAGGAAGGAAATGTTCAAGTCTTATCTTTTCGAATATGAACAAATCCAATCTATTATTATTCATGGTACAAAATTAACAAATTAAAAGTGTCTTAAGAATTTGTTAGATTTTAAAAACATTCAGAAGAAAAAATATCATTAAATAAGCTATAAATATCTTGTCTCTTTTACTTCATAGAAAGAGTAAAGAGCGATAAAGTAATAATGATGATTTTACTGTTGCGTAGTAAATTGCTAGATGGCCTAGAAGAATTGTACGTTTAAGATTACATTTGAGAAAGCTCTCTCTCTTAATATTTACTGACTTGACTTTATTTGTATCCATAAAATCAATAATCATGTCATTCTGTTGTCAGTCATTTCCAATAATACTGAAATTCATGAAAGATTGCTACACTAGGTTTGCCAAATCACGAAATATAAAAGCAACCTACGTAGCGGCTGTAAAAAACAGTTTTGTATCATTTATGTTTTATACCATCAGAAAGTAGAGACTTTCACGAACATAAAACCTACTGAATTTTTAAAAAATCTGAAATTTTCACTGTTTTTTTGAAAATTAGAGTTTTTTTAAAATAAAAAAAGGACATTTTCATCAAATTTAGTGAAAGAAAAAATCCCAAATCGGTTATTTGAATTTTTCACATAAATTTTAAATTCAAAAATTCAACCACGCCCTCCCCTTCCATTTCCCGCCGGATATAATATTTTCTTTAATGTTTGTTCTTTCCGATGGGTTTCATTCTACTAGGAATTTCTTTCTTTTTTTTTATAATTTTCAAAGGCTTTTGCAGTATATGCAGTATGCCTATATATATAATGCTTACAGTACAACATAAATGACAAATTAATGAAGATTAAATTGAAATGTTTCATAATATATGTATGTATATGGAGAGTCTAGTTAAGGAATATATATATATATATATGTAAAATATATGTATGTACTAAGTTATACACACATGTATGTTTTTAAGACTAAGGATATTAGCAGGTTAATTAATTCTACAAAAAAGGTTTCAGAACTTTTGAAGTTATCTTCGTAGAAAAGCTTTTCATTATATAATACAATTATTAAAGTAAACAAAATAGTTCGAAAAGTATACGAAAAATATTCAAATATTTTATAATAAATATTTCACAATTAAAAACATTAACGCTGACTGAAAACTAAATGATTGAACAGAACGAAACAATAGATTTACCTTCATCGCCTTTTTCACCACCGTCTGTTGACACATATTTATATATGGTGGAGCAAACATGAATGCCGTGTACCGTATTATAAGCACACGTATACATACGCATGTATTTAGGCGGTTTGTATTTCAAGTAATAAAATAACACAAGAGAGGAAAGACAAAAAACATAGAGATGAAAAGAAAAATTGTTCACAATGTGATCTCGAACAACAACAAAATGTAAATCAATTACTGCTTAATTGATATAACGAAACATATCAGCTGTAATGCTGTTTCGTGAAAGAGTCGAAATAATTTTGTGTACTCCAAGGAGCACCGACAATATTGGCCATTTACGCTCAAATCGTCTCTAACGGAATTTTGTGTGTGATTTTAGGTTCTCATACTGATAATGGTTTGTGAAACATGCTATTTTAAGTTGATTAAATATGTTATAATATTTTTCAATATTAATACTTTGTTAAAAATACTAAATTTCTCGTTTGTTCTTACAATTTTGTGCAGTTTCGTGCGTTAACGCTGTGAGTAATGTTTTTACGAAAATCTATGTCAAATTTCAGTATTACGTACCATCGTCTCCGTAGTCTTCTTCACCGTCCTCCTCCTCTGTGTCTGTTGACTTAGATTTGCCTAAGCTTTTCAGTTTTTTACGCTTCGCCGCATTTCTTCTCCGTGCTGCAAACGAATAGAAAATTATGTACATATGTTTGGTTTTTGGTTTTTTTTTTATAGAGAGAGTCATAAGAGCATATTACTTTTTTGTAACGACTCACCCTCCATTATATGCATTTTTTCCGCCTCCGTTGTACGCTCTTCGGCTAAGATCACTTCCTCTGCAAGTAGACGGATGATTAATACGAAGAAAGAAAGGTGTCATTTTCGAATAAATTTTTTGTTCAAAATACAAATATACATATGTATGCACCAACGACAATGTCACGCTACAGTTGAAATATTCGTACATACATACTTATGTATTTGTAATTTAATTGCAGCACATAAAGTAAGTTAGTTGAGGTGTTCATGGTACCCGATTCTATTTATTTAACGTGTGTATATGTGTATTAAATTTGTTAAATACTTTTTGGATAAGTAAGACTTGTGTATTTTACAATGTGTTTTAACTGCTTAAAGTGTGTGATATGTAGCTATATTATTTTCGATATCTCAAATATTAAGTGTTTAGGTTAAATACGAGTATGTAGGTGTTACTCAATACTATACCAGCTTTACAAATCCATTCAACATAGCCGTTCAATTCTCTTTCTAGCTGATGTTGTCTTCTAAGCTTAAGAAACTCTTGTCTATTTTCTACTTTTTCACGTTCTTTTGCGAATTCACTACAAAAAATAATTACACAAAAACAATATACATACAGGAATGGTAGTTATAATTGCAAGTGTAAGTTTTTCGACTTGTTTAAATGTAATAATATATTTATGTATGCATGTAAAATTTTGAATATGCTTGTTAGTATGCCGCAAATCATTAAATTTACTTGCGCATATTTTATTGTATAATTACAGTAGAACCAACTTAGGAAAACCAAATAATAAAAACGAAATTTCGAAGGGAAATCAATGGACACAATTTATATCGAATGTAAATAGAAATTTGGCAACTTTTAAATATCTAGTAAAGATAAGTTAAATATCGGGAGCTCTGTGCTTGGTATTTAATTTTAAGCAACAGTGTGTAATTGTTCCATATTATGGTCGAAAACAATAATATTCTCGGTTAACGAAGTGTTTAGATGCGGAAGGCCAATTTAATGCGTCAATTAATAAACTGATGTAAATCTTAACAAGTACAGAAGCAATTTCTGACACTAATGTAACCATACATAGTCTTGCCATAAGTACTGTTGTGCCGGCATGGCTCAAGTCAAATATTCATCAAAAATGTTTATTTATCTTAACATCTTATCCCTTTAAGAAAATCTAAAACATAGCTACAGAAATAGATATGTCTTCAAGATTTATTCCGCTGCAACCTTCGTCTAACAAGATAACTTGGAAGGCGTAGTAAATCATTTGTCAACAACCTCCATCAGTGGAAAACCGGGACACAAAGCCAAAACAACTTGTTACACCAGAAAATCCAGGACTGTATATATGCTGAATAATGATCTCCGATAGCCACAGACTTAAAACGTCTCGATTACAAATTTTAACAGGATTTATGTCAGGACTAAGAATACATTTCAATTGACTTAAAGGCATCGAACGAATGTTCTGTTATCTTCTGCTTAGATTAAAAAAGCGACTTAGGTTAAAAAAGTTTTAAGCCTTAAATGTATTTACTGTAAAAGAAATTTTGAGTAGTAAAAGAACCATTTAGATGTGTATGACAGTGTGCTTGTCCTATATAGGTTGGTTTATATGAAGATCTTTTTTGGAAAACGGAGTTATATAGTTATTTAATAAAAGTTGTTGTGAACCATTGGATGTATGGGAATATGTTTAAGTATGCTCGTTTTGCAAAAGCTTGTGATTTTCTACAATAATTAAAATTATTTACATATAATGAGAATGAATGAACTATGAGCCATTACAGCCGATATTAACATTAATTCAACTCGCCATTCCCCTACTTTCGATCTTTATGCGCAGATCTCTTGTCAAAATATTTACAAATGAAAACAGTTATCGACTTGAATTCGATAAAAGATGGTATCCGGTTACCTTCTTCAAAATTAAAAATACTTTTATACCCTGAGCAGGGACTATTAAGCATACCACGAAGTTTGTAACACCTAGAAGGAAACGTCAGACACCCTTTAAAATGTACACGTAAATTATCAGAATGACGAGCTGTGTTTATTTAGCCATGTCCTTCTATCCGTCTGCCTGTCTGTATATACATAAACTCGTGTTTCAGTTTTTGAGATATCGATGTGAATTTTTGTACAGACCTTTTCTCCACTAGACGCTGCTCCCTTGTTGGAACCGCCGATACCACCATAACATATATCTGCCATACGAACTAACCGATCAAATTACAATAACTTCTTGTGTGAAAACTTCTTTATTTGTTAAGGGTATTATAGTTTCGGTGCAACTGAAAATAATGTTTTTTCTTGTTTTTTTCAAAGTCTGCACTTTGGTAAATTTCAAATTTTTTTAAGGCAGTCGTCATTGTATGGTAATACCCTATAGATTAATTATCCTTTTTATTTTCAACAACAGTGAAGGTTTTTAAGTAGTTTGGGAAATAGCGAGTCTTTTTCTGTATATTCATGAATTATGCAGCACTCTAAACTAGTAGTAATATTGCTCCAAGATCAGTTATTAATGAAAAGTCAACTTATCTAAATTTGTTGGTGCCAAGACAAATAACCAATACTTTCAATAGTCATTTGATATAACCCGTATGAATGGCAAGATCACATAGAGTATCAGATTATAAATAAAAATGATAAATGTATGCATGTGCTTATGCATGTTTATTCTAAAGGTAACTGGGAATATTTGTGTATATCTCATCTCTGCTTTAGATGTACAAGTGTTTTTAATTTGTATGAAGTTGCTTTCCGAAGTGCGCTCTTAACTGTAAAGTGTGCTTATTAGCAAATGTTGAAAAATTGTATTATTGCTTGGATTTTAGTGTGTAATAGTAGCTGGTTGGGTTTTGGTTTTTCAAAGGTTGTGTAGTTTATGTAAATGTAAATATTAAGTAGTTGTGTAATTATGTATATTTTTCTCTTTTGAAACTATTTTTCGTTACGTAAAATGCATAACACATTCACATTGCAGCACAAACAAACAAACAAAACTTTCGCCAACACATTCAGTAACCCGCATCTCAAACATATTTTCAATTAATCGTTACTAAGCTGGTATTCTAACAACGGTTAACATTTCCGGGAGTGACTATATTTAAAATAAGACTTTCAAAACTCTGGATCCATATACATACAAACACGTATTGGTTTAAATGATTTAGGATTTACTTAGATTTTCGATTAATGATACTTGTTTGGCATACACTTGGAACTAAAACCAACTAGCATGAATATACTATTAGGTAAATTCATGTACCATAACTTTATAGGGGCTATTTATATAGTACGAGTACAAGTACGAGTAGATTTTTGTATATTTCGTATATTATTTGGATGCTTGTTATGTACTGCTTGCATAACAAATTTAGGTGGTGAGGAATAAGCGTTGCTGAAAGGTGTATTTCATATTTTCTAATTATGTTCCGAATCTATATTGACGGGGTATGTAGATGGTGGTGGTAGTGTTTGCGGTACTAGGTTTAAAACTCTTTTTGTCATAACTGTTATTTGTTTTACAAAAAAGGTATGTCAAAAACCTGCTTGTGTTATCCAATCGAGATATGAAACCATGGCAGTTTGAAACATGGTGCGAAAACGGCATTTTTGAAACTCCATGCGACGTTCGACACGATTACGTTCATTCGAAAACTCACTGCACAAAATATTTTCGGGCATTATAGCAATTCAAAAATAATTTTTTTTGTTTGGTTTGGTTTGGTTCGTTTCAATTCAATTTACAGCAAAAGAACATATAAATTAGAAAAGATTGTTAAATTAAAGAAAATTATTTTAAAAGATATGCAACAATCGATATAAATATAAACTTATTCATATAAAAGAATGTTAAAAAAATTAGATATTGTACATTTTAATAATCTTTGATTTACTGCAGTATTTAAAAATCAACTTACCCGCTTAGGACACCGAGAACTAAGTTGAGCATAAAAAATGAGCCTATAACTATAAGAGGCACGAAATATATCCAATTAAATGCTGAACCTAAAGCGTCGTTGGTCTGCAATAATAATCATGGTGGAGATATATTAATGCAAAATTAATAAAAACAGCTAAATTTCGAATGTTATTCGAAAAAATAAAACGAAAAACGAAAAAAGCATAAGGAAAATGTTTCTCTATTTATTTCCTTATATACATACGTACGTATATACGGTTAGTACACTTACGAATAAGCTATGAAGAGAAAAACTTGAAGACAAAAGGCTTACCATTAAAAATACAACAAACATTTATTTTGATATGTACTTGGATTCAATAAATAGGTGTTATTAGTGTAGGAAAAAATTAACTCGAAAATTTTAAGAGTCAATTAGTTTTTAATGTTCTTGCTACAAAATAATTTGAATTTAGCCCACTCTTTGTATGAAATGTACTTGTGTTATTGGCAAAATTTATATTTCTTCGATCAATTTCATATTTTATTCAACATAAAATGCTTTAAATCAAAAAATAATTTACGTAAAAATTTTGTGTGTGTAATTACTTAAACAGTAATGGAAACTTTAAAAAACATACAAGTGTGTGAGGATTGAGAGTCTAAAGAATATAATACAAGCACACACTAAGAAATTCGATTTTGATGCATTCTGGTATTCTTCTTAATCAATATGGGAACAAATAAACCAACAATTTTATTTTTGCCATCGGATATGAAATCAAAAAAAGAAGTGACAAGCAGAAAACGTGGCAGCAATTATCTGTTATGCTCGAAAGAACTAAATCACGTAATAAAAAATAACAAACATAAAACAATTACAATCATTCTAACAAAAATCTGTCAGAATTTTAAAATTTGAACCTGCTGTTTTGGCTAAAAAATTTAAGTCAGCTTTGAATTTTATTGATATTCTCGGCTGTTATCTATCATTTACCTCTAGATCTTGTTAGTTAAATAATGCTGAAAATGAAATAATGGATAACCTTTCAAAATGAGTTTATTTGCCAGAGAATGCATCAAAACGAAAATCTTAATTAATATGTGTGTGTTTAGTTGAAAATCTATAAATTATATACAGCTATGATAGAAGATTACACAAACAGTATTCACCTTCATCTGTAGCTCACTATCATATATGATAGGCAATTCTGTATTAGGTAAATCATTATCCACTAATTAACAATTTAAAAATTTATTTAAAATACATACTGCAAGGACCGGAAAAGGCTGCTGTCAATTTTGATTTAAAAATTATAATAATAGAAAAGTTGCCACATATTCTATGTTAATATGCACGGTAAACTAAGGTATATAAAAAACCGTACTCCGGTCCTTATATTGTATTTAAATAGAAAGAAATGGGAGAAGTTTGGACATAGATATACACACATGGAGGAGTAGAGGACATTCAGAAAAAGGGGGGTGGCTTCTATAATATTTTGCAGTCTGACGACACAAAACTAACTAGAAACGGAAAATACCAAAGAAAACGGACGAAAACGCACAATAAACTCAATGGGAGAAATTTATAGCTGCACATTTTAGATTCGTACAAATACGGAGAGATTAGTAATCCTAGAGCAAATGCATTGAGGCAATTTTAGCATATGTTTACTTGTTGACAAAATACTGATCAATATTGATTTAATATGATGAAAATTTTTTATTGTCTTGAATATTTTTCATTGTAGTGGACACTTAATTTTCGTAGCATTTCATTAAGATTTAGCAGCAATTAATTACAAATATGGAATAGACATACAAATTGTGGCGATACGTTAATGCGTGTGTATTTCT